>NC_089826.1:36467253-37106253 GCF_035046505.1 Tiliqua scincoides | reverse complement strand
GGTGGATTAGGGCCTGGGAGGGAGTGGGATCGGTGGTGGGTCCCCACTCTCATACTTTATTTGTTAGTTTGTTGGGGTCATGGCACAATAAAGTTTGAGGACCACTGCCATCAAGGCTTCAACAGGAGTGACAGCTTTGTCAAATGGAAACTCCCAGTGATTAATCAGCTCCTTTGCTCCCTTCATTTTCCCCATCTATTCCCCTTAGAAAGCCTCAGTATAAGGCTCAAAAGAAAATATGTTTCCCCTAGGCTGGTGATTTTCAACCAGTGTGCCACAGCATATGGGCATGCTGCAAATGATCCACCAATATGCCTCAGGACATTGGGGGAGGGCCATTGTGGGATGTGAGTCCCCCACTGGTGGTATGATATGCCTTGTCAATGGTCAAAAAATTGATGGTGTGCCTTGACAATTTTAGCACTTCGTCAGTGTGCTGGGAGATTAAAAAGGTAGAAAAATGTTGCCCTGGACACTCTGAAATCAATGTGATAGTAGAAAAACCATGCGGTGAAGTAGTCAGGTCATTTTTGTAGATCTGCTGCCTTCCTTGTCTGCATCCAGCAAGACCAATAGCTCGAGCAGCCCGCCTGCTGAGTTTGCCATGCATCAGTAGATTGGACACTGAGGCCACCTAACCAGGTCAGAGAGAAGGTAGAAATTATGAAGGGATTGAGAATTGTTCCATAAAATGGACCAGTGACATGGCCCATGGATCTTATTGGGTCCTTTGTGCTAATGAAACACATTCTGGCAGCACAGGGTCCTTTATGATTGTCATAATTGGTGATAAGTGATTCAGCATGGCTGGGCCACTGCTGAATGGCGAGCAGCCATGGCCACACACAGGCAACCCTCCAACAACCTCTAGTACTGGTAAGTCAGTGCAGTGGGAAGGCAGGAGGTGGAAGGTGAAAGGAATAAGGCAGGGAGGTGAGGAGCAGGGCAGAGACTGGGGGAGGAAGGGGCAGATTGAGGCCCGAACGAAGGCAGCATTGGCAAAAGTGGTGCCACTGATATCCTGCCCCCTTTCTGGCCTCAATCTGCTTTCCTGGGTCCACTTGAAATTGCACAAGCAATGGCTGATGAGATCTGAGGAGACCCAGCAGGGCAGGAAGAGTTTACTTCTGGGCAAAAAAAACAAATTTTCCCTTACCTGGAGGAGACCTCCAGGTTTGCCCCCACTGAAGGACGCATTGTGTGCTCCGGTTGCATGACTGCACATGTTAGGGAATTATTTTGCTGTTAGATTTGCCTGCAATCACCTGTGTGTGTGTGTGTGTGTGTGTGTGTGTGTGTTTTCTAAGACTCCTTGATCTGTTCTTTCCTCCTTGTATTATACAACCCCTCACTCCTTGCATATTCCATAAAACTCTCTTTTTACATTTTAACTCTTTACTTGCTTTGACTTATGACTCCTAGATCCTGGGTTATACATTACAGCTCATGAATTGTGGGGATTAGCCACCTAACTGGAAGGGAGGTTTTCAAGAATGATCTCCCTCTGCCTATCTTGCTGGCTGGGAAGTCTGTTGATGGTCTGGGAAGAATGTTGATTTTGATCTTGCCAAGGGGATCGATGTGGGGAATGATTGGAGGCACCAGCACTTCCCTCTCAAACACCACCCTCTCTGAGGATCCCACAGGCTCCAGGTTCCATTCATGGATTGAGCAGCCCTGGCTCAAATTTGGGAATCACAGTGTTTTCCTCTGACAATCTTTAATCTTCCTTTGCCCTGACAAATCTTCCTTTGCCCAGTGAACTATATTTTGTTTTGCATATTCAGAAGGTATTGGCTAATTGTACATCAGCTGAATTGGAATGAGCTCAGATACTTCATGTTACTTGTAACTCATGAAAAAACCAGTAGTCCTGCAAGAGTGATTCATTTCTATGACGTCCTCTGGTACGCTTTAGAAAGAAGGGACATGTGGTTGGTATCTAAAAGCCAAAGAATCTTTTCATATTAGAGAGGGAATGGCTTTGCCTTGATTTAATCTCCAGCTGCTCAGATAATATATTACATTAATTAAATTCCTATTTTTGAACTCTTCCTTCATCTTAGTTGATTATAATAATAATAAAAAAATAAACCTTGAAAATTGAAATGCTTCTTCACTATTTTTCACACATTGGAAAACTTTGTTCAGATTAGACAGTTACTAGATAATATTGGCTAAAAATAAATACCATTGGCATTTGTTTTCAAGATGTAATTACAGTCAATTTTAGACACAGGAGGGGGAGATTATAGATTAATATAGTGCTTTATTAGGTTTGCTAATCTAACTTCTTTAAAAGAAAACCCTAAGTGATATGTTATCTTAATTGATCACGAGATGGCTTTGAGCCACCAATGCTCGGTAGCTTCGGTAAAGACAAACATAATTTTGGCTGACCCAGCAAGTCCAGACTAGGAGTTAATCTCTTATGTTCAGAATATGCTAATGTTACAGTTTGCAGAACTTTACATCCAGCATAAAGGAGTTCAGGGACCTCCTTCTTAGAAATTTGATAGCACTGGTTATATGGCAAGGAATGAAGCTCTATTGAAGCCGCACTATGCTGTGTGAGATCAATACTACCCTAAGACTGTGATCTTGTACACGCTTATCTGGCACTCTATTCCAGAGATTTTCAACCTTTTTCATCTCACGGTATACTGACAAGGCACTAAAATTGTCAAGGCACACCATCAGGTTTTCGACACTTGACAAGACACACCACACTGCCAGTTGGGGGGCTCACTTCCCCATTGGCCCTACTAATAATCTTTTCCCAAATTCCTGTGGCACACCTGTGGACCACTTGCCGTGGCACAGTGGTTGAAAATGGCTGCTCTATTCCAATAAACTCAGTGGGGCTTACATCTGAGTAGGCACGAAGCAAGTACAGGCATGTGCCACTTAACAACTGTTCACTCAACGACAGACTGAATATATGACGGTGGTCAAGATACTCTTAATGAGGCAATCACGCCTCCCATAGCCTGTTGCAGTGTCTGTTTATACAACAGAGAGGCTCTAAATGCAAGAAGAGGCAATCTATGTCCAGTAGCCTGTGCAGCCAGTTAGTGTCTGTTTACACAACAAAGGTGATAGATTGGACTGAATGTTCACTTAATGACCTAACTGCATAACAACGGGGATAGGAGAACGTATCCCCATCGTTAAGTGGCACACACCAGTATATAGTTTTCAGTAGTTTTAAGAGTCGAATGACACTGCAGTCATCCTTTTGGTGCTATGGAAGAGCGCAAGTTCTTTTTCCCATTAGTGTGTGTAGCTGAGATGGTGTTTGATAGAATAATGTACAGTTATTGGCTAAACAATAAGACGCTTTGGGACTTTGATCTGGCATGGTAGATACTACTCTTCTACTCTTCCTGGTGCATTTAACTTCTGTTGTTGTTGGGATAAGAGAAGAACAGCTTAGTCTACTTTGGTTATGGAACCAAGACACAATCGATCTGCTACTTTACAAAGAAATAAAATTACTGAAAAAAAATAAGTAAGAGAAGTACAGGCAAGCATGCGTGCACACACACCCATATCTGTGGTTCTCAAATTCCCTCCATTGTGATTTTGACTCACCTCTCTAGCTATGACAGAGCATGATTAAAATAAGAGCCTAATTCCAATCTTGTGTTGGGCTGGTTTCAGTCTCTTGCAGCAGCCCAGGAGTGTTGCAAACATGCCATAAAGTCACGTTTGTAACTACTCTGGAGCTGGCTGAGCCAGCGCACAGATGTGCACTGTATTCCAGAGGCCCAATCCACCCCTTTATCTGATAAGTTTATGCCAGCCAAGGGCAGCCAGCGCGGGGGGGTGGAGAGTGTGATGGGAGGGCGGAACAGAAGCATTTTTGGATGGGGAAGGTGGGATATGGTATGTGACTGGGCCTGGGAGGGGTGGGATCGGCCTGGGTGATTTAGGTTCGACCCTAACCCTGCTCCTGGACAGCCCAGCATTACATCAAGCTGCTCAGATTTATGTCAGCGATTTTGCTGGCACAGATCCAAATAGCCCTGTAGGGATGGCTGGTGCATGATAGAAGGTAAGGCTGATGTTCTCAAATGGGGCGTTGCGATGCTGCAGCCTGAGAGCCCTAGCCTCTGGCCCCTTAAGGGGCAGGAAAAGGCAGAGAAGCGATCCCCAGGATTGTTCTGCTTCTGGAAGGCAAGTGTTTTTTTTAAAACAGCAGCCTCCAGGAGGAGTGGGGAGCCCCGCAATGCCCCCCCAGTCTCCAAATACTAAAAATAAGCAATTACAAACCACTTCCGATCACGTATTTTTAGTATTCAGAGAGTGGCGGAGCCATGTGGAGGGCTCCATGGGGCTCATTGCACCTCCTGGAGGCTGCTGCCTTCATGTATAAGTTAAAAAAAACCCTCTTGCCAGAAGGAACACAATCCTGGGGATTGTGTAACTGCCCTTGCCCTTCCCCTGCACACACTTACCATTTGTGTAGCTTTGCTCCCAAAAAGTTTAAAAACCCCTGGGGTGAGCAGATAAATATCCCCTTACTCCAAGTTGCATGGCAGCCATCTCCTAACCTGCTCTGGCTTTGGTGCAGGCCAGTTGGCCTGCCTATTCCAGCACAGGTTAGGATTGGGCTACGAGTGAGATAAGTTAGTTATGACTAACTTAAAGCCATTTAATTTTGATTGAACTTGCTCATGACTAAGGGCCCAATCCTATCCATTTTTCCAGTGCCAGTGCAGCAGTGCCAATAGGGCATGCGCTGCTTCCTGCAGTGGGGAAGCAATTACAGAGGCCTCCTCAAGGTAAGGGAAGGTTTGTTCTGTTATCTCAGGGCTGCATTGTGGTTGCACTGGTGCTGGAAAGTTGGATAAGATTGGGCCCTAAGTTTCTTTGGATGCAATGTATTGTATAGCTGTACTTGTCAATTTCGTAATATGCAAATATGCAAAGGGTGACATTTATAATTCTTGTTATGAAACCACAGCTACTCTAAATTCCTGATTATTCACATCTGTTGTGAATTCCTAAATAAGAAGAGTTTCCAGTTGTACAAGTTTCTGATTTGAAAACAAAACAAAAAAACAAACTTTGGTGAACAACAGAGAACAACAGGTGTTTTACGTGTAAAACCACTGCTACATATAATATAATTTATAATATAATAATTTAAATATAATGTTATAGACTTGGCCGTGTGTTCCTCTTCACCTGACCTTCATTAAGAGCAGAGGCACAGTTGCCTACTCATGAGTAAACGCACATGAGTTGCCCAATTTCACATTCCATAGGATCAATACATTTTCCTTGTTAGCTTGGGGACGGGGACTTCCCTCTCAAGAGTTTGTTGGGGCCTGCATTCATTGGATTGGGGCCATTCTGGTGGCACTGCATTCCCCTTGGCCTGCCCTTCAAAGTGAACCAAGGTACGGTCACCTACGAGAGTAAACAAGCATGTGCTGCTCCATTTTGGTTTCAATACATTTTACTTGTCAGCTATCTTTTTCCTTGACAATTTTGCCACCCACCAAAAATTGGATTACAACTCACTGGTGGGTCCTGACCCACAGACTGGGAATCACTGCCATACACTACTTTGCTAGTAACATGAGAGTTTTAATTCTTCTGGAAGCATCTTTTCTGCTGACACTTTATCCTGTTTGGTCTTATCTACTCTATTATTTATTGCAAAATGAAATAGGCTTGCTCTACTAACTTTATATTCATTCAGCTGTCAGTTCTTCTCTCATGTTATACACACATAATTACTTCAAGAGTTCAGATTTTTACCACTGAAGTCAACTGAAGATCTGTCACTGGTGTTAATAGAAACCACAATTGCAGCAAAGGGTGAAACCTGGTTTTCACTGGAGTCAGAGACCTATCGCTTACTGAATTCAGAGGGAAAACACAGTTTCATACTAAGAGAACACTAAAAAAGCATCAAAGTGACCTTGGAAAAGCCATTGTCATGTTCAAATAAATGCTTTAAAGTCAGCCTCATTGAAATGTATGGACATCATACTGGCAAAAATACTTGTAAACTTTTGTTCCTTTGAAAGAAAGAATTTGGGTTATTTCAGACAATACTTGCCTGACTGGCCCCTCTTTGCACGATTATGAGTGTAACCCCATACACACTTTCCTGGGAGTAAGCCCCATTTAACACAATGGGGCTTCTGAGTAAACATGCATAGGACTGGGCTGTAGGAGTGGGATCATGCATTTCCCACTCTTCTTTCCAGGGTGTTGTCCCCTTTTTCTTAATTTGGCAAATGACCTACCCATGCAACTTGAAAAGGGGAGAAGGCATGCTAAGAAGAAACATGGCAAGATCCTACTCCTCATTGCTCAAAGATTATGACATGAGGGAGAAGATTTAAATATCATTCCATGGTCTTGGTCCCAATAGGGTCCTCCAGCATTTGCTGTTTGTCTTGAACCACACACACACCTTAGATTCATTGAAGTGTGCTAACCACAACTATTCTTTAGTTCAATGTTCTTCAACCTGTGAGTCACAACCCCAAGGGGGTTGTGAAGCCTTGTTTGGGGGGGCGGAGGGTGGGAGGAATCGCAGCAACCTTTCAAAGCTTGTGCAAAAGAGGACTTGGAGCCAATCCAATAATGGTACTGCCTTATCAAAACTGAGTTCTTGATAGAATCCTGCACAGCCACTTCTCATTGTCTTGCCCTAAAGCTCCTAAGGCCAGCACTGCTCAAGCTACTACACACAGTGTTGTTGTGAAGACACAAGAGGTTTAGGGGGGCACACAGGGCAGGCAGGGGTGAGTGGTTGGTGGATTGGGATCTGGGAGGGGAATGGGATTGGAGTTGCATCCCCAGTCTCATACTTCATTGTTTTTGGGGTTGTGGCAGGAACCAAGGTTGAAGATCACTGCTTTAGTTCATAGCATTCCCAGTTCATTCACTTTGAGGCTGAGCTCTTAGGTTCTTTAGAGACCTCTGCTATGTTCCAAATGAAATGCTATAGCTCTGGTATAGAGTTTTTGAGCTGTAGATGCAAGACATTTTATATAGCTTACTATAACTGGATGCTAGTGGATGGCACTATGAGCATTTTTTTTTCTTTGATCATGTGTTATGGATCCATCTGTGGTTTTGGGTTTCTTTGGTGATTCTGTGATCATGTGTCAAGCTATGAAAAAGAGAGTTGGGAAATGGAACTTCAAGAAAGAGGATAACCCAATATCCCCAATTATCGAATTGCACAAAGCTATTGGCAGGTGTAGGCATTCTTTCACCCTACTCTAGCTGTTTTGGAAAATTAATTTTGAATTGAATCCATGAATTAATTTTGGAAAATGAAGGTTTAAATCAGCACAGAAGTCATAAAAAACATTTAAAATGTTAAAACAACAACAGCAACACGTTTCTGCAGTACAGAAAACGAATCACATACTTCTTTTAATAGCTTGTTAATGATCTGATGGGGAGCCAGGAAAAAAAATTGTTGTCAATTTGTAAATTATATTTCCCTCAATCTCTGGGAAGAGGGCCTGACTGAGGTCCTGACAAGCCTTTGTCAGAGTCACTTCTCTCTCCTGTGTCAAAGTTTATTTCCGACTAAAAGACAAAGCAAGGTGATTTCCAACTCTGCTTGTGTAAAAGTGACTTGTAAATGCAAGGCATAGCAGTAGGACATAGGATGTGGGAATTGGTTGTTACTGTTGCTGAGTAAATATGCTCTTTATCTAAATACAGTATCTACTCCATTCTAGTTAGGTTTGCTGATTATGGTGCCATTTGGGAAATCAAAATTCATAACACTGTGAGCTAGTCTGTCTCTTGATGCCCTTGCTTATGCTATAATGCCAGGGGTACTAATTCCAACATTGCTGGTGGACAGACACATGCATTTCATTCAGAGTGGGGCTGGGCCCATATTTTCACCAGTTCGACTTTGCTTCTTTGGTTGTTTTGGAAGCCTTTCACCAAGAAATCTACTACCCCCAGTCCATTGATTACTAGAGACAGGCAGGTTAGAAACAGAATGAATAAGCACATGAATGAATAAATCAATGTAAAGCTTTTGGAATCTGACCCCTGACCCCATGAAGGGGGGAAGGCATGATGGCAATGGGTGACAGACCTGGACTGCCCTCCTCTAACTGTGTGCAGCTGGACAGAAGAAGGGAGGAGGTTAACTCCACCCTAGTTCCTCCTCATCACCATGCAGCCAAGTTCTGGGACTCAGACCCTCACCTTTGCTGCTGGGCAGCAAAGTGTAACCCAGTGGCATAGCTAAGGGGGTGCAGGGGGTAGCAGTTGCACCAGGCATCAAACTTTTGGGGGACAACAAGCTGAGCTTGAAACTAGTGACCAAAATTGTGAAAATCTTGGTATGTATGAATAATACCATCTTATTATATGTCATTGGAAAGGTAATTTAATGATGAATGCAATGCAGCAAACCCCATTGGAATATCTGTGTTCTATCCAAAGTTATGGCTAATTAACTAGAAAATGAAAACACAACCACCTTATGGAACAAAAAGTGGATTTCTTTAACTCAAAACTGACCTATGAGACTGATTGTTCTGAGAACCAATGTTTACATGTTGCAATGACATGTTATTATGATATCATATGGAACCAATAATGTGTTAATATGAGTCAACTCTCATTTCCATGTATCATAATAAAATTACCGCTGCTAACTGGGTAAAAGGGCACTTTTTCAAGTGGTGCTCCTCTTATATTTAGCAGGGGTAGAAAAACCATCCCTCTTCACCCCAGCACAGTGTCTCGAATCAATCAGGAGCACACTTTTTAAAAAGTCAGGGCGTGACATCACTTCCGGTTGTGACATCTCTTCCAAGGCATCATTTTGAACTTGGCACTGGGCTACACAATCATTAGCTACGCCACTGGTGTAACCTCCTCACTTGCATTCATGATGCAGCTTTTAAAGATGTCACGTCACAGTGTGTGTGTGCTATCATTCTTTCTCCTAGGGAAGACCTGAATCAAGTGTCTCCATTGACCTGGTAACAGGTGTTAGCTTGGTTGTGGTTCTCTTGCATTGGGTGAGACTTCTCATCAGGCTGATAATGCCCAACATTTTGCTACAGGGGTCCACTGTTGTTTTTTTTCCATTTGTCATTGAGCCTTCCCATACGAGGCAGTGGTCCCTGCACCAAGCTAGACCCTGACAATAAGTAATTATATGTATCACTGGCAGAACAGAGAACAATGGTTGTCTATTCCAAAAAGGAGAAACAGATATGGTAGCTCTTTTACATGCAATAACTTTGCCTCGTTTTTCTGTCCTTGATCATCCCAAGATTGAAGCCATATATGTGCATTTGTACAGTACTAGATGTTTTCAATGTACATGAAAGTTGTGAACATCTCTTCTGAATCCATTCAGATGCCTTCTTGGAGCATCCTGAATGTAAACATATTGAACTTGACTTAACAAGTACCACCATGTCACAGTGCTCATACTCTTCAGATTTGAATTAAAAGCAAATATTAGCTGGAGGCGTGCATGTTTCTACAAATCCTGCATGATCATGGCATATATGTCAGTATTTAACTTCCCTGACAGCATCACCTTCTTTGACATATCCATTGGTACTTGTGATTTTCTGCTTGCTAACACTACAATTCTGACTTGTTCTATTCAAAGCACACATCAGTGCAGTGCACTGAATTCTATTTGCATTCTCATTATGACCTCAAAATATCTTACAGTTACAGCTGATGACATTTGGGTTTTTTTTCTTTTTTGCCAAGTGCCATCTTTTTTTTTAAGCTGCCATTTGACATAGCTCAGAAATATTTAAACAGAAACCTATGAGCTCTCTCTCTCTCTCTCTCTGTGTGTGTGTGTGTGCACCTGTGTAAACAGCAGGCCGTCTTGCTGTTTGTGTGTGCCCCATGGCAGTGGTGGAGGATTTCCCTGGGGTAAGTGAGTAAATGTTCACCTATCTCGAGGAGACCTTTCCAATCCTGTGGATGCTGCACATGCAGCTAAATTGGTGGGGAAGGGTTGGAGTAGGATTGGACTGTTAGCAAGCTAGATCATTCCATTGAGAAACACTGTGAATCATCATGAGAGTCACCTATCCACAAGGTTGGGCTTCCTGTGTATCAGCTATGAAAGAAAAGCCATCAGGACTTTTGTTAGCTGCCAATAGCTTCAGGCCCTCTGAAGGGTCTACTGCTGGTCCTCCAGGCCCAGCCGCCTCAATGCTTTTGCTGACTGACTTGTTTTCACTGCTTCTTGGAGAAAACACAAAGCAATTCAGAGTGGGCTTAAAGATCACCCAACAGAGGTGGTCTGGAGGCAGGCTTTTTGTGTTTAAGCCATTTCTGCCCAACGTTGCATATACGCAACAGGGACCAAATATGTACATCTGTGGGTCAGGCAAAAATGGGTTATGGCTGCGGTTTTCAAACTCTCAGGGTGTTTGAAACCTGCAGTAAGTCTTTGCGGGGGCAGGGGGAAGGCAGCAGGGGCAGGGGGAAGGTAATGACGCGATCCCCAGGATCGCGTTGCTAAGGGGGCTGCAGGGACTGGGGTGCACCCTGCAGTCCCTGTAGCAGCCGTCCCTGGGTGCAGGAAGCCATGTGCGAGCACCTGCAGGGCACCCAGGTCAGGGAAAATGAGAGTAGAGAGATTGCGCTCTGCCTCCGCTAAACCGGAAGCAGAGCGCAAACTCTCCACTCTCACTTTCCCTGACCTGGGGAGCCCTGCAGGCATTCACGCAGGGCTCCCCACACCCAGGGGCGGCTGCTGCAGGGACTGGAGGGTGCACCCCAGTCCCTGCAGCCCCGTCAGAAGGCAAAGTGGAGCAATCGCACTCCGCTTCCGGCTTAGCAGAGGCAAGGCGCGATCACCCCACTCTCACTTTCCCTGACCTGGGGAGCCCTGCCAAAGGTCGCGCAGGACTCCCCGCAACCCCGAGAGGCTGCAGGAGGCTTGGGCAAGTGTACCCAAGGGCAGGAGGTCTGGTCTAGAGGGTAGAGCCTCCATTTGCCCGAAGATAACATCCACAAGGTCGCCAGTTCGAGGCCACCGGCACCGTGCGACCTTGAAGCAGCTGACAAGCTGAAGCCGAGCTATTTCACCTGCTCGGAGCATGGGAGGATGGAGGCCAGGATGGAGGCCAGATCAGAACGAAACATCTGAATTGTTGTGGCTCTTGAAAGATAGAGCCTTCTTTCAATTGTAAAAATCCCTACGGGGATTTAAATAAGCCTGCCTATGTAAACCACCTTGAATAAAGTCTTGAATAAAGACCAAGGAAGGCGGTATATACGTAAATACCTGTATTATTATTATTATTATTATTATTATTATTATTATTATTATTATTATTATTATTATTACCCAAGCCCCTGCAGCCCCCCTGATCCTGGGGATCGCGCTGCTGCCTCCTCCCTGCCTCCTGACTACTCCCGCCCCTTAAGGGGAAAGAGACCAGGGTCCTCAGGCTGGGGTGTCGCGATGCCCCAGTTTGAATACCACTGGGTTAGGGCAATGTGATTACGTCATTTTAAAACCCCATAATTTTCAGAAGTAATCTTTCATTGCAGGGATTGCAGCCATGAAATTAAAAGATGCTTGCTTCTTGGGAGGAAAGCTATGGTAAACCTAGACAATTTAGGGCCCAATCCTATCCAGCTTTCCAGCTCTGGTATCGCCACAATGCAGCCCCGTGGTAAGGGAACAAATGTTCCCATACCTTAAGAAGGCCCCAGTGACTGCCCCTCCACCGCAGGATTCAGCACACACCCCACTGGCACAACTGCACCAGCACTGGAAAATTGGATAGGATTGGGCCCTTAATGGAAAGCCGAGACCACCATGTGAACAAAAGTCCATATTGTCAAAGCTATGGTTTTTCCAGTTGTAATGTATGGCTGTGAGAGCTGGACCATAAGGAGGGCTAAGCGCCAAAGAATAGACGCTTTCAAATTATGGTGTTGGAGAAGACTTTTGAGAGTCCCCTGGACTGCTTGGAGATCAAATCAGTCAATCCTACAGGAAATCAACACTGACTGTTCATTGGAAGGACAGATGCTGAAACTTGATCATCTCATGAAAAGGGAGGACTCTTTAGAAAAGACCCTGATGCTGTGAAAAATGGAAGGCTAAAAGAGAAGGGGACTGCAGAGAATTAGATGGTTAGATAGTGTCACGGAGGCAATGAACATGAATTTGGGCACACTCTGGAAGTTAGTGGTAGAAAGGGAGGCCTGACGTGCTGTGGTTCATGGGGTCATGAAGAGTCGGACACAACAACTGAACAACAAATTTCCAGACCAGGTAAGCTCCACACTGGGTGGCACCCATCACAGGGTTGCCTCTGGTCAAAACTCCAAACTCTCAGAGTTTAGAATGATTATACAGAAATATCTCATTGTGGGGAAAAAAATAGTACAAAGCATCCAATAATTGACCATTGCATTTTTATCAGCTCCTCTCAGGGGATGTTCGTGTCCTCATTTGCCTTTGAGTTTAGTTTGTAACAGTATTATCCTGCAGGTGTTAAAGATAAACAATAAACCAGTAAACCAGAAGGGTTTTTTTTTCCCCCTGTATGAAGTGAAAGCTGCTACTGATTTCTCTGACTAATTTGGGGGAGGGGAAAAAACAAAAAAGCTCACAGTCTTATTTCTATTTTTCTTTATTTTTTTGAAGTTCTCACTGTGAAAACGGAAGGGAGAAAAGAAAGCCAGGAAATGTGTTCATCTGATAAGTAAAACAAAGTCTTGCCTTTGATTCTAAGCATGTGCAGTTTCCCCAACCAGCATAGCTGGAGACATTTTGCTGCACAGAAAGAGATGCAATCAAGCATCCGAATGTGAGAGTTTCTATAAAGTTTAGTAACTCTTTAACAGGGCCTCTCAGAGGAATTTTATTAGGGGTTACAAAGTTTCTTTTGGGTCCCTTCCCTTCTCCATTGGAGCATGATTTCTATGAATTACGACGCATAAAACAATGTAGGCTTACACAAAATGTGAATGCAACTCTTCACACAATATATACAAACACTTTCTGGGATTCCAGAAATTTCTGGCTCCCTTCCTCTGGCTCAAGGGCCCCCTTTTTAACTTTGGGCCCAAGTACGATGTACTCCCTGCACCCCCTTCTTACGGGCCCTGCTCTTTAAATATGTTGCTTTGCGAGTTTTACTTCATACAGTGGTAGCCAGTAATCCAAACAACTGAGCCAATTGCTTTCAGTTGTGTGCTGTGAGGGCCTTGTGCTGGGCTCCAAATAGAGAGGCATCAAAAGAGCATGGATTCAAAGGTCTTGTGTGTTCTTCCTGCTACCGTTCAAGGCAAAGTGAGCCTTTAAGAAAGTTGCCCTTGGGATTAAAAATGGAATTTTTTGTCTTTTTTTCCCCAGTTGGCTGAGGGAGGCCTCCTTCTCTGACGACTCTGTTGATCTGACTTGATATGTTTGGAAGTATACAACTAGTTCAATCACAAAGGACAGGTTCTATGTGGAAGGAGAAGCAGTGAGCACAAGTAAGCATCATGAGACATTGTATGATCAAAGAAGCTCACCCTCAACCAAACTTTTACAGCTTACTGCAGTGGTTCCCAAACTTACCTGGGTCACAGTGCCCCTGCAGCCTCTTCTTCCTGGCTCAGTTGGGTGCCACCACCTTGGAACTCACAAAATCTCACAAGATCCATGTTTGCAGCACCAAAATCTTGTGAGATGCAGGCATCACTGTCAGTGCCCATGGAACTGGTAGAAGGGGCCACCAGGGACAGCCTGCGGCATCCTATTAGTGTGCCAAAAAGCCCTAAGGCATCACAATACACAAGTTGGGAGCCCCTGACTTACTGAGGGGGAACCTGGGAATGTGGGCGTCTTTGGGCAGTGACAGCTATATTGATCCCAGAGCTCACAGACTGGAGTAGATCGGAGTTTATGATGTTGCTAGGAGACTCCTTGACACACCTTTAACGTAGATTGTCCTAAGAAACAAAATGAATCAAACTAATCTCTGGTGCACTGAGCCAGGGTGAGGTCACCCAAACAAGGCGAGTTATGTACCTTAGATACAGGAAACATGCACTGGGAGGGGGAGGCCCATTAACGATTCCCTCACAGATCATTCAAATTAATTCATAAAAGAGTTTCATTAGCTCAATCCATATTATTTGTCTCATGTTTTTATTCCAGAATTCTGTGACCACATTTGTGCCCTAATGCAGAGCCCGTAAGTTCTTGCGGGGAGGGGAGGAGGGAGGCAGGGCTCCGCAGCCTGCTAAAAATGAAAGCGCAGCAACTGCACTCTGCTTCCACAAAACTGGAAGTGGAGCAGGATCACTGCGCTTTCATTGTTAGAAGGCTGGGGAGCCCTGTAGAGGGTTGCGTGGCACAGGCTCCCAGCACTCCCGGGAGGCTCAGTACATCTCAGTCCCTGCAGCCTCTTGCTATGATCCTGAGGATTGTGTCACTTCCTCCTTGCTGCCCCCACCCCTTAAGGAACAGTGGTGATGCCCCAATTTGAAAAGCCCTGCCCTAATGGTACTTCCCCCCCCTAAAAAAGCCTAAAACTTTATAAGCTACTCATTGGAGACCAGGCGGCCTATGGAGCAGTGAATAAAAATGTTCTTTACTTACATCTCCTGGGCTCCTGCCAGCCCAGAGCATGTAGCGTGTATTCTGTCAGTGGTGCTGCATGCTCTGGGCGGGCAGGAAATAGGATTGGGTTCTATCAGCTACCTTCAGGGGAACGAGTTCTGTTCTTTTAATAACTTCAGTATTGTAAAATAGATGGCTTCTTGCACGCCAAGAACTTTCCAACATGCCAGAAACAACATATGCTATACTGTACTACGACAAAGTCACAGAGCGTTTCCTGCTGACTCGAAGAAAACTTTGTTGCTTAGTGAACTTCAACTAAGATAATTGCATATTGGGAAAGTTACATGCAACTGCAAATGCAGCCTTATAATGGGAACTGTTAGGCAACCTGTTTAAGCTGTAAACTTAAACTATTTGCAGAACCTGTTATACGCTGATTATTCAAAGTGGTGCAATTATTTGAATTTTGTGTTCTGCACCATCTTTGAACGAGGTAAATTACATCTTCATTATAAGCAGTCCGGTCCTCAAAGTACTGCAGAGGCCGGAATCCCAGCTATTAGAAAGGGACTTGTACTGGAACAACTGTTTGAGGCTAAGGATTATTTTTTTTATAGCATCTCAGGCTATCATTAGTAGCACTGCCCATTTTGAAGATGAGTAAACCTTGGTACAAATAGATTAACTGATTTACTTAGAAACAAGATTCAGTCACAGGCTTTTGAGCATGCTGTAGAGCTCATTGAGTCTTCAGTCTTCACATAACAACTCTGTTGCCTCTGCTGGAAACAAAACCACCCACTCCCAGAAGCCTCTAGGAACACTTCTACAGGTGTGATGTTACCAAGGCATTGACCAAGCCAAGCACCAGCCAAGGACATGCACCCATCAGAGAGACCATGTGACCAGGCCAACTCCTGAACCCACAGTGTCAATTGCAGTGGTATCACACAGTCTATCATTGGGGGTGCCAAGGGGGGGGGGTTCAGTGCAGGGTTTTGAAACCCCCATCCCAAATCCCAGCATCTTGGCATGGTCACTGCACTTCTAAATAATGGTGGCAGATCGTAATGTTCAGATAAGTTCATTGGCAGCCTTTATAGAAGTGTTCAGGATCCAAAAACTGTACAACATGTGCTTTGAATGTGCCCTGTTTGCATGAACTGGTTTGTGTGGCCTTTTCTTTTTCTGAAGACATGTACTAGCTTCTCACTTTTAATTAAGCCAGAAGTAGAGATGTTTGCTTGGTCTTTCCTTGCTGCATTCTGTGTTCAAATTAGTATCCTTCACAAACAAGAAGAAAAAAAAAAAAAGATATTTTAGATTCATCATTTTTTTCTGCCATGTGCAGCTTTGTGTAATGCTTGATCAAAAATGTTTCTCATTAAAGTGTGACAGTGCTTTATATTAGCGGTACATAAAACTCTCTGGTTATTATACCAAAGGGGAGGAAAAAGGCAAATGACAGTTGGTGTCAACACTAAACAGCTCAGGGCAAACTGTTTTTTTTTCTCTTCTTCTTCAATACCTATGTAATTTAATTGAAGTGCAATATTTCATGAATATTAGGAAGCAAGGTTTTATTAAAAATGGCAGGGAAAAGTGAATGCCTGAGTGTTTAGAGTAACAAGCGGTACAAATTTATTCATTCAATACATCACTGAATTATTTAAAACTCGGCTTAAGCACAAGGTCACCGAATAATTTTGGCAAGTGCGCACTTTTGCATGATGCATTTCCATAATTTTGCTGCACCTATAAAGTTAATCACAGCTTTGGCATGCAGGCTTTTTTCATATATTAAACAGAGTCAGATTTTTTAAAAAAAATAAAAAAATTTAAATGTAATTCCAGGAGTGGACACGTCACTGATGAAAATATTTGTAAATTTCTGAACATCAGTTCCTTTTCCATTTTCATAATCTCACTAGCTCATGAAAGTAATACATTCACCACCATGACATTTTCACATGCTGCTGATTGCTCTCATCCGGCAGCTGTGAAAACCTATAGGAGTCTTGATGAGCTCCTTGAACACAATCCAGAAAAAAAAAATAATAATAATTAATTACAGCTCATTTCCTTAGGAAGTAATAAACAAAGACATAAAGCCCTGCCAGATCTGCTCTCCATGGAGAGCAAACACATGAGGGGCTCAGCAAGATTTCACCTACTATCCATGCCCCTCACTGCTGACTGATCACACACACACACACACAGGTGCGGGTTTCTTCCAGTTTGCAACCTTTGCATCTGATGTCAAATGCTAAAGATGGGAAGAAACACTGTGTATATTCAGTGTGTTTTGGGGGGGGGGTGTACAACTGGCAGGTGCAGTCCCAGAGTCCTGCATGCATTTGCTGTCTAGGACAGCAAACATCTTAACAGGGGCTAGTCGCAAGTGACTTATCACTGCAATCCTGCACATTTAATCTGGGGAAAAGCCCCCCCCCCAGTACATCTGCAACTGCATTGCATGTCTCATCGCCTTCCAACTCTGTGTATCACTGATTACAAATGATGGCAATTGATGCCATGGTTTCCATGTCTCACTAATTCCCCCAAGGGCCAAACCAGATCTTGTGTTAGTCAGGCCATTGGACCTTGTGTGCTTAGTTTATGGGTAGAAATAGCACATATGTGTTAGACCCAAGTCATATCTGGATTATGGGAGGAAGTTGGGAGTTTTAATGTTAACCCCTGCCATGCTCCTGTGCTTTCGGAAGCTGCCGCACGTCTCCGAGACTCACCATATAAGCTGCCCCTTCCCCTCACTCTCAGAGCCTGTCAAAAGCAATGTGGAGGAGACATCTCCACATTGCTTTCGCTCTTTGGAATGGCCCCGAGAGTGAGAAGGAGGTGCAGTTTACACAGCGAGCTTCGGAGCCGTGTGGCACTTACAGCTTCCCCCTCCCCAGCTCTGCCACTGGCAGGAAGCGCTCACAGGAAGTGAATTGGAGGGCTGAAAATAACACTAAACTCTATGAGCTCTATGATAAGCGTTGCGTTATTTGTCAGCCCCCCCAACCTGCTTCCTATGAATTTTTCCTGTTCACATTTATAGACAGCAAGGAGCCAGTGAGACACAGGAGACAGCGGCAGGAAGACGGCAATCACAGGAGAAAAAGGACCCAATCCTATCCAACTTTTCAGCACCAACATTCCCTTACCTTGAGGAGGCTTCTGGGACTGTCCCCCCACTGCAGGATGCAGCATATGCCCCCGTGGCATAGATGCATCACCGCTAGAAAGTTAGATAGGATTGGGCCTAAGTCATTTGCACAATGGGGGATTTTTGAACCGCAGATAAAACTGTGCATACAGGATCTGCAGATATGGGAGGACACTTGAACACATGATTGCTATATGGCTCAAGAAAATTATTGTTTTACAGCCTGGTAGTGTGGTAAAATATTGTTTAACTCAAAACACCTCTATAAAGCATAGCTGGAGTCACTTGGTTAAAAACAAAAAGCAAAAAACAGAAATGACAGTTGTGATTTCCTTCTCTTGCTTGTTGCGCATGCAGGAGAGGTAGAAGCTCCTGCTGTCAAAATCTACACTGCAAGCAAACTCCCACAATGTCTGCATAAAGAGTAGCATTAATGTATAATCAAACCCCATTAAAACAGCCTGATAGGTTAAAGGTATGGTAACGTGGGAGTCATTCTGGAAATATTATAAAGTGTAATTTTAACCCACTTCAAAGCTCCTTTACACTTTTAAAAAGGTCCTTTGTGTAAAGGGTGGCACAAACATATTATTTAGACTTGCCCAAAAAAATAATAGGACCATACAAATTTGTATACATAATTCTGTTTGATGGTGCAATGCCTTTCAACATTTGAAGATCCACAAGAGAGCTTGTTCTGAGATAATGTCAACATTTCACTGGTGAGCTCAGCAGGTTGCATCTTGAGGCAGTTAGGTAAAGTGTTATTTCTGTAACAGTGCAAGCCTATGCATGTCCATACAGATGTAAGCCCCACTGAGTTCAGTGGGACTGAGTCCTGGGTAATTGTATCTAGGAATGTAGCCTAAGCCTTTCTGAACCTTTTATTTGAATGAACCAGTTTGTTCATCATGGAGGATTGTCTTTGAACTACCAGTCATGATGGCTACCTTCAGGTCCAGAGACAATATGCCCCTGAATACCAGCTGCAAGGGAGCAATGATGGGAAAGGGATATGCCTTCATCTCAGATGCAAAAGGTGAACCACATTGGGAACAAGATGCTGGTCTAGATGGGCCTTTGGCCTGATTCAGCAAGGCTCTTATATTCTTATGACTAACCATTCTGCATACAGGTTTTGTGATCTGTGTCTTCACTGTGGTTTTACATTTGCTTATGATTGTTTTCTTTCTCTCTTTTTTATATTGGTTGGTAGCTTTTCTTCACAGACCTTGTTCACTACCTCATTTATTGATTGACTTGTTGAAAGCTAGGTGATAAACTTTCAAAATCAATCAATATTGTCCCCATAGTTAAGTAAGTGTCCATAACACATTGTTTTTGTCTTTGGTGATACATGCACTCTCCTGTGTCTTGCCACAGGTCAGCATAGTCAGTGCTGCTTTTTGAGTTAGCAGGAGCTTGGATAATCCTTAGAGAAAAGTTATATGATTCTTATAATGTCTCGGATCCTTCAAATCTGGGACCTACAGCAGACATTGCTTTACGCTGCTCCTGCTGGAAGCTATGACATGCATGTCAAAACAAAACAATGATGACCACACTATGAGGGAAAACATCTGGAAATGAAGTTATATGAGTTTCTCATGGAGTTCGAACAGTAAAAACTCCTATTTGTTTAAAAAAAAAAAAAGCGATGGGGGGTTTGGTGATAGTCTGGCTATGTGAACTGCCTTGGGTCTGCAACTCTCACTCATTGTGAGAGTTGGTGAGAAAGATAATATAGAAATACTGGATGATGATGATGATGATGATGATGATGATGATGATGATGATATAACTTTACTCATCAGGTCTAGCAGAGATGGAATAGATTGTGGCCATCATTGTATCATCCCATAACACAGTGTATCGCAAATGTGTGACACAGAGTTTGAAGTGCCATGGCGAACCTTCAGCATGGCAAACAACAGCACACACAGGGGTGCTCTGGGATGCCACAGTGGCTTCTTCTGCTGGCTCTCCCAAGCAACACCATCTTGGACCATGCAAGATCTTGCATGATCCAAAACGGTAGCGCCCACCTTCCTGGCTCTCCTGGGTCTTGGATCGCACAAGATCTCACATGATCCAAAATGATGGCACTCGGAAGAGCTGGAAAGACAAGGCCGCTGCGAATGAAGGGTACCATGACCACAGTAAGTTTGGGATCCCCTGCCATAACACTGTTACAATGAGCCATTTCTAAAATGGTCATGTTACAGCTGTGAGGACATATAAGATATATTTTTAACATCTCATTTCTGTACTGAGACTATGTTCCTGAGCCCCATAGCAGCCATGGAATAGTGAACAGATGTTTAAAGATCATCCACCCAGGCTCTGGAGGCTCTGGCAGGAATATATGGCTTTCCTGCACTTCAACGCATTCAGAGTTATAGTCACAGTTCCCATTAATGTTAATGGAGTAGTGTTAAATCCCTGTAAATCAAGATAAAAATGCAGAAGCACTTAAAAGCCTGTCAGCTGGTATTTAAATACCCTTGATCTGTAATATTCTGTAGTGACAACCACCCCTCTGACAACTGTCATGCCAAGAACCAAACCAAGACAAATTTCTGAGAGGTTAATAAGCTCGACGGTATTTAACATGAAAACAGTAACCAGTACTAAATGGGACAGGAGAGAGAAATAGCCGGCTCCATTTCATTTGGTTTGATGGCACTGAAGTTTCTTTCCGAGTTGCGGTTCCTGTTTCCTTATCCAAGGCAGAGGTACAGATGCATCCTCAGTAAGGTACTAGGATTTGGAATGGACAGCACCCTAAATCTTGTGTCCATGAAATCATAAGATCACCTCTTATGAAATGCACTACCAGAAAGTCCATTCTAAAGCTATTTTTTTGGCCCAGAGCTCTCTCAGGCATGGTGTTTCCAGCAGTAGCAAAGCTAGAGGGGGGAAGTACATAAGAACAGCCCCAATGGATCAGGCCATAGGCCCATCTAGTCCAGCTTCCTGCCACAGCATGCCATGTAAGCCATTTCAGGCAGCGACAGCAATGCACAGGTGATGCGGTTTGGTTTGGCGATCACCTGCGTGTTGCCATCACTATGTGGAATGGTTCCAATGGCAATTGGGAGGGGGCACTTATGTGGTGTGTTGCAGTGCCTGCAGTGCTTATTGTTTTGCCCTCCCTCCAACTACACAAATGGTTTGCAGGATGCATTAGCTGCTTTCATATGCCCCTTGAGAATGCCATTCCTGCCTCCCTTCTTGGCTATTTTTCCCCTGCCCCAATTTTTCCCCTGGCCCACCATAATGTGTGGCAAGGGAGCCTAACTTGCATCCTCTTGAATGCTTTGAGCAAGAGGGAGGGACATAGCAGCTGTTGAAGATTCCCTCCATTTTCTTTCTCCGGTGTGTCCCGTGTCATCACCGAATGCACATGCATTGCCTTTAGAGCTCTGTTCCAGTGCTTTCTTCAGTGGTTTTTGGAGAGCTTCCTGGAATCCAGCTGCTTGTGTCATCTTACCATAGTGTCATTGGTAGCATGCATGCATGACAAATCAAAGGGGCATTCAGTCCAATCATAGGCATTTTGTTTTAGTCCTCTTCTTCACCCACAGTGCTCCAGTTCTGCCTATTTAGAGCCCTTGCCCTAGTAAAGTTGCACTAATCGTCATTGAAATATTAGATCAGTGTAGCCATAGGCTATGCCAGTGGTTTTCAGACTGGGGCGTCGCAACGCCCCAGCCTGAAAGCCCTGGGTAGTTCTCCCTTAAAGGGAGGGGCGGGGGTAAGGCAGAGATGCGATGCTTAGCATCGCGCCTCTGATCTAGGCACAGGGGCACGCTACCACTCACCCCTGCCTGCAGCAGCCTCCTGGGGGTTGAGGGAGCCCGGCACCAGCCTTAGCAGGACTCCCCACGCAGCGCAGAACTCTCCAGAAGATGATTGCGACCACTTCCAGTTTTGCAATCGTGAAACAGAAAGTGGTTGCGATAGTCTTCTGGAGGGCTCTGCATTGCGTGGGGAGCCCTGCTGAAGCTGGCTCCCCCAAGCCCCAGGAGGCTGCTGCAGGCAGGAGTGAGTGGCAGCACACCCCTGTGCCCAGATCAGAGGCTGAGCTGAGCTGAGCATCATGTCTCTGCCTTACCACCAGCCCCCTGCCTTCTAAGCAAATATTTAGTGGCTCTCAAACTCTCCCTGAGAGTTTGAGAACCACTGGGCTATGCCAACTTTTCTTCAAGATATTCAGGCTCCACAAATGCAAGGGCACTTAGGATCCTATTCTGATCTAGCTAACATTGTAAAAATGCTGCCTTATACTGAGCCATTGGTTCAGCGGTGCTCGAAGTGCTGACCACTGTGCACCTGGAATGCATTCCCCGGTGCAGCTGGCACTTTGAGTTCCGGAGCGCCACGTCGCTTCCTGTCCCCCAATCGGGACAACGCAATGCTCTGGGCATTTGTGTCTGCCTGGAAATCCAGGTGCAATGCCTGCTGGGGTATTCCGTCATAGATGTGACCAGCCAGAGTGTCATGTCATCCGATCAGGGGACATAAAAAGACACAGCACTCTGGAATGAGGAATGCCGGTCACGGGAGGGACAGATTCAGCTGAACACTGGATCTGGCCCTCAGGCCAGAGTTTGCCCAGCCCTGATCTAGTCCAATATTGTCTAGCCTGACAACAGTTATCCAGTGTCTTTCCCTTCCCTATCAGAGAACCTGTGCTGTGCCACAGGGCTACATCCCCTCCCCTATAACTGCAAGGTAAATACGATTAAATACTTTTTGACTTTACCAGATTGCAACTCTTTGTGCATGTGACTCGTTTCTATTTTAATACGGTGTAAATACACACCTTCCTCACAAACCTCTTAACTCCACTATACTGTTTAATCAGATGGCACTCTTATATTTTATCAGCCCCATTAAAGGCTAGGGGCCTGTAATGGGTTCTCTATTTCCCTCTGTGGAAGCAGTATTCCGATTTAGTAATAAACTCAATGGACCTTCAAATCCAAACTGATCATTAGCTCAGTTAAACTAGAAATGCCCAACAGTACGTGAATGTCATGTAAAGCTAATTATTCTGTGCAATTGTTTTCCTCTGGTCTCCTTTTTGATGGAATCGAGAGGAAGAATCACATCAGACTGCCAATCTCAGCTGTAACCTGAAATAAGTTTTTTTTTTCTTCCTAAACACCCAGCTCAAACAGTTGTGCTGGCGAATATACTCTGATGCACCTGCTTGATCTATGCAAAATATGTACCTCTTTTGCATAAACAGAGGCTGCTGTCATGCTCTTTGCTGCAACCCGCCCTGGCCAGCATCTCCTGAAGTGTAGCAATCTTTCCCAGCCAGGCACCATACCTTGCTACACTTGGATTGAAAAGGCAGATCATATTTCCAGATAGAAAATATAGCCTTGTTACAATTTCAGATAACTCATCAGCTTGACACAAGTGCATCCTGTGCATTTTTTTTTTTTTTGACTCAGCCGAGAATTAGAAGAATTTAAATGTTTGAAGAGAAATATCCTATCCTAACCAAAACTGATTGCAATGCAAACTCTGTGTCAGGGCACACTAGCGTGATGAAGGAGCGATTCAAGTGCAACCAGAATAATTCAACCACCCTATTGGATCTATCCACTATTCCATATTCTTTAATAGGAGAAACCACTTTTACAGCCCAATCCTATGAGGGCCTTACACTGCTAGAACTACTGTTCTGGCAGCGTACACTCCTTTAAAGCTGTTGCAACATGCCATTTTGTACAGCTGGGCCACCACCAAAATCAGTGAGTGACTGTGGCAGTGTGCCAGTGGTAAGTCAGCGCAGGAAGTGGGAGAGAGGCAGGGTAGACCAAATGGGGTGGGGAGAGAGAGGAACAAAGAAGGAGATTGGGGTAGGGAGGATTGCGGATCAAGGGCAGGAAGGGGGCAGTATTGGTGGCAGTGATGTCACCAATATCTTATCTTCCTTTCTGGCCTCGATCTACCTTCCTGGGTTCACTCGAACTTGTTCTAGCTATATAGTCAGTGCAGGTCTGAGTGGGCCCAGCAGATCAGCTAGGACTTACCCCCAAGCAAGAGAACTAATGTTCTCTTATCCAGAGCAGATGTCTGGGACTGCCCCTGCCACACTGGCTGCAGTGGTCACTATTTTGGCACCGCTGCATTGATGGAGAGGCAGAGGATAGGACTGGGATGTCATTCTACTAACGGGTCTGCCCTGTGTTGCAAAGTTGCTTCCCACCCGTGGCTTGTTCTAGAAGCATTTATATGATTATTTTCCCTAAGGACGTGGACAAATACTTGACAACCTCCATCTTGAAGCACCGCAGGAGCTAGTATTCAGATCATATAGCTCATTTCTACACATCTAGATGCAAGTAGGCAAAAGCTCACTGCTGAGCAGTACCTTGTTATGTGAAATGAATATATATTTTGTCTCCCAAATGCAGTTCCTTTTAGCCTCTGCCATCAAACTGCACCCACTCAAGCTGCCTTGGGATATGGCACATCTGTCAGCACAGACTAAGGATTTCCCTTGTTAGCTATCATTATTTTAAATGGCTTCTTCTTAACCTGGCATTGCAGTTTTGCCTCATCAGACTGCTACAAAAAGAAATCACTGCAGTCTGCAGGAAAAGAAATCTGCATGGCCTTGCTTTTGGATGATCAGATCATTCCATTCATAGTTATTGTCACAGCACAGACATTCAAAGGGACAACTGTCAGAAGCCAACTTTTGAAATCATCAGTAACAGGCATAATAAAATGTTGCAGGCTTTTACAAGGTTAACATTTCCAGAGCCCATGACAATAAGAAAGCCCTTTCGTTCTCAGTAAGGGCAAGAACAGGAAGGGATGGCATTGCTGCATTTTGATCCTAATAACGCATTCAGTGTATTGACAACAGCACTGGACTGAAATTTATTTGAGAAGAATTTCAGTGTCAGTAAAATGAAATAAAAGGAAGAGTAGGTAAGTTTCAAGAAGCCTTGAGTTTTCTTTCTGCTCTTATATAGCTCTTCCAGTCTAATAAGATTGATCCCGAGACCATGCACAAAACATCCATCAGTTTCAGTTTTCCAGTCAGCTGGAGAAGTCAACTCTATTCTGTTTCCTTGAATAAGTCTGGTGGCTTGACTGAGTTCATGGATCATTAACTACTAAAGAAAGCTGCTTTTCTTAACCTGTAAACCAGACTGGGGATAACCGGGGGAGGCTATCCTTGTAGTTGAAATAAACCGATGCATTTGTCTGTGTCTCTGTCTCAATATTTTGCTGAAATAGAAAGCATTAATTCTCAACTAGCAAGACATACCTGAAATATTTATTTCTTGGTTTCTAGACTGACTTTCGTCCAGAGATCCTAAGGAAGTTTTGAATTCAGTGAAAAAATTCAAATACAAGATTAAAAACAAAAAATCACAAATGCACCAAAGCCTGAAACACAGATAATACAAAAATCAACAAAACAACAAAATCAACAACAGAACTGATAGTCAGCAATGCACACATATCACAAACACAGCCAAAGAGCCGGGTAAACAATACAATCTTTAATAGTACCTGAAATGCAAAAAGCGCAGAAACAAAATGGAGGGCTGGTGTGAACATTAGGCCAACTAGGCAGCTGCCTAGGGCACAGACCTCAGAGGGGCACAATACTGACCTTTGAGGGGCACAGTTTTATACAGACTAGTTTTTTTGTTACTCTATGTAAAAATGCCTACCATTTATTTATTTCTTTACCACAACAATGGTATTTATGGAATATAATTAATTATAAAAAATAGGGTGTATGCAAGTTTTTAACCTTGCCTAGGGCACAAAATAGCTTGGCACTGGCAGTATGAACTTCTGGCAGTATGAACTTCTGTGAGGAGGAATTTCCACAACCTCTGGCCACCCCCTAGGAACTCTCTTACTGAGGCAAAGCAGATTTTGGGATATGCAAAATGGCATCTAGAGGGTTTTGTGTCATTCATTTGCAACTCGGTTAATGGCAAAAGCTCTTTGTTCATCTTGTTGAATGGTTGCCACTCATTTTTACCCATTTTTACCCATATTTCTCTCTGAACGGTGCCGTGTGAGAGGCAGTGGCATAGTTTAGAGGGTGTGGGGAGTAGCAATTGCACTGGACAACAAGCTTTTTTTGGGGGGGGCAACAAGCTAAGCTGGTTACTATTGACCAAAATTGTGAAAACCTTGGTATGTATGAATATCATCATGTTATATATCATTGGAAAGGTAATTTAATGCAGAATGCAATGAAACAAACTGCACTGGAATATCTATATTCTCTCAAAAGTTATGACCAATTAACCAGAAAATGAAACCAACTGCCTTATGGGGGAAAAAGTAGACTTCCTTCACTCAAAACTGACCTATGAGACTGATTGTTCTGAGAGCCAATGAGATGTTATTAGGATACGGCATGGAGCTAATAAGATGTTAATATAAGTTATCTCTCATTTCTATGTATCATAACACAGTTACCCCTGCTAACTGGATAAAGAGGCAGTTTTTCAAGTGGTACCACTCTTATATTTAGCAGGGGGAGAATAACAGTCCCCCTCCCCCCCTCCCCAGCACAGTGACTCTAACCAGTAAGAGGCACACTTTTTACTTAATTAAATAAATTTAATAAAGTAAATAAATTAATTTACTTACTTAAATTTGATTTTGTCATGGGGGGGCTACAAAATCTTATTTGACCCCGGGTAGCAGATAGATGCCTTAGCTATGCCATTGGGGGAGGCAGCAGGGCAAGTGGGTGGCGAGCTCTGGGGGTAGAAAATGGTTCCCCCCCTCCTATTTTCACTTTTTTAAAAGCCCAGGCATGACGCCACTTTCAGTTGTGACATCACTTCTGGGGAATCATTTTGAGCTCAGCACTGGGCTACATGATCATTAGCTATGCCACTGCTGAGGGGAGCATCACAGGTGCTGGTTAGGCTCCTTTCCCCCCCTTCTTTATTTTGTTAATCACTTGGGGAGTGAAAATTATTCTGAACCCAGCTTCTACATACACTGCTTAACCATGTGCCATGCGTGAACACATCTTTGAACATGTGGGACCGTGTTGGTTGAAATACCCGTTCAATCAAGGTGGTTCAACCAAAAGCACTGATCAAAGAGTTCAGATTTTTGCAGCCCCATCCTGAGGTGGTCATGAGGAGTGGCACCAAAATGACCACTGCTATAGCCTGTGGGCCCAGGACAGCTGTGGAAGTATCCTGGGAATAAGGGAGCATTTGTTCCCTTACTGCAGGTAAAGACCCAGCAGCCCTAACGCAGAACCGAGGAGGCCCATGTAGGTCTCTGCAGGCTGCCATTTCCACCCCCTCCTGGGTCCAATCTTCCCCTCCCCTCGCCCTCCCCCACTCAGTTCCTCTCTCCCCCACCTTCCCCCTCCCCAAAAAGCCGTTGGAGAAACTTACCACCGGCTGCTCCTGGTACAGGTCCTCTCAGTGGTGAGGGCCAATGCCCACTGGCGCTGGCCTCAGCACTGCTGCTGCATGTTGAAGGCTGGTAGAAAGTGCCTTGTGGCACTTTTGCAACACCTGCCGTTGGCGGTACAAGTGTACTGCCTGTGTTGGGCTCAATAGGATTGGGATCTTAATCTCTCTGCAAACATAACAAAGAAGTAGCGCTCCTGATTTTTTTTCAGAGGAAAGTTTTCCATGCTTTTGGAGTCTTATGAGCAAAGCATTAAGAGCAATGCTCTTTACTGAATGGAATATGCTATATTGGGGAGCTAAAATTTTTCAGTGTGTAATCCAAAGTGCTGGTTTTAACTTTTAAGGACATAAAAGGCTTAAATCCAGAATACTTGAAGGACGGCCTTCTTCCCACACAAACCTGCCTGTCTCCATCATCATCTGAAAGTGTTATTCTATGTCATTTACTACCAATGGTGACTCAGGGAAGTGCCTTCTCTCTGGTGGCACCCACACTGTGGAACTCCCTCCACTAAGACAGAGGTGAGCCTGGTGCCATTATTGCCCTTTCAGCGCCAACTTGAGACTTTTCTGTTTCATTCAGCCTTTGAGGTATGTGGAGTTGTTGGGCTTGTCCCATCTATTGTTCTTGCTAATGTCACTATTTCTGCCATTTTCTTTTAAATCTTGATTTTATTGTACAGGCATGTCCCCGTATCTGCAAGGGTTCAGTTCCAGAAAACCCCCTCCCCCACAGATAACTGAATCCATGGATAAGAGGGGATGCCTACCCCCATCTTCTGTAGGCGAGGGAACCTCTGCTCCCCTCACCTGTGGAGGGTCCTGTGAGACCAGCAGAGGCCATGAACATCTGTCCATGGCCTCTGCTGGGCTGAGGCAGAGTCCTAGAGGCAAAAAATGTATTTTCTGGTATTTTTGTCTTTTTTGTCTAAGGACATTGTGAAGGCTTCTGCTGCACTCAGAGGATCCTCCAAAGGTGCAGACCTGATCAGCGGATAAGTGAATCCATGGATACGGAATCTGCAAATACGCCGCCTCCGCATATTATAATTGCATGTTTTTGAATCTTAGTCTTTGTTAGAAGCCATCTCCCAATTTTCTAGTGGGAGAGGAAAGTGTCGGATATGAACCTTCAGTTTTTCAGTGGGAGAGGAAAGTGTGGGGTATAAACCTTAATGATTATAATAATGATAAATAGTTGTAAAATAACTCAAGAAAAGTTTCTCCTTATGCATTTTCTCTCACATTCCAGTTTTCTGAGAGTAAGATAGCAACAAGAATTTTTTTTTTTTCCTCTTGGCACATTGGGGTAGAGGGGTTGTGCCATATAAACTTAAAAGTTGAACTATAATCCCTCAATCTGTTGGAAGATAGCTTCCATTAAGGATAATATGCCAACCAGCAATACCTTGGGGAACATACAAAAAGGACGTTGAGATTAAGCACAGATGGTCCAAAATCCAGCCCAATGGTAACTGCAGGAGCTGAAAAGTTGAGGAAAAAAAATGTAGAAAGGAGAATTGGCAAAGCTTCAGAATAAGATGAAAACATAAAGCAGACTGAAAATAACTGCAGGCAACAATTACCTCTCTCAAAAAAAATGTGGAGGGGGTAAATAGTGAGACAAAATGGCTAAATCAGAATAATTACTGTAGCAAACCTCTGAGGATTGCGACAGCATCAGATTTGCTTTCTCCTTTGCATTCTCCTTTTAATAATATATATATAGAAAACTTTGAGAAAATACTCAGAAGATAGTGAATGCAAAGTGTTTTAAAGGTAAGCAGAAATGTCTGTAGAATGAAGTCAGAGTCAATATACAGGAAAAAGTAGGAAGGACAGTACAAAATTATATGGGAAAAGAAGAAGGCAGTCTGTATTATTCCAAAAGGGAGGGGGAAGTGAAGTAAGTAAGAGTAGACATGCTTTAAAACAAAACACATTCCACCTTATGCTACTCAGGAAGAAAGCTTAGGGCGCAATCCAAAACGCCCTTGGGCCAACGCAAGTCCCTTGCGCCGGCCCAGGAGGGTTGCAAAAGTGTCGTAAGGCACGTTTGCGCCTCATTGAGAGGAAGCCGGGCTAGCGCTCTGAGAAGTGCTGGCCTGTGGAGGCTGACAATAGCCTCCATGCCGGCTTCCTCCTCGACACTTGCATTGGCCCGGTCTCCTGAGGTGGCGCAAGTCTAAGGAGATCCATAGGGGCTGCAGCGGTTTACCTGGGGGTAAGGGGAAGAGTTTCCCCTTACCTTTGGCTGAGCCACTTTGCAACCGCTCCTTCTAAGTGGTTTTAATTAAGGTTCTTTCATTAATATTGTTGAGTATATCTTCTGTGTTCATGTTCTGGTCCCAGTATTTAATGTTTAGGATTCTTAAGGGGCAGGGCAACCCTGTGCATAGTGACATGGTGTGGAATAGAGTTTGTGTAATACTGTGGCTCAGGACTGAGCTGCTGCTTACAAATTCCTTAGTTTGAATTCCTTAGCTTTGCCATGAATTCAGAAGATGGACTGAGGCAAGTTCTGCTCTCAACTCTTGAGTTGGGAGATGGGCAGATGGTCTGCAGAGTGCTAACACTGGAGCAAAGGCAGGAAGGCGGTGTACTACATATACTGGTGGCCACCAGCAGGCTTCTGCTGGCAGAGAGGTCAGAAAGGGGCAGAGACTGGGCGGATCAGAGTGGATCATGGTGACATTTGCATCCACTTTATCCAAACCCCTATCCCTTGCCTGATATGCTTCCAGCATTCTCCTCACATTGATGCCAGCAAAAGAATTTTCATAGATTTGAGGAGTCCCACATGGAACTTGGTGTGTGGGGGGGGGGGGGGAAGTAAAATTTTTCTTCACTTACCTCTCCTGGCTGGCCTGGTCCCCTGTAGGTTGTACAGGATGCAGCAGTGGCTTCTGCACTGACTTCTCTGCATCCTGTGTAGGCTGCACAGAGTGTGGGATAGGATTGAGCGGTAAAAATATAGACAACTTGGGAACACTCAGTACCCTAATAATCTTTATAACAGGAATAAAATGACTATTTTTGCAGGGTTATTTGGGGCTGAAAAAGGTCACCTGCAGAAATCGACATGGTAATGATCCATGAAAATAAGGTTCTGTTCCTTCTCTGTCTCTTTCAGCGCTTTGCCTCCATTCTCTTTCTTTTCCCTGTCTTTCCCCTTGCTACCTTTGACCCTCCCCTGCCCCTCTCTGCCTCTCTCGCTGGCTAACCTGCTCTGGCAGGTGGCCAGTGGTTTGTTAATGTGGACAGGAACGCTCCAGCCTTCCCACTGGTGCTCTAGAAGTGCATTACTCAATGCGCTGCCAGAGCGCACTTTACAGCTGCTTTTCAACAGCCACCGCCAGCAGAATGCACGTTCCACCAGTGGCTTCATTCTATAGGATTGGGTTGAGATATGCAATTCCTTTCTTAATTATTGCACTTTATTACTGTATCTGTATCCAATCCAAAATTCTTTCTATACTGCATGAATTTGCAAGATGGGTGTGTGAGCGATAGTTCCACCAAAAAAACTGGGTCTCATTTTCATGTTTAATGTTATAGTTTGCAGTCCCAGTGCACACAATCAAATCTTTCCTTTCATCATTGTAACATGATAGTGAATACCTCTCCTGTGCTGATTTTTATCTCACCTTGTAGAATAAAGTCTCACCAGACAGCTAACAATGAATGAATAAAAGCCAGCTAGTTGAAAACAATAAAACACAATGAAAAAGCAGCAGTTAAAGAAGAGACTAAAACCAGATTTGATGCCATTCAAGGCCCTTAAAAAAAAAAAAGTCTGGTTAATTCTCTAAAAAGCAGCCAAGATGGGGGTGGGAGACACACGCACAGTTTTTTAAAATCAATTTTGTTGCCACTTCCATGGTTACCATATCTGATGTCTCCACCCTATGGGCCCAATCCCATCCAACTTTCCAACACCGGTGCAGCTGCAATGCTTTTGGTGGGGGCTTCTGTGACTGCCTCCACCGCAAGATGCATCTCTTAACTGTATTTTGGTCCACCTTCCTTTTAGACTGGGGCAGTGCAGAGAGCTTTGAACATGGATTTCTTATTCAGGTACTTCAAAATACTCCTGAAATAGGGTGGCATTTCAGATGCCATTAACAAGTGGTGTGGAACTGCATTTGGTCATTTATCCCTAATAAAAAGAGTCAGGAAGCTGTTGATGTAAATTCACTAGTGATAATGCAGTGTGATTTGACATGAGTTGCAACTGGGCAAGGTGATCTTTCACCGGTAATAATCCTCTAATAATTTATCCTGTAATAATCTTTCGTCTGATGGGCGTGTTTACTCCCCTTAACATTGCAGCTTCAAGTGGGAATCTGACATTCAGATTTAGATTTACTCACCTGTTTTTCTTTTTTGTTTTTTGATCAGGCGAAGATAACTGGTTTGCATTTAAAGAGTTGTCTACATGCAAGCATTTCAGATCAGTTTATCAGCTGATCAGATCAGATCTGAATTTTGTTAACTCATTAAAGAAAACAAAGCAAGTGGTGTGTACATTTATGACTAGTTATTTCAGGTGTGAATCAGCACATTTTGTTGTCTAACAAATGAGAGCTGTAAAACAAGCTGTTCCATTTGATGGGAGATTTATATACATAATATTTTTGAATACTGCCATAGGAACTAGTTATCATATAAATGTTTTATGCCAATAAAGGTCTTACTGAACTGAACATATAAATGTTAGACACAAAAAACAAATAAACAAAAACATCATCAACAACAACAAAAACCAGAAGGAATTTGTCTAGTCTATGTCTAGTCTATGAATTCCATTCCAGGGTGAAATTTGTATTATACTACAGAGTTAATTTTTTAAAAATCTTTCCTTTCTTATTTAAAATAAAAACAGCATGTTTCTTTTTCTTTTTCCTTTTTGGTCTTTCTGTACATCAGGTATCGTTTATACTGTCCCAGAATTTGTGTTGGGGAGGAGTTGCCATTTGCAAAATACAAATAACTTTATAATATAATCATAAGAGATATAATAATATAAGATATAATAGTATAATATAAAAAGTATAGTACGATCATAAGAGAAGCTGAAAGTGAGAAGTAAAAAAGATCCCTCTGAAAATTTAAAATGCCTTGTAAGAAATGGATAGTGTTGCAGAACTTTCCACAGTGTTATCTAAAACCCTTGGAGTATGCATCATGTCATTGTAGTCCTATGTAATTCATTCCTTTTTGCCTTTCATAATCTTTCATTATCCCTGAATTCTGTGTGTCTAACAGCACAATCTTATCCAGGGCTTCTGGGGGCAGATTTTGTGCTCTGTCTCTGTAAGTCCTCGACATGTCATGAAAACTGTGCTACTGTCATGTGTGCCAGGGCCACCGGTGCAAGCGACAGTAGGCCCTGCGCCTAAGACAGAAGCTCACAGATGCCCCACCAGAGCATGTAGATAGGTGGTGGGGGCAGTCTGGGGTGGGAAGTGGACAAGACTGGTGGCAGTTTGAGGATAGAAGGGGGAGGATATCAGTGGTAACCATGCAGGCTGAGATCCTATCTTCCATTTCAATTCTTCTCAGACTTACTCCAGCTAAATACCTGGTATTGGTCAGAGGAGACCCACTGGAGGTCAGGTGGCCTACAATGCTTATTACTTATATCTTCTGGGTTCTCTGGCCACCCTCACATGCACTCCGTCAGCAAGCACTCCATCTGTGGTGCTTTATGGCAGGGGTGCCCAAACCCCAACCCTGGGAACACTTGCAGCCCTTGAGGCCTCTCAGTGCAGCCCTCAGAGAGCCCCCAGTCTCCAATAAGCCTTTGGCCCTCTGGAGATTTGTTGGAGCCCACACTGGCCCAACGCAACTGCTGTCAGCATGAGGGCAACTGTTTCACCTCTCGCGTGAGCTGTGGGATGAGGGCTCCCTCCACTGCTTGTTGTTTCATGTTTGTGATGCAGTAGCGGCAGCAAAGGAAAGGCCAGACTTGCTTTGTGCAAAGCCTTTTATAAGCTTTGAGCTATTGCAAGACCTTCACTCATTCATATAAGTTCATCTTTAATATATTCATTTATGTAAACTTATGTAAATTTATTCAAATTTTAAATGTAAATTAATTCTTTTTTTTCCCCGACCCCCAACAAAGTGTCAGAGACATGATGTGACCCTCCTGCCAAAAGCTTTGGACACCCCTGCTTTATGGTATGGGCTGGTGGGGCATAGCATTGGGCCCCAAATAAATGTCTGGATAGGCTCTGTAACAAAATGTGACAAATCAGGTCTTATAATGATTTGTCTGTTTACTACAAGTAATGTGTTAACTTTGCTTACTCCACTCACAAGATAAAAACCAGCTCTTTGGATTGCACCCAGAAACAGACTTGCAACCAAAGTAGCTGACAAAGCATAGGTATTGTGTGCTCACCTTGCCTTGTGCCAGCCAACAAGTGAGCGGCAGCATTTTGCACCAGTTGATGTTTCTACACAGTCTTCAAGAGTGACCTAAAGTTGAGTTCACTGCAGTAATCCAAAAGTGATACAATCAGTTTGTGGACAACCATAACCTGTGCTGACTGGCACTGAAAGATCGCAGATGGAGCACCAGCCTGTGTTGGGCAAGAGCACCTGGGCCATATCTGGCACTTGGGCATCCAGAAGCACTCCCAAAGGTATTAGGAAAGCATCTGAATAGGATATCACCTCCCATATTGTTCCAAGGCCCAGTCTATGAAACAGCTGTTGCAGTGAATATAATGTGGCATTTCTATTTGAAGCTTTTATTCAAATTGGCTTAGAGAAGAGCCTTGTCACACCAGCTGAAAACTGGCTTAGGGGCCCAAAGTAAAGGTTAATGAAAAACAACAGTGTGTTCAGTTTGGTGAGGAGATATCAATTAGAGTGCCAGCAATCAATATTTCAGCACCATCAGTCTTGAATACGGTGATCTGAGAAGTGGGATAAACAGTCTGCTTAATTAAATTTGTGGAGGTGATAAATGGGGAGTGAGTGGAAGGGGGCCTGAAAGATGCTGGGAATATTAGGGATGATGGAAAATCAGAGATAATTGCTCAGTCTCCTTTCTTAATTGTCATTCTATTTACAGGTTCTTACTTATTCCCAAGCATTCTAGTGTCAGCCATTCCTACAACATACACAAAAATAATTTTTACAGCTTTTTAAGTTCAGTGGGGATTTTGTTTTTTAATGCCATCATCATCATCATCATCATCATCATCATCATCATCATAGCTGTTAGTGCTCATGGACCGTTGCCCTGCCCCCACCTCGTGCAGCGAGGCTGTAGCTTTGCGCTCCCATTACTCACTGGCCATTGGGGGCTGGAACTGAGCTTGCGTGGGTGTGTTTCACCCAAGCGAGCTCAGTTCACAAGCTGCAGCAGCCTTGCCCTTCCTCCCTTTGTACACAGACTGAGACTAACAGGTCTCTTTTTATAGGGCTGGGTAGGAATTTTCCTACTATCCTGATTGGCTGTGGATGGCAGTTTTTTGGCCTACCCAAGACTAGCATTGTAGGAGATGGTGTATTGCTGAGGCATTCCTGTTTAAATGCCACTTTAAATGGTCACTTAGCATGAAGCATGCTGAGTGGAATACATAGGACAGTTTGGTGTCCATCTAAGGCAGCAAGGTCAAGGGGTGAGTCAGGTCCACTCATGTGATGCCTGAACAGCTTGACAAGGTGAAGATGACAGGCTGTTCCAGTCTGATGACTGATGACAACCCCAAGTCAGATGGTACACCCCAGAGACCCTGGGGGAGGTAGATGACTAGGTCGATTTCCCCCATTATTACGATCCCACACACCTGGATCTGCTAGGTATCCCTTCTTTCCTCATCCAACCCTGCTACATTGTTAAATTTAAATAAAGTGGCCAAGTTATAACCCAAACCTCAATCTGGCATCTTCCTTCCTGGGTGAAAAGGTGATGGTAATAATAATAATAATAATAATAATAATAATAATAATAATAATAATAATAATAATAATAATAATAATAATAATAATAATGTTGTCAAATATCTATCACACAATACACCAGATATAACTGTAGTCAAGAAGAAAGAAAAACAAATCAAAATCATAAATATAGTAATACCAGTAGAAGAAAAAGAACTGGAGAAAATATCAGATTACAAAGATCTACAAGCAGAAACTGAAAGGCTGTGGCAGAAGAAGACCAAAGTGATCCCAGTGGTGACTGGCACCCTCAGTGCTACTCTAAAACATCTTGAAGAGCCCTTGAACAGCATCAAGGCCACAGAAATTACCATCCACCAACTACAAAAAGCAGCTTTACTGGGAATGGCTTACATTTTTGCGACAATATTTATAACAGCAAAATAGGACTAAAACCAGGCATCCCAGGTCCTTGGACTCAATGTCTGAATAAAACAAACCAGTCAATAACATCTACCTGACTGTGCAAAGATCTCATAGTAATCATAATAACTGTGGGGCCTGGGATGGCTGGAGACCCATTGGGTCAGGAGAGGCAGTGGTGGGGCACCTCAGGGTCCGGCCTCAGCACTGTCAGCTTGGCCTGAATGGCCTCAGTAGAGTTGTGGTGGAAAGGGTTATGTCACCCGGGTCCTTCTCCCCACTTTCTGGGGCTCTCACTGCCCCAGTCAGATTTGGCTCATGGGCCGACTGGCTTCTGCTCCAGCAACAGCCTGGCTAACTCTGCTCCTCATCCCTGGCTGGGCTGTGCTTTATGCTGGTGACCAGTCCCCTTACGCTCCACCCCTTCTTCCCTGGGAGGGTCATAAGGTTGGCCACCTAAGCCCTCCCCCCTCTTTCCTACCTCTGTCCCTCTCCCGTGCTGGGAGAGCACGGGACACAGCTGGGGCACAGAGGCTGCTGCCTGCAATGTCACCCCTGGAGTGGGCTGGGATTGTGGATGATTCCACCCCCACCAGCTAGTGGGCAAGGGGGGCACAGTAAGATCTGAACCTCTGGGAGGTTTACCGAAGATCCACCTGGCTGGCTACGGGCTTGCCCGGTTCCCCCCTGGCTTGGACATCCTGCTTGGGACTGGGCCCTGTCTGCTGCTTGGTGCCCACTCACAGGCCGGTTGCAGAGTGGCCTCCTGAGCCACTGCAGAGACCACTGGAGCTGGCCTGGGCCTGTGTGCCCTCAGCACCACCCCCTCTGAGGCTCAGAGAGGCGGGGCCACAGTCGACATCCAGCTGCAGCTTTTGCCCGGCAAGCAGCAAACCCCTTTGCTGCCAGAGCTTGCTGGCCAGAGCTTGCCCCCGGGGTCCATAGGCCGGTTCTTCCAGCCTCACTGCTGCTCTCCCAGCGGGCCTGAGGATCTGCCTGTGGCAGCCCTGTGGCTCTGTCTTCCCTGTGAGCCTCAGGGGCTAAGGTTCCCGCCCACTGCTGCTGCCACCTGACCTGTGGGTTGGCTCCTGGTCTGCCTCGTTCCCAGGTAAGTCAGGTGCTTGCTAAAAAAAAGAAAACAATTTAATGCAAGCATTTATTTATTTATTTATTTATTTATTTATTTATTTATTTATTTATTTATTTATTTATTTATTTATTTATTTGTGGTGATGTCCAATTTGGAACCTGAGCAATCCACAGTGTATCCTAACAAAGAATCTGGCAGCCATCACAGGCCCAGTGGAACACTTGAGATGAGACATCCTCATCACACAAAATAAAAAAAGAATCTAAGACTCTAACAAGCACAGGGAGTTTCAGGCGCTGATGCTTTTGGCAAGGGACCAATGTTTGGGAGCCTCCTGGCAAAGGGTGGGAGAATGTTGCTTTCTGATTACTGACTGCTTCCACATGCATGCCTGTGAATGTGTCCCTCACCTGGGGCGAGGGGATGTGCTGAAAGCAAATGGGACTAAGAAGGTATTCATGTCAGTTTTTGCATCGTTACAGAAACACATTTTGATTTGAGAACTAATGAAGGATCTTCAACCACAGTCATAAATGTTTTCTGAAGATATTATTTATATTCCACTTAACAACAACAAAAATTGCAAAGCAATTTACTTAGAAAAATAAGTATATAAATGGCTCCCTATCCCAAAAGGCTCACAATCTAAAAAAAATAAATGAAGAAGCACTAGAGAACAGCCACTGCAAAAGATATTATGCTAGGGTGAACGGGAATAATTGCTCTCTCTCTCTCTCTCTCTCTCTCTCTCTCTCTCTCTCTCTCTCTCTCTCTCTCTCTCTCTCTCTGATAAATATTAGAAGGAGTACCATTAAAAAAAATTCTCTTTGCTCAGGTAGGTGTATAAACATGTGCATAGGAGATGCACCAACATGTCATCTTTAGCACTCCCTGATTAATCAGAAAAGCTCAAAGGATAGCATGGTACCATAGAATTCAAAGCCATCTTTGGTTTCAGTACTAACATTCTGTATGAAAAGCTGGAGGTAGGGATAGACTATGGTATGACTTTATGCATAAGAGAGAGAATAATGAGTTAGGGCCCGATCCTGAACAGTGCATGCTGGCTTACAGCTGTCGCAAATGTGCCATAAGCCCTTGCTGTGCCAACTCTGGCGTTGGGCCCATATTCCTCCATCTGGCAGTCGCCCAGACTGCCTGGCGGCAGAGAGGTGAGTGGGAATGTGAGGAGAAGTGGGGAGGAGGCATCTAGGGGTGTGGGGGGAGATGGGGGAGAGGACGGGCAGGAGGCGTGACTGGGGTGGGAGGAGGGCGGGATTCCAGAGCCACCACAGAATCAAGTAGCCCCATTGCGGGGCTACTTCCCTTACCCATGGGAAGGGGATGAAAGTCCCCTTCTCCCAAGGAGGCATTGCAGGCTGCTCAGTTGCATGTTGGATGCTGTGATAGCCATCTTCGGTGCTGTGGCAGCTCCATGCTCTGGGCAGCTCAAGATTGGGCTGGCTGTGAGTTACAGGTCTGAAGATTAGGTTGAAAGGAATAAAGAGCATTAATCTGAAATAATAATCTGAAATGGAATACTTACAACAAGTAGATAAGAGGGGCTGTTGGAGGTATAAAATATATATGGGTGGAAACTTAGATTATTTAGATATAAAGCTATTAGTAATTATAATATTCAACTTTGCCTGTGCTACATTATTAGAAGTATTGTTTTGTATTTTTTATATTTTTAAGTATCTTTAATGTTGTTGTTGTTTTCTTTTTTAACTCTGTTACTGTGTTTATTATTTATTATTATAAATGAAATTTAAAAAAGAAAAAGAAAAAAAACCAGACTGAAATAAGCTCTGAGGTAGGAATTCAAGTGATCACTTATGTTCATTCTAGCAAATTGTTGCAAAATTGCAAAAGACAAGAGACTTCTCAAGGATAGAAGACCCAGGAGTCAAAAAGGTAAGACAGTCTAGGAGAAAACTTTGAGATGTCTCAAAACATTGAAGAAAAAGGTCATTTTAGTGTGTCGGTGAGACGGTAAAAAAGAAGGGTTATTGAGAGCCCAGACCAAAAATGACTATCTCACACTGAATATCTGAAAAGTCTTGATGTCAAAAAAATGTGATTTTTACCTAGACCTCACATTTCTGGACTGTTTCATTGGCAGAAATTGACAAGGAGAGATTAGTTTCCTAAGAATGAACAAAAACCCGTAATACTCTTTGAAAGAATAAATTGCAAACTTATCTGGCACTCCAGGATTATCTGGTGATAAAATTATCACTCAGTCTGGTAGCAGTTAATGGAAACTACAGGCAAGTGAATTCTGAACTGTCTTTACCATTGTTAATAACTTATCTGACAAAAAATGAAGAGCTGTGAGATCTAAATAGGATTAAATAATGGAGAGTCTTCTTTGTGATCTAGCACACCTGGTTTTATTCCTGAGTTCTTTGCAGAATTATGAAAAATCCTCCTCAGGGATGTCTAAACTCATGTATTGTAGGAAACCGAAAGAAGATGCAAATAAATGCATTTAAAAGAGATTTTATTCACCAGTTATTGGACTATCAAGTTTCTAGATATACAGCCATATTCATTGTTGACACTCTTATAAAGATATGGGTTTGTTTTTTTTAAAAGGGTGGTTAATTATGTATAAAATTATATTTTGTTAATTGTTTGTGCTTCCATAGCAAAAAATAAAAACTCTTTAACAGTGCAATATGTTCAGTGTTTCTTACTTCTGAGAAGATGTGCATAGGATTGTACTGTAAAGACTTAATCAAAGAAATAAAATTTATTCTCCATTCAGTATTTATTAGTATCCTTTGTAACGCTGAAACAACCTTCAGTATAGATGCTGCATACTTCTCACCCAAAAGGTCAGAGCTGCCACTCAGAGTTGACAAACTTGGCCTCTTTCTCCCTGATCTTCAGTTCTTTGTGAAGTTTATTCTCCTCAGACTTTTGGTGCAGCAATTGATCTCTGGAACTATGATAACTCCTGAGAAGATCATCCTGGCAAATGATTCAGATTAACTGCTGCTAAAAGGTCTTGGAGCCTGGTCAAAACAACATGTGAAGGGAAGAATGATGTGTGCTTCTGGCTGACAACTTAGCTCCCAACATTTGTGGAAATGCTTAAGGACCTGAAACCCATCACACATTGTCATCTCATACAGTCCTTTCTCCTCCTCTGCACATGCAAACATGTAACGTGCTCTCTCTCTCTCTCTCTCTCTCTCTCTCTCTCTCTCTCTCTCTCTAACACACACACACACACACACACACACACACACACACACACACACACACTGCTAAGCACCCTATTTCTCAAACACAACCAGCATTCACAGCCTGATTCTCCTTATCAAGAACAACTTTTGTAGGTGTGCCTAAGGGCCAAATAATAGGACTATTAGCCTTGTGGGCCAATGGATTTGTTTGTTTGTTCTTTAAATAGCAACTGGGGGATGAAAGAGAGTGGAACTGCAGTGAACTAATGGGAGAACTGAAAACCAATGGATGCTTTTATCCTCTTTAAAATAGCATGCAGAGGTCACAGATGATTTGATATGGAATTGTGGTGGGGGGAGACCTAAAACTTTCCTGAGCCCACTCCACTGCGGTTCTGCTTTCTTTCATTCCCTCCCAGCTACTATGCAACACACACACACCAACCAACACCGAGCCATGTTGCTAATTTAGGATAATGTGTGGTTTGAAAGTCATTCAAACATTCATTTTGCTTGGCAATCGTTTCATTGGTAAGAAACATCATACATTACAGCAGTGCATTCTGTCACATACTTCAACCTCTTCACATGTTATAGTCCCCATGTTCACTGAATGCAAGATGGTGGAATGAAATTGCGCCCACTGGCTCTGCTCCCTGATATGGCCAGCAGCACCTCCAAGAAGACAAGTCAACCCTGAAATCACACATTTGGCATTCTTGAAAAAGGGGTCATACCCACATACACTACACTGGCAGTAACCTTTATAATCGGAACTCTGTCAGCATGAATACAGACCCTTTCACAACAATATTGAACATGCAATGGTAGTGATAGGAAACCATGACTGGAGATTGCATTGCCATGAGTAGCAGGGTATACCTCCGTAGTTCCAGTCCCCATGTTCTATGAACATAGGGAATGTTATGTGGAAAGAAGTCATTTGAGTTTTTTTCATAAACAGTTGCTCCAGGTCTGGACATTTTGGGCATGTAGTTGGTCTTATTTGTGAGATTCCATCCATCCCTTTTTAATACACACAGTTCACACCAGTGGGATCTTATGTGCATAGGCATTTACACTCTTATGGCACAATCCTATCAATTTCCCTCCTATTGAAGCAGCAGCATCGAAATGGCTACCACTGCAGCCTACGGTGGAGAGCAGTTGCAATGGTGTCCTTTTTTGTTCCCTTACGATTCTTCCCTTACTTGCAGTAAGCTTAAGCAGCCTGGTAGGTCAACTTAGATCATCTGTGCTAGTAATATAGGCCTTCCCGCTGGCGCTCTCATCAGCACACTGAATAGCATGCTTTTTATAACTGGTGCTGACTGCTTTATGGTGGTCAGTGCCAGTGAGTATAGGAACATACTCACAAGGTGAGTATAGGATTGGGCTCTTAATCATCTAAAAAAGTTTATGTGTGCTTTGGAAAGTCACCAGAGCACATTCTCATCCCTTAGAGCAGTGGTTCTCACACATTTAGCATCGGGACCCACTTTTTAGAATGAGAATCTGTCAGGACCCACTGGAAGTGATGTCATGACTGGAAGTGACATCATCAAGCAGGAACATTTTTACAATCCTAGGCTGTAATCCTATCCACACTTACCCAGAAGTAAGTCCCATTTACTGTCATTGATAAAAGAATATATATAGTAGCTTGTTAAAAGTACAGGTCTGTAACATTTCCCCAAATGCTGTCACATCCCATGGTAGCATCAAGTCTAATATATTAAAATAAAATATTGAAATGAATGGGAACCCACCTTAAAAAGGCTCGCAACCCACCTAGTGGGTCCCGACCCACAGTTTGAGAAACACTGCTTAGAGTGTTAAGGCTTAGAGGTGTAAACCTACATACTTGGTGCATGGTTGAACCAGTGCCTCATTTGAGTTGAACTGCCACACATTCTCATCTTTCAGGGATGTTATATGAAAATCTTGCTGTTGCCTTCATCTGCCAGGCTTGAAAGATGCTAGAAAGTCACAAAGGAAAAGCAACAAAAGGCACTAAATATGATTGGGAAGAATCTTCTTTTCCCTTTTACCAAAAGGAAGAGAGAAAAGCGGATGGGAAAGTGCACAGATTTTCAAAATCGTTTTCAAAGTTCCTTGCAAAATCTGATTGGGGCCCATGGGGAATAAGTCTGCCTTCATTTGTCTTGATTGAGGAGGGGGAAAGAGCCGTGGACTTAAACATATTTCTTAATTGGACTTTAGCAAATTGAGTCAAAGTAAAACAGATGGTGTCGAATTTTTTCCAGGACTGAAGACTTCTGCTATAATTATCTTGGGGTCTGAACTTTCACAGTTCCACACACATAAATACCATTTTAATGAATTGGACTTGCAGTCTCAGACTTGGGTAAGAAATGGTGACCCGGGAGAGAATATTTATTTCTTCTGCACATAATCAGTGCTGGGCAAATACTCATCAAGAATGGCCACCAAGTTGAATTGTTTCTATTACTCCACTGTCAAAAATGGTTTGCCTCAGAAGCACTAGTTTATTTTCTGGTTTAACTTCCATATTGTAATATTGGAGAAAATATATAGTAGCCTGGAAGAACACAGGTGTCCATATGGAGGTCCTAAATCTTTTGTGCTTTCCTGTTTACTACAATATCAAGGGTAGTTCTACAATGACTGTGAGGATGTACTCAAATAAGCAGAATGTGCTGAATGGGTAGAGACAGTCCAAAATGGTTTTATTTTCTTGTGGATGAAAGTGTTATCCAAAAAAGGGAAGGGGGCTGAAAGTGGTGTTATTGCATGTTATGTGTTTTTATTCCAAATCAATATTTTAATCAATTTTAAAACATTTTTATCCAGTGTAATCACTGTCATATGCATAGAGACAGTCTAAAAAAGTTTTATGGGGGGGGGGGGATTTTGGTGTCATCCAAAAATAAAAATTGCTGAAATGGTTAGGCGTTTTTATTCAAAAATTACATTTTAATCAATTCTAAAGCATTATGATCAATTCTAATCACTGTAATACAGATAGCAGACTTAGCCAGAGGCATAATAAGCATAAAATATGCACCCCCCACACACACACACAGAATAATAATACAAGACAGATGTGTAGGTAAAATGGGCCACTTTATTTAAACTTAAATTTCAGGGCAGCTGGCTAACCAGTCTATAGTGACCAATTTCTCTTGGGGTTTTTACAGCTGTGGCCAGCTTACATGGGCAGGGGGCTAGACTTAATGATCTTGTAGTTCCCTTCCAGCTCTATGATTCTAGCATCCTGTGAAAAAGGAACATTTTCATCCAGGCCCCCTTAATTTCTTCCCTGAATACATTCTGTGTGCCTATTTTCTACTCAAATATTTGGTGCCGATAAGGAGTAAAGCCATTTAATATTTACCTTTCCACAGGTCATTAGACAGCAGGTTTGAGGGGCTTTTTTTGAATTTCCTGTTGGCTGATCAACGCATCTCCAAGAGTGATGCTGACAGGCTAGGCTCCAGAGTTGGAATAGGAGGTGAGATGCACATTCCTCAGCTTTCACTCATCATGGAACACTCCGCATGCAATGAGAAGCAAAGCAGAGCTAGCCAAGTGAGAACCATTCTCGGCTTTTGCTCTCTGCTTCAGTGCTTCTCCTCTCTGTCTGTGAAAGTTATTCCCACTCTTGGCCTATCAAGGCTGAAGTGATCCAATAACAAAAGGTAAACTATTAATCAAGTGACCGAGCAAAACCAAACAGTAAGCCTGAATTTCTTCTTCTTTTCCTTCTTCAAATATTTGTTTAATCAGATGTTGTTTGAAAAGCTAATTTATTACCTGAAGTAGAAACAAATAGCTTCTCTACGCTTTTGCAAAATGTTTATTTTCCTACAGGTCAAAGTCATGTACCAGTCATTTTTTCAACAGTTCTTACGGAAGACAGTACACACACAAAGGCACACATACAGGCCATAAAATATCAGAAGAAAAAAAACTGCAAAAGATCACACACCATTGCAGATCGTTCAGGGATCAGTACTGAGACTTCACTACCTTTTTTGAAAGGGAAAAAAAATACATTTATATGAAATGACTTTCCTTAAAAAGAATCATTTAAAACTGGGATGTACTACCACTGCCTGCACAAGCACTTTTTTATCAATTTGTCAGCCCAATTCTATGAATGGTTGTGACAGCAGGAGTCACCTTTTGTTGCTGGTAGTGCAGCAGTTCCACACACTTGCTACTGAGGAGCCTGGCCCCTGCTGACTCAGATAAGTTGGCAGGGGAGGCAATTCATGGGTGTGGAGGGGGAGGTTCAGGGTGGAGAAGTGGCAGGGCAGGGGCAGGGAACAGACTGGAGGGAATGGATCTTGGTGGCAAAAGTGCATGCCTGAGCTTATACCCCATGTCACAACCCAACCCACCTCCTTTCTTTCTTTTGACTTACACCAGCTACATAGCTGGCATGGGTCCAAGGTGACCTATAGATGGCCAGAAGGTAAGTAAAAAGGTTTACACTGACTTCTGGTTGACTTTCCGATCCCCCACCCCCTCAACACTGGATTCAGTGCTTGCTCTGTCAGTACAGCTGCATGGTGTACAATGGTGGGGAATACGATTGGGCTCTTTAAGGGCTTTTAAAAAAATAACAAAAGACCTGTGAATTGCTCAGTTTCATTTGGAACAAAACATAGGACAAGTGAGTTGTGATGGTATAGCTGTGATTGTATCATGTGCCTTTAATGTACACTCATTGCCAGGCCGTGGACTAAACATTAAAGGCACATGATACGGCAGAAACCATGTCAAGCTTAAGTAACAGGCAGCCCAGTCCTGGACTGCCCGGAGCTCCCAGGCTCGGCGGCTCCATGGAGGGCTCCCGCCAGATCCTGCTCCTCCGCACTACCGCAGGAGGCTCCTTGGGAGAAGGGGATGTTCGTCCATTTCCCTGGAGTAAGGGAAGCAGCCCTGCAATGGGGCTACTCTCCTTAGCACTCGTGTAGGGCACACTCGTGTAAAGGCACTCGTGCAGGGCACACAGCCCTCCACAAGTGCCTTGGTTCCTCCATGGATTCGCCTCTCCCCCTCTCCCCAACAGACTTCCCACACACCCTTGGCCATGCCCCTGGCTCCCGTTCTGCAGCCCGGTGGTCTGCAGCCCGGTGGTCTGCAGCCCAGTGGACCACAGAGCTGCAGAAACCAGGCAACCGCCGTGTGCTAGCCCAGCACCAGCTGGCGCTGGGCTAGCTTTGGCGGGAGCCTGGTGGTGAGCCCCGCAAACTTTCCTTATGGCATGTTTGTGACTGGTCCTCAGTGCAGAGCCGTGCCGTAGACTTCAGGATTGGGCTCTAAATCTGAGTTGGTACAAACAGTGGCATAGCTAGGCGGGGGCAGGGGGTCATGCACCCCCGGTACCACCCTTGGGGGGTGTAACACCACAAATGCCCCAAAATCACAAAGGTTCGGAGTAACCCCATCATGTCATATACTGTTTGATGCGGAATTTCCAGTGGAATGCAATGCAATAAACCAGATTGAAATATCTCCTTTCCTTCAAAAGTTATTGCAAAAAAAACCGGAAACAAAAAAATGCATTGAACCCTATGGAAAATGAAACCAAGCCATATTTTGCGTCTGCTCATGAGTAGGCGAACTTGCCATCATTTGTTGGAAAGAGCAGGCCGAGAGGAATCCAATGACAACAGAATGGTTCCTATCCAATGAAAGCAGCCCCCCAAAAAACACCCAAGAAGGAAGTCACTCCCTCCAAGCAGACGAATGCATTGAGCCCTATGGAAAGAGAAAGTAAGCCACATGGTCGCGTTTACTCATGTGTAAGCAAATGTGCCTTGGCTCCTGGTCAAGTCAGGCAAAGAGTAATGCAAGGCTAGCTGCAAGGTCCCCATCTAATGAAAGTGGAGCTCAACAAATGCTCCAGAAGATAGCCCCCCCGCCCCCAAAGAATAAACCAGAGGCTTGAGCTGGTAAGGTGGGCACTGGAGAGAGCTGAAAATCTCACTGCTTTATCTGTGTGTGTGCGGGGAGGGTGTTATTGCAGGCAGGTTGCAGAGAAAATTCACTTAGTGAAACAGGGCTGGCTTCCCCTTATTTATCTGTTTTTCTTTAATTTAATTATATAAAATTATTTTATTTTGCTTGATGATGTCACTTCCAGCCATGACATCACTTCCGGTGGGTCCTGGACAGATTGTCATTCTAAAAAGTGGGTCCCAGTGTGAAAAGTTTGAGAAACACTGCCTTAACTTAAAGCAGGCCAATGAGACAATGGGGGGGGGTGACAGACTAGTGACCAAAATTCTGGAAATCGTGGCTTTTAGAAATAATACCATCATGTTATATACCATTTTTCTGGCCATTATTATTATTCATTCCATGTCATGACTATTAGTATCTCCGTCTCACCTACCTCAAAGGGTTGTTGTGAAGACAAAATAAGGGGAAGAACCATGTACACCACCCTGAGCTGCTTAGAGGAAGGGTGGTATAAAAAGTGAATCAATTAATTAAACAACATAATTAATTAATTAATTAATTAAGTCATATAGGGTGACAAAAATTTATGGTCTCCGGGTGTTAAATGACCTAGTTACGCCTCTGGGTGCAAACAAGATTTTCCTTCATAAATGACACCTTGCTCAAGTAGCATGTACCATCACAGCTCACTTGTCCTATGCTTTGTTGGAGGGTGTGAAGGCAAAGATGGAATCTAAACACATACATCTACTACTTGAGGGACCATTTAAGGAAGAGCATCTGCTCTCCTGCTTGGTGACATCATACCATCTGAGTCTGTGTTACAAGGAGTTAAGAGATGTGCCAAAACTGAAGCCCACTCTGAGGAGTTGACACCAGTCATTGAGGAAAAGAGGAGAGCTCAAGCAGCATACAAGGCCTGTCCCAGTGAGCGCAACCTGCAGGTCCTCCGAGCTGCTCGCAGCAAAGTCCAGCAGGCTGCCAGGAGATGTGCTAACGACTACTGGCTCCAGCTCTGTTCCGAGATACAGATAGCAGCTGACACGGGCAACATCAAGGGGATGTATGATGGTATCAAGCAGGCCCTAGGTCCAACACAGAAGAAAATTGCCCCTCTGAAGTCTGCAGCAGGCGAGGTCATCCAGGATCGGGCGCAGCAGATGGAACGCTGGGTGCAGCACTACTCTGAGCTATATTCCAGAGAAAATGTAGTCACCGAAGAAGCGCTGAAGAACATTGAGTGTCTGCCTGTGTTGGAGGAGCTTGACAGTGAACCAACCCTAGAAGAACTTCACTTGGCCCTGGACTCCCTTGCCTTTGGCAAGGCACCAGGAAAAGACAGCATCCCTGCTGAAGTCCTAAAGTGCTGCAAAGAGATCATTGTCACTGAGCTGCATGAAATCCTCTGTCTCTGCTGGAGAGAAGGTGGAGTACCTCAAGACATGAGGGATGCAAACATCATCACGCTGTACAAGAACAAAGGTGACAGGGGTGACTGCAACAACTACTGTGGCATCTCTCTCCTTAGCATTGTAGGAAAGTTGTTTGCCCGAGTTGCACTAAAGAGGCTCCAGGTACTTGCAGAGAGTGTCTATCCTGAATCGCAGTGCGGATTCCGAGCCAACAGATCCACCACTGATATGGTATTCTCCCTTAGACAACTGCAGGAGAAATGCAGGGAACAACGACAGCCACTCTTTATAGCCTTCATAGATCTCACGAAGGCTTTCGACCTGGTCAGCAGAGACGGCCTCTTCAAGATTCTCCCCAAGATCAGATGTCCACCCAGGCTCCTCAGCATCATCAGATCCTTCCACAAGGACATGAAGGGCACTGTTGTCTTCGATGGCTCCACATCAGACCCCTTTGACATCCGAAGTGGCATGAAGCAGGGCTGTGTTCTTGCACCAACCTTGTTGGGATTTTCTTCGCTGTCATGCTGAAGCAGGCCTTTGGAACTGCAACAGAAGGCATCTATCTCCGGACCAGATCTGACGGAAAGCTCTTCAACCTCTCCAGACTGAGAGCAAAGTCCAAAGTCCAGCTGAAATGTCTGCGTGACTTCCTCTTTGCCGACGATGCAGCTGTCACTGCCCACTCTGCCAAAGATCTCCAGCAGCTCATGGATCGTTTTAGCAAGGCCTGCCAAGATTTTGGACTGACGATCAGCCTGAAGAAAACACAGGTCATGGTTCAGGATGTGGACTCACCTCCCTGCATTACAATCTCTGTGCATGAACTGGAAGTTGTCCATGACTTTGTGTACCTTGGCTCAACGATCTCCGACACTCTTTCTCTTGATACCGAGCTAAACAAGCGCATCGGTAAAGCAGCTACCACGTTTTCCAGACTCACAAAGAGAGTCTGGTCCAACAAGAAGCTGACGGAACATACCAAGATCCATGTCTACAGAGCTTGCGTCCTGAGTACACTTCTGTACTGCAGCGAGTCATGGACTCTTCGCTCACAACAGAAGAGGAAACTGAACGCTTTCTACATGCGCTGCCTCCAATGCATCCTCGGCATCACCTGGCAGGACAAAGTTCCTAACAACACAGTTCTGGAACGAGCTGGAATCCCTAGCATGTATGCACTGCTGAAACAGAGATGCCTGCGTTGGCTCGGTCATGTCGTGAAAATGGATGATGGGCAGATCCCAAAGGATCTCCTCTATGGAGAACTCATGCAAGGAAAGTGCCCTACAGGTAGACCACAGCTGCGATACAAGGACATCTGCAAGAGGGATCTGAAGGCCTTAGGAGTGGACCTCAACAAGTGGGAAACCCTGGTCTCTGAGCGGCCTGCTTGGAGGCAGGCTGTGCAGCATGGCCTTTCCCAGTTTGAAGAGACACTTGGCCAACAGTCTGAGGCAAAGAGGCAAAGAAGGAGGGCCCATAGCCAGGGAGACAGACCAGGGACAGACTGCACTTGCTCCCGGTGTGGAAGGGATTGTCACTCTCGAATCAGCCTTTTCAGCCACACTAGACGCTGTGCCAGAACCACCATTCAGAGCGCGATACCATAGTCTTTCGAGACTGAAGGTTGCCAATACAATACATCTACTACTTGAGGGACCATTTAAGGAAAAGCATCTGCTCTCCTGCTTGGTGACATCATACCATCTGAGTCTATGTTACAAGGAGTTAAGAGATGTGCCAAAACTTCCTGGGAAATGCTACTTATATTACAGAAAATTGTTTTTTGACTTCTGTTGAAAATTTCTCAGATTCCTGACCTTGGAAGATGAACCCTCAAATTGGCTTTGAATATCACTTTTTTTTCTTTCTTTTTTCAGATAGGTACCAACCCTATTTTTCAGTCCTATTGAGTTCAGTGGAGCTTACTTCCAGGTAAGTACACATCAGATTTCAGCCTTTGCTTGCAAAAATACAGTATGTCTATATGAACCCAGCTCAGCACTGCAACCAGTAATCCCTGAAACATGCCAGGCTTGTCATTTGCCGTGGGAATGCAAATTAAGTCTAGTGCATGTGGTTGGATTTTTTTTCTGTTCGCATTTTAAAACACTTTTTATTGTTGCTTTGAATTTCATTTTTGAGCCTCTCATCTGGAATTTGTTAGTTCATTTAACTTCATTTTTCCTCATATTTCCCATTTGTGTTCTCATTTTGGCTCTCATTGCAAATACATTTGGATAATAGTATTGATATTGCTTATGCTGTCCAAATGGTACATGTCCAATCTGTAATAGAGAAATCAAAATCCAAAGAAAGACAGCTGCTTTGTCTCAGTTCCTTCATTTGTGAATAGACGAAAGCAAATATTTTTTGGAGGGGATTTTTAACAACCCATTCTTCTAACATCCAGTTGAACAGCATAGCCTTGGAGAGATGGCAGGAACCTAGAATTGCTACACAGGGTTGTTCAGTCTGTGAAAATGCTGGGTGACTTTCATCTGCCATTTGGGATGGCAGATGGACAGTGCTTGACATATGCACTGATGCTGTCATATCACAGTGTATCTCTGCAGGTGAGGCCTGGATCCAACTAAATTGCCTGACTGGGTTGCAGAAGGATGAAAAAACCCATTCCTCTGTGGTTCAAGTAAAGGCAAGGAAGAAAGAGCAGTGATTGGACCTCTCAGTCCTGTGAGACACTGATGGAGAGGACCCAGGTCTGATGCCATTGATTGGGTGATAGCCTCTTCCAAAGAGGTTGACACCCAGGTTCAACCTTCTGCATCTGGGCAGGCTGTGCCAGGCTATTAAATCTGATGGAGAGGGAGTAAAAGGAGTAGATAAGGCTGATGGCTCTGCCCTGAGGTGTAAATATGTAGATAAAAATGATGGATTACAGAACCTTCTTTCCTCCTCGATCTGAGTTGCTGGGATCAGCAGGATAACATCCATCCCAGGGGAGCAGCATACCCAACCTTGCTCACTGAAAAAGTATATTATGTTTGAATCCCATGGGCCTTATATGGGAGTGGAACTAGCATCCCACTGGTGTAAAAGACCCTGCAATGGCACAAAGATCACACTGCTGGTGGGTCATTTGATGCTGCAGCCACAAGGTGGCTACAGTGGTGGATCCCCTCCAAGTTGGACTCTGGTTGGTGCCAGAGCAGGTAGGCTGGCATGGAGGACAGTTCATGGGTGGGATGGGGAAGGATAGGGTTAGCACTGAGGCAGAGAAAGAGAGGGACCAGGGCTGTGTCAAGGATGGGAGGAGGTTGATATGACAGCAGTGATTTTCAATGGTTCCTATCCCCCTGTTTTCTAACCTGACATGCCTTTTGCTTCTTCACGGAGTTGCGCCAGCAAAATGGCTGGTGTGGGTAATTAGAGATGCTGGGCACATGGGTTCACAAATCATGGGAATCACAAATCACAAATTCATGTACATTTGCCTGTGCAGACCAGTGCTTTTCAAATATTGAAACAAATGCTACAAGTAGTACTTTGCAGTATGGTAGGTGGTGCTTAACCCCACTGTCATGATAATGACATAAAACTACTAAACCTGGTCTAATTCACTGGAAGTATAGATGGCTGAGTCAGTGATGCTAGGCTAGCTTTAAGCCAATTGGACCAATTGGCCAACTGAGCCCCTCACCTAAGAGTCCCAGCACTAGGGTCATCTAGTTATGCATGCAATTTTACATTAAAATGTGCTTAGATTCCTTTGGTCCATTAATTCACATGCACTTTTTAAGCTCACATTGTAATTGCTTCCCATCCTACGATACAGATATAAAGTCTATAATAAATGTTATTTATTTGTCTAACGTTCTGCAGATCTTGGGTATGAATCTGCCCCCCCCCCCGTCAAAGTTCCAATTGGGTCCTCACTACTAGTAGGGCCTGCCCTCTGGTGATGAATCAGTGGGCAAGATGTGACTGAGCAATTGCCTGGCCCTTCCAAAGAGGCGTGGTTTGGGGAAGGAAGATGCAGACTCCACCCCCCCCCCAAATGTCCACTACTGTGCACATCTTCCGTCACTGCCGGCAGTGGTGATGCTTAGAAAAGTGGTCTCTGCAAAAGGTGGTACTTAGAAAAGTGGTACTTGCCCCCTCCCCCCCCAAAGATTGCTAAGCCTTGATGCAGTGCTGTAAGTGTGGGGGCCAGTCTACAGAACACATCAGTGCTAGGATGAGATTTGCCAGCATACTCCCATTTTGCCTGTAACCCACAGACATTGTTGCTGACTACAGCATACAGGGCTATTGTTGAATGGGTGAATATGGTGGAATGAAGCTCAGAGATCATTTCTTTTTGGCTGTGCTTCCCGTTTTAATTTAGAAATGTGTCAGAATTTTCTTTCCTGCATTGTCAAATTTAGTGTGCTTTTTCTGTCATCATGTTGTCATCATGCCTGATAAGAACATAACATATAATGTCCACCAGCTGGCTACTAATGGTTCCCTCCAAAGATGGGGCCAAACTGGTTTTTATTCAGTCGTCAATGGACTTTGAAAGCATAGCGGAGAGCAGAATTTTAGACTGATTTTTTTTTTAAAAGCCGTGTCAAAAAGTTCTTTCTTCTATATATTTTCTAAACTTTGAGCAGATACAGGGGTAATTGGGAACTACATGCCCCTGCTGAATAAAACAGCATCAGAAATCACCATGGTCCAGAATCAATTTAGCACGGCAGAATCAATTTAGCAAAGAAAATTAAACTAAAAAAAAACAAAAAACAAAATATGATGATAATTTTCAGTATGATTTGTACCAATATCAACAACCAACAAATTAATCTGTTAGGATTTTCTGGGATATGCTTAGAGCAGTTATATTTGCATCTCATGCAGGGACAGCTTTAGTACAATTGTTCTGCGCTGTGTCAGAGGGTAAGTCATCCACAGTTGCATCCGGCACTTTGCATGGTGGTAAGCCTCCATGCAGAGGCCAGAGCAGTGAACAGAACTCCCGTGCAGCCTGCCTCCTGCCCATGGGTCTGTTTGGGCCAAAATTAGGCTCCCTGGAAGCTGTGGTGGTGGTGGTGACATCATGTCACCGCCATAAACTTCCGGGTCCTGCACCATCAGCTCTAGGCTCATCATTGCACTTTTTGGTAAGTGGGGGGTTCTGCAGGATGTGGAAGTCCTGTGATGCTACCTGACATTGGGCGCCGTAGCTCTTACATCCAGACCCCTGACCCCAAGATCCGAGAACTGCAGGCTGTGTCCTCTATAGCTCAACTCAATATGCCTTTATGTCTTGAATAACATAAATGTTTAGAAAAATGAGCGTTTTTAAAATAAAAAGTGTGCTACATGTAAAAAGCAGTTTCCCTTATCCTTTCCTTTAAAAGAATTGATAATTTCAAAATATGAATTGGCATGTTATTGCATTGCTTGGCTGTAGAGGTGGCAACAGACCGTTTATGGTAAATAGTATTTGCGGTAAAAATTACTGGGCAGGAAAGTTGGAGTGTGAATTCTTTCCACGAAGTCAGAATGTGTTTGAATAGTGTGCCACGGCTCTTAATTTATCCATGACCTCTGATCACATTACACTTTCCAGATTACATTAGAGACTCTGCTCTGGGAGACAAAAGCCATCTTTTATCTTCAAAGGGCAGAACAAGAATACTAATTTGATTGCCTTGACTACAACTTACTCTCCCAGCTGGAAAAGTTAAATCAAATCAACAAGGAGTCATTTCGTCAGATGAATCCAGGAGCCATTTGTGCAAAACAATTCAGCATAGTATCTATCCTTGACCGGGCTCTGTCTTTATAGTTCTTTACAAATTTGCTGAAATATGTGCACACCTGGAAACATATCTATTGAAACCCACAGTCATATCTATATCTTTCTCTATGTACATATTGTATTGGCAACCTTCAGTCTCGAAAGACTATGGTATCGCGCTCTGAAAGGTGGTTCTGGCACAGCGTCTAGTGTGGCTGAAAAGGCCAATCCGGGAGTGACAATCCCTTCCACACCGGGAGCAAGTGCAGTCTGTCCCTGGTCTGTCTCCCTGGCTATGGGCCTTCCTTCTTTGCCTCTTAGCCTCAGACTGTTGGCCAAGTGTCTCTTCAAACTGGGAAAGGCCATGCTGCACAGCCTGCCTCCAAGCGGGCCGCTCAGAGGCCAGGGTTTCCCACTTGTTGAGGTCCATCCCTAAGGCCTTCAGATCCCTCTTGCAGATGTCCTTGTATCGCAGCTGTGGTCTACCTGTAGGGCGCTTTCCTTGCACGAGTTCTCCATAGAGGAGATCCTTTGGGATCCGGCCATCATCCATTCTCACGACATGACCAAGCCAACGCAGGCGTCTCTGTTTCAGCAGTGAATACATGCTAGGGATTCCAGCACGTTCCAGGACTGTGTTGTTTGGAACTTTGTCCTGCCAGGTGATGCCGAGGATGCGTCGGAGGCAGCGCATGTGGAAAGCGCTCAGTTTCCTCTCCTGTTGTGAGCGAAGAGTCCATGACTCGCTGCAGTACAGAAGTGTACTCAGGACGCAAGCTCTGTAGACCTGGATCTTGGTATGTTCCGTCAGCTTCTTGTTGGACCAGACTCTCTTTGTGAGTCTGGAAAACGTGGTAGCTGCTTTACCGATGCGCTTGTTTAGCTCGGTATCGAGAGAATGTGTGTCGGAGATCGTTGAGCCAAGGTACACAAAGTCATGGACAACCTCCAGTTCATGCTCAGAGATTGTAATGCAGGGAGGTGAGTCCACATCCTGAACCATGACCTGTGTTTTCTTCAGGCTGATTGTCAGTCCAAAATCTTGGCAGGCCTTGCTAAAACGATCCATGAGCTGCTGGAGATCTTTGGCAGAGTGGGTAGTGACAGCTACATCGTCGGCAAAGAGGAAGTCACGCAGACATTTCAGCTGGACTTTGGATTTTGCTCTCAGTCTGGAGAGGTTGAAGAGCTTTCCGTCTGATCTGGTCCGGAGATAGATGCCTTCTGTTGCAGTTCCAAAGGCCTGCTTCAGCAGGACAGCGAAGAAAATCCCAAACAAGGTTGGTGCAAGAACACAGCCCTGCTTCACTCCGCTTCGGATGTCAAAAGGGTCTGATGTGGAGCCATCGAAGACAACAGTGCCCTTCATGTCCTTGTGGAAAGATCTGATGATGCTGAGGAGCCTGGGTGGACATCCAATCTTGGGGAGAATCTTGAAGAGACCGTCTCTGCTGACCAGGTCGAAAGCCTTTGTGAGATCTATGAAGGCTATAAAGAGTGGCTGTCGTTGTTCCCTGCATTTCTCCTGCAGTTGTCTAAGGGAGAATACCATATCAGTGGTGGACCTGTTGGCTCGGAATCCACACTGCGATTCTGGATAGACGCTCTCTGCAAGTACCTGGAGCCTCTTTAGTACAACTCGGGCAAACAGCTTTCCTACAACGCTAAGGAGAGAGATGCCGCGGTAGTTGTTGCAGTCACCCCTGTCACCTTTGTTCTTGTACAGCGTGATGATGTTTGCATCCCTCATGTCTTGAGGTACTCCACCTTCTCTCCAGCAGAGACGGAGGATTTCATGCAGCTCAGTGACTATGATCTCTTTGCAGCATTTTAGGACTTCAGTAGGGATGCTGTCTTTTCCAGGTGCCTTGCCAAAGGCAAGGGAGTCCAGGGCCATGTGAAGTTCTTCTAGGGTTGGTTCACTGTCAAGCTCTTCCAGCACAGGCAGGCACTCAATGTTGTTCAGTGCTTCTTCGGTGACTACATTTTCTCTGGAATATAGCTCAGAGTAGTGCTGCACCCAGCGTTCCATCTGCTGCGCCCGATCCTGGATGACCTCGCCTGTGGCAGACTTCAGAGGGGCAATTTTCTTCTGTGTTGGACCTAGGGCCTGCTTGATACCATCATACATCCCCTTGATGTTGCCCGTGTCAGCTGCTATCTGTATTTCGGAACAGAGCTGGAGCCAGTAGTCGTTAGCACATCTCCTGGCAGTCTGTTGGACTTTGCTGCGAGCAGTTCGGAGGACCTGCAGGTTGCGCTCACTGGGACAGGCCTTGTATGCTGCTTGAGCTCTCCTCTTTTCCTCAATGACTGGTGTCAACTCCTCAGAGTGGGCTTCAAACCAGTCTGCCGCCTTGTTGGTCTTCTTGCCGAATATGGACAAGGCGGTGTTGTAAACGGTATTCTTGAAATGTTCCCATCTGTTGGATGCGTTTGCGTCGGCCGGGCCTGGAAGAGATTCCTCAAGCGCTTGTGCAAATTCCTCCACTTTTCTCTGATCCCGGGTCTTGCTGGTATCAATGCGAGGTCTTCCTTCCTTTTTCATGTGATACAGTCGCTTCAGTATCACATGAATCACAGTACCACATGAAAAAGGAAGGAAGACCTCGCATATGTACATATTGAGTGATAGGGATTTCCATCTTCCTATCTGCCGGTAGATGCAAGGTTTTATGATCAGTAGAGTGGTTCTTTTGCTGTTTTACTAGATAAATTATGAATGGCTCTGCACTTGCCTCCAATACTTCCTATAAACCAGGGGGGAGCAGCTTAATGGACTAAAGTCCATAAATATTGTACCATTCAAATCACAATGACAAAGAGTTTTACTATGAAACCATGTGCTTCCACAATATTCTGCAATCCAACTAATTCAATAAATTCAGGGAACATGTCATTTGCACCTGTTCACAATGGGAAAACTTTTAATGTGAAAGGTAACACTACTTATATTTTCCATAACTTGCACTCCAAGAATTGGTATTCAAGGACCAAGCAAAGACCCAAAGCATGTAAAACAAACCGGCCAAAGCCTGCAGAAAAGGGTAGAGAGAGGGAATGAGTACTGGGACAGGGAGGGGAGGGGAGGAAGAGGATTGGGGCCAGGAATGGGGTACCAATGGCAGCAGTGCACACTGCTATCCTTTCCCCCTTCCTGGTCTTGATTCCACGACCTTGGTCCACATGGATTTGCACCAGCTATAAAACTGGTGCAGATCCAAGTAGGTTCAGGGGTCTACACAGGTGTACCCCCCAGAGTAAGGGAGAAAATGTTCCCTTACCCGAGGAGGCCTCTAGAGGCTAAAACCCAGGAGGCATGTAGTGGCCAAAACACTCTCGCTGGATACAGCAGACATGTTGGCGCAGTTGTATCACCATGTGTGGAGTTGAATAAGATTGGGCTGCCCATGTTGTTGGTTCTGCTGTTTTTCCTGCATCCTGTCTTGCTATTTGTTTGTGGAGCATTAACTCACCATCATGTTGGCAACCTTCAGTCTTGAAAGACTATGGTATCATGCTCTGAATGGTGTTTCTGGAACAGCGTCTAGTGTGACTGAAAAGGCCGATTCGAGAGTGACAATCCCTTCCACACTGGGAGCAAGTGCAGTCTGTCCCTGGTCTGTCTCCCTGGCTATGGGCCTTCCTTCTTTGCCTCTTAGCCTCAGACTGTTGGCAAAGTGTCTCTTCAAACTGGGAAAGGCCATGCTGCACAGCCTGCCTCCAAGTGGGCCGCTCAGAGGCCAGGGTTTCCCACTTGTTGAGGTCCATCCCTAAGGCCTTCAGATCCCTCTTGCAGATGTCCTTGTATCGCAGCTGTGGTCTACCTGTAGGGCGCTTTCCTTGCACGAGTACTCCATAGAGGAGATCCTTTGGGATCCGGCCATCATCCATTCTCACGACATGACCAAGCCAACGCAGGCGTCTCTGTTTCAGCAGTGAATACATGCTAGGGATTCCAGCACGTTCCAGGTCTGTGTTGTTTGGAATTTTGTCCTGCCAGGTGATGCCGAGAATGCATTGGAGGCAGCACATGTGGAAAGCGCTCAGTTTCCTCTCCTGTTGTGAGCGAAGAGTCCATGACTCGCTGCAGTACAGAAGTGTACTCAGGACGCAAGCTCTGTAGACCTGGATCTTGGTATGTTCCGTCAGCTTCTTGTTGGACCAGACTCTCTTTGTGAGTCTGGAAAGCGTGGTAGCTGCTTTACCGATGCGCTTGTTTAGCTCGGTATCGAGAGAAAGAGTGTCGGAGATCGTTGAGCCAAGGTACACAAAGTCATGGACAACCTCCAGTTCATGCTCAGAGATTGTAATGCAGGGAGGTGAGTCCACATCCTGAACTCACCAATGCTGGATTAAACAACCCATATTCCAGCTGCCAGTCTTCCAGCTGAAGACTACAGTGCCAGCTAGCCCCCAGGATTGGTAAAACCCCGCAACCCTCTTTCCAGTCTCCTCTCTCTTACCTCCCCAAGTGCATCCAAAGCTGTAAAGCCAGCCTGGGGTTGTCAGCCAGTGTTGTGGATTGCTTGTCCCTCTCTAAGCACCCCTTTCCTTCAAAAAGGCAGTCTTGGCTCCCTTGTCTTGCTTCCTTTAAGGCTGCTGCCTCAGTCCATGCTAAGGCCTGCTTCATCTCCCTCTTTATATCTGTGGTGTCCCTCTCTGAACAAGGAATGCTTGCATAGTCAGCTCCCTTGCTGCATTATTCCCAGCAACGCAGTGCTCTCAAGCCTTGCAGAATAAGAAAGGGTAACCTTGGTCCCTCGCTCAGCCTTGCCAATCTCCTTTCATTTTCCCTTGTCTTTGCTTTGGGATAGTCACTTTTTAAAGTGGCATTTCTCTTAATAATTTGCTGGGGGAGAGTAACTGTCCCTTTTCACCCCAGCACTGTCTTTTCCAGTGGCTGTTTGCTAGTAATTCTTCTTCTTCTTTAAAGATTGTGAACCTGCTCATGACAGGGGACCATTTGTAGCAGTGCAATGCTGCTTTGGGAAGCACCCAAGGCTCAGGCCTTGTTGCTTGAGGGAGTGCAGAAGCACTGAAATGTAGCAGTTCTACGCTGCTTTGGGAAGTACCTAAGGCTTAGGCCTTGTTGCTTGAGGGAGTGCAGAAAGCAGAAGCACTGAAGGAACCTTGGGAGAAGGAACTGGTAGCAGGGAGTCAGAGCAATGATGAGACGACAGTCATGGATTCAAAGTATAGATGCCAGGGAAGAAAACCGGAAGCGGAATGGAGTGAGATCAAGAGAGAGTGTCCTTCTCCCGGCCAGCCTCCTCAAGCTTTTATTGACTCTGAAGACACATGAAGCAATACTGATAAGCTACTAGTTACATCTAGCTAAAACCCTAGCTAACCACAAGGCACATTCCTAGAGTATGACCTCCCGTTGTTTACTGTACTGGGCTTAGAGACTCAGCATGTTTCAAGGCTGGCAGAGTGTGCTCTGCGCAGACACAGGCGTGCCTGCTGTCGTGTTGCCACATACTAAAACTAAGCCCAGCACCTGTGCATAATTACAACAACCATTTATTTATTTGATTTGACAATCTCTACCCATCTAAGCCAAGACATTTCCAGGACCATTACACTCCTGCCAAAACAAAACATTCTTTGTTGCTCATGTCAGAGCAGGAAGGAAGATCATCTGGAAGCCCTCTTCAGGGAAGGAGGTCCAACGACACGGCATCACTATAGTAAAGACTCTGTCCCCAGTTCATGCCAATCTCGTGTCAGTGGTAGGACATGGAGCAGGGCCAGAGAGTCTTAACTTAAACCTCCAGGTGTGGACCATGTGGACCTTGAAAGTCAGTACCAATACACTGTGACCCCAGCACAGCACCTGTGGATTTGACTCACCTTGGATGCCATGTTTCAGGGGGGAAAGCCATGTATCCATGGAGGGTCCTGGATCCCCCATGGATAAAAAGGCCCAACTGGGCCGAGAAGCAACCTGGCATACATCTCAACAGACAGAACTAACTAGCAAACCTTTACTATGACCTGACAACACAAGCCACGCATCCAAATGGAACTCACTTGGATCCAAATTTTTCCTCACTGCTGGTGAGATATAGGGATGGAAAAGGTCTGTTGCAGTGTTTGCTAGCATAACCCTGCAAGCATAGCACAACTGTTTTGCTGGTGTGCATTATTGCACATTGCTTTGCTTAGGTATATCAGATGTCCTCATTCCCCTACCAAGCTGCATGGTTTTATCTGAGCATCTGCAGTAGTGCACCTGTTGGGGCTCGTCGGTCTAGTGTTAAATCAATGCCTTTCAAATATTTGAATTGTTTGACTTTAACATATATTCCTGGTGTCAGAAATAAATGCAATTAATTTGTTGGGTTTCAGCTGATTCCAGAGAGACAGAATGCAAACAAGAAGTATATTTTTGGGAGGGGGCCTGAAATTAAATGAGCTTAGGAAACCTCTGGAAACCTCTGGAAATGAGCTTAGGAAACCAAACAAAATGCTGTCTCCGAGGGCCGTAGTGTGGGAATGCATCTTTCCCAGGAAACAATTGCTTTCTTTCCCTTTTAATTTGCTTGTTTGGGATTAGAAACTAAGTCTTAATATGTGAACATTTGATAGAAATAAATTAGTGCCATTCTCTTTAACACCATGCTTATGTTTTCAATTTCAAGTGAAGAGTTGAAAAGCAGGAAAACAAATTACACTCCTGCCTCACATTTGTGCGAAACTACTGACACACACACACACACAAACCAGTATTAAGTGACTTCAATGAATTGTGTTGTTTGAAGAAAGCTCATTAGCACCTTGTGTTTTTAGTATTGCCTGTACGGAAACTCCATTTTCAGAAGACTTGTTGTAACAGAAGCAAATCCCTCGTACAACCAGGAGCTTTGAACTAGGGAAGTCCTATGTGGCCATGAAGGGGATGGATATCACACTGGGAAAGCAGAAGGGTTTGCAAGGCGATTTCTATGGACAGGGTTGTGTGGATTTTGCCGTTGTAGTGCTCAAGAAATCAATACAGGGTGGGTTGCTAGCGTGATTCCTAAGAGAGAGAGCTACAACTCAGGTCTTTCTTTGCCTTAGGCAAGCTGCTCCCTCCCAGCTGTAATAGGGGATAACAATCCTTTATGTATCTTTATGTATAGGGTTGTTGCAAGGATCATCTCAAGTTAATATATTACAGCAGTGATTCCCAAACTTTTAAGCACTTCTAGTCTGCCTTCCAATCCAAAAAGTGCTCCACCCCCTCTCAGCTTTGCCACCTCGTCACCTCCCTGTTCCCATGTTCCACCTTCCCCTATTTTGGTCTGGGGCAAAAAGACCACTCCCATGAATTCCTTCCCTGTACTTTCCTCAGAAGCTCTCTTAAATCAGCACCCAAAAACTCACCCTAGGGGGCTCAATTGCCTCAGGGAGAGGAATACAAGGTGCAAACAAGCTTTGGACCTCTAAGGCCTCTGTCAGATTCAATCACACACAAACAGTCCTGCTGATGAAAGGGTATCACTGAATTGTAGTACTTCAGGGTAACAACAAAAAGAGAGGAAAAGAAATAGCTACAAGTCATAGAAGGCAACAACATTGGAAATTGCAGGAATGCATTCTGAGGCTAAACTTGCTGGGACATATATTCAGAACAACTAAATGCTCCTCTGGGTTTGCAACCCACCAGAAATTGGTTCATGACCCACAGTTTGGGAACTGTTGTATGAAAGTACTTTTCACATCCCAAAATTGATGTACACATGCCAGATCTATTACTGTCACCCAAAATCTATTAATGAGCCACACTTCAAATTGTTGGGGAATGAAAATATGAACTCTTCGCATTCAAAGAGCAGGGCAAATCTGGCTCTGAGCTGGGCTCTATTGTATGGGCTCTAATGTTTGCAGTAGACATCAGTGAGCCAACTCTTCTGTACGCAGAAGGTCTCAGCTTCATTCCTTGGTACATCTCTGAGAAGTGAGAAGGACTCCTGTCTGAAAATGTGAATGGCCAATGTAGATAGCACTGACCTAGACTCAGTACAAAGCAGTTTCTGATGTTGACCTGTATTTTGTACCCACAGCAGCCATTGGAGAGATTTAGGGATGAGGAATGGAAAACATTGTCCAGAGAAGCATGAAGAAAATTGCTGCTAAAAGAAACTATATTTGTCATTGGAAGAGGAAAAGAAAAAGCTTTCTTGATTTTTTCTCCCTTCAAATACAGCATCAAACTTAATCTCACTGTGAGTTAAGGGCTATTCCTGCATGATAGAAATTCCCATATATTGATTTTATGAGCCATGCCTTTATCTCTTCCTGATGAAAATCAGAGGAATGGGTTTGATCATAGAAATCTTCCATCACTGATAGTACTAGAATTATTCTTCTTTATTCAGATAGAATTTGGTGGTGCAAAACTTTTTTGAACCTGTTCTGAGCATTCAGGAGAGAGAGAGAGAGACCTTTGTAAGTTTAACCTTCTAGCCAGTTTGTCCAAATCAGTAATCATGTCCATCAGAAAAATATTGGATTGGTATATCCCCTGCAATTGACTAACATTCTACAGGCCCCACAGACCAACCAATGTCATTTATGGTCCAATACTAAGGGCTGCTAGTGCCTCACTGGCCATCACAAATATGCCATAAACCATGTTTGTAATGACTCTGCAGTGCCGGGGGGGGGGGGGGGAGGAAGGCCTGTGCTCAGTGGCATTCCTCACCACTGTTGTGGCTGAGGGCACACCTCCAGAGGAGTCACCCTCACCTGAAGGCGAGTCCACTGCCTCTCCTGGAGACATTCTGAGGGTTGGGGAGGCTGCATGTACCCCCCCCCCCCGGCCTCAGAAGACCTTCTGGAGGTCGAAAATCATCACAGTTTTTGGCCAAACACCAAATATGATGTGTGGCCCTTCCCCTGGACCCCCCACCAGTTATGTCACTGTTTGTACTGTACCTTTGGCACTGAATCCAGCCTGATGGCAATCAGAACTGGTAATTACAGTGCTAAGCAGTGCACATTGCAAATTTACTTAGTTCTGTGCTATTCAATGCATTTAATGCAATTGTTAAATCCTGACTTTTCTCTTTTCTTGCTAATAACTGTCTGTTTATTGTGGCGTCTTACTTATGGAATAGCTTTCTCATGGTATAAAGCTCACTTCATGTGTCCGCTTGCAAACAACTTTTTCAATCTTACCTTTCCCCTCAATGCTATTTCTAATTTTCGTCTTTCTCTCAGCTCCTGATAGCCAGTGTCCAACCTTCTTTTTTTCAACTTTCTTCATATTCCTTCCTTATTTTCTTCATATCTCACTAGGGTTGCCAGATCTCAGGTTTTTGGCCTGAGACTTAACAGCCCAATCCTAACTAAATTCTAGCATACCGATGCATCGGCGTTGGTGTGGCCAATGATGCATCCCGCATGGTGCTGGAAGTCTCCTCGTCATAAGGGGACGTTTGTCTCCTTGTCCCAGAGTAAGCCTCAATTGCTGCTCTGGGTCAACTTGGATATTTGCCAGCTATATCTCCGGTGCAAGTCCAAGTTGATCCATGCAGGCAAATCAGACCCAGGAAGTGGACGGTAGGATACGGCACATGCCAGTACCACAAATCCCACCCCCTCCTGGGTCCAATACTCCCACCCTGGACCCATTGCTGCCCTCTGCTACCCCATTCAACCACCTCCCACCTTCCCCCTGCCCCTATGCCTCTTTCAGGGGGCATCTGGAAGGCCACCAGCATGTGCAGGAAGGCTTTGCAGCACTTTTGCACCTGTGCATACCAGTGGAATGTGTGTTCTGGAAATTCAAGAGTTTTTTTAGGAATAGACTATAAGATTTTGGAGGGCTGTCTCAGGTTAAGTTATCAGATCAGTTTTGGAAGGCCCCCTCTTCTGCTCCCTTCCCTTTCCATTAAATATATATATATATATATATATATATATATATATATATATATATATATATGCTCTGCCACTTCCATTTGGCCTGGAAGGACAGGAGAAAGAGAGGTGATAGAGTGATGTGGTAGCAGGTGTTTTTCAGCAGTGAAATTGAGTGTAACGATATTCCTTTACAGAAATACTTTAAAAGATATTTCATTCAACAGTCTGCATAAGAAAATACAGGGCTGCAATTTCTCCAGTGTAAAAACCGGCAAAAATAATTATGGCCGGTAAGCCCCCCTAAACTATGTGAAAATTCATCTCTGCCCCGCTCCATCTTTTACTAGTCATTCCTTAATAAGAAGTAAAACAAAAAACAAAATTTAATCAGTTCTCTAGCCCTTCCAATTTTGTCAACAAAACCATTCTCTAATTTTCCCCTCCATTCAACCTTTACAGGTTAAAATTGATACATATATTTTTTTTGTGCATTGTATAGTAATTATACAGTAAAGATAGGTGGGCAAATACTGAACTGTCAGTGCAATCCTAGGTATGTCTAAGAAGTAAGTACCATTATAATCAATAGGATTTACTCCCAGGTAAGTATGGATCAGATTGCAGTCACAAAGCCCAGTTCTATTCAACTTTCCAGTGCTGATGCAGCTGCAATGCAGCCCCAAGGTAAGGGACAAACAGTCCTTTACCTTGAGGAGGTATTCATGCCTGCCTCCCAGAGCACAGACAGATAGGACATGCCCCATTGGCACGGCTACATTACTGCTAGAATATTGAATAGGATTGGGTCCTAAGTTGCATGTTTTCATATTTCATTACCAAACAGGTATCTTGATCTGTTCTGCATGTCATAGAACATGGTGGCATACTGACTACTCAGAACAAATATACACAGTGAATATTGTAGCCTGATTATTTATCCTTGGTTGCGTTTTCTAGTCAGCCTCATCTGGGTGAATGGCAGCATGAAGTGGGAGCACTCATTTCAGTCTACAATTCTTCTTTTTGTTTCTTGCAATTGAATCTGACAGATTCAATATACTGTCAAGTGGTTTTTAGCAATGCTTAAAATTTACAATGGATCTGTGATAATTTGCACAGATGTCTGGGAGATCTACAGTCACAGAGGTAACATCAATAAAAGACAACATTATTTGGTTAGCTAGAGCAAGTATTCACTTCTTCCAGACATTGATTAATAGCTAAGGGTTTCCAGAAGATTCAGCATGTAGAAGATTTAAGATTCAGGCATCAATTCCGAGTGTCATGACCAAAGCTCTCAAGTATGCATACATTTGAATCCAACGCCATTTCAGCTGCCTTGCCTTACATCACCATATTTTCTGGTGATATTCCACAATAGAATAGCTGTCAACTTACATATTTCTCTTCCCCATGACTTCCCTCTGGAGAAACTGAGACATGTCTATGTAGGACAGAGGGAAGTAGTTCAGGAACCAAAAGCAGATTTTCAAAGTTGAGAAGTGACAAGTACAAAGCCATGGCCAAAGAGAGAGAGAAAACAATCAATTTCTGCAGTGTGGAGACCAGTTGTCAATTATATGCCTGGTATCTTAAACATTCATAATACATGATTAATTTGCTAGATTTGCCTGTTTATAATAATATATATTTCATGTAGATTTATTTTTGTGGCCTGTTTATATTATCTGTGTGTATATACATAGAGAGCCCTGAGCAATACTTTGAAGCAAAATGAGGGGTGGTGGTGTTTGTGCTCCAACAGTATGTTTTTAATTTACTTTTTTGATGGTTGTTTGAAAATGTGGCAGCCACAGAAGTAGTGAGCGCAGCACAGCTCAGGAAGGGGCAGCATGTCACCCTCTTCCCAAGGTTCTCTGCAGATGGTGCAAAACAGATGGGGATTGATCAACTGGGAAAGGTCCAAAGCTCAAGAATAGAGTGCATGCATGCTTTGAATACAGAAGTTCCAGGGCCAATTCCTGGCATTTCCAGGAGCACCTGGGGGGGGGGGGGGGACACCCTCTGACACTCTAGAGAGCTATAGCCTGTCATAATAGATAATAGTGGTGGAGATGGACCATTGATCTGATTTGGCTTCCTATGTTTATACTCCTGTGTTCTTATATATGCCATTTATTCCTGTGCCGGGTTGTAGCAGTGCAAAAAGGCAGCAAAGGGATAGCACAACTGGCTAACTTCACCCAACTTGGAACTGTGTCTTGAGAATTAGTGAAAATATGCTGGAGTGTCACAGACTGCAAATGTCACTAACCTAGGGTGGGTGTTTCTGCCCTGAAACGTCATTGTAAAAATGAGGGAGAGATGAGCAGGGAGTGACGAAACAGATCCAGGAGTATTTACACATGAGCAGGAAGGGTAAGGTTTTTGAATTTCCCATCTTTAAGTTTCATTTACTTTATTAATTGCTTTGAATTTCAAAAGTTAAGTCTCTCCCAGTTTCAGAATACATCTTCTTGTCCTAACCATATCCACCTTCATAACATAAACCATAAATCCAGGATGGTAATTGATCTCATAGGTCTATGCAAATTTGTTCCAGCACACATGATTATTCAGCATTAAGTGAGCTTTATTCAAATATGACAAACGTAGTAGAACTAGAAAACTGAGAGTCAGATGTACCATGATCATAGTATACATGCACTTATCTTCCTGTAATTAGTAAATATTGTCATAGGTAGCTAGGCCAAATAATTCTCTAATCCTTTTTTAGACTTAATATCAAGATTCATTTAAGAGATGTACTACACACCAGAACAAGAAATATGCAAACCAAGGTGTTTCATCTTTTTATTAAAATATGAAATTCTCACGCACACCGAGGAATATGTCAATTACATAGCTTTGAAAATATTGATTGAAGGTCGTGGTACATTTCCAACACTGAATAAAAGATTCATACAAGATTTCAGCCGTCTAGAGGGAAATACTTCCAAACTCTTTTCGATATACTGTGATGAAAGCAGGGGAGAGGAAATGACAGGAAGACTGAGATCAATCATGAAGACGATCCATTTGAAAACCAGAGCAAGGAGCCTAGTTAGCTGATTTGCTTTCCAGACCGGACTCCCAACAGTGTAGTCAAAGCATCTCATTACATCGCAGCTCCATACAGCTGCAGAAAGAGGTTCCTGGAGTTTCACAATCCCCAATCATAAGATAAAATTAGATCAAACTGTTCACAAGAGTTTTGAACTGTGGAGACAATTCCCCTTCCCCCTCTCCCCAAAGGCTTATTGAGTCTTACGAACATAAACACAGATGTTAGACTTGCCTTGATTTGCTTCATAAAACCAAGCGTATTTTACTGTGAAACCAGAAGATGCAGACAACTCTTAAGAGAAGTGGCTCTTAGGTGTTGCCGAAACATTACCTATGAATATATGCATTAACTCTCTTGCACACCTATACATGTACACATGTTGGTTTGACTACGACCATCCCAGTCGGAATGGCCACACAATAACTGCATCACAATCCTTGAAAATGCCTCCCTAGACACATTGAATAAAAGTATTCCCTCCTCATCTCCTAGCTTTCTTCCAGGCAAGAAGCAGTTCATTAAATTTGTATTCCTATAGGGACCACTGAAATAGCGCTCCTTGGCTTCTTCTTACCAATTGCACAGAATAATCTGGCAGAGAGTAGAGTAGAAAGACATATTGCGTACAGTGCACTGTAGTATTTAAAAAAATTGAATGAGACTGGGAGCCCAATCCTACGAAGTGTGTGCTAGCTCACCACCGGTGTGCACTGTTATGCTTTATTCCTTATGGCATGTTTGCACCCCTCAGCACCTGTGGAGTGCTGGCCGGCGCTGGGATAGTGCCAGTGGAGTGCTGAAGCTCAGCGGTAGCACGGACCACTGGGGAGCGAAGAAGTGGGGGGAGGAGGTGTTCCGGAGTGTGGAGAGGCAGAGGGAGGGCGGGGAGAGGACAGGGAGGGGGCGTGCTGGGGGAGGGAGCAGGACAGGTGGGAGATGGGACCAGTGGAGTTTCACTCCACTGAATCCAGAGCTTCCGTGTTGGGCCGTCTGCCTGACATGGAGGCTCTAAATTCTATGCTGACTATGCTGACTAATTGAGTAGCTGTGGGGCTACTCGCCTTACCTTTCTGTGTGGTCACCTCAATCACAGACAATTAAAAGCCGCAGGTATTATTGACAGTAAATCAGAACATGAAAGGTCACTTTGGCCGCAATTCTGTATACGCTTACCTGGGACTAAGTCCCATTTAACACAGTGAGACTTACGGCACAATCCTATAGTCCATTTATAGCAGTGGAGCTCGTGCTTTGCCAGCAAAGGCTGTTGCAAAAGTGTTGTAAAGCAGTGGCATACAAAGGTCATTTGGCATCCAAGGTCCATAAATTTTTGGCACCCTTCCCATGACAAAATTATTTTCATAATAATAATGATATGAAATGAATAATAATCATAATGGCCAGAGAAGAAGTGCAAACAGTGAACATCTTCTTTTATTGAACTTATATATAATGGGTTTCACACATGTAGTGAATATTAGAGATCATAACCCAAAACAAAACAGAGAAGGAATGCCTATCAAGATAATATGCAGTGGGCTTGTGGTCTATCATACATACAAAAGTCGTTTTTTTGTAGAAGAAAGGCAAAATATACATACATTTATGAAGAACACATTTGGTTTTCTGGAATGCTTGCAACAAGCTATTTATTCCCATTGGTAATCCCAGTTTAATCCACTTTTTGTAACATAAGGCAGTTGCGTTTTCCTTTTCTGGATTTTTCGCTATAATGTTTGATTATGTTGGCAACCTTCAGTCTCGAAAGACTATGGTATCGTGCTCTGAATGGTGTTTCTGGAACAGCGTCTAGTGTGGCTGAAAAGGCCGATTCGAGAGTGACAATCCCTTCCACACCGGGAGCAAGTGCAGTCTGTCCCTGGTCTGTCTCCCTGGCTGTGGGCCTTCCTTCTTTGCCTCTTAGCCTCAGACTGTTGGCCAAGTGTCTCTTCAAACTGGGAAAGGCCATGCTGCACAGCCTGCCTCCAAGCAGAACGCTCAGAGGCCAAGGTTTCCCAACTGTTGAGGTCCATTCCTAAGGCCTTCAGATCCCTCTTGCAGATGTCCTTGTATCACAGCTGTGGTCTACCTGTAGGGCGCTTTCCTTGCACGAGTTCTCCATAGAGGAGTTCCTTTGGGATCCGGCCATCATCCATTCTCACAACATGACCAAGCAAATGCAGGTGTTTCTGTTTCAGCAGTGCATACATGCTAGGGATTCCAGCACGTTCCAGGACTGTGTTGTTTGGAACTTTGTCCTGCCAGGTGTTGCCGAGAATGCATTGGAGGCAGCGCATGTGGAAAGCGTTCAGTTTCCTCTCCTGTTGTGAGCGAAGAGTCCATGACTCACTGCAGTACAGAAGTGTACTCAGGACGCAAGCTCTGTAGACCTGGATCTTGGTATGTTCCGTCAGCTTCTGTTGGACCAGACTCTCTTTGTGAGTCTGGAAAACGTGGTAGCTGCTTTACCGATGTGCTTGTTTAGCTCGGTATCGAGAGAAAGAGTGTCGGAGATCGTTGAGCCAAGGTACACAAAGTCATGGACAACCTCCAGTTCATGCGCAGAGATTGTAATGCAGGGAGGTGAGTCCACATCCTGAACCATGACCTGTGTTTTCTTCAGGCTGATTGTCGGTCCAAAATCTTGGCAGACCTTGCTAAAACGATCTATGAGCTGCTGGAGATCTTTGGCAGAGTGGGTAGTGACAGCTGCATCGTTGGCAAAGAGGAAGTCACGCAGACATTTCAGCTGGACTTTGGACTTTGCTCTCAGTCTGGAGAGGTTGAAGAGCTTTCCGTCTGATCTGGTCCGGAGATAGATGCCTTCTGTTGCAGTTCCAAAGGCCTGCTTCAGCAGGATAGCGAAGAAAATCCCAAACAAGGTTGGCGCAAGAACACAGCCCTGCTTCACTCCGCTTCGGATGTCAAAGGGGTCTGATGTGGAGCCGTCAAAGACAACAGTGCCCTGCATGTCCTTGTGGAAAGATCTGATGATGCTGAGGAGCCTGGGTGGACATCCGATCTTGGGGAGAATCTTGAAGATGCCGTCTCTGCTGACCAGGTCGAAAGCCTTCGTGAGATCTATGAAGGCTATAAAGAGTGGCTGTCATTGTTCACTGCATTTCTCCTGCAGTTGTCTAAGGGAGAATACCATATCAGTGGTGGACCTGTTGCAGAATCTGCACTGCGATTCTGGATAGACACTCTCTGCAAGTACCTGGAGCCTCTTTAGTGCAACTCAGGCAAACTTGGGCAAATGTTTGGTAGAATAGAGATATTTCAGTGTGGTTTGTTCATTGCATTCTGCATGAAATTACTTATAGAATGATATATAACGTGATGATATTATTCAAAAATATCAAGATTTTAACAATTGGGAAGCAATCTCTATCATCTCCCTGCAGCTTGCACCCATCCCCCCACCCCCACCCCCATTCCTATGCCACTGAGAAAGGGAATGTATATTTCTATCCTTAAGTAGAGTAACATATTCTATTTAGGGCCACTTCCTACATAGACGGATTGGTCTTGCACAATATGGCAGTTAATATCATCATTCCAGTAATCAACTTGAAAGTGAGTCAAGTGTTTATACTTTCCAAGCAAATGTCTGCAAAAACTCAAGCCTTTGTAAAAAGGTGCAAAGAAATCAGGCCAACTATCAAACTGATAGTTGATATCAGACTCTCATTTGCCCACAGAAATAGAAAAAACTTGTGAACAACCACAGCTCACAAAAGCTCAAATATTTGTGGGTACATCTGTGCTCATCTCAATTCTTCTCACAAGCATTAAAAGAAAGAATTTTCATTTTTCAGCTCACCTGGCTGAATATTTGCTTCATCACTCATCATTACCTGCTCCCCAAAATGGAACAGCAATCTGCACTAAGGCAAAAATGTGGAATATACTCCAATATATCTGCATTTGTTCAAAGGTATCAGGTGAAGATCACTCCCTCTGAAGCATTGTTTATCTCTGTGACTATCTCTGACAATTAGTTTGAAGTCGTCTCCTCTCAAAATTGGTCCTTTTTTCCAGAATAGTGTGTTCTTGTCAAAAGAGATATTAATTTATAAAAGGTTCTTATAAAGTTGCATTGCATCACCATAGAGTTGCAAGGGACCTAAGAGGTCATCTAGTCCAACCCTCTACCTGTACTGGGTAAATCCTCCTAGAGTGTCCTCCTCCAGATGTTTGTCAAGCCTCTGCTTGAAGATCTCCACTTCCCTTGGCAATCTGTTTCACTGTTGAAGTTGTTAGTAAAAAGTTTCACTTTGAATATAGAAAAGTTTGTTTAGAAACCCTGTGGATAATTGAGTGTATCTAAAGCATGCAAAGCTTTTTCTTTTTCATTTTCCATTGTTAAGAGGGAAAAGGAATAATTGGAAAGATTTCTGTCAGTATGAGATGTTTATGCTAATGCACGGTCATTTACTTCCACGCCACCTGCTGCTACCATGCATACTGTATCTTATCCTAGACATGCTGCTACATTTGGCTCTTGCTAAAAAGTATCCTGTACATTCCTCAAGTTTGCAACTTTAAGCATGAACATTATTAACTGGCTGTTGTTAACACAGTACTCCTGTGTAATGAGTGATGACATGACCCTGGTTAATTCCAATGGGGAACAGCTATATTTCAAATGTACCCTTCAAACTTGCATGATGGAATGCTGGCACTGTTGGCAACCTTCAGTCTCGAAAGACTATGGTATCGCGCTCTGAATGGTGGTTCTGGCACAGCGTCTAGTGTGGCTGAAAAGGCCGATTCGAGAGTGACAATCCCTTCCACACCGGGAGCAAGTGCAGTCTGTCCCTGGTCTGTCTCCCTGGCTATGGGCCTTCCTTCTTTGCCTCTTTGCCTCAGACTGTTGGCCAAGTGTCTCTTCAAACTGGGAAAGGCCATGCTGCACAGCCTGCCTCCAAGCAGAACGCTCAGAGGCCAAGGTTTCCCATCTGTTGAGGTTCATTCCTAAGGCTTTCAGATTCCTCTTGCAGATATCCTTGTAGCGCAGCTGTGGTCTACCTGTAGGGCGCTTTCCCTGCACGAGTTCTCCATAGAGGAGTTCCTTTGGGATCCGGCCATCACCCATTCTCACAACATGACCAAGCCAACGCAGGCGTCTCTGTTTCAGCAGTGTATACACGCTGGGTATTCCAGCTCGTTCCAGGACTGTTGTTTGGAACTTTGTCCTGCCAGGTGATACCAAGGATGTGTTGGAGGCAGCGCGTGTGGAAAGCATTCAGCTTCTTCTCCTGTTGTGTGTGAAGAATCCATGACTCGCTGCAGTACTCCCACACAGAACACATTTCTAAACTAGGGTTTGGTCTGGCCAGTCCTAATCATACATCACATAAGTGTGGGTGCAGTGGGCCCTCAGTATCCATGGGGATTTGGTCCTGGGACTCCCCGCAGATACCAAAAAATGTAGATGCTCAAGTCCCTAAATAAAAATAGCATAATTCTGTATTTTTAGAGAATGGGCTTTATGGTCCTGAAGCAGTTTGCATGCCTGAGTGACAGGCCAGTTGGCTGCTTCTGTGCCAAAGCATCTCAGGGGTGGAGGAACCTGATGGGTGAGGTGCTACAAGAAGCAGAGAAGGATGGACGGTGAGTCAGAGCCTGCAGTTACACATGGTGAGCTTCAAAGAGAAGGAAGGAAGGAAACAAGGGGAATTTTTTTTGAATATTATCAATCTGTGATTGGTTTAATTCATGAATGCAGAGTCCACAGACAGCATAGGCCTACTGTACTTGATGAACCTGGTGGCGTAGCTAGCGAGGGGCAGAGGGGTGGTCCACCCTCAGTGCCAGCCGGGGGGGTGACACCACAAGTGACAAAAATTGCTAAAATCATGGCTTTTAGGAATAATACCATCATGTCATATACCATTCAATGTGGAATTTAAAGCAGAATGCAATGAAGAAAACCAGAGTGAAATATCCTATCAAAAGGTATGATCAAAAACCAGAAAACAAAAATGCATGGAGCCCTATGGAAAGTTGGAATGCTGTATGGAGGAATTCTTTGTTGCTGTTTGGAGGGACCTTTCAACATGTGAATCTTTTCCTGTTGCCTGAATTGTACAGCCTGGTACAGATACTTCAGGGAAAACAGAGCCCCTGGACTATGGAACTGTGCAAGCTGTAAAGCAGGGGTGCTCACACTTTTTTTGGCTCGAGAGCTACTTTGAAACCCAGCAAGGCCCAGAGATCTACCAGAATTTTTTTTACAATAATAGCATTTGCCATAACAGAATTTCCCACCTGCTTCTGCCCCATTTACCTTCCTCATCTCCTCCAGTTCTGTCAATTTGCAGTTCATGTCTACTCAGAAGTCCCATTAATGTCAATGGGGCTTACTCCCAGGAAAGTGTGGATAAGATTGGGCTGTCTGCTCTCTGCCTTGGAGGCCACCCATCCCTCTGTCAACAATGTCTACATGTTGCCCAGATGGCTTCTCATTCCATCTGCCCCCCCCAATGGTCATCTCCCTCCCTTTAAGAGATGCCCCAAGGTTCCTCACAGGCACCAATGTTGCTTCAGAGTCCGGTCCAATGCCTGTCTACTAAGGTCCCATTATAGTCAATGGAGCTTACTCCCTGACAGGTGTGGACAGGACTGCAGCCTCCGAGCCCCACATCCTATGCCTGTCTACTCAGAAGTCAGTGTAGCCACTGGGGCTTACTCCCAGGCAAGTGTGGATAGGACTGCAGCCTCAGAGCCCCATCCTAAGCCTGTCTACTCAGAAGTAAGTCCCTTTATAGTCACTAGGGCTTACTCCCAGGCAAGCGTGGACAGGACCACAGCCTCAGCTCCTCCAGGGGGACACTCTCGCACTCTCTCTCTGCCCCATCTCCCTGCCTGCTCCAACCTCCCCGCCGCCCTCTCAGGGGGCTTCTCGTGCACTGCCCCGTCCTCGAGCGTGCTCCGCTCCTCTACTCGCCCCCACTGCGCACGCGCTCCTCCCGCCTTCCTTCCCCTTTGCTGCTCTCCTCAGCCCCCGACAGACATAGGCAACCCCTCAGGCGCTGACATGCTCACCGTTCCTGAGCTCGTGCTTGACGGTGAGCAGGGACGGCTCTCCCCCTGCAGAGCAGCCCGCAACTCCCTCCATCTCCTCAGTGCACCTCTCGACGAGGGGAGGGAGGCGAGGAGCAGAGCGCAGGCCGAGCCAGGCGAGCTCACGAGCTCTGCGAGGCACGCTGCATGTTCCGGCGTGAGGGTCCGGGCGGTGCCTCCTCACGGGCGGTGTGGCCCGCCATCCTCCTCTCGCCCCCCTCCCAGCAGGGGCAGGAGGGCAGCAGCGCTAGTCTCCAGGAGCCCCTAGTCTATAGACTCTATAGACTAGACTCTAGTCTAGTCACTAGAGTCTAGTGACTCAACACGAGGCAAAATGAGTCGATCGTGGAGCCCTTAGTCTAGTGACTAGACTAAGGGCTCTGCGATCGACTCATTTTGCCTTGGGATCGACCGGTAGATCGCGAGCGACGTTTTGAGCACCACTGCTGTAAAGCATCAAATGATAATTCAGTGAAACTGCCACAATATTTTATGTTATTTTACTTCCAGGGGAAAAGCTGAGTCAGCTGGCTCCATCCTCCTCTCTTACCTCACTCCCATCCAATAATGGTGATGATGTACTGATTATGCATCATCCCCCCCTTTGCCCTGCTCCTTCCAGGCATGTAGGGCTGGGCTTTTGAGCTGGGCCACTGTAGTGTCAGCTGGGGTGGGCAGGGTGACCATACTGTTCTGTGCAGGAACGCACCCCAACCTCGTAAATTGGAATCCAGCTGGTAAACTCCACCCGCCTACCTTGTGTTTAATCTGAGATTAGCTGGTCGCTGGTTTTCAGCACCAGGTAGGAGTTTTTTTGCTGCTAACCAAATTGGCTGTGGAATTTAGCAGGTTTTTTGTTTGTTTGTTTTGCCCACCCCAGACTATTGTCACGGCCAGGTTTTTTGCCCCTACAGTTGTTTACTGGTCACTATGTAAGCTGGAAGGCAGAATGTGGGTTGGATAACATAAGATGGTGATGTGTTTGGGGTCCACTGGAGACGGCACAGTTGGGGAACCAGCCACTCTTATGTTGCATACCCAACTTGGTGAAGTGGTTGCTGGACACCACAAAGGCTGCCTTAAGGCTTTGCCAGCATGAGCTGGCACAGTCATGCTGCCTCAACCCTTTCAGGCTGGCAATGATAGACTTGGGCAGGCTTCGACTGACTTTGGTCTGGAGTCAGATGGTAGGTCCATTAATCATCCAGATCACCTGGAGGAGACACTTGGCTACTGCCATTTCCCCCAACTAGGACCCACACATCTGGGGGTTGTTTAGACAGTTGCCCTCCTGCACGTTCTTGTTATAAATTTAATAAAGTGGCGCTTTACTACCAAAAAACCTTATCTAGTGGGGTAAATAAGCCAGAGTGGCACATCCATAGTGTTTCCAACCCCTGTCATTTCTTCCATGCAGTTGTGCTGTTGAACTCATGCTGCATGCAGTGGTGTGGGAGGCAACCAGATAGCCCAGGAGAGGTAAGTAATTTTTCCTTACCTCCTGGTAGGCTGCCTGGCCGTCAATGGATCTCTTCCGACCCAGACCAGCTATTTTGCTGGTGTAAGTCTAAGGAGAGGCAGGTAGCAAGTTGAACTGGAAAGAGGGATAGCATCCCACCATACACTGCTGCCACCAGGATCCACCACCTCCAGTCATTGAACTGACTGCTGCCGTCCCTACTCCACACTAAACTGTCTATGACTTGTCTCTGCCAGGATCTCACCTGCTGTGATGTAGGCTGGGTCCATTTGTGGCTGGCACATGGACAGCAGCAAACATCCCCAGCCCGGTGCCCAGGACAAAGGTCCACAATGGTGCCCTCCCCTGCAGGCTACTGTCACCCCCCCCCGCGCAGAAGTCTGCTCCCCTACTCACCTGAGGCTCACAGAGCCTCACGCAACCTCCACCTGCGTTGGAGAAACCTCTGTCTGCAACTGCACATGAAGCCTCTGACCATTTCTGGTGGTGGCTCAACCACACACAATGGCAGTGCAACAGTTGCACTACAGTTAGAGTAATTATGGCAGTATATCTGTATAGAATTGGGCCATTTATTCTCAAAATTCCTTTCCTTGATAAATTGGGGAGTATACATTTAAATATGCTACAATGGATTTGCACAAAATAACTGAGTTAATGTTGAGTAAGAAACTTGTGTGTGTGTGTGTGTGTGTGTGTGTGTGTTTAAGTGGGTGGGGAGATTGGGACACTGATTGTTTACCATCAGTGTTTGTTGTTTATTTTTAATGTGGCACTTATGTTTAGGTTAGAATTTATTCGAACAACAGGAAATAATGTTGCCTTTTTAAACAGTTTGCAGTGACAAATTAATATCTTGGAACTAAAAAAAAATGATTGAAAGCTTCATCCTTCTGTTCTCCATATGAACAGTTTTCTTTATGGACCTGTTAAATAATTTAAATGATATCGGAGCATTAAATTGGATTCTGGATGTGCTAATTTCCTTTAGGCAAACTCAAAAAGCAACAATTATTGCAGCATGCATTTTACATGGCCTGATGCCACGCTCAGTGTCAACAATACAAAATGCAAATCTAAAATATTTAAAATACAATTGACTTAATTTTTGAAAGTCCCAAACAAGTCAATTCATGTCACAGAAGCAAACAGTTTCCTTTCTTTTCTTTTATAATTTTTGCCTCAAAAATGGAAGTTTTTGAAACTCTTGCTGCCTCCGCGTGGATTCTGACAAAATGAAATTAAAGTCAACCATGAAACATTTATGAGGAGAACAAATTAAAAATCCTCTAGTAATAACTCTGGAGCAATCACTAGTATTTTTAGTAATTTTCACTGTCAAAAAGGCATCTTCCTTTGTCAGCTGAAGGTGGCGTTTAAAAATTCAGAACACAACAAACTTTCTTTATCTGCTCAGATGAAAAGCAAATTAATTTATGCTGAGCAGAGAGCTGTAATATCAGTATCGTTTGCTCACATAAATTATTTAAAGGAGACTTAAAAACTGTTTACTGGAGATTTTGTGTGTTTCTGTGTGTGTGTGTGTGTGTGTGTGTGTGTGTGTGTGTGTGTGTGAAGAAAAGGTGGGTTTATCTGGTTATCTTGGTTAGCTTAGCAGTTCTGCTTCAACAAATCTTATGGCGACCCTTCCTTATTTTGCCGTCTCTGTGGTAATTGTGTAGTATTCCATTATGCTTCTTGCAGACCAATCCTCCATAACTCCCCGTGTAGCAATGCAGTTGTGCCAATGTTATGCCCGCTGCCTCACACAGAGGAGTTCCGGCATCTGAAGGCCTCTCAGGATAAGAGAACATTTGTTCTCCTGCAGGCCCCTACAGCCTGCTGGGTTAACTCGGATTGAGTGGGGTCTGTGTGGAGTAGGGTCCATGTGTATGCGCAACCTGATTTTAGAAGTGGGTTACCTCAGAATGCCAAATGCAAGGGAGGGCACTAGGATGCAGGTCTCTTGTTGTCTTGTGTGCTCCCTGAGGCATCTGGTAGACCACTGTGAGATACAGGAAGCTGAACTAAATGGGCCTATGACCTGATCCAGCAGGGCTGTTCTTATGTTCTTATACATCAAGGCTGGGAAGGGGGTTAGACTTTGGCATGCATAGTCACCACCTAAACTGCTCCCTTCCCCGTTCTGCCCTACTTCCCACCCTCATCTCCTCCCAACTCCAACCACCTCTCACCTCCCTCCTCCCATTCCATCCCCTCCTCACCTCCCTCCACCCCCTGTATGATCTTACCTGGGGCAGTGGACATTCAGTGTTTTCTGCTGTGCAAAGCTGGCCACTCACCACTTCCAGCAGCGACAGCCTATGCACTTCAATGTCGCAGCTTTTGTGACAGCCAGATAGCATGATACGCTGCTGAAACTGAATTGGTTTTTTAATTGCTGCGCACTACTTTGTTACGCACAACTATTCCCCTCCCCCCCATTTTATTTGACTTTTTGGCATACCTAACATCAGCAGTGATAAAGACTGTGAACAGGAGATACAGGATCATTGGACATTTAACCCCTTTCCTGTCAGTGATGCTGTTCATTGAACTCTCAAGCCTTGATTGCAATATTAAGGTCCTAGTGAGGAGTGTCAGCTGAAAGGCTGTTCGGGAGCCTTTATCTCACCTGGATCGGTGCCAGGTGTTTGCATCAGGTTAGGGTGACTTTTCACAAGATACCACTACCAAGATGGTCGACACGGCAACAATGAAGCTGCCTTATTCAGAGTCAGATAATGGTTCCTACTTTAAAAGGAAGTTTAGTAGTGTGAGCAGGGGGACAGTTCAGTCAAGTCACCTTTCCTACAAATTTGTTTAATTAACTGGGATCTGTAAGGGAGGGCACTTTATGCATTGGGTGCCCTTCATGGAGAAAGGCAGGATAAAAATTGAATTAAAAAAAAATGAAAATCTTTCATTCAACACAGGTTGGTGGAGTTTGAAAAGGATATCTGGATGCAGTAATTCAGTCTGTCTGAAAAAAATCTTAAGACAAAAGAAAAAAGGAAGAAGAGAAAATGAAAAGGGAGGGGAATTCTGCCCATTCCCAAAGTAATCAATGGGAATATTTCCCCTTTCTTCCTCACACATGGCAAGATGCTAAATAGGGGCCACCTTATTGGTTAAATTCATAGCAAGGAGAGGCAAGGATGCAAACATTGTTCTCCTTATATATGGTGTATTTTGCTGGGATGCAGCTCCTTCCTACCTGCTCCCCTTCCTCCTCTGCTCTTGCCTTCACTCCTCTTTCCTTCTCTGCCACTTCTTTTGCTTAGCTCCCTCTCCCTCTTATCATGTTGGCAACCTTCAGTCTTGAAAGACTATGGTATCCCACTCTGAAAGGTGGCTCTGGAACAGCGTCTAGTGTGGCTGAAAAGGCCAATTTGGGAGTGACAATCCCTTCCACACTGGGAACAAGTGCGGTCTGTCCCTGGTCTGTCTCCCTGGCTATGGGCCTTCCTTCTTTGCCTCTTAGCCTCAGACTGTTGGCCAAGTGTCACTTCAAACTGGGAAAGGCCATGTGGCTGCCTCTCCCTCTTAAAGCTCCCTCACTTCCTGATACCACCCTAGTCACTGGGATTCAGGTTGGCTGCATCACCAGCCTCTTCTTCTGAGACTTCCCAGTCCAGTGATAATGTCATTGCCATTCATGGAGTTCACAGGGTACTCATTTCTGTCTAGCAGCTGGCTTCTGGCAAAACCAAGAGGAAATGGGTACAAATTAATTGAAGGAAGTGAAATTTGTCAAAAACTATACATGTGTGAATTCTTGAACTACTGCTCCATTTTTTAATATAAAGAAATGCTCCCAATAAAATGGAATGGAAGACAAATGGATTTCAGAACTGGCCAAAACCCATAGACCAATGGGGGGAAAAATGACTCATCCTTAAATAAAATGACATGGATCTCAAAGACCAAAATCAAATATGCAAGCATCAAATATCCAGCATCAAATATCCAGCATCAAAATTCACAGGTAATTGGGCTGAATGTCAGCAGATGATCGCTCTTCCCAAAATGTTGTGTTGCTACAGCTTAAAAAGTGGTCCCTAAAACTGCCCTTAAAACAACATTTCCTGACCCACTTCATGAACTCCAGCTCTTTCCACTGAAATAAGTAGAGCTTACCTACAGGGAAGGCGCTGGGATAACTTTTAGATGTGAGTGAGCAGGATAGTGTTTAGATTATATTTTGATAAAGCCACCTTTATTCATTCCAGCAGATATTGATGAAATATGATTACTTCTCAGATCTCAGTCATCAAAGTTTATTTAAAATAAATCATACACACTGTGAACGAATCAGCACAATTTCAAGTGCGGTGAGGATTCATAGTTTATGCAAAAGCATAAACTGCTTGATTGTTCTTTTCACTCTGAGAAAATATGATTCTTCATTGCAATGTGCATAAAATACCTTGATAACTAATTCATTGGTTGCCATCTCTCCTATGCGTGCATATATTCCTGTGTCTGCAAAGGCACCAAGGAGTGCAATTCGATACCAGGCAAATGGCGGCAAATATACTTCACCCAGCAGTTTCATTTTGTTAAGTGATCACCTTACATGGAGTCACTGGCTTAACCCAGCTACAAAATATACACGGAAGGATAGCCACACATTCCAACTGAAATACAATACTAGAAAAAAAGAAAAGCATCTCAGTAAATGCTAAGGTACCAGTGGAACTCAAAACAAGAAGCAGGCAAGGCTCAATGAATACCAGCAATTTGGTCTACAACTATTACATTTTGTGCCTGAATTATTTAGGAAATGGACTGGCTTTTCTTTAATTAATCAATTACAAATCCAATTAATGTCTGCCGTGTCAGTCCAAAGAAGATGATTCTGAAATGAAATCTGATGGTAAACTATCTAGCAAATGGCCCATTCCTAACTGGCCATTTTGCTGCCGGAACATGCTGTACTGGTGATGTAACATGCTGTCTGGTTGTCACCAATGTGATGCCCGAGAACATGGCCTGGCCATACCAAAAGTGATGAGCAGCTACATCTATGTGGTGATGCAGCACAGACACCAACGGATTCAGGTAAGGTTATGCAGGGGCCGGAAGGGAGGTGAGAAGGGAACAGGAGTAGATGGGGCAGGGAGATGAGTGGATCAGGACTACAAAGGGGGCAGGTTCAGTGGGAGCATCACCCACTGAATCCTAACCCCCTTCTTGGACCTGATCTGCCTCCATGGGTCTACGCGAAGTTTCAGTAGCAATATTGCTAGTTCAGGTCTGGGTTGACCCACCAGTCCTGCAGGGGCTTACCCTAGGGCAGGGGTGTCCAAACTTCATCTCTCTGACACTGTGTTGGGGGCCGGAAAAAAAAAGAATTAATTTACATTTCAAATTTGAATAAATTTACATTAATTTACATAAATGAATATATTAGAGATGAAACTTATATGAATAAATGAAGGTTTTACAATAGCTTAAGGCCTATAAAAGGCCTTGCACAAAGCAAGGCCAACCTTTCCTTCACTCCCGTTGCTGTATCACAGACGTGAAACAGCAAGCAGTGGAGGGAGCCCTCATCCCACAGCTCACGCGAGAACTCAAACAATCACCCTCAAACTGAGAGCAGTTGCTTCAGGCCAGCATGGGCTCCAGCAAGTCTCTGGAGGGCCAGAAGGCCCAAGTCTCCGGAGGGCTTAATGGAGACCAGGGGCTCCCTGTGGGCTGGATTGGGAGTTCCCAAGGGCCGCAAGTGGCCTCTGGGCCTGGGTTTGGGCACCCCTGCCCTAGGGGAAGAGAACAAAAGACCTCCCAGGGCCAAAAGTCCCCCACAGGGTTCAGCGGATGTTGCATTGGTGCCGATGCAGCACCGCATGGTAAGTTAGGCAGAACAGCCTGTGATGAAAAAAACAAACAAGAAAAAAAAATGAAACAATGCTCTCTAAGGGAAATAGTTGAGGTTTCAAACAGAAGTGCAGTATTCTTTCAGATACCACATACCCTGTTTTATTTGGCAGCTGCTTCAATTGCCAGTTAACTAGTAACAGACAGATGTTTAGAGGAGTTACTGTAGGAAAATTTCCTCTGTTAGATTGACAAAGCATAAGTAATCCTATTTCCTCCCCTCCCCTGCCACATGTAATTATTTATATCATAATTCACAGCAGGATGCACAGTGGGGGTTGTAGCCTAAAAAAAACACATGTGGAAACAAGGGATCCTTTTGTGGTGTTCCACGCGCAGTTGCAGAAGCGCACACACAAGAAATTGTACAGCATATATGTGTATGACATCATGTGTAAATGTGATGCCTCTGCACTTGGTCAGAGTTGGCTGAAGACAAAGTGCACAAGTGTTTGATATTTATAGCACCAGCATCCACAGTGCCCACCCATTTACCCACAATGGTAAATGTTCACCATACCATTTACCTACTTCTGATAACACGGGCATTTTCCAAGCTTATTTTAGAATTTTCTACACTTAAAGACTACTTCTCTACCTTGGTGTTTATGAAAAAGTCCAACTGAAACTGCTGGGAGGAGGACTGTGCAATGACTATTGGTGTGTTTGTATTACTGGAGAATGTATATTCTGAATTTTTAACTTGACTGAACATCCATGTTCATGTTCAGACATGAAATGTTTCTTCCTAAACCAGTGGTTCTCACACATATAGCACCGGGACCCTCTTTTTAGAATGAGAATCTATCAGGGCCCACCGGAAGTGATGTCATAACTGGAAGTGACATCATCAAGGACCACATCCTAGGCTGCAATCCTACCCACACTTACCCAGGAGTAAGTCCCATTTACTATCATTGTTAAAATAATATACATATTAGTCTGTTAAAAGTACAGGTCTGTAACATTTCCCCAAATGCAGTCACATACTATGGTAGCATCAAGTCTAATATATTAAAAATAAAATATTGAAATGAATGGGGACCCACCTGAAATTGGCTCGTGATCTAGTGGGTCCCGACCCAGTTTGAGGAACACTGTCCTAAACACTTCCATATCCATTTATCATGGTCTTCACCACACTGAGATCTATGTATTCCATAAAGTCTGCTATTGCCCCATCCTATCCAACATTCCAGTGCTGATGTAGCCCTAAGAGGTAAGGGAACAAACTTTCCGTTACCTTGAGAAGGCCTCTGTAACTGCCTCCCCCCACTGCATGCCTCACTGGTACAGCTGCATCAGTGCTGGAAAGTTGGAATGGATTGGGCCCTAAGTGACTTAAGATGTGGAAATATGTCATTGTGACATGTCAAGTTTGGAACATCGCTATTTATGCTTTGGTCTGAAGAACTGAAAATGCATTAAAAGCCACAAAGACATTTACAGTAGCTCATGTTTCCATACTCTAAATTGTAGCTGAGTGCATCAAAGCTATCTAGATCATGGAGAGCAGTCAGCATGGATTTGCTGCTAATATTTAGAGTGGTTTAGCTATAACTTTCAAATCTGGAGAGTGTAAGCACACCATAGTTTCGTATAACTTTAAATTCCAAGTGGGTTTCCATATTTCACAAGAGCAGCCAACATAGTCCTTATTTCATTCATTTGTTCCAGCAGGATGTTGGCTACTTGGAAGTTTATTTAGGGGAGTGTTAAAAAAAATATAGCACTTAGATGGGTTAAGTAGTAACATGATGTTGGCAACCGTCAGTTGCGAAAGACTATGGTATCGCGCTCTGAATGGTGGTTCTGGAACAGCGTCTAGTGTGGCTGAAAAGGCCGATTCGGGAGTGACAATCCCTTCCACACTGGGAGCAAGTGCAGTCTGTCCCTGGTCTGTCTCCCTGGCTATGGGCCTTCCTTCTTTGCCTCTTTGCCTCAGACTGTTGGCCAAGTGTCTCTTCAAACTGGGAAAGGCCATGCTGCACAGCCTGCCTCCAAGCAGGCTGCTCAGAGGCCAGGGTTTCCCACCTGTTGAGGTCCACTCCTAAAGCCTTCAAATCCCTCTTGCAGATGTCCTTGTATCGCAGCTGTGGTCTACCTGTAGGGCGCTTTCCTTGCACGAGGAGATCCTTTGGGATCCGGCCATCATCCATTCTCACGACATGACCGAGCCAACGCAGGCGACTCTGTTTCAGCAGTGCATACATGCTAGGGATTCCAGCTCGTTCCAGGACTGTGTTGTTTGGAACTTTGTCCTGCCAGGTGATGCCGAGGATGCATCGGAGGCTGCGCATGTGGAAAGCATTCAGTTTCCTCTCCTGTTGTGAGCGAAGAGTCCATGACTCGCTGCAGTACAGAAGTGTACTCAGGACGCAAGCTCTGTAGACCTGGATCTTGGTATGACATGGTGGTAACACAGTAGTAATATTGCCCACTATATTTTATTATTTCTTATCCTCTCCCAAGCCTCCTGATTGCCCATGAGTCTCCTCAGACCTGTGCCAGCTCTTTAGGTGGCACAAGTCTGAGAAGTCAAAGTGCGTGTGTTGGCTGCCACAGGAGGGGATAGCATCGGGTGCAAGCTGATCTCACAGGGCACCACCAACATGCCTCCCACACTCCCTTGTTCCACCCTGTTCCACCCTCTCCCCACTCTGTTTTGCCCACTCCTCTGACTTGCCTCCATTGATGGACCTTCTTCACCCTGCCACCATGCATGGAGCCTCACAGATGTGAAACAGATGTGAAGATGCATCACAGATGCATCATAGATATGAAACAGCAAGTAGTGGAGGGAGACCTTGTCCTACAGCTCAGGTGAGAGGTCAAACAGTTTGCCTCATTTTGAGAGCAGTTGCATCAGGCCTGCATGGTCTCCAGCAAGTCTCTGGAGGGCCAGAGGCTCATTAGAGACTGGGGGCTCTCCGCGGGCTGGATTGGGAGCCCCTGAGGGCTGCAAGTGATCTCCGGGCTGGGCACCCCTGACCTAGATGACCTAGATGAACCATGTCATCACTGACTAGCAGATATTGGTAGACTAGTCGTCCACAAGAACCACGTCATTATGACACTAAACAAGTTTTATTCTAAAAGCTTATAACACAGATTAGTTATGCCTACATGGTGGGTGAAAGACCAGCTTATATTGTGGTGGGTTGCCTCCAGGAAAACACATTCTGTTTGGCCAATATTGGCTAATACTGGCAGAGACGATATTGATATCGGGGTGAAAAACTTGTTTCACACAGAGGGCCAAATAGCATTCATGATGCCTGCTGAGGGCTAGAAGTGATGTCATTAATCGGGTCATGACCAGAAATAAGCAATTTTTTCACTTAGCAACTCATTAGCTGCAAGTGGCAAAATATGTAAACTTGGTAATATTTTCACAATCCTATTTTATCATGTGGACTGCCCTTTCTACTGGGACATCTCAGCACAGCTCACCAAGTGATAGTTGTGCTGGGAGATCCTAAGGGCTGGAAAAAGAACTTCTGTGGTCCATGTCTCTCCCACAGGCCTTATGTTTGACAGGTATTGTGGTGAGTCTGCTCAAAACATTGTACAGTGCCATAGATCAAGACACAGGGCCAAACTTGAGGAGATATTGGGATCCACACTCAGTCCCCTGTTAATTGTTGCTGTTGCTGTTGTGCTGTGTTTTTAAATATCAGAGGAGGCAAATATTTTGATTTGATAAGCTATATACATATGCTGCACTTCCACAAATAAGTGTGTTCTTAGAGTAGCTCCCAATAGCATCAACAAATACATTAAAGAGAACATGTCTAAGAAAAAAATACAGTAATGAGGACAATAAAACACAGAAAAACAACCTCAGTTACAATATTCGAAACAATTCATTAGCAATTCAAAACATTTCAGCAAGGTTTAAATAAGAAGTCAGCAAGCTGAACCCTTCGGTCAACATTACACAAAGAGGAAATGATCCAATAACAGGTAATATTAATAAAACACAATAAGGAATACATTAGAGCAGCATCAAAATATAACAAAATGGAAAATATTACAAAAAATAACATAATGGAAGCAATCAGTTAAATCCTCCTCATTAGCCAACAACACAGCTATGTTAAAGTACACCAGCTACTATCCACAATAGCCAATACTACTACTACTTAAACAAAAAAGTTCACAAAAAAAATTACAGGCCAAAACAAATGAATAAATGCTTCCCTGTCTCAGGAGGGCAGGTGAGTGGGCTGGCTGGCTGGCTGGCTGGCTGGCTGGCTGGCTGGCTCTATCTATCTATCTATCTATCTATCTATCTATCTATCTATCTATCTATCTATCTATCTATCTATCTATCTATCTATCACAGTCTAAAAAAATGCAGAAAAATTACTAATAAAGCACCACTAGAAAATATACTATGCTGGGGTGAATAGAGACAGTTTCTCTCCCAGTGCTATATATAAGAGGAGTGCCACTTTAAAAAAGAGCTCCCTTGCTCAGTTAGCTGTGGTTAATACTCCCACTTTAATAATCCCCACCCCAGGTGAGCAAGAGAAGCAGTCTTGAACTGATTAAGACCATTGGATTAATCTAAATTTACTGGTAGAGGCTCTTTCAAGTTCTCAGACAAAGGTGTTCCCCAGCCTTAGGTGGAGATGCCAGATATTGCACCAGGGACCTTCTGAATGCAAAGCAGATGCCCTACCACTGAGTTATAACCCCACCAGAGGCAAAGTCTCTTACATGTCACTATTATCTTCAGTCATGCAAGTTACTGCTAAACCACACTAAACATTACCAGCAAGTACATACTGGCTATAATCCCATGATCAGTGGCTCCCAAACGTTTTAGCAGTGGGACCCACTTTTTAATACAACACTCTATCGGGACCCACCTAGCTTTATGAGACTAAAAAAAAAAGTTTCACTTTATCTCAAGTCAATTTTTTAAAATTATGGTGTGGGCATCACCTTCTGGAGCATTTGTTGTGCTCCACATTAATTGCATTGGGACCATTCTGCGTTCCCCTTCACCTGGTCTTCGATAAGAGTCAAGGCACATTTGCCTACTCATGAGTAGGGGTGCATATGCAGCTCAGTTTCCCTTTCCGTAGGGCCAGTAGCATAGCTAGAGGGGGTGCAAAGCACTAAGTTTTGCATGGCGTACAAGCAGCCCTACCCCATCCCCTTTGGAGCCATTCCGGGCCACTACAGCAAAATGGAGGTGTCACCTGGAATGGAGGCCCAGAATGGCTCCAAAGGGGAGGGGCCACTTGCCATGGTGAGGCACCTCTAGCTTCACTATGGCATAGGGTTCAATACATTTTTTCTTGCCAGCTTGGAGTGATGATTTCTTTCTCAAGTGTTTTTGGGGGCCTGTATTCATCGGATTGGGTCCATCCTCATAGCGTTGCGTTCCTCTCAGCCTGCCCTTTGTAATGGACTGAGGCACAACTGCCTGTCCGCAAGTAAACATACTTGTGTGGCTCAGTTTCACTTTCCATTGAGCTCAATGCATTTTCCTTGTCAGCTATGTGCTTGTCAGTTTCAGCTTTGTGACCCACCAACAGTCAGGTCAGAACCCACTGGTGGCTCCTGACCCACAGTTTGGAAAATACTGATCGAGATATCCTGAAACACTTGGATACAATTTTGAAAATGGGAATAAGAACTAAATGTCTCTGTGGCTTTTAATGTATTTTCAGTTCTGCAGACCAAAGTATAAATAGAGCCGTTTCAAACTTGAAATGTCACAATGACATGTTTCCACATCTAAGTCAGTAACTGGGTTTGTGGAATAGATGGGTCTCAGTTTGGTGAGGGCCATAATAAATGGATATGGAAGAGATTAGAATGATACATTTAGCATTTAAACATGGGTGATCAGTCAAGTTAGAAATTCAGAATATGCATTCTTCACCAATAATTATTGTGCAGTGCCACTCCCAGAAGTTCCAGTTGGACTTTTTCATAAACATCAAGGTAGAGATGTAGCCTTTCTGTACAGAGCATCCCTGCATAATCCAGTGTAGGTGAATGGTGGGACTGGACAGGACATCTGTGATAGGAAAATGGGGAAGTGAGCTGGATATGGGAGCAGACCAAAGGAACCCAGAGCATAAAATCAGAAAAGTGCCTAATAAGAGGCTGGCGTGCAGTAGCACAGTCTAAAGGCTGAAGGCCCAGACAAAATTGGTAATCCTTTTAGGGAGCCAGTGCTGAACCTAGGAGGCCCAAACCAGCCAGCTGGGATTGTCCTGCAGTTGGGGAAAGAGTTGGGGAGGTATAGAGGGGGGTTCCACCCCGAAAGAAGAGCCCAAGGCACACCCTACAGCCTTCATTGCCAATTCCAATAGGCTGCAAAGGTATAACCTGTTGCACAGGATGTCACACATAAAATGGTTGTGCAAATTTCTTGTTTACACACTTGTGCAACTGCATATGGAACCCTGTGAAAGGCCTCCTTATGTCCACAAGTGTCTTAGGATACAACCCCACTGTGTAAAGTATTGTGGCTTTTGCAATTGTCAATGCCAACCTCATGCAAAGGAACAATACCTGAAATATTCAGAAATGTTCTGGAAACCTTGAAGGCATGGAATGTCAATGTGAGATTTCCTCTGTTGCAATACTGAAGCCCCATTGATTTTGAAAACAGTGAGCATCCCATCTCCACACTGATGCATTGGTGTTTATTCTTCTGGGTGGTATTTTCAGACAGAAGTGTATATTCTCAAAAGAGATTGGTTGGGAAAGCTCTTCACAGCTGCAAATACAGAATGCGATCCAGAATGACTAGCAGTTTCTCATGAAACTGCATTTGAAGCCTGAATACTGTGCAGACCTCCACTATGTGTACCTGCACCGAGATGACAAAGAACTTCTAAGTCCTAGTAGCTAAGTGACGGGTAGACCAATCCTAAACTGCACTGTTGCAGTGAGATTGCATGGCCTCCACTGTATCCAGCACAGCTTTGGAGCAGTCTGGAGGTCTCCTTGGGGTAAGGGGATATTTTTCCCCTTACCTGAGTACCACCCCAGCCTGCCCAATGGGGCTACCCAGATCTGCATCTGCTCTGTAGGTCTGAGCAGGCCCATGTAGCATGTTTAGGCCTGGAATGAGTGTTAGGATACAGTAAGGGCTGCTCTGCCATTCTCACCCCTCCCATACCCGATCCACTCTCCTCCATCCAGAACCCCCCTCTCCACCTCCATTTTACCTTCCCGTTGCCCCTCTGCCACCAGGCGCTCCACCCACCTATGCCAGTGGCCAATCAACAGGATGCAGCGTTGGCGGGGCAGCGCAGGCCTCTCTGCCAGCCCTGCTTACTTGCTTGGTGTTGCAATGTGCCTTGTGGCACATTGTGACACCCCCCACCAGCACAGCAGCCACTGCACAAGCAGAGTGGTAAGTTTGGATTGCGCTGTGAGCTATTAATCAGGAAGTCCCCAGTCCACATCTTGCATTTGCCATCTTGGTGACTTTGGGCAAGTTACTCTCTGACCCAGCCCCTCTATCTGTCAAACAGTGATAATAATACTGACCTGCTTTACGGGATTGTTGCAAGGATTACAAGACGAGCACATGAATGTATGCTGTGCACTTTGCACATTCAAAAGCACTATTTAAATGCTAAGCATTAGCTGTTATTATTCCTGCACAGATGCCATGGTTACAGCATTCCATCGAAACAGCTTTCCTAGGAGAACATTGCAAGAAGTTAAGCAAATGTGACATGTTGAGGATGTTTAATGAGAACCACAATTACTTTTGAACAAATCACACCAGGAAAGCTTTGTGCTGTTCCTTGTTTATTTGTTTGTTCCTTTGTTTGCAAAAAGATTAGTTGTCAAAATGAATTGTTTATGACAACTTCATCACAGGAGTCAGTTTGAGTTAAAATTGTACGATGTGCTCCACATTTTTAAATTGCAGTTAATGAGTTAATTATTCCAATTCATCCATTGATGTCATCGAATTTTCTAAATGATTGGTATATGAACACCAAACAGTCGAACAGGAAAAGTGAGTCTTTGGGGGAAATCAAAGAGTTCCAAGTGCAACTGAAAGCAGCAGTAGACCTCCCCAGCCCCGCACCCAGGGCAAAGGTCCACGATAGCACCCTCCTGCAGGCTACTGCCGCCCCCTGTGCAGAAATCTTCCCCCCATTCACCTGAGACTCACAGAGCCTCACACGACCTCCACCTGCTTCAGAGAAACCTCTGTGAGGTTCCCCAACTCTTTAAACTGTGCTTCCAGAAAACTGGAAGCATAGTTTCCACCCCTACTGGGAGCCTCAGAGAGGCTTCCACAGGGTCCTGGTGCCTCGCGCCTGGGGCCTTTGTCACATCGGACCTAATGGTAGGTTCGCAACTGCCTGAAAGCATGAATGGAACTCCTGCACATGCAGACTGCCCCATTGCACGGCAGTCATACCTATGAAAACAGCTTCATCCATATTGTTCAGAGGCCACTGACAAACATGCTTACTATGTACTGTTTCACTACCTTTACTAAGCTGCTACACAGGATCTTTGTGTGTCTATGTTAGACTTTTCCAACATTGAAATGCACATATTTGGTGAAATATAGCATGTTATATGACTGATGCGGGTGAAGTGGCTAGGGCAAGAGTGTCAAATATAAGGCCTGCAGGCTGGATACGGTGCCAAAAGCACTTAATCCAAGACCCATGTTAATTGGGCTGTCCCAGCACTTCTCTTTTAGCAGCACTGCTTCTGCTGAGGATCTGGGAGAGAGAAACGTCACATGGCCTTTTTTTTTTTTGCACACCATAACTGATCCTATTCACTTTGTTCATATTTTAATCCACTTTTAGAATTATGTAAAGACCAGGAGGAGGTCCTCGGGCAGGAGGTCTGGTCTAGAGGGTAGAGCCTCCGTTTGCCTGAAGATAACATCCACAGGTTCGAGGCCACCAGCACCGTGAATGGCGAGACCTTGAAGCAGCTGACAAGCGGAGCCAAGTTAATCCACCTGCTCTTTGCTGTGAGTGAAGAAGCGTCTTGGCTGCCTTCCATGTGAGAGATGAAGGAGCTGCTTGTCAGCTTGCATGGAAGGAAATCGGAGGCCAGAATTTGATACCAGATCAAAAAGATCCATCTGAAATGTTGTGGTTCTTGAAAAATAGAACCTTTCTTTGGTTGTAAAAATCCCTACCGGGATTTAGAACTACCTGCCTATGTAAACCACCTTGAATAAAGTCTGAGGAGAAATCTGACGACCAAGAAAGGCAGTATATAAATACATGTATTATTATTATTATTATCATCATCATCATCATCATCATCATCATCATCATCATCATCATCATCATCATTATTATTATTATTATTATTATTATTATTATTATTATTATTATTATTATTATTATTATTATTAAAGAGTAGTTCAATACTATCCCTCATCAGTCCAGAACAGTCAGAGCCACTGTGTGCTGCATGATATGGTTGGGGTGGGGAGTAACCAGTCAGTCTGGGAGAAGTTAATTAAATTGCTTACTTTCCAGCAAGCCACCTGATCACCAATGGGTCACCTCAGACCCTTGCCAGTGATTTTGCTGGAGTAAGTCTGAGGAGACCCACTGTTGGGGTGTGTTGGGCTGGGAAAGCAGGGATAGCATCCCAGCATGTGCTGCCACCACTGGGACCCACTTGTCCCACCCTCGAAACACCCCCTGCCCACCTTGATTCTTCATCTCCTGCCTTCAAACTTCCCCATGCCACCACCTGTCCAGCACAAGTGTGATCTCTGGCAGCTGTGGCCCACTCCCATAGGCACAAGTCCTCTGCCATTTGGATAATACCGACTTATAGCAGCAGACCAGGACATCTGCCATCTGAAGTGGCCTGTAGGATTGGGCTGTCAATCCTGTTTAATTCTGTTTTCCCGTAGTCATTATAAACCAGTATTGTTACAAACACATTCCTGGTTATTGGCAGCTGTTAGACTGAAAGGTACAGTGCAGATTCTACCAAGTGAGTGCTTCATGTGGAACTAAAGATTAGTTGTATTACTCTTAAAAATGGGCACATGAGTTTTCCACTTAGGAAATATGTTCAATTATTTATGGGAAACACACACACACACACACACACACACACACACACACACAAGCCACAACAAAGACCTGAAGTAAAAGCTTTAAAAAAACAAAACAAAAAAGGATTTGGAATAGCTAGTATTATTTCATCCTATGCAAGAAAGTTTTAATTTAATAAAAATCATTTTTCTATAATGTCATTATGCACCAGCCAAAAATGCGAACAACACAGCCATTTAAAAATAATAAACCGGGCAGCCTGCTGGGAAAATGATGTGTCAATTTTCAACGATTCCTTTAAAAAAATGCTTTGGTTCCAAACACAGTAAAGCTAATTAATTTACAACATGCGCAATGAGATATTCTATATTTGACAAGCGACTGTTCCTCAACAGTATACAGAATTTCCCCAGCATGTCTCCACCATTGCGCACAGCAATTGGAGTCATGCTATGTCATGTTAAGGGGAAGGGTGACACTGCTGAAGTGCCTTCCTTTTTGCCAGAGGGGGAAATTTGCCATGCACAGTGCTTTGAGAACCACCAAAAGAGCCCAGTAATAGTTTTCTATATATCTGATATCTTATTGAATACTCAGGTCGAGCACATCTTGAGGTAAATCCACAAGAGGCTGGGTGAGAGGAAGAGAAAGAAAAAAAAAAGACACTGTATTATTTTCTTACTTTTTTTAGCTGACTCAATGACTTTTTATTATCTGAAACTTCCTCTATAAGTCTCCCCTGATTGAGTGACATTTATAAGAGGTTCCAGACTTCTAATTCAGATAACAAGCTGTTCACGAGTTTCGAAACAGCCCCTAAGTCTGTTTCGAGGTTGCTGACAATCTTTTTTTTCCTTTTCGAGAGATAATGTCAAAATAGTCAAGACTGGAGAACAACACAGGTCAGAGCATCCTTTAGGGATGACAGCCTCAAAATCTATTAATTTGTTGATCCCCCCCTCCTAAGCCAGCTGTACATCTGTATCGTCTATGAGTGGTGAAGCAATAGGAAATGCTGAATTTCTTCCAGACATCTAAAAAAATATTGTAGCTATGTTGTCAAAACATTTTTGGGTATTTTATCGTATAAATCAATGTCTCACTCTCCAAAAGGATGAACAAAAATAATGACCAAAGGTTGACAAGGGCTTGTGAAATATCCTGGAAAAGAAGGGGGGGGGGAATCACATTTTTTAGTTAGTTAATGAGATGTTTTGTCATTTCCTTCCTGACAGCAACTACTGATGCACCCAGGTCAGACAACAGAGAGCAATTAATGGATATTATCATCCTGGTTGTTCTAAGATTTTTTATTATTATTATTGTGGCAGCTCAATGAAAATTATGATTGTTCAGAATGAGCCAACAGGGTTAACAGCCTTGTCACGTTATCTTTGGTGCTGAGCCAGGAAACACATAGACATTGATTTTGTTCTATTTACTGAACACCAGATTTATAAAGTGCATGTCAGAGGGCTGTTTGAACAACAGACAAACAACCTGAGACATTCCATCTGTAAATACTTGTGAATTGGAAGGTGAGATTATACTGTGGGATTTGACTTGGTAAAAAATGAGGTCCCTTATCGAACAGAGGTGTTGTGTCTACACATGCTCTGAGGCAAACGTATTAATGTAATTACCAATAATAAAATACTACAGTTTCAGGGTTTGCACATGAAAGCTGTAGCAGTTTGCACAGTTGTGCTCTTCCAGGTCACATGCACTAATATGACTGTATGTCTCACTGGTGTCACTAAATATTCCAGAAGTAGTTTGATCACCTTTATAGATGCTATCCAGACAGTACAAAGTGATGCACTTTAAATCTGGACTAGTCAGATTTCAGCTGAGCACAGTGTCCAGTTCTGTACACTATACTTTAAGAAGGATGTAGTTACCCTGCACATGCCCAATCTCATCTGATCTTGGAAGCTAAGCAGGGTCAGGCCTGGTTAGTACTTGGATGGGAGACCGCCTGGGAATACCAGGTGCTGTAGGCTTATACCATAGTCTTTTGAGACTGAAGGTTGCCAACCAGAGAAATTGGAAGATGTTGAGAGAGAAAGGACACAGGGATGGTTAAAGATCTGGGAAATAGTCCTATGAAAAAAGGCTACAGAAACTGGGTGTGGTTAGCCTAGGGAAGACCAAGAGAGGATATGATAGCACTCTTCAAATACCTAAAAGACTGCTACACAGAAGAGGACAAAAATATGTGGTCTGTTGTCCCAGAGGACAGTACTAGGGCTGCAGTCCTATGCCCACTTTCCTGAGAGGAAGCCACATTGAAGACAATGGGGCTTGTGCTGCAGATGTCATAGGCTTAAGTTATAGGTGGGTAGAATACAGTGGAACATTGGGATAAACTTCTTCAGTGTTTGACAATTGAATCAATTACTCCCGGGGTAGCAAGTTTCTCCCTCACTGATGGTCTTCAAGCAGAAAGAACCACCAACTGTTAGGGATGTTCCAACTCTAGATTTCTTGCATCAAACAGACGGATGACGAGATGGCTTGCAAGACCTCCTCCAACTTTTTCATAGTCTCGGTGACTGCAGAGTCTGATTGCAAAGACTGTTGAAATAGCACAGGAATAAACAACTCTGTTCTTCTCACAGACAACTGCAAGTTCCAGCGACTGAGGAATCAGAGAGGACCTATGTGTTTCCATCGTTACTAATGAAATGTCAGTGGGCTGCCAGATTTCTCCTTTTCGACGAACAATAAAACAGTAACAAGTGCCTTGACTGCATATTATTGCTTAACATTCCTTGCTTAACACACACAAACACACAAATGTGATCCATGCAGCCTCAGGAAAAAAAATAAAGTTAAAAATGAGCATTGCCATGTGGGGTGTTGCATTTCAAGTCAATTGTTCACATAAGTGGGATTTTTATGTGACCCGTGTCATCCACCTCCAGCCATTAAGCCTGAGAAATGCAGCTTTTCTGAAATTGTTTTCGTCGGTGTTAAGAATATAGTCTATTACAATAATAACAGTGGTACCCTCTGGGTGGCATTTCAGGATGAATATTATCATCCAACTCCCACCTTAAACCCCACCCAAGGCACAGTGCAGTAACGTGATAATGCAGTGCCTGAAGGAACTGATTGTGGAAAATATTTAAGGGAGAAAATAACATCTTGATGAGAAACATAAAAGAAATGCCATAAGGAGCCCATTCATATTTTCAAGTCAGAAAGCGGGAAGATTTTTAAGCATCTCATTACTAGTGTTCTTTACTCTACTTCATGGGCTCCATCAGTCTCCTCCGCAGTCCAAGGAGAAAATGGGAGGCTGTAGGAAGGGGTGGATCCAGGGGCGATGGCGCACACTGGATCCTATCCCCTTTGGCAGCAGCCACTCCACTCCTTTCTTCACTTAGACCTGCACCAGTGAAATCACTAGTGCAGGTCTAAGGAGACCCATTGTGGAGTGGGAGGTATAAAGGAATTAAGGCCCTGATCCAGACCTGTTCATACAGGCTCAGTGCCGGTGCGCAGTGTTGCAAACCTGCCATCAGGCACATCTGCGACATGTACTGCCCAGCCAGTGTGGGTGCTGGCTCAGCGTGGAGGATGGACAACAGTCACCCGGGGCTCTAGGTGAGTGTCAGGTAGCAGAGAAGTGAGTGGAGGTATGGGGGAGGCGTTCCAAGGTGGGGGAGGGTGGGGAGAAGGTAGTGCAGGGGGAGGGAGTGGAATGGGAGGGGGCGGGACCAGCAGAGCTTAGGTAAATATCTGGCACAGAGTCATGTAGCCCCACTGTGGGGCATCTTACCTTCCCCCTGAGGAGCCCCAAGCAGTTGCTGCCGGCTGCCCGGCATGCTCAAGATGCCCAGCAGCCATTTTGGCACTGCTGCATTCCTGGGTGCCAGACAGCTCAGGATTGGGCTGTTACTCCTTTTGCCTTTCAAAACCTCCCCCCCCCACTTTATACAGTTTGTGTCATTTTGGTACATCTTCACCAGCTGGGTGGAGGAAGGATAGGACTGGGCTGTAAGTGACTAAGGGCCCAATCCTTTCCAAATTTCCAGCGCCAATGCAACCACAAAGTAAGCCCCGAAGTAAGAGAAACAAATATTCCTTTACCTTGAGGTTGCCTCCATGACTGCCCCCCCCCCACTGGAGGATGCAGCACACGCCCCATTGGCACAGCTGCATCAGTGCTGGAAATTTGGATAGGATTGGGCCCTATAACCACTGTATAGAGATTTTTTTAAAACATATTTTTAAACAGATTTACAACATAATTAAATAAAAGGCACATTAGGGAAGAAAGGAAAGGAATGTAGCAAGAAAACATGGATTAGGCAGGATCAGGAGACATGCATTTAATGTAGCTGCAGCAAAGAGAGCTTGAATAATAGGCTGAAAGGCATTCCAGGGGTAGGAGGCTGAAAGGGAGAAGGGATGTAGCCAGAGAGAATAAAGATAATTTTCAGCTTGATACCAGCAAATGAGATTTTCAAGGCAGATGCATATAGAGAACCAAGAGAAAAATACCATATAAACAACACCCAGAAGGTATTTGAAAGTAAGTAGTCATGACAGATGGGCAAGGATTTCCAATCTTTAGTTAAACCCTTTATATCCTGCACATCTGTCCTAGAGAGAGCACCAGAGTGGCTCCAGAGCAATTACCAGGGTTTCAAACCATCTTAATTGTGTCTAAGATTCCCCCACCACCACTAAGACAACATGAAGAAGACTACTTGGACCTCTTACCCTATGATAGGAATGGCCAATCTGCATTGTGTAGGTGGCTCATAGAGTGATAGTTTGTGGAACATCTGGAAAGAGCAGGATTGTTTTGGACATGTGATTGTATTGCATACGGTCCTACCAACACTCCTATATTCCCCTTCAGCACTATATTGGTGTCTGATTTTCTGCTTAGTAGACTGGAAGTAAAACCACTTCAAGCACAGATAGAGATGGATATGCTGCCTGTGTATAGCAATGTGTGCTAGAATGGCTGTAATTTATACTTTATCCGGTGGCAGACTTGCCAAAAAGGTTGGTCCAAGGACAGTGCTTCCCAAACCTTTTAGAACCAGGACCCACACGACACACTATCAGGACCATCTAGGTTTACCAAATATTTTTCAAAGGAGATATAGAAAGACTTTGTTTGTTTGTTTGTTTGTTTGTTTGTTTGTTTGTTTGTTTGTTTGTTTGTTTGTTTGTTTGTAATAATAATCAGAAAGAAAGACCTGCAAATATATATCTCCCTATATTTAGACACGCTTGCAAACTGCAGGATCTCAGTTCAGTATCTGATTTCTGAATAGCTTCATGGCTTGAGGGCCTATCCCACTTTCCAGCTCCAGTGTAGCCACAACACAGTCCCATGGTAAGGGAACACATGTTCCCATATCTTATAAAGGCCCCAGTCTTTATAAAGGCCCTCCACCACAGGATGTAACACACCCCCCACTGGCACAATTGCACCAGCACTGGAAAATTGGATAGGATTGGGATCTGAGGCATTTAGTTATCTGACCTTTCCATCACCCATTGGCAACCCACCAAAAAACAGGTTGTGCCCCCCCCATGGGTCCCGAGTCGGAACCACTGCCCTAGGACAACTACCATAGGATGTCACTTTCTGAAAAAATCTTGAAATATAGAAATAAAAAAGAAATAATTAAAAACATAGAATCAGTCTACATCCTTTCTATCCTCTAGTGCAGCCATTTTCATCCACTGTGCCGTGGCACACTGGTGTGCCGCAAATGGTCCACAGGTATGCCACAGGAATTTGGGGGAAGGTCAATTATTAATGGGGCCAATGGGAGATGTGCGCCCCCCACTGGCAGCATGGTGTGCCTTGTCAATTGTCAAAAACCTGGTCAATTGTCAAAAAGCCTTGACCATTTTAGTGCCTTGTCAATGAGCTGTGAGATGAAAAAGGTTGAAAATCACTGCCGTAGTGGAAGACAACTCCTATTTCACTACAGTTAAAGTTGCTTCAACCAGTTCTACAAAAGGGAGGATATTGATGGCAGCTATACACAATGCGATCGCATCCCCCCCCCCCCTGCCTGGGCCAGACCCGACCCCAGGAGTCTCCTTGAACTTACACTGACAAAAGAATTGGCATAGGTCCAAAAAGACCCACTGGAGACCAGGTGGCCTACGGAGAAGTGTGTAAAAATTTTTTTTATACATCTTCTGTGCTGTGTGGTAACCTGCCACCATAGCATGCAGCATGCATTCCATTGCCAATGCTGCACACACTGAGCTGGCAGGGGATAGGGTTGGACCCTTTATCTTCCTTAAACCCAACACAAAAGGTCAGGACACTACCTTTTGCCCCCTCTAAAATTGCAGCAACCAGATCCCTGTGGGGTTGCTAGCCTTTCCATTCTATCAATTCCTGCCCAAAGGTGGAGGCCTTCACCCTAGAACTGGTCCAGAATATGGCCTTTGACAGGACCTCAGCATCCATGCCATGTACCTTCAGACAGTCTCACTGATGTCAGTGATCTCAAGGAGCTTCATGTCAATCTGGGGGTGTCCATAGGCCCAACAGAGTTGTTGATGGGAAGACTCCACTGAACCTATCCTAATTGCCCCAATCTCTCCTGATGTGCCTCCTCCTTCTCTTTCTTGCTATTGCCTCTCCACTCCTCTCTTCCATCCTTTCTTCCTTCCTGTTGCTCTCACCTTTCTTTCTCCTCTCACTTCTTCTCTTGTCACTCCTCTCCATCTGGCTGTTTTTATGTGCTGATAGCAGCCCCTTCCTTCATGCTGATGATTAATCATTGCTCCAGTCGCCAAGGTCTCCTGCAGCTTGGCCAGGCACCATGGTCAGCCACGCTCCACACTCCCAGTGAAATCAATTTAGTCAGAAATCAATTCCATGCACCCTAGATGTGCTGGAAACATTCTGGATGTTTCCAGGAAATGCTTAGGAACATGCAAGCCTTAGGGAATGTGGCCTCCTGTGCCACAACTGTTGTCAGCCAAACCACTTTACCTCTGCTGCTCCTCACAAGGGTAACTTGCTTTGAAAAAGGAGGATGGCCAAGAGAGCTGTTATGAGCCCTCCTCAAACTCGGGAACGAGTTTTGAGTTGGCTCATACTGGGGGCCAACATTTTCAATTTGGAGATGTTTGTTTATGACCCCCTCCAATTCCAGAATGTGCTGACACAACCAGTCTAAACTAATACTTTGCAGATTCACAGCTCCAACTGGCAGCCCAATCCTGAGCTGCCTGGGGCGCCCAGGCTCAGCAGCACCGAGAACGGCTGCCGTCGGATCCTGAGCATCCTGGGCTACTGCAGGAGGTGCCTCAGGAGAAGGGGACTTTTGTCCCCTTCCCCTGGGTAAGGTAAGCAGCCCTGCAATGGGCCTGCTCATTTTACTAATAAAGGTAAAGGCACTTGTGTAGGATGCGGAGCCCTCCATGAGCGCCTTGGATCCTGAGGAGCAGAACTCCGCAGACCCACCTCCCTCCCTCCCTCCGACACGCCTCCAGCCTGCCCCCCTCCCTGCGTCACACCTCCGCATCACACCTCCCACGTGCCCTCTAACTGCTCCCGCCGGCCTCCCCCCTGGAATGCCTCCTCCCTGCCCCTGTTCCCACCCCTGTCTACCGTGCTGCGACTCGGTGGTCTGGGAGACTGTCGAGGCGCAGAAGCTGGGCTCCCGCCCTGCGCTAACCCAGAACTGTCCGGTGCTGGGCTAGCAGGGGCGGGAGCCCGGCAGTGAGGCTAGTAAATGTGTCTTATGGCACGTTTACAACAGTGCTCGGTGGCATGGAGCCGTGCTGCTGAGCACAGGATTGGGCTCTATTATAGTACACATTTTGGGGGGGAACTGCCACAATTTGCTTAGTAGTATGGAAAATGTTTCTCTAAATGATTTCAGTACTAATAAATGCCCTATCCATGGCATATTAATTAACACTCAGACAATTTGAGCATCTGCCTAATTTAACCTTTTTAATTGGCTTGACTTGTCTTTATACATTTCCTATCTAAACGTCCTTGTTTAGAATCAGCTTAACAATAGTGCTGCACTCATATTTCACCTAACAACAGTCTCCTAGTAATGAGCCACTAAAGAGTTCTTCATTATTATCATCAAAAGCATGACTTTTGCAGTGAAGGATATTTAGTATGCATGTCCTTAGGCTATTATGTGTGTTGTTGTTAATAATAACATAGAGTTGTACCCTACTTAGCCTACAGGAATAGTTTTCTTTTAGGAGTTCACTGACCTTGTGTGTTGTTTACAAACCTCACAAATTAATTGGTTAGAAATTTGAACAGTATTAATCAACATGGGTCATGGTTCAGAGCTTAATGCAGAGTATCGCTGTTTGAAATATATGTGTCTTGAATCTTTCGTCTGAGGTTGTAGGCCAAATCGTGACTCAGATTCTGCTCATTCAGGATTCTCAGGTCTTGTAGAGAGAGCTCTTTCTTCCCACAAACCTAAGGCCATTCTCACAATTGCCTTTCCTTGGTCAAGTACACAAGTTAGTTGATGTCCTGCTAAATTTCTCTTCTCCATGAAACACCCCTATGGAATCTTACACACAGCTGTGGAAAAGAAACAGGTCTCGTGGCATGGTACACATTGCCATCTTCTTCTTCCTTCTTTACTCAGAGGCAGTGGTGTAGCTAAGAGGGAGCAGGGGGTCCATTGCTCCAGGTACCATGCCTTGAGGGGTGTCAAAAGGGTATCTTTTGGATGCCTTCTGAGGACGGAGAAGGCCATATGTGGCCTCCCTGAGTCTCAGAAGGCCTCCTAGAGGCCTTAGGAAGGTACTTCCAGTTTTGGCAAAACTGGAAATGCCTTTCTAAGGCCTGCAGGAGGCCTTCTGAGGCCGGGGTGGGGGGGAATATATGGGTGTATATGGGAGAGTTAAAAATTTAGGAGGCCCAGGTACCAGATGCCCTAGCTACACCATTACTCAGCAGTACCTAGTTGACAAGGTCAACACTCAAATCTGTCCCCTAAGAGAAGGAAGGGAAATTTCCTATGAAGTCACATATCAACAACAATGATATGTGACACCTCCAATCTTGATTGCATTTGGGCTGCTACTTATGAGCTTCTACTATGAGTTCTAAAAAAGGTACATGTTTTGACACATACACAGACCTCTCAGTTCCTGGAGTGTGATTGGCCAGTGATAAGATATTGCCTAAGATCCTGTACATCATCAAACCTAATGACCTGCTCCCTGATTGGTTGGAGAAATGTGGCAGAAATGTGGAGAAGTGTGGTTGGAGTAGAAGACATCCGCAGATCTGGTAGCACTGGTGGAAGTGGCCATCTTGCTCACCCGACAATGCTGCTCTTGGGTTGATGCATGGTGTAGTAGTGTGTCTCCTCCATTCTTCCCTAGTCCAACTCCATCAAAAGTAGAGCCTAATGCTGAAAAGTGAGTGGGTGCCCAATAGAACTAGGAATCACAGGGCAAGGCAGGAGGATTTCCCCCTCGGAAATGGCAGATATCCAAACCACACTAAAATGCAGGAAGGAAGGAAGGACCAATAGCTCAGAGAGACTGGCTAAATGGTTAAAGGCCTCAAGCATTGGGCATACACCAACAACAGCTGCTGGTCTCCAAGCCCTGGCCTGGTGCATGCTGACTGCACAGGCAGAAAAATGGAACATCTGCTTGCAGCATGTCTAGTTATTAATTACAGAGTAAGAGCTTCAGTGAAAGGATGCCTGGCTCATAATTAAAAATCAAACAAACACAAGTTTTATGAGCAGTGGGAATAGAATTCAGAGTCTATTGTTTGTGACTTTCATCCCTAGTCATCAATCTCAAAAGGGGCACTGGCATTTTGATGGGGGAATAGAAAGAAAAGTATTGTGTGTGTGGGGGGGGGGATTACATAAAGAGTGAAGTTGTCGTCGCTAGATTCCAAATCCAGTCCTGAGAGTGGGTTGTATCCTAAGGGGGTTGGTTGAATCTGTTTGCACAAGGGGAGGGTGAAGCCATTCTCACCTTTCTCTGTCCCTCCCCGAACATCTATGGAGGGATTGGAGGGCAGGTAGCAGTTTATTAAGGAGAGCTAAGAAAGGATTGCCGCTCCCGCCTTGCACAAATGAAGCTTTTTTCACAGAAGGATAATACTGCATAGCTCGGTACAGGCTGAGTCTCATTATTCAGGAGGGTTTCTTTCCCAGAACTCACTTGGATGGCAAAAATAGAACTGAAGCAAATCCACTTAAAAAAACAAAGTCCCTTTGCTCTGGACTTTAAAAACAGCCATGCTGACCTTTGTGATGTTAAAACAGAGTCATTAGGCAGACAATCCATCAATCAGTCTCTCTCCAGGAAAGCCAAAGACCCCTCCCTTCACCCAGAGCAAATAATAATAATAATAATAATAATAATAATAATAATAATAATAATAATAATAATAATAATAATAATAATAATAATAATAATAATAATGTTGTTGTTGTTACCCCGCCTTTCTCCCCAGAGGGACTCAAGGCTCTGGGGTTACACAACAAAGGTTAAAACAAATTAAAACACATAATTTAAAAACAGATAAATCAGAAAAACAGATAAAAGCATATTAACAACAGATAAAACAGATAAAAAACAGATAAAAGCATATTAGCAATGTATCATAAAAAACAGTAGTCAGATAAAAAGTAGTCAGGTAAAAGAGCATAGAGCAGCAAATCATAAAAGGATCAGGCCTGTAACCAGGTTTTAAAAAAGATATTAACAGATGTTAAAAAGATGTTAAAAAGGCCAGGAACTCAGAAGGCTTGTCTAAACAGAAGGGTCTTCAGGCCTCACCGAAAACCTTTCTTTCATGTGCTCAGGGGGAAGAGAGGGGTTGCTTTGCCTAGGAGTGAAGCCTGGAGAGAGAATGATTGATGGATTGTCAGCCAGCTGCCCCCTTCATTAACTAGGCTATTGTTAAACTAGGAATTAACTAGGTATTGTAGGCTGTTTTCCTTCCATTTAAAGGGCCCTTCTCATCAAGTTGAGATAGAAAAATCTATGGAATCTGTGGATAATTAGGTTATACCTGTAATCCCTTGCATGACTGTGTCTCTACAATAGTTAGAAAAGCAGTTTTTTAAACTGCAATTTTTAAAGGGATGCATTTTTCCCCTTCTCCAGGGATCAGTACATTCCTTCTCATTTGCAGTGGCCATTTGTGTTGAGTCAAATCCGTGTATAAAAAATCCATGTATAACAAGGTTGGACCTGTACTAAGAAGGTGTTTTTGCTTCTGGTTTGGGTCTGGAACCAACCAGCAGTTGCCAAAAAAGAAGAAAGGAAATGAAAGAGCATCTGAATTTTTCCAAATGAAGACAGTTCCTTTCTGTGCCTTTCTGGTGTCCTGCCCTATGTATAAGATGCTGCTACTGTTGCGCCAACAATATACCTGACAAATTGCAGCTTTTTATGAGTTTAACTCTGTTCCATGGAAAAGAAAAGCAGCATTTTGGGATGCGCTTAGAAAAAAACGTATTTATTCATACACACGCGTCATAGAAGTTCCACACACAGACACAGGCAATTCCCTGGTGTGCCCTGCTTTGCTGAGCCTGCCGCAGGATCATTCATGCACATCTGTGTCAGTCAAGGCAGGTCAGTGACCTCAGTGCGTACTGGGGATTCACCTCCCCACTCAGCAGGGCCTGACAAGTGATTTGCAAGGCATATGCCTCCTTCTCTGCTTCTGAAGATTAGCTGGTGTGTTGGAAGACAGGCTCGAGCGATGTCTCAGAACAACCTGAACATAAATGGGAAAGGGGAATTTTTAAGAGGGGGATATTGGCAAGTGATCAGGGCTGTGACAGTCGGCTTTGACAGTGCCAATCAACTGTTGGACCAGGAGAAGGTGCAGAGATACAGCCCTTCCCTCTCCAATAGGCAATTAGCACTGCCAGAGCTGATAACACCAACTGTCTGTTAGGGATATGAGCCTGATATGAGCCTGATCCAGCCTGGATCTGCATGCTGGTTGGATTAGGTATTTGGATTATTATTTTTTAATCCTTGCAGAATATAGCAAATGCAAAGATCTGTGCCTGCAGTACTTACTGCACCACCACCCCCTATAGCTACGCCACTGTTTTAGCATTCAAAAATCTGGAATGGTGGAACGATCATTTCTCTTTGGCTTTGTGCTCCTTCCCTGTCTGCATCTCCTTGTGTAAACAACAGCAAGAGGGTTTCAAATAATCCGGATTGTGTCAGCTTTGATACAGAAAGTTTCAAATATATATATTTCATTTTCTCCTCCACAGCTGTCATCTAAGATAAGAAATGTCTTGGATAAAATACATGATATAAGAAAAATAAAAAAGAGAAGGACTTTTATTGTTTACATGTCTGATTCTATTTTGCTACATTCCGGTTTAATGAACTATGATTTTCTTTCCAATTAAATTATAGGAAATCTTTAGTATATAATAATGCAGTGGGCAGTTGATCTTGCACCATGCATTTTTAAATGTTCCTTATGGAGATTAATACAAATGCCATATTTAAAATAAAGTGTTTTTTTTAACCCTGACCTTAATGTTTGCTTCCCTTCTTTCCAGTTTAATATTTTCTTTTAACAATGTGTATTAGTTAATGAAAAATATTTCCCTTTGCCATTGTCAATTCTGAATGCAGACAGGTTCTGAAATTATGATAATGGTTTACACTAAAGGGGGTTTAACTGGAAATGCGATCAGACTGATGAAGAATGCTCTCAATAAAGCTGGAGGCATCAACATTAAATTACCTGAGCAGCCTTTGCCTACCATTATTTTCAATTCAAGCCAGAAGTACTGTCACTGATAACTCATCCAAACATAACTCATAACTCTATCCCTGAATCTCCACTTCATTTATGGTAACCTCAAGGGAGGAATCAAATTTCAGATGAAGACCAGGCAGGCACAAATGGATTCATTCTGTCTCCTTTACTGCAAACCAGGCCAAGTTCCTCATTCTACAGAGAGCCAAACTACACATTACATTAAACATGTAGTAAACCTGCATGTGCATGTGTGTGTGCATGCATGTTTTCTTAAATAGATACAATGGTGGGATAGCATCGAGACTACTACTTGCAAGAAGAATCCTTTCCCCTTGTGCTGTGATCCTGATGAAAATGCCTTATCCATGTAAAACAGCTATTACATGATTTATCATGTGCTTATACCCCACTTGCCTGAGCAGTGAGAAATTCCTGGAGTGTGGTATTAGCTGAATACTAGCTTCCTGAACAGCGTGGACTTCAGTGATCTTTTTGTAGCTAATAGATACTTCAGGCTGCCAGCTCCTTAGCTTCCCAGTCTCAGTCTCCTGCACTCTCTCTCTCTCCCTAGAATCTGCAAGCACACATCTGCCCTGAGATGCAGCTTCATCGTAAAACAGCATGGGTTAAAAATGCTAACTACAAGGATAAGACCTTGAAGCTCCTATCAGCCCTGACACAGATACATAAATCAGCAACCTGGCTGATGTGGTCATCATGCAAAAATACTCATATCACCCACTGGATCACACTATTCATTGTGTTGTTTTTTTTCCTATACAGAGAATTCTAGGCAGATATTTCTGCACGTAAGAAAATTATAATGTCTGAAATAGCTCTCTTGCCATCTTGCTTATGAATTCAATTATTGTGATTCAATTATTATATTTGTTTTTAACATCCAGGTTTTCAAAATAAATCTTGTTTGGTTACCTCTGCTAACTTTTCTTCTTTTGCTCAAGCTGTGGGAAGTTCTTTTGAGGCTGAGTGTTTGCTCCCCCTCCCTCCAATGTTACCCATGTGCATTCTTGGACAAAAATAGCAAGTTTTATCACTTGTGTCTTTTCAGCATCTTCCAGAGATAAAGCACATTTGTCACATTTCGAAGAGGGTCTCGCTGACAAAAGCTTCAATCATGCAGAAAGCTGTTTTCAGATTTCCATAAAACAAAGCAGACACCATTTACATGATAAATTGTTCTTCGGCGAAATCTTAGCCGACTATTAAACTGCTTGATTTTGTTATCACAGATTTGTCCTTCAGTTTTCTGCAGAATGGAAATGAAGGCCTCGCAACTAATTGTGCCAGAGCTCATTTGTTCAGACTGCCCAAAAAAATATTTTTAAAAAAAATGTTTGGCAAGTCATTAGACTCGAGAGTAAATCATATCATATGTAATAACATAGAATTATTAATGACTGCATTGTCCTGCAACAAGCCTCAAAAAGAAACCTTGCATAAGAATATGACTTTTTTTTTAAAGTTCAAGCAGATTTTGAAGGACAAAAAAAAAAAAATCATCAAAATACAGAACCTGATTGCGGACCCAGCTTGTTATCTGATAACATTGTCAATATTCCTGTGATTTTTTTTTTAACTGCTCAGCATAATAATTCTATCTGTTAAAACTCAAGCTATTTTGTACAGTTCTCTAATGTTTTAGGAAAGGCCTGGCTTAAGGAACACTGTCACCTGGTGAGTTAAAATGTTGCCCCCTCTGCCAAAAAAAGGCAAGATTGTAAATATTTACCCACAATATATCACACATACAATCCCAGGTCTGCCTAGCTCAGAAGTAAACTCACAGCCTAATCCTATCCTATACCTCCCTTCCCCCCAATGCAGCTATGCCAAAAAGAGGTATGCTGCATCCAGTCTGGGGGGGGGCAGTGTTGGAGGTTTAGGATAGGTTTTAGTGGATGTCCCCTGATTCTGGTGTTGTGCGAGAGGGAAAAGAATATCCCTCTATCCACTATCTCCATCCCCTGCGTAATTGTAATAAAAAAATACAATAATGGATAAGAACAAGGTACCTGACTATACTGATGACTGCCTGCTGAGATACTCAGCTGCTAGCGAGAGGTTAAGCCATAGCTGATCTCTGCAGAAAGAGAAGTCTAGTAATACCATTTTTTTTTCCTCTTGCTGTCTCTTAGTTTCTTTTGCTGAACCATCTTGAAAATGATGCCTCGCCCCCTGCAAACTACACACAAGGAAGAGGTAGCCCTTGTTCAATGGCAGCCTTTTCATATAGATCTTAGTTTCTGACTGACTACGTTGCTAAGACATTCAGTTGCTTTTGTCTCATTGCATTTCTCATTCCTCTCTGGCCACACAGGGACCTATTATGATGAGCTGATGGCAGTAGTGGAGTTGGGGGGGGGGGGCAGGTGCCCAGGGCCAAGTGATGTGAAGATGCTCCTCACATCATTGTGTCACCCCCTTGCACCTGTGATGTCACTACCCTCCCGCACGAATGCATAGACCTGGCCTCAGAAATGCGTTGACCTGGCTCCATTGGGGACGGTGGGGGTGGCAATCTCACATGCTTCTGGCCACCTCTAGTTTAAGAGGTTGTGATTCAAAGAGGTAGGAGGGAAACGGAGCCAACATGAACCTCCTTAAAGATAACTGAAGAGATGTTTACTTTTTAAAAATGCTTCAGATTTTGAAGGATGACTAGAGGATGATTGATGAAATATTCACACAATACTTGCATTCACAGAAGGCAAAGACTACAATTATCTTTCTTTGCAAATAAATGTGCCTCCTGGCCCCCCTGAAACATTTCTCTCTGCAAGGCAAATGATTAAGTTTGTCTTCAGAGGCTTCTTCAGCATTTGTCTCATTTACATCTGGTTCATTCCACTGCCATCTTAACTCTCACGTTTTTATTTCCACATTTCTCTTCCAAAACAGTAAATGGAACTACTAAACTGATGAAAACATAATTCAGTTTTTTAAAAAAATCCCTTTGGTTGAAGAAGAGACAGTTCTTTCTGTTATCCCTTGTGCTCCAAAAAGCATGGGAAATGGAAAAGGAAGGATCTTGCTGCTCAACCTTTTGGCTTTTTTGGTCTATCTCCCCACCCCCACCCCAATCCATCCTACTCAAGTTCTCTTTGATCCTTCTACTAGGTGTTTCTCCTTCCTTGTGTTCAGCCTGGTTCAATTTGTTAGTCCCTTTTCTTCTGTACCTATCCTGACATTACACGAGTTGCTTAGGTACATATAAGCCATTCATGACTGTATGCTTTTCATGCTATTCTCCCTACTGTCCTCATTCCCTTCAATAAATTCTTCTTTGTTCATTTGTTGGGACCTGGAATCTTTAACTCTTGCCTTCCTCCTTTCCTGGTTCCAGTCTGTGGGGTGCAGGTATCACAACCAGGGGCCAATCCCTAGGCAAGCATGTTTTGAGTGCAAGTATACATGCTCCTAAAGCATGGCTGGTATCAACCATCTGTCTGATGCACTCTAGACAACATCATGCTTCCCCAAAATGCCACCCAATACATGTCCAGGCAAAAAATTCTTGGTGACAACCTGAACAACATTCCTGGATTAAAACTACAGGCCTCTTGCATTATCTGCAGGAGTTCCATTCCAGGAACTCCTATGGATAAGGAGACCCACAGATAATGAAATCTGTGAATTTTGAGGCCCTGTAATCCTCTGAAGGCTTTCCCAGCCCTCCACCTGGCATTTTCTGTAAAAACGGAAGTGACGTTCTAAGGCCTCCCAGAGGCCTTAGAAACTGTTCTGAGGGCCAGAGAGGTTTGATGCAACCTCCCCGACCCTCAGAACATCCTCCAGAGGCGAGGGGAACATAGCTCCCCTTGTCTCTGGAGGGTCCCTGTGAGTCTGACCCATGAGGTTCAGGGACCCACAGATACTAAAATCCACAGGTCCCTAATCCACAGATATGGTGAGCCCACTGTACGTCTAGAATCAAGGGCAAAAAGTTTGAGGCCACAAGTGGATACTGTAGGATTCCACATATACTGCCTGGTATTGGTGTTACATTGTCTAAGCTGTTCACTTGTGGCAAGTGATTACAGATTCTGCTCTTGTAGAATTACTGCTTGGACTTCCCTGTAGTAGTAGGTGGCATTTGCATTTGTTGGAATTATTATACGTGCCTACATAATTTTTTTAAATGGCATATTAGCAAAGGAACTTATCTGTTTTCATTACAAAGAAGTGTAGAAATGCGGTAGCAATTACTGTTAAAAGATATGAAAGAAGAATTCTGTTTCCTGCTGCTTTGTGGTTGTTTTGAGATTTTCTCTGTGTGGGCTTTTGCTGTTGTTTTTGCTCAGATGACAGTTGAATAGAGAGCAAATGATATTTCTATTCACTCTTTTAATTACCATTCATGTCTGTACAACATGCTTAAAACCTTTAACTCCATTGCCAACCCTGCAAAGCGGCATACGGTTTCTAGGCATATCTGAAGCTGACAGGCAGAAGTTTGTCTTGTTCAAAACCCAAACATCAAATTTTCATAGCAAACTGTAGCTGGTCAACTATTAGCATGCCCAATACAGTGGGCCCTTGGTATCCACAGGGAATCTGTTCCAGGTACTGAAATCCATGGATACTGGAATCCACAGGGCCTGCTGGTGTGGCAACAGAATTACCCATCTGGATACTGCGCCCAGCTCTCCTTGAGGTTGTGCCAGCCTCTCAGCCTCCTCAGAACTTCTGAGGCCTCCCAGATATGACAAACAGCCGCTTCCTGTTCACACCAATGACTTCTGGACATGACTGGAAGTCACCAGTGCAAACCTAGAAGTGGCTTCAAGTCATGTCTGGGAGATCCTCTGAGACCCTCCATGGAAGCTGAGACTGCTGATAAGTAGGGCCCATTGTAACATCATTGCTGTCTTCAGTTCAGGTAACTGGATTATTATTATTTTTTTTTTTGGTGCATTCATTATTTTTTATTTGTTTTAATGGAGGTCCCAGGTGGTTTTGCTTATGAGTAAAGGGTTGCATTGCTTAGGTCTTTTCAAATGTTCTCCTGAATGGGTGGGAGGAGGGGAAGTACAATGGCAGGCTCTAACCTAGTTCACCTTCATTCATAGTGTCCCTAAGGGTGTAAATGAATGTGCAGATGATTCAATTGGGAAGGAGGGAGTCTTATCTGTGTGCGATGTACCCAAAGTGGCATATGACATAACAAACACTTAGCCTGCTACCACAATCCCATTCTGTCCCTGCGATTTCATTAGAGTATTTGAACGAAGCACTTATTATTATTTTGCCTTTCCTTCAGGAAGTTCAGAGCCGTATGTAAGAATTCATTCCCTGCCTCTTGATCCTCTCACCAATCATATGAGGGAGGTTGGATAGGGTAACTGACCCAGGATCACCATGTGAGTTTCATGGCTGAGTGGGCATGAGATAGAGTTAACTTTTACCCCCTGTGTTGTGTCTCAAATCTAAACCTGCTTGTATGGTGCATGCATTTTCCACAATGGGCCAAACAGCAACCTCTGGTGGGCAGTTTAAGGGTCCCATCCTGAACAGTGTGCGCCGGCATGTATGGCATGTTTGCGAACCCTAGCGCCAGGCGAGTGCCAGTAGTAGCCCAGTGCGTCCACTGAAGCTCCGCCGCTTGGTAGTTGTGCGGACCATTGAGCGGTGGAGAGGTAAATGGAGGGAGGTGGGGAGGAGGCGTTCCGAGGAGGGGGGAGGCAGGAGAGGGCAGGGAGGAGGTGTTCCAAAGAGGGGGGAGGTGGGCAGATGGTGGGGAAGTGGTGTGCCAGGGGAAGGGAGCGGGGAGGGAGGGAGGTGGGGAGGTCAGGAGGCAAAGCTCCACCGCATCCAGAGTCTCCATGTTGGACTCAATGCCCGACATGGAGGCTCTTGATTCACCACTGACCTTTTGGTTGGCGGTGAATCAAGTAGCCTCATTGCGGGGCTACTCTCTTTTCCCATGGAAAGGGGACGAAAGTCCCTTTCTCCCGAGGAGCCGCTGGCGGCTGCCCGGAGTGCACAGGATGCTGTGGCAGCCATTATCGGCCTGGGCAGCTCAGGAATGGGCTGTGTATCAGCCAGCCAGTATGAGGGGAACAATTAAGCATCCTCTCTCCCAAAGGTGTTGATCCAATCAGAACTGGAATCTTCAATGACTGCTTCAGAGTTGTGCAGGTTCAGTCTGAGAATTACACAGACAGATTTGTCTTCTCTTAAAATTTCACTGTTGGTATCTCCATGGATAGTATCTTAAAATGTGCTTCGATTGCCACTTTTTTGCTTTGCAGGTGCCAGATTTATTTTTAAGTTAAAAAAAAAGGTAGATTTGATGACAGATTTTGCATGACACATCTATTTTGATCCCAGGTGTCTGGATAAGGGCAACTGATTTGCCACATGTCATTCAAGGATTTGAAGTCATATCTGTCAGTATGAAAGCCAAACTCTGTCCGCTGTACCACACCTACCCATGTTCATCTACTTCCCAAAAATGCATCAATGTTTTAAATATAGCAACACTTCCACTGATGTCAGGGGAGTTTTCACCCCCTAAAGGGTATGATTTGCCGCTGTATAACAAACCCCTGATCTAGTTTACACCAAAAGGTGTAAGAATGGCTGAGAAATATTCAATTAGAATTTACGTACACAACTGAAATGGCAATTCGGAAGAGGAGGCACTGCAGAAAAAAAAATGTCAGAGCTTTCCTAGAGCAGTAAATATTACTTTCCCAAAGGGCAGTAATTGTTCCAAAGAAAAAGAAATGTTTTATTTTAATGCCCATTTACACTTTGTACGTAATATCTGATGCTGTATGGGGAAGTTGGAGTGTCCTCTCCAGTGTGCGAAGCCTGGGTGAAGAATATCAGTGTAATATCAGTGTTATAATAAAATATAAGGTTTAAGGAGCTAGATGTTGTGGGGAAACTGCAGAAATATTCTTCCAGAGCAAATGGGATACTTTCTGCTTCCAAGCTGATTTATGTTGAGTGCTTGTAAATTTGTCACTCTTTCATAATCATAGCAGACAGTCACAACTGTGATGTCCCTTGCTTGTGAGGGTCTACTCCTACTTTTAGCAGCTAATGTTCTGATCATGGGAAAGATCACTGAAATGTGCAAGTAATTTTGGGAGCAAGGGAGAGCAACAGCCCAATTTTATGTGTCTGCTCAGAAGTAAGTTGCATTATAGTCAATGAGGTTTACTCCCAGGTAAGTGTGGATAGGATTGCAGCCAAAATTGGCTTCTATTTGCTCTCTGCAAATGCAACCCCTTTTACAGCGCAATCCTAACTGCACATTTATGCCTTCTCACGAGCAAGCCATGCCAGCACATGGAGGTGCGCTCTCACATGGAGGCTGAATCCAGCCTCTGTGGCAGTTTCTGCTGCGAGCCTTGCATAGGTACAGCTGGGCCGATGCAAGGCTCTGGGGTGGATGGGGAGGAGGCGGGAGGGAGGTATTCCGGGGTGGGGGGAGGGCAGGTAGTGGGCAGCCCCAGGGGTCGGCAGGTGGGGAGCGGGAGGCGGGACTGGGACCCAGCAGTTATGCCGAATCCCAACCCCCATTCCTGGGGAGCTTGGAGCAGCTTCAAGCCACTCCGCTCTCTTCAGACTTGTGCCACCTCAGGAGGTGGTGCAAGTACAAGGACACTCATAGGGGCCAGGGTGGCTTACCCGGACATAAGGAGAAATGTTTCCCTTTACCTCTGGTTGAGCCACTTTGGGCACCTATCCTGTGCTGGATACAGCGCAAGCCTCCTGGCTTGCCTGTTCCAGTGCATGATAGGATTGCATCCTTAGTAGTTGATAACATTAATAGTCAAAGTGCTGACTTCTCATAGGACAGTGATGCTGAGGGAACGGTTCTGTCCTTCTGACGCTCTCTCAGAAAATATTCAACACATTTTTTTTTCTAGCTAGAAGTTTAGAGGCATTGGGATTTCAATGCCTTCCTATACTGAAAACTTATAAGTTGATTCATAACATTCTTAAGCCACAGTTCTGTTGGCACCTTGTGCTGTCAGAATGAGCATTTCAGTGGTGCTAGGTGTTTTCTGGCTGTCATAAGTGCACATGGGAAATATAGATTTTTTTTTTGGGGGGGGGATATAGATTTTTATTTAAAAGGTTTCATGGCAGCCACCAAAAAAAGTGAGCAGCCAGCTCTTCGCCGCAGGACTTCATGGATGCTCACCACCCCAGATAAGATGCACAGGGGGTGGGAGGGAGAAGGGGTGGATGGAATGGAGCAGCCATGAGGTGAAGAGGAGGATGGATCAGGACCAGAAAGGGGAAGGTTTCAGAGCAGAGGTGCAAGCTAAATCCTAACCCCCTTCCTGGGTTTGATCCGCCTTCACAGGTCCACATGGACTTGCACCAGAGAAATAGCTAACACAGATCTGAGTAGGCCCAGTGGCTCCATGGGGGTTTACCCCAGGGCAAGGGGCCTCTGGAGGCTGAAACTCCCCCATGGGGTGCAGTAAGAACAATGCTAGCACTGCTGCATCGCCACTCAGGGAGTCATGATAGATTAGAAGGTCAAAGCTGCAAAGGTATATTTTCAAAAATCTATGTATACCCCACACAATACTATTTTGAAACAGAATTAAATTATTGACCTATGGAATAGTTTAACTACAGTTTAACTACAGTTAATAAAAACAAATAGGAAGATCTTTTTTCCAGATCACCATATGCACTTACTACACACAACTGGTGACATATAGCTTAAGAGTGCCAGGAAGACGTAAAAGAAGAGGAGTTGTTGCTGTCACTGTGGAAGTTTTATGACAGTTTCTTAAGTGGACCAGACACCTGACAAAGGAGCCTCCGAAACACACAAACCCACTTTGGATTGTGATTTTTTTTGGTTTTTTTTGGTACCAACATGACAACCTGCAGTTTTGTGTTCTGGAGAAGCCTGTGATTATTTTTATATTTAGCCAAGAGAGGAACTTCTGAACAGAAAAAGAATGATCTCTTACCACTAGATGGTAGGGCTCTAGTTTGGAGAGGGGGAAATGCCCTCCTGCTGTAGGTAATTTGACATCGCTTGAATTTCAGCCTACCGGGCAACTAAAATGTATTTTGTCCTTTAAGGATATAACATCTGCCTTGTTTCTCTGAGCTTTCTTGTCTTTGCCTTGCAGGGAACCTGTGACTTTCAACTTTGCACTGGATACTGGACTGACAGCCCAATCCTGAGCTGCCCAGGTGCAGGGCTGCGGTGGTACAAAAATGGCTGCTGCCGCATCCTGCACACCTAAGGCACCTGCGGGTGGCACCCTTGGAGAAGGGGACTTTCGTCCCCTTCCCCTGAGTAAATGAAATAACCCTGCAATGGTAAAAGCCTCTGTATTGGGTGGTGAGCCTGACGCAGAGGCTTTGGATCCGGTGGAGTGAAGTTCCGCTGATCCCGCCTCCTTCCCTCCCCTCTCCCTTCCCACTGCATACCTCCCCCCACCCTCCGCCCACCTTCCCTCTCTCCACAACACCTCCTCCCCGCCTCCCCCATCCCCGCTTTCCTCTCCACTGCTGGGTGGTCCGTGTGACTGCAGAGCAGCGGAGGCCGGGTGCCTGCCTGGCACTAGCCCAGCACCAGCCAGCACTGGGCTAGCATGGGTGCTCACCTAGTGTTAGTGCTCGCAAATGCGCCTTATAGCACGTTTGCGACAGTGCGCGCCGGCAGTTAGCTGGTGTGCAGAGCTCAGGATTGGGCTCTGATTACACATAGATTTTATACTTCCAAAATATGAAGGGGTATCACCATTTTTTGTTTCCTTTGTCTATGAACCACTCTTTCTGTGTGTTTGTGTGTGTGCACACACGAAACCAACTCACTCCTTTTAGAGGCTGATCCAAGGAAACCTCTTAACAATCTGTAAATTTTACAAGACTGTTGGGGCTCCTACTTCATAGGCGCTTCATAGGGGCTTCCCCCCCCCATCTTTTTGTTTAAACATTGGCCTTTTGAAGAGTTCTGTAAGATTCTAATGACCTAATCCTATGGGTCTCTTACGACAGTGGACTAGTGTCCCACTAGCATAAAAAGCCCTGTGATAGTGCAAAGATCCAGCCATTTGAGGTTGCTGCAGACCCTAGATGGTGCCAGAGCAGGTAGGCGGGTGTAGGGGTGGGGAAGGGTAGGAGAGGTAAGGAGGAGTAGGGTGAGGAGGGAAGGAACCAGGGGCATGTCAGGGGGATAGCTGTAAGGGGACAGCAGGGGGATAGCTGTAAGTTCATTTGATAGTTGCTTAATTTTGGCTGGTCCAAAATAAAAGCATTACCCTATTCTAGGTTGTCTGTACTCTATTCAATTTCTCAGGTTATTTCTGTCTTAATAATATACATATACATTATGGTGTGTGTGTGTATGTGTATATATATATATATATATATATATATATATATATATATATATATATATATATATATATGAGGGTTTCCCAGAAAGTAATGCACCACACTTTTTTTTCAGCCTACAGTAATGATACAAATGCAAAACTTTAGATATACATTATTTGAATTTTCAGGAGTGCGCACACAAATTTTTGGTTTCTTCAGACAGATAGCGTGGCTGCAGCAGTGTTTCGAAATGGCGTCTGTAAGTGATGTACATTACAAGCAGCGTGTCGTCATTGAATTTCTCACTGCGGAGAAAGAAACTGTTGGGAACATTCACAAACGTTTGTGTACAGTTTATGGAGAATCTGCAGTCGACAGAAGTATGGTTAGTTGCTGGGCACAGAGGGTGAGGCCATTAGAAGGTGGTTCGGCAGAGCTCCAAGATTTGCAGCGTTCGGGGCGGCCATCCACGGCTGTCACACCTGACAAGACGCAGCTTGCTGATGTGTTCATTCGCGAGGACCGACGCATAACGACTAGACAGTTGGCACTGAAGCCGTCAATCAGCAAAGGAAGTGTGGATGCAATCATCCATGCTCTTGATTACTCAAAAGTGTGTGCACGATGGGTTCCACGCTGTCTTACGGTGGACCACAAATCTCTCAGAAAAAACATTTCTTCTGAGTTCTGAAACGTTTTGAAGATGAGGAGGAAGCGTTCTTGTCCAGGATTGTGACAGGTGATGAAACCTAGGTTCACCATTTTGAGCCCGAAACAAAACGACAGTCGATGGAATGGCATCATCCTCAATCTCCACAGAAGAAAAAATTCAAAGCAACTGCTTCCACCGGTAAGGTCATGATCACTGTGTTTTGGGACTCTGAGGGCGTCATACTCATTGATGTGATGCCAAGAGACAGCACCATTAATTCTGAAGCTTATGTGAAGACATGAACCAAACTCAAGAAGCGCTTCCAGCGACTTCGGTGCCATAACAGCCCAGGTGAATGTTTGATTCAACATGATAACGCTCGGTCTCACACAAGTTTGAGGACTTCGGAACAGATCACTAAACAGGGTTGAACTGTGTTACCCCATCCACCCTACAGCCCTGAACAAGACTTCCACTTCTTTGAGCCATTAAAGGATGCCATTCGCGGAAGACATTTTGAGGATGACGAAGAGGTGATTCGCACAGTGCAGAAATGGCTTCGTGACCAGAACAAGGAGTGGTACCGACAGGGCATACATGCCCTTGTGTCTCGCTGGAGGAAGGCCATAGAACTGGACGGAGATTACGTGGAAAAATAGGGAGTGTAGAAGAAACATCATTCTTTCTTGTGTGTAAGTTTCATTGCGTTCAATAAATAATTGTTGAAGAAAAAAAATGTGGTGCATTACTTTCTGGGCGACCTTTGTATATATACTTAGCATTCTGTGATCAACATTGCTGCTAAAATAGATAACTGTGGGTAATAAAAGATTTCCTGGTAGCAAGCTTCCAATATTTTTCTCGTCTAAACCATGAAAAAGCAAAGGGTCATTTGGTGACATTACAGTGCAGCGTATGCCAAGCAACTGAACTCCAATAATCCTCTCCAAGATGGTGACTCCCAGCTGCTCCTACTTTGGCTCCTGACGAAGAGCACATTTGAAGTCATGCCAACGAATTGCACAGCTCTAAGGATTACGCCAACAAAGCTGCTGAAACTATAAGACAATGTCCAACACGGAACTATTCTGAAATAAAGACTAGTTGTCTCTTCCTATTTTCTTTGAAGACTTAATACAGTACAACAATGTATTATAGCCCTTCATTGGATTGGTGTCACAAGGGGCTTCTATTTGCGTTTACATCCAGGAATTCTATTATTCATAACTATGTTCAGGTATTTGGATACTCCAATAAAACTATAGAAACATGAGGATTATCACGCCTTTTGCTTTCATCCTTCCATTGGTCTGCCTCTATCAACTGGTTTTTTTCACCTGTTCCTGAGAGTTTGCTGCTAGCTTGAGAAATGTACTGCACAGTCAATAACTTTGAATCTGCTTGGTAGCAAGCTCAGGGGTCAGATGTGAAACTAGAAGCAAGTTGCTTTGGGTTGCTTCGAGTGGATGGCCTTTGCACATATTGCCACACTGGGAGAGTCAAAGAGACTGAAGGGGAAGAAAAAACAGTTTACTTTTGTGTTTCTGAACTGTACTAGCCTTCATTAAGGACCCTTGTCAACTGCATAGAGAAATGAACCATGGATAAAAATATCCATGGGGAGTTGCAACAGTCTGCCATAAAAAAAAAAAACTCAATGGGAAAATATCAAAAGCATAGGATAAAAATAACATTTGTTTTGATTCTTACACATCACATTGTGCACTTGGAGCCTAGGCAGGTCTACTCAGAAGTAAATCTCATTGTTTTCAGTGGGGCTTACTTCCAGGAAATTGTGGATAGGATCAAAAATAAAGATTTGTCAGAAGATGTTAGCATACCATGTGCTTGTCAGGAAAGCATGAACAAAAATATTGACTTCTAAGAACAAAATCTAACAGCCCAGTCCTGTGCATGTTTACTCAGAAGAAGGTCCCACTGGGTTCAATGGATCTTACTCCCTAATAAATCTGCATAGGACGGCAGCCTTAATCAGTTGCCGGTAGCAGGATACTAGGCTCTGTCTTAATGTCCCAGCATCTCCAGTCAGTTCTGTGCGCCGCTACACAAGCTGCTATAAATCAGGACGCCAAGCTGTGCATGGTGGGTAAAACGATCCCCTGTGCAGAAGGTCAGCACAAAGCCTATTGTTGTTAACATGCTATTTGCAGTCTTCCCACTATAACCCCATGCTGTTTTTTTTGTGTCTTGTTTTCTAATCTCTGTAGGTCTCCTCATATGATTTATCTGTCCTCATAAATTACTATCATATGCAAATGCCATTAGCCTGCTGTTTATCCTTTCTAACTCATTAATGAAACCAGCAAATAAGAACAGGCCTTCCACTGATCTTATATTAATTTAGGGAAACCTCCCTTCCATTCAGTGTTTTCACATTTATCAACATTTGCTTGCCTAGTGTCCATCGGTGACTTTTCAGTCCACCCAAGATAGCAGTCTAATAAGCTTATATCAGCTATTTTATTTTATACATAATTCTAAATGTAAATTGACATTACAGCTCCAGGATCTACAAAAAGAAGTTTCACTACAGGAAAATATCAGGATAATTATATTCTCTAATCCACTGGTCTTCAACCTTTTTTTGTGCCACAACCCCAGTAAATAAGGTTGAGACAGGGGACCCATTGTCAATCCTGCCTCCTTCCTGGGACCTTATCCGCCCTTGATGCCACCCACTTCCACTCGCCCACCAAGCAATGTTTACTGTAACCAAATATTCTTATTAGAGAGAGCAGAAAAAATGCCATGAAGCCTGGCACTAGTGAAAGTTTTTTAGCACAATTGCTAAGAACCTGAGTAGGACTGGTACACAAATCTCCTGGTACCTGAAGGGTTACACAAGATGCCTCCCCTTTTATCTGGTGATACTTGGGTTCCTGTGATCTTCAACATTTTTTTCATTCCTGAAAGTTGCTGTGACCCCATAACTGAGGCTTCGTGACCCCATTGGAGTCCTGACCCCAAGGTTGAAGAACACTGCTCTAATCAAATGCAAGACAATTTTGCTTCATTGGCTTTGGTGAACTTGTTAATATCAAAGCGGTACACCTAGTGATTATGACATTTATTATTAAGATTTTTGAAATATGTGAAGACATATGCTATAAGAAGTGATATAGAACTGGACCACCTCTAATGAACTACTCTCTATTTTATTAACCTTTTCGACTAAGTTAATAAAATTCCTGCCGTGCCAAAATTTTCAATCGTATATGTATATTGTACTGATCCACTCTCTGGTGCAACAGATTATAGAAAATGCAGGCAGTACTATGGAATATATGTTTTCTGTACATTTATTGCAACATATGTATTTAAATGTGTTCTTTACAATGTATTTTCACCCCAACAGTTTGAGTAGGACGTACAGTACGTTAAAATACTTGGCGATAGTTGGTGACCAAAAATAAAATTCTGGGACTTTTTAGCAGAAGAGAGTGGAATGCAGATCCAATGAAATCAAAATTTGGGTGGGATGAAAGCAGAGGGAACCATCCATTCTTAATTTTAGAAATGGAGCTTATGTGTTTTACTGTATGCAGAATTCTACTATTCATTCTGAAACCAAAAGAATTATACAGGAATGAACCTCAGTATTAGAGCCTACATGATTCTGTGGACATGTAGAGGGTATTTTCAGAAAGTAATAAAAGCATGAGTAGCCCTTCTTCTTTCCCTTTTTCAATCAGAGATGAGTGAAGTCCACATTTTTTTACAGCTCTTTCCGATTCTGTATGTAGCATTCTGGTAATAGGCATATCATTGAATTCAGTGCTGTGGCTGTGTGCCTCAACTCTGTGATTAGGAAGCACTTATTGTTTCTAGATAGAGTCAACTTTATTAGGAAGCCTACCCATTTGTGAAGAGAAGGCCTTTGTCTGGTGGAATTCACTTCCAGTTTCTGAAACATGGCCTGGGCCTCAGGAATGAAGGTGAGCAATCCCATCAACTCTAGGCTGTTTTATAAAGATAAAGATGAACTGAAAATGTAACTGAAATGTACCAGGAAATGAAGAATTGCTTCCTAGGGCAGAAGTATCTTATCTAGAGCCACAATCCTATACACACTTATTATCAGTATCCATCTGCATAAAATTGGGCCGTATGGCTGAATTGCTATAAACACTTTTGGGCAAAGAGTCTTATGGCCTAACGGTTAACCCATGATGTAGATTAGCGGTTCCCAAACCCTGAGTCCAGGACCCACCAGTGGGCTTTGACCCAATTTCTTTGGGGTTGCAAAACTGACTGAGCAGTTTTCAAGATACTATGTGTATCAAGGATTGAACGAGCTGCTGCTTAAGCGGGGAGCACAGCTGCCCGATCACCATTATAGCCACACCTCTCGGCATTTATAAATCAGGCAGCAGCCTCTAGGGCTTCTAAAAAGTTCGAGAACCACTGATATGGATGGTTTCTATATTTTTAAGAGGAGTTTACAACATGTGATTCTCTTTTCTTCCTGAATTGTTCTCTCTGATTTCCACCTGCCCAATTGGTGATTTTGATATTGGTTTTCTTGGGAGCTGATTCACAAGTATGCATGACCCTGATATGACTATACCCAGGGCCAGAATCCAGATGTTGGGAGGCCTGGGGCAAGGCTGTGCTATGGCACAACACAGCCACACCAGTGGTATATTGGTGTATATTGGTATATTGTACTGCTACCACAAATACAGAGGATTCAAGGGTGGCCCAATCAGGTGAGCATTCTATTGAAGTTGGGCTCTCAACTCGGCAGCACCCCTGGCTATACTGTGTCATGATATATGGTGTCATCATCCCCTGCTCATAGTGTCAATGTAGACAAAACGGAAAGTGCACTAAGCCTTATACAGCCATGGAATCTTGGTTGAAAAATGAATGACTGTCAGAAGATACAGCTAACTATAACAGCTATCAATACCACTATTCATCTGGGTATTCAATTGAAGAGCTTAAAGTAGAATATGCGCAGGCACTCAGATCCCTGGGATTTTTTGCTAATTTTATTTTTAATGCTTTTATTTTCACCAAAGTTTTGCCAGAGCAGAAGTCTCGACATTTGCCTCAAATGTCATTTTACACAGCATTTCATCCTATGATTCTATTATGCTTCATTTCAGTGGACATGGGGCATTAGGAATTTATCACAATAAAGAATGTCTAGGCTGGTTCTGCAAATAAAACTCCAAAAGAAGCCCTCGCACAGCTCCAATGAAGCTATTTCCAGGACCAGGTCCACTCATATGCAGGTTAGGGGGTGACAGTGCAGGCACAGGGGGTGACATGATGATACGGGGGTGTCAGCATGTCATCCAACCTCGGGCAGCAGCTGGTTCATCTATGCTACTGAAAATAGCCATGGGCACTCCTGATCAAGATAATCACTGTAGCTAAGGTTTCTTCCTGGACTCTTGGGGAATCTCATAAAATAGGCATTACTTTTTGGGGACTATGAGAACAATTTGGAATCAAACTTCCCTGTACCCACCTCTTACAACACCTGCACAACACCTCTCACAACACCTCACAATACCCACTTCCACAACTGTCTCTAGTTTTAGAGGTAAAGGGAGCATGTCTTCCCCAGCATCTGGAATGTAGAGCAGGAAGAGAACTCCAGGTGAGATGCAGCAGCAAAAGTGGGCAAGACAGGTGGAGACTGGATTGCAGATTCAGGAGGAGGAGGTTACGGGGGCTCGACAAAGATGAGAGGAGATGGATTTCAATTCTTTGCAAACTATGATAACTGAAAAATGCATCGGTTTCTGCCATCCTCTGCAACCCCAAAATGAGCGCGCGCGCGCACACACACACACACACACACACACACACACACTGCTGAACCACCATCTCCAAGCTCCATTATGCCCATAAAAACTTTATAGGCTGTCAGTCTATAGAGGTACTATGGCACCAGTAGGAGAGGGGATTGGTGGCACTGGTGTGTGCCATATCATATCCCCCTTCTCAAGTCAGATTTGCAGACCTGGATCCACATGGACTTGTGCTGATGAATTAGCAGACGCTGGTCCAAATAGACCAATTGCCGTGGTGGGGGCTTTCTCTGGGGACAAATGTCCTCTTACTTCGAGGAGACCTGCTTAATTCCTGTGCTGGATGAAGTGCAATTGCACTGGCCCCGCTACATCAACTCTAGATGGGATCGGGTTGCCAAAGTTATTCAAATCAAATGTATCATGGCCAAGCCATTTTCTCTTTGCTTAAGTGTCTGTGCTCACTCAGATCTCCCTTATCCTTCTGGGCCACCCAGTTCATTTTAAATGGCTAAGTAAACATCAATCTGCCTATGCAACCATGATTCTGTTGTTCTAATCATATGCCTTGAATACCTAAGCTTGAAGGAGAGTTTTGCAATATTTACTTTCAGTATTTGAATGCTAGGCTGATGCAATAAATTGTGCCATCTTCCTTTCCTCTGAAGATTCTTCAACTTATACAGTGTCTTTTAAATTGACTAGGATGGAAATGTAAATTAGAACTCCTATTTATCATTCATTTAAAAGAAGTATATGACAGAAGATGAAATGATACATAGTTAATAAATGGAGATTTGCCAGGGGAAAAAAAGTCTGCTAAAAAGACATTCATCATGGTTTTTAAAATGCTGAGGAGCATAAAAATGGATATGAATATGATCACATAAATGCATGCAAAAAGCCCTCTTGCACTGCCATATATAGTTACATAGCTAATACTAAATGAAAACCACAAATTTTTTAAGCATTATGTGCTCGCAACTGTCAAGCTATGACTGAATAGTATAGCAAAACACTGGATATTATCAGACTGTCCCAGTCAAAAATGTGTCATTTGTCATTGGAAACTTTGTACAAGAGATCAGTGGGAATGACTAAATGCACAGAACATATTTATTATTATAGCGGGTTTTCAATTGTTTTTCTTTTTTCCAAAGCTGTCAAATGAGATCACTATGGATACTACCAGCAACAAAATGATCAATGGTCATAACAAATTTTCTGCCTGCCTGTATGAAAACATACTCTGCTTTTGAGGATCATGCCAGTTCATTTGCATATATTTGAAATGTTTTTTTTATGACACATCCAGTCATTTGTAAACAGTTCACTGTCATGTAGAGTTCAGCTGCCTCCATTTGTCATCTGTTCTACTGAAGAAAGTGTCCTATATACTTTCAATGAATGCAATGTAAATCATACTACCAGACTCACCTAGTGGTTCTGCAAATTGCTCCTCACCATTTTCACTGGGCTGATTGGACTTCATAGTATGTGCAAACCTAGACTAATTTTTGGCACAATCCTTTGTTGCCTCTGTGCTAGCGGAGTGACCACTCCGCCGATGTAGACTGTTGAAAAATGTACCATAAAGCACATTGCAATCACGAACCATTTGGGCCAGCTGGTGGGAAGGTCAAACCCAGTTATTCCTGGGTTGGCATCAGGGATCGGCCAGGGGCAGTACTGATGAAGGGTCCATAAACATCAAACTGCCAACCTGGCTAAGTCAACCCCTGAATTGTTAGTATTGATTGTAGCAGTAGTATCTAATGTGCCTTCAGAGTACATGAGCAGAGGTGCCATGGGAAACTAGGTTTTGCCCTCCACCAATTTGGTACTGGAATTGACTGTTCCTGAATTTTAATTGAAACTCACGATATACCACACTAAAATTATTGAGAAAACATCTGCTATGCAAAATAACATTTAAAATTTCTGTCTTAACTTCAAGGTGACTGAAGGAACCAGTGTATTCTAGTATGTATCTGTATTTATTTATTTTGTTATAAATATCTGTATTTATTTATATCCCACCTTTCAAGATGCATTATGTTCACAAGGCAGGTACCTACAATAAAACCTACAAAATGACAGAAAAAAATCACAAAAATATTTTAAAGAGTAAAAGGAGAGCCACAAAACGCAATAAGTCTTTGAGTGAAATTAGAGGTTCATACCCAATGTTCTACTAAAAAGCATAATCTTTAGCTGCTAAAGGTAGATAGGAGGGAGCTTGGCAGATATCTGCAGGGAGATTCCATGAGGTGCCACCACCCACCACTTATAAAACACTGCACCCATCAAATAAAAAGGGCTCCATTCCAAATAATATTTTGGAAGAGGCCACATCCCCAACAAGAGAGGCCAGCTGCCACCTTACCAGTGGCGTCACTAGGAGGGTGCGGGCCGCATTGGGTGATGCGCACAGAGAGGTTGACTTGCACTGGGGGCTTGACATGCTAAAATTGCAATGGTTAGGATTAACCCCATCATATTATATACCGTTGGATGTGGACGTTCAAGTGAAATGCAATGCAAAAAACCGGAGTGAAATATCTCCTTTCTATCAAACGTTATGGCCAAAAAAACAGAGAACAAAAAATGCATTGAGCCCTATGGAAAGTTAAAGTGAACTGCATTGCGCGTTTACTCATGAATAGGCAAACGTGCCTTAGTCCTTCGGAAAGGGCAGGCTAAGAGGGATCCAACGACACCAGAATGGTCCTGATCCAATGAATGCAGCCCCCAAAAACACCTGAGAAGGAAGTCCCTCCCTCCAAGCAGATGAATGTATTGAGCCCTATGGAAAGCAAAACTAAGTCTCACAGTCGTGTTTACTTGCAAGTAAGCAAACATGCCTTGGCTGGTGTGGAAGATCAGGTGAAGGAGAGGGCAAGGCTACCAGAATGGTCCTGATCCTGTACACCTGGAGCTAAATAAGTGCTCCAGAAGGCAGCTCCCCCCTAAGGAGGATCAAAACAGGCTTCAGCTGATAAGGTGAACCTTTTTAAGACTTGCAAAGCCAGGTGGATCCTGACAGTGATCTGGTTTAAACAGAAGTTCTTCAATTGAACTGGGCACTGGGTAGCGGTGAAAACCTTACTGGTCTTGGAGGGGGGGGGTGTTATTGCAGGCAGGCTACAGAGGAAATTCACTTAGTGGAACAGGGCTGGCTTCTGCTTATTTAATTATTTGTTTTACTTTAATTATTTATACTTATTTATTTTAATTTGCCTGATGATGTCACTTCCACCATGACATCACTCCTGGTGGGTCTTGGACAGATTGTCATTCTAAAAAGTGGGTCCTAGTGCTAAAAGTTTGAGAACTGCTGCAATAAAGCGATAGTAAGTTGACGCCCTTGTGGGGGGTGTGACACCAACTAGTGACCAAAATCACTAAAATCATAGTTTGGAAGAATAATTCAACTATGTTATATATCAATCAATGCGTAGTTTCATACAGAATGTGTTCTATCTTTGTTCTATCAAAAGGTACAGCCAAAAAACCAGTAGGGGCGGAGTGATGGTACATCACCATGCCCACCGCCTGGGGTGTTGCCCCACCCACTGCATGGGGGGTGACGCGCTGGCATCCCGCACTGGGTGATGTGAACCCTAGTGACGCCACTGCACCTTACCTAATGGTGAACATCACCATGAGCTACAGATAGTACCCATGTAAGGGCCCAATCTTATCTCCTGCCTGTGGGAGTCTGTTTTGCTGTTGTAAATGCCTCCACGTGCTGGCCGGATCCTAGCTTGAATACGGCTGCTAATCTGCGTCACTAGGGGGCTTCTGCACCTCAGGCCTTCGAAAGGTTCAAATTCAAATCCAGGTCTTAGATTGCAGACCTGGCCACACAATTAGGCATATTGGGTGGCCCAATGCTATTCAGCACTGGTTCTAGAGGGTCGCAGCACTGAAATTAGCAGGCCAGAGGTCTCCTTTATCCCTTGTTGAGCCCCAGTCTGCCCAATGGGGCTACTTGGATCTGCATCAGCAAAATCACTGGTGCAAGTCTGAGAAACCTTGTGTAGGGCTTTCATGCATGGAACGGGGATTAGAATACAGCAGATGCCTCCTCCTCCAACCCCACCCCTGCTTGTGCCTGAATGGTCCCCCTCCGCCCTCCCCTGCCTCCAAACCCTCCTCCCCATCTCCATTCTGCCCTCCTGCCCTGTGCCACTTGAAACTGAACTTACTAGTGTCTGTGGCTGTTGATGTGGATTTGACACTGGCAGAATGGCCCAGGCCTTCCCGCCAGATTACCTACTTGCAAGTTGTCACAAAAGTGCTATATGGCACGTTTGCAATGGCAAACACCAGTGCGGCGGTATGATAGGGTGGGAAAAAATGATCAGGTTTAGAGTGGTAAACACCGCCTTGCAAAAGGTTTTTGTTTTGTTTTTTTACTTAGGAGTGCTGTGGTTGAAGTCATGAAAATAAATCTGAATAGCTTCCCATAAAGTCTATTTACTACTTCTTAGAGACGTGTTAAGATCACTGTCAGAGAGATTGAGCGAGTCAGTTAACCACAGCATAGGAACAAAAATGTGTTGATGTTCGAAGACCTATAACACCTAAAAAATGTGTACAGCTGTGCTGCCGAGACATGCGAGGGAGCTGCAATCATAGCTGTCACAGGTCCATTCAAATGAAACGTGTACAGGTCAATTCATTTAACACTTTTCAGGTATCTGAGAAAAACAACACATCACACTTCCTGAAAATGAAATATCTCAAGTAAACGTTTTGCATGAAGGATCATGTAGTTCAGCAAAGGGTAGAAACAACAAATGATATTTTTCAAAACAATGAGGGTAGAGAAATGAAGCTATTGTTGGCTTAAATGCTACAGCAGAAGCAACAGTAGCATTTAACAGATAAAAGAAACCAAAAGACCAATAGCTTCATTTCAAAGCTTTGCTCTCACGTGCTGTGTGCTGCTCAACCCTTTGACTATAAGCCTGTGGAGTCCCACAGTGCTACCATATTGTCTCCCATGCTATGCCACATCTGTACGAGACCACTGAGAGAGCCCATCCAAGGGTTTAGAGTGTGGTGTGATCAATATGCTGAAGACACCATCCAGTTCTACAGCTCATCTTTGTCTGGTACCAGGGTGGTTGTGGAGTTGCTGAATCAGTTGGTGTCTGGCAGCTGCAAAGGACCAGATGTAGGCGAATAAAAATGGAATCCTGGCAAGAAACAGACGCTGTTAGTAGGAAACTTGACTCTGTTCACCAGTTTTGGTGAGTTGATGGTGGGAACAGGCAGTGAGAAGGAGGGGGTGGTAGGAGGAGAAATAGAGGAGTTCATGGACAGGGATAGGGAATCTTTCCACCATCCTTTCACTTCTCAGGTGTGTACTAGCAAAATAGCTAGCACAGGACTGAGACGATCCATAGGGAAAGTGGAGGCTTTCCCCAGGGCAAGTGAGTAGAAGTTCACTTATGCTGAGAAGACCACTCTGGCTGCCCCCCATACTAAGATGCAGTGCACACTCCATTGGCTTGCCTATATCTGCGGGGTGGGAGTTAGGTAAGATTGGGCTGTCAGTCACATCTGATTTATAGTACTGTAATTAACTCTACTTGAAGGTGCCCTTGAAGGCTGTCTAGAATCTCTAACTGGCCAAGGCTACATAACTAGGGTGCTTTCAGATATGCATCAGTTGTATGGATATTACATCAGTGCTTCATGCACTGACTTATGTTTCTGAACATAATTCAAGGTGCTATAAAAAGCCCTTGGGATCTTCTGCCACACAAGCCTACCTGCACACCACATGTGTCATTTGAGACTCTGCTTCATATCTCGTTGCCAATTGTGGTGCGGTACGTGGGAATACTGGACAGGATTGGGGGCTTGAGTGCATGTTGCTGTTGCTCTTGTTAACACTGTGTGATCAATATATTAAATAGTCTCACAGCAGCATAATTATTACAGCCAGTTAGTACAAAAATCCTCAGGACAAAAATTCTTAGGTCATGTAGCTAGATGACTTTCCATCCCAGTCTAATAAAAGTGTTGGATCAGAATGACTTGGGATCAAATTCTAGCTATGCCATAAGCCATGGTATTATCTTTATAAAATAGACTGAGAGCAAAGTCCAAAGTCCAGCTGAAATGTCTATGTGACTTCCTCTTTGCCAACGATGCAGCTGTCACTACCCACTCTGCCAAAGATCTCCAGCAGCTCATGGATTGTTTTAGCAAGGCCTGCCAAGATTTTGGACTGACGATCAGCCTGAAGAAAACACAGGTCATAGTTCAGGATGTGGACTCACCTCCCTGCATTACAATCTCTGCGCATGAACTGGAGGTTGTCCATGACTTTGTGTACCTTGGCTCAACAATCTCCGACACTCTTTCTCTCGATACCGAGCTAAACAAACGCATCGGTAAAGCAGCTACCACGTTTTCCAGACTCACAAAGAGAGTCTGGTCCAACAAGAAGCTGACGGAACATACCAAGATCCAGGTCTACAGAGCTTGCATCCTGAGTATACTTCTGTACTGCAGTGAGTCATGGACTCTTCGCTCACAACAGGAGAGGAAACTGAACGCTTTCCACATGCACTGCCTCTGACACATTCTCGGCATCACCTGGCAGGACAAAGTTCCAAACAACACAGTCCTGGAACGTGCTGGAATCCCTAGCATGTATGCACTGCTGAAACAGTGACGCCTGCGTTGGCTCGGTCATGTCGTGAGAATGGATGATGGCTGGATCCCAAAGGATCTCCTCTATGGAGAACTCGTGCAAGGAAAGCACCCTACAGGTAGACCACAGCTGTGATAAAAGGACATCTGCAAGAGGGATCTGAAGGCCTTAGGAGTGGACCTCAACAAGTGGGAAACCCTGGCCTCTGAGCGGCCTGCTTGGAGGCAGGCTGTGCAACATGGCCTTTCCCAGTTTGAGGAGACACTTGGCCAACAGTCTGAGGCAAAGAGGCAAAGAAGGAAGGCCCATAGCCAGGGAGACAGACCAGGGACAGACTGCACTTGCTCCCGGTGTGGAAGGGATTTTCACTCTCGAATCGGCCTTTTCAGCCACACTAGACGCTGTTCCAGAACCACCATTCAGAGCGCGATACCATAGTCTTTCGGGACGGAAGGTTGCCAATGCACAAATTATAATATGAATGGCAAAATAAAATTGTGGAGTTTTGTGTAAATTACCATTCCATTAAGTGAATTAGAATCTTCACACACATGCACTAACTTTAAACATGGGCTTTAGTCTAAGTAACTATAATTATGAAGGATTTTCCCTTTAAAAAAAGCAGTTTTGCAGACGCCAAATGTGAGAAAAGCCAGCTAAAACATTGACAGAACAAATCCAATAGGGCTGCCCTGTAGGCAGAACATGTGTTCCAACAGCGCAATCTGGAAGAACACTGAGTAGCACACTGCCAGAACACCAGTGGGAAGGCTGGAGCCTTCCTGGCATGTCACTAGACCTCTGGCCACTCACCAGAGCAGATAAGCAATTAGGGAGGGAGATGGTGGGATAGGCTCAAGGAGTGGGGAGGAATAGGTCAGGAAGGCTGTGGGAGGAGGTTAGCTGGCAGCAGTTGAGCACACTGGGTCCTATCCCCTCTCGCAGCAGCTTCCATAGCTCCTCTCTCCTCAGACCTGTGCCAGAAAATTGGTGGCATAAATCCAAGGAGACCAAATGAGGGGTGCAGAGCCTCCCATTTCTCATGTTTGGATTTAAATTCCCTTTCCCCTCTGAAGTCCCTTATCTGCCCCCTCCCCCACTGAACGCAGCATGAACCTTTTTGGCATGGCTGCACAGTAAGGGAAGGAAGGGATTGAGCAATTAGGCATACTAACATTGTGGAGTAATTACACAGGCCAACACACATTTTGCTTCCTTAAATGTTATCACCAATTCCTGGGTATATTTGGGGTGCTGATTCCAAAAATGGCATCCGTTTTGCCCTATCACGTCTAGTTTTGGAGACACGGCATAGCCTCTTTAGTGAATGGTTCAAGCAACTTCCTCATGAGGAAGCCTACAGCATGGCTTCCTCATGAGGAAGCTGCTTGAACCATTCACTAATGAGGCTATACTATATCTCCAAAACTCCATTTTTGGAATCAGCACCCGAAATTCATATCAAACCACCATACAGTTTGGGAAAAACTTTTCTGACACTCAATTTTGTAGGCCTTTGTTACCAATTGCACCTTGCCTTCTCATGCTGTGGTGTTCTTTCCAGCTACTGGATCCATCCTGAGTCTGCATTAATTCTTAGAAATGAAGGGCTCCCCAACCCTTGCTTTAAGTACAGTTACAGGGCATTGTGAACAGAATGGTGTAATCAAAGTAAGTTATTATAGTAATGAGAAAGGTGTGATTAAGGCAGGTTGTGAATTAGGTGTCATATTTTTTACCACCCTGTCTTGCTTCAATAACAGTTTCACACACTCTACCACAAATTACTCCCCCTGAAGGCAAAGAAACAGGTCCATAAATAATGTCATAACTTAGAGACTTTTCAATAATGCAGTCGATTTTACCATTTTCAATTTTGATGTTCTGCTAACTTATTTTTTAGCCTTTTGCTGTCATCCAGCACTGTCCTACATTTTTCTTATATACCCATTCTCCCTGAAGCAAATGCCTACCAACACCTCAACATTCCTTTTTTGGTGACCCCAAATCATTTGGTCCTCCAGGTGCCAATAATTTTCTTTTTTTCTTTCCTGAGATGAAATACCGTTTTCTTTTGTGGTTCAGTATACAGTATAGAGGCAACAGGTGAGAAGTGTTTGAGTTTACTTTCGTTATAGCTATTTTTGTTCAATATTATCTTTCATGACTGATAGTCCTACGTCCCAGTCCTACGCATTAGCTACATTTCCAGAATACGCATCTCAGAAGCGTAACATAGTTTCTGGCTGTCACAAATGTGACAGGCTGGAGAGAGTGACATGGCTGCCGCCAGAAGCAGCAAGCAGTTGGGTCCAGGCAGTGACAGATCGGGGATACCCACCACCTCAGGTAAGGCTTTGTAGAGGTCCGGAGGGAGGCGGGGTTGAATGGGGCAGGGCGGGGTAGAACAGGGAGGCAACAAGGGCAGGAAGGAGGGTGAATCAGAACCAGGAAGGGGACGTGTACAGCAGCAGGGCCTACCAAATCCTCACTCCCTTCCCAGGCCTGATCTCCCTTCACAGGTCCACACAGACTTGTGCCAGAGATGAATGGACCCACTGTGGGGTCTTATAAGTGGGGACCCATAAGTGGGGGCTTATCCCCGGGAAGGGAATAAATGCCAAAACTCCCCCACAGGAGGCAGCAGATGGCACGTTGGCACCACTGCATCACCTTGTAGGGAATTGGGTAGGATTGCGCTGCTAACTGCAATAATTGTTAGCAACAGGAGGCAGGCTGTGCAGCATGGCCTTTCCCAGTTTGAAGAGACACTTTGCCAACAGTCTGAGGCTAAGAGGCAAAGAAGGAAGGCCCATAGCCAGGGAGACAGACCAGGGACAGACTGCACTTGCTCCCGGTGTGGAAGGGATTGTCACTCCCAGATTGGCCTTTTCAGCCACACTAGACGCTGTGCCAGAACCACCTTTCAGAGCGCGATACCATAGTCTTTCGAGACTGAAGGTTGCCAATACAAAGCCTGGCCAATACCTGACACCAGCCCTTTTCACACCAGCACTTATTTAATCCCATATTTGATTGGAGAAATGTGGTTAACAGAAAACTCTGTACATGGATAGCAAGAGTTCAGTTCAGTCCCACATGCTGCTGACACTAGAGGAAGCACATACCTTCTTCAGTCTTTTAGGTCAGATTCAGGTAGATATTCTGAATTTACCTGCAGTGCAGTAATACTCGCAGTCATCTAGTGAAGAATTGTGTGCCCTTTAGTTGTCCTTAAATCATTTGGGAAGGTATGCAAATATTCTGCCCTGGTGTATGGTCAGAGGAGAGGGGGCAATTAAACTAACTTGCATGAAGGAATACAACACATTCCATGATTTCCAAGCTTGGTAAAAATGGAATCTGGTGAAACCAAGATGGAGTATATTCAATTAAATGAGAATGCAGCAATAATTTTGATTCTGGACAGGAGAAACAAGTTCAGAATGCAATTTTTTTTTTTTTATAAGCAGGAGGAGGATGCTTCTTAATTCACAGTTCAGCTTCTTCCTATTAGAATACTGCAAGGTAAAATGGGATCTTAAATGGGAAATATAAAACATGCATCTATACTTATTTCTTTAAAGCGAGCATTCTTCTTGGCTAACATTGATTCAATTTGATTCAGATTTATTACAATCGCAGACCAGCCTAAAAATAAAATCAACACAATTATAACATGAGGAATATGAATAAAATAAAATTTTAGACAGTTCAGTTTAAGATCCAAAATTGGAAAGCCCTGTCACCCACTAACCACTACTGAATTACCTCTGTTATGCTATATCTCCAAATGTATTAATAGATTATTTACAATGATCTGCTTATTAGTTTATGCTCATATCTTTTACATATCAGACCATATTTCATAACTGCTTCATCAAGATATTATTTAATAGTAAACACTATGAAGTCTTATCACTTGGAAATTTTGATATTCAGTATTGCTAATCAGCCATTTGATATTCTGTGGTTCAGTGATGTACAGTGAGATCAAGGCCTAGAGAGGCAATACACATTCACTCTCCCTCCTCCCTCCCCCCTTAAGCTCAGTCTCTGAAACACAGACTCTTCCCCCCCCCCCACGGAAATAAATAAATTAATTAATTTAGCTCAGTCTCTGAAACACTCTCTCTCTCTCTCTCTCTCTCTCTCTCCTCCCCCCCATGGAATTTTTTTTTAAATTAACCTCTTCTTCCCCCACTTCCCTAGGGAGAGCTCAGCACAAGCACCCTGAAGCAACAAAAAACTGCCTCTCCTGGTGCTATACAGAGGCTCCCTGATTTTTTTATGGCCTTTTTTTAACAGAAGAGGAGAAACAACTCTTCCCACTGCCTCCCCAGAGCTTGCTGATGCAGGCATCCTGTGACTTTTTGATTGAAAGCCAACCTCCCTGACTTTTAAAAAAAAAATTGGAAGACACCCATGATTATAGCCTAACCCAGTGCTTTGCAACGTTTGTCCCCTGATGTACAACTTCACATAGTCCAGCTAGTGGAAGTACCACCGGAAACTGGCAATGATGTCATCACAAGTTACATTTAGATTGGGAGACCAGGCACAATGCAAAAAACATTGGTAAGAAGTTCAAGGTGAATGGGAGGGCTTTCTTGAGCTTGCAAAAAGCACATGCTGGAGCTCTTCCCACTTAGCCAAGCCTCCTATTGCTGCTTGTTACAGTGCACTGCTGGTCTCGCTCCCAGGCAGCAGGGGTCTGGGGATCCCATGTGTACCACCAGGCACCACCTCAAGTACCACCAGTGATAAGAGTGCCACTGGTTGAGAAACCTAACCTGCTGGAGGCAACTCATCCTGCTGCCTCCCCAGTGATTGAAGATACAAGTGTTGTCTTTTTCATTATTGGGCAAATGAAGGTAGCACTCCCTGGTGGCTTCAATTCCACAGGCGTCCATGCTTGTCTTGTCCTTTGCAAGCCACAATAGCAACTGAGCTGACTGGCAGCTCAACTTGTTCCCACGGTGTGTGTGTGTGTGTGTGTGTGTGTGTGTGTGTGTGTGCTGCTTAAAATGGTCTGCATGCTGGAACAGAAAGGAGCAACTTGGGAAAGGCAAAAGGTATGTTTTCTTTCTTTCTTTCTTTCTTTCTTTCTTTCTTTCTTTCTTTCTTTCTTTCTTTCTTTCTTTCTTTCTTTCTTTCTTTCTTTAACTTGGGTCCCTTTTTCCCCCCAACTTGTTAGGTTAGGAGAGGCTCTGTCTATCCTGACTACACATCACAAGTGTGGTTTGATATTCAGTAGTTCTTATACAAGGAGAAACCGGCTTTGTAAGGTATGGTGCATGCTTAAAGAGGGAAAGGCAATTGCATGAACAGCGGCTGCACATGATGATTCTTTGCAGAAAGAAGATGACTGGAGGAAAGAGTCAGGGCAAAACACCATTTCAAAAGTCAACCTTTGTGATTAGTCCAAGTGAAAGTGCTCTGCATGTGGTTTATTCTACACGCGCACACACACTATCACTGGTGCCCTCCGGCTGCTTCTGTTTATATTACAGGACTTTCCATTCACAGTTCAGCCCAGATAGAATTTTTTAAGCTTCCCCTTTTTGTTTCATGGCTACCTGCAATCGTACACATAGAAGGAGCCTCAGGGCACTCTATACAATGCATTTATAAAAGCCAGCAATCCTTTTGGGCATAAAGAAAATGTAGAAAGAGGAAAGAATTTGCTTTTCTTTTTGCCATGGTAAATAAGAACAAGGTTGCTGGCAATTTATATTTGCAGAGCTGAGATTGTCATTTTTCTAACAAGTCGAGACTTTGTATTATCTTTTCATTCCAACAGCCAAATGATTGGTCACAGCTTGAGAGATGTAGGCTATTCCCTGGGAGGTTTTCCTGTTCCTGTACACAAAGGCAATTTTTTTTTTTTTTTACGTGTGAGCAATTTACATTTTCTTTAATAAGAACCCAGGTACTTCAAAATAAGAGGCTGAGAAATTCCACATAAGATGCATTGGTTGTGCATTGCACCTCTGAGACAGGCGTCAAAAAATTGGATACAATAACTATTTAGCATTCCTTTCCATCAGAACTTGCACAAACTTTGAAGAGAAGCTCATCGTGTTTCTATCCAATCCATTTTTTTTTAAACTATCAACTCTAGGCAGCTTTGTCTAGTGATAAGAGCTTTTTTCCCCTTTCTCCTTTCAAAACCGGGTAACCTTGATAATTCTGATATGATGCAATAAAGGTTATTTGATACAGAAGCAGAGATATGTTGCCAGCAATTCTAACACAGAACCATTATTTTTTTTTAACCATAGAAGTAGGAGAAGGTGCCTTTTCTAGTACTCTATGCACAACTATGAATAATGACATTTTCTTATATTGGAGTGCCCTTCCAAAAACAAAAGGAGTGTTTTATGCTTCTAATAACTACAAGAGAGTGCTTTATAATCTGAGTAAATGTCTTTTTATGGGGCTCTGTGAAACTTGTTTCTGGCTTATTTTCAATCTTTTACTGCTGTTTTATAGGTGGAATTTTTTTTATCAAGGTTATCAGTGTGGAGCTCACTTGCTAAATTCTGCAGTCCCATCCTACATAATTGACCCTACAAATGTTATATATACCCTGGGCAGTATAACCTTTTGCTAAGAAGACAATATGCAATCACACTTTTACCTTATGGGAAATGGGCACCATAACAATCAAGTTTGCGTCTTGATTGTTCATAACTTAGGCCTATTGACCAGTAATGCTGCTGTGTCTGTAGTTGCTCCTAGAATACTCTTGACAATGTCCACTTCTCCCACCTATGTGGTCAGGTCAGATCACATGGTCATGTACTACAGGAGCAACACACACCTCATGAGACAGGCATTACTTGCATGATGTACTGTGTAATGATGGTACAAAACGGTAGCCTGTTCAGACCTTCATCCCCATGTCTAACAAACACTTGGTGGTGGAAGAACAAGAACACACTGGCAAGTCTATCCCCATGTCAACACACTTCTGAAGCCTCACATTCCACTGACTACATTTTTCTAGCCAGGAGAGCCCATTAAAAGTAATCTGACTGGGGCACAAAAAGAAGAGAAGAATTCTACACAAGAATTGCATGAGTGCTTTCTTCTTCTATCTTCCAGCCAAGTGTGTTCTATCTCCTCCCCAGGCAGGTAAGCTTGATACAGGATGGGAAGTTATGGGGAGTATGGAACATGTGGTGAGAGGAGAGCCTAGCCGGAAGGGGCTTCATACACATGCAGGGGCCCTCTCTCATGGCTTGCTCTAGGCTCCTGTGCAATTTGGCAACCATCCTTGGGTGGTAGAATTCTACCACCTCAGAATTTTGATACTTTATTCTGTGGCAGGTGTAAACCAGCCTCAGATACAAGCGGGGAGGAGGAGTGGTGGTAAAATGCTATGCTAATAAAATGAACTGTACCACTGGTTTACACCTGCCACAGAATAAAGTATAAGAATGTACACGTACACACACATATATGCAGGGGTCCTCTCTTATGGCTTGCTCCAGGCCCCTGTGCAATTTGACAACCAGGTGGTAGAATTCTACCACCAGCATTCTGATACTTTATACTATATAAATTTTATACTTTATACCAGTGGTTCTCTAACTTTTCCAGCTTGCGCCTCCCCTGATCCTTGTAGTCATTGGCCACGGCTCCCCATTACAACACCTCACCTCAGTTATCCCCACAACGAGGATGAAGGTGTTATAATTATACTCTAGAAACAAGGCTGCCAGCACTCTGAGGCTGCAATCCTATCCACACTTACCTGAGAGTAAGCCCCATTGAACAAAATAGGACTTACTTCTGAGTAGACCTGGTTGGATTGTGCCCTGAGTTTGTTAGCAGCACACCTGGAGGGTTTTGGAAAGGGAGGGGGGAAGTGATGAATTTTCAGGAGGGGAAGACTTTGTTTTGTGTGCATCTGCTAATTGCAAACTGATGCAAACTGAGACCTAGAGACTGTTTTGGCTGGAATCCTAACCCCACTTTCCTGGGAATAAGTCCCATTGAACACAATAGGACTTACTTCTGAGTAGACCTAGCTAGGATTGTTCCTTTTGTCTTACAATAGCAGCCAACAGAGTACCCCCCCCCCCCAAAGGAGGCAGGAGGAAAAAGGGGAATGGCTAAAAAAGAATGGGCATTTTAATTTTTAATCAATTTTTGGAGACAAAGCCATCAAGAGTGGCTTTTTTCTCTTTTTCGGAGGGGGAGGAAAAAGAGAAAGGTGAAGATCCTTGGTTAAGCTGACACAGACCCCCAAGCCTATGCAGGTCTACTCAGAAGTAAGCCCCATTTGAGTCAATGGGGCTTACTCCCAGGAAAGTTTGGAAAAGATTGCAGCCACACCCAGCAAGATTACAACTCACCCCAACGTAGATGGGGGCTGCTCACACACATACACCCAACATGCAGATGCCACCCCTGTTCTCCCAGGCAAGACAGAGGAATGCAGGCTGGGGCATTTGGACACTAAGAGCAGGCTGGGCTCCCCAAGTGGAGGATTTACTCTTCCCTTCCACTTTGAAGCCTGTCAGGAGTGCCCCTGTGCTGATGAGATGCAGCACCTCCGCACTCTTTTCTCCTCCAACCTTGACCAATTCCAGGATGCCCAGGGCAAGGGGCACACTGGGAAATGTAGTCCTTGGGGTGAGGTTGCACATGGAGAGAGCTCCATGATGAGATGCGGCACCTCTGCCTGCCCAGCCAGCCTACTTTCCCACCACCCCTACCATGTTTCACAGCCTTCCCAGCCTCACGCTGACCCCGGGGTCATCAGATGCCGAAAAAATCTCAAAGTCCCGAGGCACACATGGGACATGCAGAAGTGCGGGACACCCACAAATACTGTAGGAAATGCACAGTGATACATGGGAGAAGATGAAGGTGATCAAGGAAAAACATACGTCAAGAGTGAAGACTTTGTTGAAAAACGTCTGGAGTGAAGACTTTGTTGAAAAACGTACGTCAGGAGTGAAGACTTTGTTGTCATCACACGTTGAAAAAATCTCAACCTCCTGGAAAGTTCCGCACCTGACATCATGTGATTGCGCAAAATGATTAAAAATACAGGTTGAGACTCATTATTCGTGTGGGTTCTATTCCAAGCACTCATGTGGATGGCAAAAAATGCACTATAGCAAATCAATTTAAAAAACAAAGTTTCTTTGGTCTGGTGATTGAAAAACAGCCTTGCTGACCTTTTGACTCTAAGATAAGAGTCATTAAGAAGACAATCCATCAATCAGTCATCCTCCAAGCACTTCACTCAGTCCCTCCCTTCACCAATGCAAAGCTATCACCTTTCTTTCATGTGCTCAGGGGGAAGGGAGGGGTCCGCTGGAGAGAGAAGGATTGATGGATTGTCAGCCAGCTGCTCTCTCTCTCTCTCTCTCTCTCTCTCTCTCTCTCTCTCTCTCTCTCTCTCTCTCTCTCTCTCATTAAGGAGGCTATTGTTAAAGGACTGTTCAGTTTTTTAAACTGATTTTAAAGGGATGTACTTTTCCCCTTCTCCAAGGATCAGCACATTCTTGGTCCTCAGATTTCTCCTTAGACTTTATTCAAGGCGGTTTACATAGGCAGGCAATTTAAATCCCCATAGGGATTTTTACAATTTGAAAGAAGATTTCTATCTTTCAAGAAACTACAACATTCAACAACAACAACAACAGTATTTAGTATTTAGTATTTAGTATTCAGATGTTTCTTTCTTGATCTGGTTGCACATTCTAGCCTCTATCCTCCCACGCTCAGAGCAGATGGAATAGCTCGGCTCAGCTTGTCAGCTGCTTCAAGGTCGCACGGTGCCGGTGGCCTCGAACTGGCGACCTTTGGATGTTATCTTCAGGCAAATGGAGGCTCAACCCTCTAGACCAGACCTCCTGCTCCTGAACTGTATAACATTACCTTCAGATGTCAGGTCATCAGATGTTGAAAAAGTCTTGACCTCCTGAGGCACATGTGAGACATGCAGGAGAAGTGTGGGACACCCAAGAAAACTGTAGGACATGCACAGAGATATGAGGGACATGACGAGGGCAATGGAGAAAAAATGTAGATCAGGCATGAAAAATGATGCCCCCGGGGTCATCAGATGTCAAAAAAATCTCCACCTCCCGAGGCACACGTGAGACATGTAGTAGTGTGGGACACCCAAGAAAATGGTAGGACATGCACAGAGATGTGGGAGAAAATGAGGGCGATCGAAGAAAAATGTCATGCTGCCAAGGAAAACGTAACTCTGTGGATACTCTACAGTTTCCTTGGGTGTCCTGCATTTCTCCAGCATGTCCCATATGTGCCGTGGGATAACAAGAAAAAATACGTCAAAAATAACATGATATCCAGCAGCACATATGGGACATGCTGGAGAAATGCAGGACACCCAAGGAAACTGTAGAGCATTCTCAGAAATACATGGGAGAAGAAGAGGGCAATCGAGGAAAAATGGAGGTCAGGCCTGAAAAATGATGACCCTGGGGTCATCGAAAAAATGTCAGGGCATCAGGGGAGGATAACCCTTGCTTTCCTGATAGCAGAGTGGCATAGGAGTGTAGGAAGGCAGCACAAGAAGCAGGCAATACCAAACAGAGCCATAGGAGCAGATAGAGGCTTGTTTGTTGCAGAAGCATATATTGGAAAAAGGAGCAGGCAGAAGAATAGTCAGTCATATGACCCAGAAGTCATGGATACAGAGAGGCACAATCACGATAAGCACAGTCCAAGTCAGTACCCAAACCAGCAGCACGACACGTAGAAACTCCACCACAGCAACCCACATTTGGTGTCTGTTCTTGCCCCCATATATACCAGAGCCAGCCAATCAGAGTAGGGCGACCTCATAGTCACAAGACAGTCTTGTGACCCACTCTGATTGGCTGTCCAGGGGTGCATTACACCACTCCACCATAGACTAAGTGACTTTGCACACATCTCTGCCCAAGTCACATGACTCCCACCTGCAACAGGTGCAGCTGATTGCATCAGCATACATAGACAGTGCTGCTGTTCCTTTAATTACATTTCACGCCAGACGTGGACATCAAGGCCCCTTCTGCCACATCCTGGCTTACAACAATTCAGGGCCTGGGATGCCAAAGGCCTGACGAGGTAAAAAAAATCTTGACCTCTCGAGGCACATGTGGGACATGCAGGAGTTGTGCGGGATGCCCAAGGAAACTATAGAGTATCCACAGAGATACGTGTGACAAGATGAGGGTGATTGAGGAAAAATGGGTGTCAGGCTTGAAAAATGATGACCCCGGGGTCATCGAAAAATTCTTGATCTCCTGAGGCACATGTGGGACATTCAGGAGAAGTGGGGGACACCCAAGGAAACTGTAGAGCATGCACAGAGATACGTTGGACATGATGAGGGTGAACGAGGACAAATGGGGGTCAGGCCTGAAAAATGATGACCTGGTCATCAAAATATTAGGTCAAAAAAAGTTTGACCTTTTCAGGCACATGTGGGACATGCAGGAGAAGTGCAGGACACCCAAGAAAATTGTAGAGCATCCACAGGGATACGTGGGAGAAGATTAGGGCAAACGGGGAAAAATGGGTGCCAGGCCTGAAAAATGATGACCCCAGGGTCATTGTAAAATGTCCAAAAAAGCTTGATTTCCCAAGGCACATGTTGTACATGCAGGAGAAGTGTGGGACATCCAAGAAAACTATAGAGCATCCACAGAGATACGTGGGGCAAGATGAGGGCCATCGAGAAAAAATGGGGGTGAGTCTTGAAAAATGATGACTCCGGGGTGATCAAAAAAATAGGTCAAAAAAATCTTGACTTCCCGAGGCACATGTGGGACATGCAGGAGAAGGGCGAGACACCCAAGGAAACTGTAGAGCATCCACAGAGATACGTGGGACAAGATGAGGTTGATGTGTATAAGGTGTTTATGAAAATAAATTAATTTTGTGTTTAGACTTGAGCCCCAAATCTAGGTATAATTGACAAGGATTAGGTATATGCAGGTATTCCAAAATACTGAAAAACCTGATATCCAAAATACTTCTGGTTTCATGCACTTCAAATAGGGAATGTCCAACCTGAAGTAGGTGGATGGGGAGCAATCAGAAAAAGACCATATGAGGAATCCTGATCACCCAATTAAAGAGGTGGTCGGAGTTTGTTTGGCCTGGCCTGGACACGAGAGTCCAGTCCCTCCCCAAGGGGGAGGTGAAGGGTGCTGGGTCTGGCAGCCACGGCGGACCTTTTAAAAGGGGATGAGACCCAGCCCTCTTCCTCCTTTTGCACGTGGGCACCGTGGGAATACCCACCCGCCCGCCCTAGAGGCAGTCTGAGTTTAACTGGTCGCTGTTTGGGGCCGGGTAGGAATTTTTTGCTGCCTGCCAAGATTGGCTGAGGGAAAGGCAGTTTTTTCGTCTACCCCAGACTGTTATGGGCCAGGGGGTTACACCCCCCCCCCGTTTGCAAGCTGCCATTGGTCACTTTAAGAGGACAGGTGGTGCGGGTTAGGAGGCGTGAATGGGACTTTGGCATGCACCTTCAGGCGGCATAGGCAGGGCAGAACCCTATTTCAGTCCTCAGGGGCTTGGCGGCACGAGGACGTAGACGGGGCCCTGGCCGGGACTGCGGGGCACACCTCAGAGGCTCAGCGGCTCGAGGTGGCGCAGTCTGCGGTCCAGCTGCCTTCCCCTTAAGGGATAGACATGGATGAGACGCGCCGTCCCAGCAGCGGGGCACAACTCAGAGTCAGGTGCATGCCCGCCTGGGGGCAGAGGTTTCTGGTACCGCCCAGAGGTCCCTCCCCGCACCACAGGGGCTTTTGCTGCCTTGGATGCTGCAGGTCTCAGCCTCTGCTTCTCTTGGTAACATGAAATAAAGTTGTCCTTTCTCCCATATCTGTTGTCTCGAGTGTTCATTGGACAGTGCGGAAACAAGCTAAATTTGCTTTATCTATATCCAATGATATGCACATGTGTTTTATCCCACTGCACTGGTCCAGGGGAACACTAGTCTAAACCAGTCCTAACTAGACCAGAGCTGCATGGGTAATAGATAAAGATGAAGCCTGGAGCATCATGGTAAACAACATGTGTATGCTTTTCCATTTCTCTTTTGACCTCTGCCAAAAGATTATGCCCATAAGTCCTTGCTGTATCTTTTCCCATCTCTGTACACATCATAGTAGATATGAAAGTAAACTTTGAAGAGCAACAATGGCAACACTTCCCCCCCCCCCCCAACAGTGCTATAAATTCATATACTTTCAGAAGCTGCATGTCACACTTGTTAAACCAATCTATCATTCTGAATCAATTTTTGGAACTATTTGTTAAAAGGCTTTTAGAATCTAAAAGGGGAAAAGCTTTCAAACAATGATCTAAGACCCGAAGGCTGTATTTGCAGGCATTTCCACTTTCTAGATGCTGGCAGGACTCTTCCTTGGGTCATCTTTGAAATAAAATTAATGCTTTGATATATTTTAGATATCAAAGGTTCTGAGATTGTTACCATAAGGACTATGATTCAGATAGCTTTGGGGATAGTCACAGTGTAAAGATGGACTCTTCAGATGCTGGATAACAACTTTTGCTGCCATTTTGTCCTGTTTTCGCAAAGCACTTATTGCAAAAAAAGGCCTTGATAGTATTTTATTTTAAGCATTAAAATCTGGGTGATTGTGAGGACAGAGAAAACAGACCCCTTTCTCCAAAAGAAAGTAGCATTTTCTTGACTTGTTTACTAAAATCCGTTGCTAAAAATTGCCTCCATACAAAGCAATATATGCAATCCGTTTTAAAAGCGTCATGATCTCAACTGCTCTTTCCTTATAAAACTTTTCACTGCTATTGTCATTCTCTCAGTTGAATTTCAGGCATCCTGGAGAAGTTGCATCACTTTTCTACCTGATGTCCTTGATTTCGTTTCTGGAGGAAAAAAAAAAAAAGAACTTTGCCCTGTAAATAGAAAGACCCTCAACCAGCTAACCCATGTGTTGCATGCTTTCTGTTTGCACTTTTGCCAGCTAGCTGCCTTCTTCCTGCTTTTCTGCCCCCGTAAGGTGTTCTGGGTTGTTATCTGGCTGCTACAAGGCATTCTAGGGTGCCACCTGACTGCCATAGGAGGTTGTCCGGACAACAACAAATGTGCCTAATGGGTTTGCAGAACATATCCCTGTTGTAAAGCGGCACATACCTGTACAAGTTATAGGAGAGCAATGGCAATGATGGCCCTATCAGGCCCTTGCTTCCCTTCTCCCCAATCCCATTGAAGAGGTCCAAGCTAAGAACAGGTCCAAGCTAAGACAGACAGCTGCTCCATGTTGTTGGCCTGTTCCTGCTCCTCCAATTTCCTACTGAATCGGACCCAGCAGAATAACACTTTCTGAGTCTGCTGACAGCTGCTGACACCCAATATATTCCCCAACTGAATAGAAGGGTTACCAAGTGGGATATAGAAAATATTGCTGAAGAGGAGTATCAGCTTCCTTGAAAAAACTCATCCATTAGTTATTGCTGGTGCTTTTGAGGGTCAACAGATGGAGTATTTAGACTTGTTTGGTCACTTCAACCAATGCAAGTAGGGAAATTAATTCAAAAATTGCCATACTTTAAAAATTTTTCTTCCCTTGCAAAACCATAGTTCTTGGCCAATGTGCTGATCTGATGAATTCCGCATAGAAGCTGCTTCACTTTATCCAAATTGTTATCTTCTCTGGACTGCTCTCCAGTAGGCTGTAGCAGCCAGGAGGTGAAACGTAGCAGTGACCAGTGTCAGACTTAGCAATTTGCTGTGCTATAGAAATGTCTATCGTGGGGATATTTTTCTGTATCTCCTGCACGCTTTCCATCAGTACTGCCCTGCTCCATCTCTGACAGCTCTGTTGTCATGTGCACTGTGGGACTGTCACCATTCTTTGCTTCTTTTTTTTCATCACCGTCAATGCTGTCACATCGGAAGATCAGCAGCTCTGTAACCATATCTTCAATGGCAGTTTTACTAGATGAGATATCAATGTCTTGGGTCTCTAAATTGTTAGATTCTTCTTTTCAAGAGGCTTTAAGAACAGTGGAGATCAGTGCTGCACTGTTGGGAACCTTTTGGTTGACTACTTCATACATTGTCTAGTACCGTGCTTCCCAAATTTTTTTATCACCAGGACTCACTTTAATAAATGGCAATCTATTGTGATCCACTAGAGAAAAAAAGAGATCTAGAAATAAATATTCATCATCATCATCATCATCAGGGTCCTGTTTTCCAAGGCTGCTCTAGTATGTGTGTGTAGACATTTGATAGACTCTCCCTAGAAATGGAGTTCAAGGACTGTTCTCCCAAACCTTTAGTCATTTCAGGGTACCCAGAAGGCTGAACTGGAGAGCAAGATGTGCAGGTAGGGACTTCCAGACCAGACAAAAGGCTAAAATGGGGTTCACACATGATCACACCAATTAATAGAGAAATTGGAAAATGTGACATTTTAATTTGGGGATATGAAGTTTACCTCGTACCACAGGTTAGCATTCCAGCTAATGATTTTCTTCTGCAAACTGGGGAAGGGTGCTTGTAAAAAAATTTTTTTTTCTTAATGTTTCAAAACCTTTTTGCGACCCATCAAAAATTGGCTCACAACCCACTGGTGAGTCCCAACCCACAGTTTGGGAAACACTGTTCTAGTAGAATGTTTAAATGTTATAATTAAGTTGCTGAAGGGTTTGTGTGTGTTTCTGTGCTGAAGGTATTTGTGTCCCTCATTTTTCTTAATTTCTGTGATGTTCTTTGTTGGTAGTTTAAATTTTTAAGTTTGATTTTTTTTACGCTACTGTCATAATTTCTCCTGATTCTTGATAATCTTCAACAGCAAGAGATGAATTCAATAGGAGATAATCCAATCAGAGTTCTGTTATGAATGTTAGGCACGTTCTTTGCATTTGCAAATCACAGCATCTTAGGAAGTAGTACTGAGAAGATATCCACACTTAAACTGCATGCATCTCGTTTAAAGCATGTATGTGTTCATTATATGTTGAGTGAATTTGAAATGGAACAGTAGGGTTCCTGGAGGAGGAGTAAAGTGCTTTCAGGGTGCTTCAATGTGCCCTGTAATCTCCTCCCCCTTGTCGTCAGAGCCATTTCAGAAAGCATGAGTAATGTGGATGCATCTCCTCCACGTTGCTCTCACCGCCCAGGTTGGCTCCAATGGCAAGGGGCAGCTTATAGGGCTCATTGAAACACCCTGCAAAACTTAGCTCTTTGCCCCCTCCCAGGATATCTTCCTAAGATGCTGTGATTCCAACTGCCCTCTGGAGTCCTCTTCTAGGCAGGTAGACCTGGGCTTCTGTCTGCACTTGGAGCCCAGATCTATCTGCCAGGTAGACCTGAGTCCCATTCCGACTGACACCCAATTTCACTCCCCATCCTGGCGGGTACACTTTCCACTGACAAATTAATTTTGTCATATGGGGGGATGACAAAAATTGATGGGCCCCAGGCATCAAATGGCCTAGCTACGCCACTGTCCTGAAGCCACCCTGTTTCTCTTTCAGCTCACTTTTGACTGTCTTTTCTTCCCTTCATGTTTCAACCTCACCCTATTATGAACTGCTACAGAGCTGTGTCTTTTCTAGAAGTAAACATTCATTCATTTATGAAATATACTAGTTTTTATCCTATGAGAAAACAAAACAGCTTACCTTCTCTGTTCTGCGCCCCCCAAGGCCTTTTGATTACTTTAGCTCCATTCATGTGAGCTCCGTATCTACAAATAAGAATATGTGGGGGAGTATTTAGCAAAATGACTCTCACTGGCCCTGCCTTTCTCACTTCCATGTGTAATTGGCTTTGAAACGGTTTTGGTGAAATTTGGTGAAGCGAGACTATGAGGAACGCATGGCCAGCAACATTAAGGGGAATAATAAAAGCTTCTTCAAATATGTTAGAAGCAGGAAACCCGCCAGAGAAGCGGTTGGCCCTCTGGATGGTGAGGGAGGGAAAGGGGAGATAAAAGGAGACTTAGAGATGGCAGAGAAATTAAATGAGTTCTTTGCATCTGTCTTCACGGCAGAAGACCTCGGGCAGATACCGCTGCCCAAACGGCCCCTCCTAACCGAGGAGTTAAGTCAGATAGAGGTTAAAAGAGAAGATGTTTCAGACCTCATTGATAAATTAAAGATCAATAAGTCACCGGGCCCTGATGGCATACACCCAAGGGTTATTAAGGAATTGAAGAATGAAGTTGCAGATCTCTTGACTAAGGTATGCAACTTGTCCCTCAAAACGGCCATGGTGCCAGAAGATTGGAGGATAGCAAATGTCACGCCTATTTTTAAAAAGGGAAAGAGGGGGGACCCGGGAAACTATAGGCCGGTCAGCCTAACATCCATACCGGGTAAGATGGTGGAATGCCTCATCAAAGATAGGATCTCAAAACACATAGACGAACAGGCCTTGCTGAGGGAGAGTCAGCATGGCTTCTGTAAGGGTAAGTCTTGCCTCACGAACCTTATAGAATTCTTTGAAAAGGTCAACAGGCATGTGGATGCGGGAGAACCCGTGGACATTATATATCTGGACTTTCAGAAGGCGTTTGACACGGTCCCTCACCAAAGGCTACTGAAAAAACTCCACAGTCAGGGAATTAGAGGACAGGTCCTCTCATGGATTGAGAACTGGTTGGAGGCCAGGAAGCAGAGAGTGGGTGTCAATGGGCAATTTTCACAATGGAGAGAGGTGAAAAGCGGTGTGCCCCAAGGATCTGTCCTGGGACCGGTGCTTTTCAACCTCTTCATAAATGACCTGGAGACAGGATTGAGCAGTGAAGTGGCTAAGTTTGCAGATGACACCAAACTTTTCCGAGTGGTAAAGACCAGAAGTGCTTGCGAGGAGCTCCAGAAGGATCTCTCCAGACTGGCAGAATGGGCAGCAAAATGGCAGATGCGCTTCAATGTCAGTAAGTGTAAAGTCATGCACATTGGGGCAAAAAATCAAAACTTTAGATATAGGCTGATGGGTTCTGAGCTGTCTGTGACAGATCAGGAGAGAGATCTTGGGGTGGTGGTGGACAGGTCGATGAAAGTGTCGACCCAATGTGCGGCAGCAGTGAAGAAGGCCAATTCTATGCTTGGGATCATTAGGAAGGGTATTGAGAACAAAACGGTTAGTATCATAATGCCGTTGTACAAATCGATGGTAAGGCCACACCTGGAGTATTGTGTCCAGTTCTGGTCGCCGCATCTCAAAAAAGACATAGTGGAAATGGAAAAGGTGCAAAAGAGAGCGACTAAGATGATTACGGGGCTGGGACACCTTCCTTATGAGGAAAGGCTACGGCGTTTGGGCCTCTTCAGCCTAGAAAAGAGACGCTTGAGGGGGGACATGATTGAGACATACAAAATTATGCAGGGGATGGACAGAGTGGCTAGGGAGATGCTCTTTACACTCTCACATAATACCAGAACCAGGGGACATCCACTAAAATTGAGTGTTGGGCGGGTTAGGACAGACAAAAGAAAATATTTCTTTACTCAGCGCGTGATCGGTCTGTGGAACTCCTTGCCACAGGATGTGGTGCTGGCGTCTAGCCTAGACGCCTTTAAAAGGGGATTGGACGAGTTTCTGGAGGAAAAATCCATTATGGGGTACAAGCCATGATGTGTATGCGCAACCTCCTGATTTTAGGAATGGGTTAAGTCAGAATGCCAGATGTAGGGGAGAGCACCAGGATGAGGTCTCTTGTTATCTGGTGTGCTCCCTGGGGCATTTGGTGGGCCGCTGTGAGATACAGGAAGCTGGACTAGATGGGCCTATGGCCTGATCCAGTGGGGCTGTTCTTATGTTCTTATGTTCTTATGTTCTTAAATTCAAAAGGTTCTGGGATGAAACAGGTATGACAGTTTCTGGGAATTTTGCAGATGCTGAAGGGTTTGGGGATGACAGCACAGTTTCATATAAGAAGATATTCTAGTAAATGTTCTTGTAAAGTCTGAAGGAAGGTGATTTTCTGTGTTTTGCAATTAGTGGTCGGGGCATTTCTTTCTTTCTTTCTTTCTTTCTTTCTTTCTTTCTTTCTTTCTTTCTTTCTTTCTTTCTTTCTTTCTTTCTTTCTTTCTTTCAGTTTATGTTGCTCCCCTGCAGGTGGCGGCAGCAGCACTAGTCACTCTGAGGAGTAGTCTGGAAAAAAAAAAAAAAGGCAGATGCCAGGAGACCTAGAAATTAAGCTGAGAAATTGCCAGAGTTACTTCCACCCACCCACCCCATCTCCCGTCAATTTCACTCTCTGAAAATATGAGTGGGGAATTTCTGAACAGCAGCATGGCACACAAATGTGTGCAGAATTCTAGTCATGCAATTAGGACTCTGCATTTTTCCAGGTTGCCAGTTGCATATTCATTGTGTATGTGTGTGTATTTGCATGAAATTAGGATCTATCCTGATTTTCCAATTGACACACCAAGGTTGGGAACAGAGATCATGCTATGATTCCGCTCCACTCCACCCCCACCCCCCACCCCCATATAGTCACATTTATGGATATGGTCACATGAACAGGTCTTTACTCCTTCCCCCCCCCCCAAAAAAAAAAAAAAAAAAAAAAAACAGAGACACCGTTTGTATACTGCCCTCCTAAGTCTTGACCATATTATGGACCTGCTTCTTTGAAACAAAAAAAGCACTGAGAGTACGCAAAATTCACAGGACAAGAGGTGGGAAGAATCAGATCTGATGTACTCTGACACTGAGATGCAAAAACTGATGCAAAAAATAAAAACTGAGATCCACACCACTGGTATAAATTATTAGGAAAAGAGTTTATGCTTTAGTTTTCTGCTGAAGTTCAACCATGAGACAAACATTTCCGTTTCAGTCTGAAAATGCTATTCATGATATCAAGGAATGGCACAAGCCCATTTAACATCAGAACCCACATCCAAATTCCATCACCCCCCCCACCTGTGAGGTACCTACACACAGGTACCTCCACCACCACCAGTGCACACACGGCAGCATGTACCTCACCTCTTTATCTTCCATTCCAGAGAAGCCACTGTTTGTAAAGTGGCTTGATGGGGATAATCTTTCTGATTCCAACATTCTCTCTACTGACCACTTGATAAGAAGCAAAGGCAAAGCTAGAAACTGTGATCCAATGATAGTATGAAATTATGATCCAATGGATAAGGGAAAGGACCCAAAACAAATTTGGCATCCCCCAAAAAATTCCTCTCAGAAGCCCTGAGATAAGCCCTCCTCATTGTCCTCTTGCCGGCTCTCAGAGCATGCAAGAATAGGATGTGGCAGCTGGAAGGCAGTGGGCCAACAGAGCTGGCAGATGGGTTTGGGGCATCCCTCCCATGTGTGCCACTCCACTGGACCTGCCACCAAACCTGGCTGAAGCAAGGGGTTCAGATCTCAATCCTGAACTCATCATGCCAGCATACCACCAGTGCAGAATGTGGCAAATGTGCTTTAAGTCACGCCTGTGACACTCTGCGCTGGGTCAGCACTGGCACCAGCCACATGCTACCTGGAGCAAAGGAGCTCTGGGCAGTGGTGAGGTTCATCAGGGTGAAGGGAGACGTTCCAAGGTAGGGAAGGGCAGGGAGGGGGAAGGAACCAGGGCCAAAGGGGCCAGGACCTGCAGAGCTCTGCTCTGCCAGATCCAGAACTTCATGTCAGGCCTTCCAGCCTGACACGGAGTCTCTCAAGTCTGCACCGGCAAAAATAGCTGGTGTAATCTTGAAAGGCCACATTGTGGGGCTTTCCCCAGGGGAAGGGGACAAAAGTTCCCTTCTCCCAAGGAGACCTCCAGTAGCTGTGGCAGTGCTGCAGGATGCAGTGATATCTGCTTTGGCACCACTGCACCTAGCAGTGGTACTGCCTTTAGAACTGGAGAACTGGACAGTAAGTCAGCCTTTTGGCTGGCCCACCTGGATGACAGCTAAAAAAAGAAACCATAAAGGAGTCTATGCTCATACTAGCATGTACAGCATTGTTTTTAAAGATTTCTTTTTTATATTGTAAGCTGCATTGGGGGCCCTTTGAGACCAAGAGGTAGGGTATGAAATATCATACAATAAAACATATATGATATTGAATCGGTGAGTACAGCAGCACATACTAGGCTCCTTCTAATAACTCACCTATTTACTGCTTACAACTCACTGGAAAGGTCACATGTAGAAGCATTTAAGTTGGGAAAATAGCAACTACAGTTTATCTGAGGGCTGTGTATGGTCACAAGTATAGGCCCCTGAGGAGAGCAGGCTCAAGGACTGAAAAAATTGAAATTGTTTCTTCCAGCTCCCTCACACAGCCTGCCTCGTCCTGAGCAGTGGCTGAGCAGGCTGAGAGGAGTCCAACGACACCAGAATGGTCCTGATCCAATGAATGCAGCCCCCAAAAACACCTGAGAAGGAAGTCCCTCCCTCCAAGCGGATGGATGTATTGAGCCCTATAGAAAGTGAAACTAAGCCTCACGGTCGTGTTTACTCACGAGTAAGCAAACATGCCTTGGCTGGTGGTCAGGTCAGGCAAAGGGGCATGTGAAGCCACCAGAATGGTCCTGATCTGATGGAACTGGAGCTCAACGAATGCTCCAGAAGGCAGCCTCCCCCCGCCCCCACTAAAGAGGATCAAAACAGAGGCTTCAGCTGATAAGGTGAACTTTTTTGAGACTTGCAAAGCCAGGTGGATCCTGACAGTGATCTGGTTTAAACAGAAGTTCTTAAATTGAACTGGGCACTGGGTAGGGCTGATTTTGGAAGGGGAGTGTTATTGCTACAGAGGAAATTCACTTGGTGAACCAGGGCTGACTTCTGCTTATTTAATTATTTGTTTTACTTTATTTATGCTTATTTATTTTAATTTGCCTGATAATATCACTTCCACCATGACATCACTTCTGGTGGGTCTTGGACAGATTGTCATTCTAAAAAGTGGGTCCCAGTGCTAAAAGTTTGAGAACTGCTGCAATAAGGTGTTAGTAAGTTGACACCCTGGGTGACATCACTAGTGACCAAAATCACTAAAATCACAGTTTGGAGGAATAATACCATCAAGTTATATATCAATCAATGCGTCATTTCATGCAGAATGTGTTCTATCTTTGTTCTATCAAAAGGTACAGCCAAAAAACCAGTGGGGGCGGAGTGATGGTACATCACCACGTCCATCACCTGGGGTGTTACCCTGCCCATTGCAAGAGGGGTGACGTGCTGGCATCCTGCACCAGGTGACGCCACTGGTCCTGAGGGCAGTGCTCAACATATGAATTCCATCTTCTCCGAGCACGGGGATCCCTCTGATGGAGCAACACAAATATATACATTTTTAACGTTGATATTGTCATTGATGTGGTTAACAGGGAAAAAGGAGTAGGAAAGGATGGATGATGAGGTTTAAGCAGACGAAATCCAATTTCCAGGCACTTTTAAAATGAAGCAAGTAAAAGAGATTTGAGTTTTGGATTCATGATGGATAAGATCAGAGTGGATAAATCATTGTACCAATCTGTAGGGGCAAAGAGAAGAGTAGGGGGAAAACAAAGGAAGTAGGAAGTAGCTGAAAGAGCGGACAGCAAGACTGAGGAGGAATGATAGAACATTTCACCTCAGTACTCATATTTTAAACACATTTAGAAGAGCATCAAACTCATTACAACATATTATCTTTCAAAATGCTTCAATAATAGGATTTTTGGAAGATGAGTGAGTGATACTAAAACTTTTAGTAGGGATATTAAGAGAAGTTTATCTTCATGAAGGAAGCTGTGAGAGATTCTCCAGGGTTTGAAACATGGATCATTTCCAGGCTCATCTGAATATGCCCTGGATCGAACCTGTGACCTTCTACATGCAACAGATTTATTCTACCACTAAACTGTGGCCCTTTGCTAAATCTTAACTATAATTTCTAGAGTTGCCAGCAAGATTCTCCCAAGGTAGGCTGAGAAACAAATCCCAGGGGCCCATTAAAGCTTTCCTCTAAGGCAGCCATTTTCAACCTTTTTCAGTTCACGGCACACTGACAAGGCACTAAAGTTGTCAAGGCACACTACTAGCTTGTAATTACATTATTATGTTACAACTGATTTAATTACTATAACTAAAGGCACAAGCCTAACCAGGTCTACTCAGAAGTAAGTCCTATTTTGTTTGATGGTGCTTACTCTCAGGAAAGTGTGGTTAGGATTGCAGCCTGAGCTCATTACATGACAATGAAAGAACGTCACAGGAAGCTTGGAGAGGGAAGTATACTTGATGTGGTTTCTGGAAAGGAGACACAATATTCTGAAGTAGGCGATCACATTGTTATCAATTGATACGCCAGGAAGTGTTGGCAAAGAGGGGTGAGACTGAGCACACACTGGAGAAATGTGGGGTGAGGGGCAGTGAGGAGATGTGACTGAAACAAGGGCAGGATTCACTGGGGTGGGGGGAAGAGAGAGAATGCGAAGCAACTGATTCTGGACTTTGAAAGGTGGGAAAGAAGGAGGGAGGAGTAGTAAGAGAGGGGTTAACTGCAGTTATGATGGGGGAATGTGTGTGCAGGAGGGGAGGAGGTGGGGGGGAGAAAAGCATCAATTGCCTGCTCATGTATTCAAGAAAGAGTGCAACCAAGAGCCCAAGCCTCTGTATGTCTACTCAGAAGTAAGCCCCATCATAGTCAATGGGGCTTACTCCTAGGTAAGTGTGGATAGGATTGTGGCCCAGCACCCTTACTGCCAAAGCCTTGCCAGGGGAGGCAAGGAAGGGAGGGTCACTTTGGGGCACTGCAGGTAAGGAAAAGGATCTCTCAAGGATCCTTTTTCAGCCAGTTGCTTCTGGTTCCTTTCCTGCTTCCACCTTCTGGCTCGCTGCTCTTCTGGCTGCCTGGCTGGCTGCCCAATCAGCGCATGGGGCAGGCACCAGCAACAGCAGGCACTTCAAAGCCCCTTTGTGGGCTGCCCCTTTTTCTCCTGCTGCCATGCGAGGCTCCAAGCAGCCACTTCTCCCGTGCATGCAGTTGCTGCTGCTGCCTGACTCCTTGGGCCCGTGGCACACCTGAGGCAGCCTTGCGGCACACCAGTGTGCCACAGCACAGTGGTTGAAAACCGCTGCTCTAAGGAGAGAGGTCTTACAAGCCTCCACAATTTTTTTTTTTTTAATTTAATTTCAGTTATAGGCTAAGCAGAAAATAATTCCTGGGTTCATTTGCTGCCCCTTTTTTGTGCAATGGAGATCTGTGACTAAGGGGCTGACTCATGGAAAATGGTGAGTGTGAAGGAAAGGTCACACTCTGCAGAGACCCTCTGACCCAGATCACATTCACTTCTCTCCAATTTTGTGCAGCCACTTAAAAGGGGCCTTAGAAGTGGTGAAAGGGGATGTTCCCTGCTAGCTGCTTCCATGTTCTTTTTAAAGGGATGCATCTTGAGAAAGGAAGGTGGTAAATACCATTTCCCATGGCATTTTCAAGCTTTCGCCTTCCCCCATTTCCCAGGAGGCAGCCCATCAAAAGGAGATGCTTTTCAAACCTTGGATTGGCTTGTATGAGGACCCAAGTTATTCCCAAAACTTTTGAAAATAACTTCGGGCACAAGCCTAACCAGGTCTACTCAGAAGTAAGTCCTATTTTGTTCAATGGGGTTTACTCTCAGGAAAGTGTGGTTAGGATTGCAGCCTTAGTTCCTTTTAAATCTTTCTGAGGTGAATTTAGGGAAGTCCATTAATCTCTGGTGGTTTCTAGAATTAAATCCAATTATTAATGTGTTTTATCAATTGTTTGAAAGATAAATGATGTTCAAAAAGATAGTAACTTGGGAATTTCCCATTTATATTTAAATTCCCTCAATGTATCATTAAGGAAGTTAGAGCTCAATCCTATTGGTGCAGTATGCTGGTGGATCCCAAGGTCCATCTGTGAACTGCAGCTGCCTCTCTGATGGTCGGTGGGGAGGCACAGTTGCAGTGATCTGGGTGGACTGGGGCAGGGATCAGGCTAGACCAGGGGCAGATCAGGGTGGGATGGGGTGGATCTCGGTGGCAATGGTATCCACAGGATTGGCAACGTGTGTCCCAAGCCTGACATGCCTCCTTTGCCCTAACAGATCTATGCTAGAAAAAAGCTGGCATGGACTGAGTAGGCCCATAGAGGGCCATGGACCAGCAGAGGAGGTAAGAAAATGTTTCTTTACTACCCTGTCCCTTCCAGTCTGGTCCTCAGATGGCCTGTAGGATGCACTACACCCTGAAGGCAGGTCCAGAATAGGATTGGGCTATACAATTTCATCCTTCTGTTATGACCTCAGGACTTATACCAACCACAATTTGACCTGCATGACCATTTTAATCAATTTAAACCCATCCCCCCCTCAACCTGTGACATTATAGCATTACTAACTTGCAAATTCAGTTATTTGACAATTGCGTCTCTTGATTTATTCTGGTGTTGGACAAAAAAAAAAATCAACACATATGCATGTTTTATTCCCACTGTACAAGTTTCTTGCAAATTTAGATAAAACAGCAGATGCTGCTCTAAGAACTTAACTTAGTTCCACTTTTTCATTCCCCTGGGAAGACCTTTCAGTTTTTATTCTAGACTTCCTCATATCATAATGAACTTCCTCCATTAAAAAAAGTAATTAATGCCCAGTTTCTGCTCTTAGTGTTCTACTTCCTTCTTCTATTTTTAAGCCATTTTAAGCCAACGTTGCATATACGCAACAGGGATCAAATGTGTACACCTGTGGGCTGGGCAGAAATGGGTTAATTCTTTTTGAATTTCTTGACTACTTCCTTCCTTATTGTCGAAACATTTACTTACTGTTTGATGTTTCAAATGTGTTATTTTTTCTGTTCTCTTATCCCATACTTCCAACCTTATTGTTCATATCATCTTTTACCGGATATTTAAAATCTTCAGTTATTTTTCTTTTCTGAGATCCTTCAGAGCATGTCAAGAGAAACTGTGGCCCTGGAACCTAATGGAACTTGCTGAAATTTCAATCAATCATCCAGTATGTCACAAACCCTAAAACCTGCAATGGTATCAGCCCATGCACTGGGTGGCTTTTGGTGGCAGGAACATTTTTGGCCTTTCCTGCCATAACGCAAGACAAGGGAGCTTAGCGTACATGCTGTTGAGCCGGTGGGGAAATACAGCAGCCGTTCCAAGTGCCTGCCATCTTCAATCTTCAGCATGTCTCCAATTGCCACACCCACTCACCCCTCCCAACATACAGCTTGAGACTAGTTAGTTGCCCTTTGGAGCAGGATAGGAATTTCTTGCTACTTGCCTGATTGGCATTGGTGGGGAAGGGTTTATTTTTTTCCTACCTGAGACTAAGGCATTTGTAGATACTGGTTTGTTCAGTCCCTCCTCAGGGACCAATCCTATCCAATTTTCCAGTGCTGGTGCTGCTGTGCCAATGGGGTATGCACTGCTTCCTATGTTGGGGAGGCAGTCAAAGAGGCCTCCTCAATGCATGGGAGCATTTGTTCCCTTACCTTGGGGCTGCATAGCAGCTGCACCAGTGCTGGAAAATGGAACAGGATTGGGCTAAGTTGGGAACCATTTGCAAGAGTTTGTGCTGAATTCACAGAGCATGTGCTGAATGAGTACATCCAGTGCATGAGTTCTGCATACAGTTTCCAGGGCTGGATTGGTAACTGTCTCCATTGCTGAACAAATAAAAGTCAGATCTGCGGTTGGTCAGAGGGTGAATAATGTGACAGTGTGCCATTTGGATGCTAAGTGCATATAGTAGTGATCAGACAGTCCTTTGGGGAGGGGTGTGCGTGCACAATGAGACTTAGCCTTCTGATTGCCTAGAGCTGCAATCCTAAACACATTTTCTTAAAATAAGCCTCACTGAAAACAAAGTAATTTATTTCCGAGTACATATGCATAGGATTGGACTGCTGGTCCATTCTTCAACCCCTGTTTCTTTATATTGGCAGCAACTGTTGCTCTGCACATGCCTGATCTCGTCTGATCTCAGAAGCTAAGCAGGGTCAGGCCTGGTTAGTACTTGGATGGGAGACCGCCTGGGAACACCGGGTGCTGTAGGCTTATACCATGGTCTTTCGAGGCTGAAGGTTGCCAACCCATTCTTTATATTACACGCATTATTCATATCATAATTGCACAAATCATGCACAATTTGCACAAATCATGCACAAATCATGCACAAATCATAATTGGACCCAAACCAAACAGACATACCTAATTGAACACTAAATGCACTTTTCAAACATAGTTAGAAAGAGAGATAGTCAGATGAGCTGGAGTGTGATGGGTTTTCAAACGTCTCCAGTCATTCATAGATAACCAGTCAACTTGTTCAAATCATATAGCTAATTATCCTTTAAATAGTTTGCATCTGTGACTAATTTGCCTGTAACAAATCTCTGCAAGTCAACTTGTAGGCTTTCAGAATAGGGCTTGAGCCCTTGTCAAATATTAGAATATCCACCTACATAGATTTCTAAGTCAATGTTAATTGTTTTGCCCCCTTCTTGATAACTCCACTATGCCAGTGACTTTAGACTTGCCCTAAACAAAATTCACAGGAGTTGTTCTCGCTTTATATGTTTTCCATAAATCTATGCAAAACTGGGAAGAAAGACTGCGTTAAACAAAAAGAAGAATAAAGCTTAATTTTGAGAAGAAGCATGTGTAGACTGGCTACAGAAAAATGACACATTGTCTTTTAATATATAGTGGACAATCGTGAGTCCTGTTCCCCTTCCCCATGTCCACATGTTCATTTGACTTTGGAATAGACTCTATGTATACCACTGCTACTGACAGCATGAAGAGAGCTGTCGGTGAAAAATTTGGAACAACTGAATGTTCATTCTTCACAGTTCAGAATGGAGACGTGCATAAACTAACCTTCAATGCTGGGAGGCTGAAAGTAAGGAAGCACATGTATGTTTGCTTTCCTTTATATGTTAAAAGAATATGAGATAACACATTATGGAAGACAGAAGAATAAAGTCTTGATGAATTGTTTTGGAGTAGGGATGGAAGAGCTGAAAGTTAAGATTATCCATGTCTTCTCCTAGAAAGGCGGTTCTCAAACATTTTCGCACTGGGACCCACTTTTTAGAATGACAATCTGTCAGGACCCACAGAAGTAATGTCATTAACCTGGAAGCGATATCATCACTGGAAATGCCATCATTAAGCAGGACAATTTTTAACACCCCCATAAACAAAATCAAATAACTATAAGTTTCAAGCTCTATTTAAAATAAAGAACAACCTTCCTAACCCTTCAAAGCAGTTGCTGATCTGTTTGAAAAAAATTCCCCAAGCAACCCAAAGGCTGCAATCCTATACACACTTACCTAGGAGTAAGTCCCATTGACTATCATTGTTATAAGTATATACATAGTAGCCTATTAAGATATCTAACAGCCTAATCCTGAGCTGCCTGGAGCTCCCAGACCCAGCGGCTCCATGGAGGGCTGCCGCCGGATCCGGCTTCGTTCGCCCCTTCCCCCGAGTAAGGGAAGCAGTTTCGCAATGACCAATAGGAGCAGTCTCGCGGTGACGAAAAGGTTGGCGCTAAAGTAAAGGCACTCATGTAGGGCGAGCAGCCCTGCATGAGCGCCTTGGATCCTGCGGAGCTCAGCTCCACGGATCCGCCTCTCTCCCTCCCCTGACACGCCTCCCCCATGCCCCCAGCCATGCCCCCACCTCCCGTTCCGCAGCCCGGCAGTCCGGGGGACCACGGAGCTGCGGAACCTGGGTTCCTGCCGCATGCTAGCCCAGCGCCAGCTGGTGCTGGGCTAGCTCTGGTGGGAGCCTGGCGGCAAGCCCTGCGAACGTGCCTTACAGCACGTTTGCAGCTGAGGTCTGCGGCGTGGAGCTGTGCCATAGACCTCAGGATTGGGCTCTAAGATATTAAAAATAAAATACACACTGAAATGAATGGGAACCCACTTGAAATTCACTCACATCGCACCTAGTGGATCCTGACCCACAGTTTGAGAAATGTTGCCCTAGAAATTAAAAATCAGTGCAATTTCTGTGTTAAACTTAAGAAGGATGTCTTCAGAATTTTAGCAAATTTTGCCTAATTTATTCTCCATCTTTCTATGGTCTCAAAAAAGCTGTCAGGCTATTTGACTTTTTAAAATAGCCACAGAGATGTCCCCCTGCTATAAGGAATGTGATGGATACAGAAGATGGAAGATTTTCATTTAAGAATTTAAAATATCCTAATAACTGCATTGATTGAGGACTCCAACATTCTATTTCTTACAACTGTTTGCTTATTTCAGTTTAGCAGTTTTATATACAGCATAAACATTACATTCTTGTTATATTCATTTATTCAATGAATTTATATTCCGTATACTTCTGGATGCCCACAATATTGCCATGCCAATATAGAAAACTTTAAAGTTAAGTAAAACTTTGGTCTTAGATTTTTCAGGGTGAGAGAGAACTATGTGAGAGAACCTAAATGGTCCTATCTTATCACTCAGTTTCTAGGGACCATAAACCCAAGGAGCTGTAACTTTTATACATTTTGTGCTAATGTTCCCTGTAAGTCTATTGGCTGAATGTTACTACACCATTACACAGAATGGTGCAGAAAACACAGTTTTGTTTTGTTCTGCTAAGGATGCACCAGATTCACAGAAGATTCAGTAGCTGGGTCTTGAATGTATTACACACTTGTGATTCCACTTCTATAATTAGTGCTGATGGCTGCTATTTTTTGTGAGTCGCACAAAATACTTTGTGAGGGGCAACCAGAGCAAGACTTTGCTGAAAGTGTGTGTGATCCACTGAGCTATCCTGCATGGCCTTCTCCATCCATCCACCCATCCATCCCTCCTCCTCCATGCACATGATGGTGGTGCTGGGAGAGCTAAATTATCACAGTGGCCAGATATGGCCCACGGGCCTTGTGTTTGACACACCTGACCTAGATATAGTCTGTTTCTTTGGCAACTTCCTATGGGCCCAGTCCTATCCAACTTTCTAGCACTGGCACAGGTGTGCCAATGGGGCATGCACTGCATCCTGCAGTTGAGGGGTAATTATGGGAACCTCCTCAAGGTAAGGGAACATTGGTTCCCTTACCCCAGGGCTGCACTGTGGTCGTATCAGCACTGGAAAGTTGAATAGAACTGGGCCCTATGTCACGTTTGCAAATGCCTGACTTTCTGCCTAACCACAAAGCTGGATTACAGAATCAGCTCTTTTGTCACAAGGTTTTGCCTTGCGTTACGTGATTCTGGCTCAGATTGCGCTTCCAATTTTCAGCATGAGTTTTGTGTATTGCAACCCTCGGGCTCAGCTCTTCCCCTCGTTTCAGAGGTGTTCCTCCCAATAACTTAAATAAGAGATATGACTAAGTAAATGAGGGCAAAACTACACCACGGGGTCCAAAATTCCCTTTCAGGCTGTTTGGATCCTGGTTTCTATTGTGCTAAATGGAGCAGGAAGCATTGTACTTCAGAGACATAACACTAATGACTAGTTCCCTAATTTATGCAGCATTTTGCTTTATTTTCTCATGGCAGATGTTTTTACAATTTTATGAGCCTTGAATTCAATGAAACAACACAAATTTACACTAAGCCTATGCTCTGTCTTTATATTGTATATTGTATTTATTTATCTTGACTATGGCTGCAAGCCTCAGTTGGTTTAATTGGTGGAATAATCAACTGAGGATCCAGTTGATTAATTGCTGGAAAGCAATTGTAATAGTGACAACTAGTTTTAATTGGTGGAGCTGAGTCTAGCGCCCACTTCTGGGTGTTATCAGGCTCTTTTCCTCATGCCATGATATGGAGAAACAGGAAATAGAAAGGATGGAATTTCCTTTTAACACTACATGGATTTTATTTCTGAGCCAAGAGCTTTTGGTGAAAATTTTCATCTCAAAACTGAAAAGGGTTATTTTTTTGTTTGTTTGTTTTGTCTCTGTTCTGATTTTGTCCCCAGTCATCTTTTTCATGCTATCACTGCAGGATCTTACATCATGAAGCCATTAGTCTGAAGTTGTCTGGCTCTGAAGTTCAATTTGTATTGAAGAAAAATGACATGAGCAACAAGGTCTATAACTGCTGCCACTAGTACATTTGCCCCTATGTGCACATCCCAGATCAGCAAATGCTCAGCAAAGTTAGTTGGATGGGGCATTTCAGTTGGGCAAAAGTCTAATCTGTTAGTGCGGTTTTATGCATGTCTACTCAAAACTAAGGGCCCAATCCTATCCAACTTTCCAGTAATGGTGCAACCTCAATGCAGCCCCGCGGTAAGGGAACAAATGTTCCCATATCTTGAGAAGACCTCTGTGATTCCCTCCCCATCATAGGAAGCAGTGCATACCCCATTGGCACAACAGCACCGGCACTGGAAAATTGGATAGGATTGGGTCCCCAGTCATCTTGAGTTGAATGGAACTAATGGGTCCATCCTAACTCAGACTGGACAGGTGCATAAGGGGGTTTATGGTAACAGAACACCGTTCCGCTTTTGTAAAATGGCTGCTGATGCCGCTCACAGCACACTGCCAATTACACACCATTTTGTGAATGCTGCTGCAAGAGGTAATGGTGCCATAGCCTCATTGGTGGAATGTGCTGCCCCCACCACAGCTGGTAAGCAAGGTGTGAGGGTGGGGATGAACGGAAAGAATAGGATTGGGCAGTAACTCTCACTAAATACAGTGCAACTTACTTCTGAGTAAACATGCACATGATTGCACTGTTACTCCCAGGTAAGTGTGCATACCATTGCAGCCTCTGTCACCATACATTTCTTTCAAGTTTCCTATAGTGAGGTTGCAGTACTAAACAAGTGTCATAAATTAATAACACAATCCTAACTCCCCACACAGCAATGCAGCAGCGCCAACATGGCTTCCAGTATATCCCATGGGGGAGTTTAAGCATTTTGAAGCCTCCTCGGGCTAAGGGAATATTTGCTGCCTTGCCCCAGGGTAATCCCTAGCAGCCATCATAGCTGGTGGCTCGGTAGCTGGAGCATGTCTATATCGACCCATGCAGGTGGATTAGGCCCAGAAAGGGGTTAGGATTTGGTAGATGCTGCTGTTACCAAACCTGCTCCCTTCCCAGGCCCAACCCACCCTCTTCCCTGCCCCATCTCCACCCCATTTGGCTACCTCTCCCTTGTTCCACCCTACCCCCTGCCCTCCATCCCATCCCACTTCCCCTGCTGGCCTACCTTGGTTGGTGGATCTTTGTCCATCTGTTGTTGTGTGGGAGGCCACTCCATCCTACGTGTTGGTGGGCCAACAGCACATAGTAGCGATGGCTGCTTTACGACTGCCATAAAGCAGTCACACACACACACACACACACACACACACACACACACACACCCGGCACAATGTACATTCCACCAGCAGCTAACCTGGATAGGATTGGACTGTAAATTGCTTTATCAGTTAAAAGACAGAAGGATGTAGAATCTGAACAAAACTGTGAACTGGTTGGCAACATGAGTGATAACTACAATTCACTTGAGCAGCTCACTGAAATTCCTTAAGTGCAAATGCTCTTCCATTTCATCTGTCAGATTCTTCCACTCCTTCAGGATGTCACGGGCTATACAATGGCAGTGTGCACACACTGCACAAAAACAAATCTCTGAAGTGGTTTTGAAAAGCACACTAGGATTCACTTAAGAACAACCTGCTTCTTTGAGGTATGTTTTCCCTTGTTCCTTTGAACCGCATGCTTTTCTATGCTATTCTCAGAATTAGGAATCTTATTCTTGAGAGATTTCCAGTAAGCTCTCAATGTTTCTGTGTATTTGTAGCTCACAGATTATTTAGGGGGGAAAAAACAACAGCAGCAATGGCCAAACATCTTATATGCATAATGCAAAGACATGAAGTATAACCATTTAAATGCCAAAAAACATGAGACAGTGCAAAACCGAGCCATGTCTGCTCTCATTAATCAGCATCCTTTTTTTGTTTTTTCAGCATGATATACGAATGCATACAGATACAGGGCTGGCCTTGTAATGAGAGGAGCTGACGTTGTCGACTCAGATATGAGATTATCAGGATGGTGGCATGAAAACGCCCTCCTCCAGAACTAGAAACTGTTTGCCACATATCTCGTGCACAGTGAAAACACACAGACCAAGCCAGGAACACATGGAGTCATAGGTTGTTCAGAGGCAATGGTGTAGGGGTAAAAGGTCATCAGAGAAGGCCTTTTTACAAGTGCCGCCGCCTAGGGAGGTACGTGGGGCGGCGGCTAGAAATAGGGCCTTCTCAGTAGTGGCACCAACGCTATGGAACTCCCTTCCCCTTGACTTAAGAATGGCTCCCTCTCTCGAGACATTTCGGCGAGGCCTGAAGACCCTTCTGTTTAAACAGGCCTTCTGAGTTCTCGGCCTTTTAACATCTTTTCAACACCTTTTAATATTTTTGTAAATACTTGGTTACAGGCCTGATTCTTTTATGATTTGCTGCTCTATGCTCTTTTTACCTGATTACTTTTTATCTGACTACTGTTTTTATGATATGTGTTATATGCTTTTATCTGTTTTTTTAAATTATGTTTTTAATCTGTTTTAACCTGTTGTAAGCCGCCTTGAGTCCCTTCAGGGAGAAAGGTAGGGTAAAAATAAAGTTGTTGTTGTTGTTGTTGTTAAAATAATACCCAGGGAAAAGCAGAAAACACATTGAGGCTATAACTTGCTCTAACTCAGCCCACAGCTCATATCTGGTGGTCGCAACCAGCAGCTGCGGGCCAGCACAGGCTACAGAAGTCTCCGATAGGCCAGAGGCTCATTGGAGACTGGGAGCTCCAGTCTCCGGGGATTGAGGGCTGCAAATGGCCCATGAGCCGGGATTTGCCCACCCCTGCTCTAGCCCACCATTCTTCTCTCTCACGCTTCCTGTTGTTTCCTCTTCCACTTTTCAAATTAGACAGCAATAACACACACAAACACACAGACTTTATTCACAAGAACAAATAAGTCAGATCAGAAAGGTGTGCCTCATTTCAGTGCTCAAAAAGACTGAAATCCTTCTCCATTATAATGAATGCCCTTCATTTCTTTAGCAGTATTACACCCAAACTGTGTAAATACATTCCTAATCTCCACCACCTCATCCTCAAACTGAATTGTGTTCAATGACTTCATATGAGAATATTTTCCAAGTTCTCCTTTGGTTTTGTACACCAGAGGAAAAAGAATATGGTGGACATTTAGTGGGCCACCTTCCTATGGCAGACAGAGGCATCCTGTGGAAAGGTAGAGCATGTTTTACTCTATCAGTGACAATTTAAACAAACAGTTTAGTGGACTGATGTTCATTTCTCTTTAAAGTGGAGCAGTCTGTATTCTCCTCTGCTTCATTTTAACCCTTCTCTGAGTGAGAACAGTAAACACAGCATGTTCAGGATCTGTTTGACTGAAGTAACTGAGTAAACATGGCCTCAGGGTTTATTTTTGCATTCTGCTTGTTCTCATTCAAGGGAAGGAAGAACAGTTTTAGCAATAGGGTAAAAACAGATAGGAAAGAATGGAGACAAGTCATATTAAAGGATGGATTGAAAATCAGGAAGTACAGTAGCATGCATGACTAAGGATGGGGATGAAACCAGGCTATAGACAACTACTATGGAAAATGCAGGGCAAGAAAATAATTGGAAGGGTATAGAACATTCTGTTACAATTTGTTTTGACAGTGCTGAAGGAAGAGGGTGGCAGGGAAGAAGAGTTCATTTAGCAAAATGCAAGGCTACACTTTTAGGTTAGCAGCCAAGACTTCTCCGTACCTTAAGAGGATTATTTCGACATCCAGCTTTGTCCATTGGCATCTACACTCAAAAGTAGGTTAACATTTATGAAATCTGAGCCTCACGTCCTGGTTTAAGCTACAGCTAAGGTCCTGAAGAGATAAACTGGGAACCAAGCATAGGGAAGGTGGACGAAGGGGAGGATTAGGCCCAGGAGGTGCGGAGATGGCGGCAGAGACTGCTGCTGAATCCTGTGCCCCATCCCACACCTGGAAGCTCAACATGGATCTCTTCGCTTCTGCGTCCATTAATAGTGGGCACAGATCAGAGAAAACCCGTTGCCATCAGCAGAGCTTGATATGGGGTAAGGAAACAATAATTCCCTTACCCTGAGGAGATTCCAGTGGCTACCCTGCAATCAGGAGCCATTTCGGCACCAACGTACCCTGCAGCGATGCTGGGGCATAGGATTGGGCTGTCCAATTTACGAAGCAGCTTGTATATATATATATATTTACACAGCACATTGCAGAGACTGCAATACTGACCGCGCTGCTCCCCAGGGCCTAGGAGAGAGGAGTAAAGGGAGTAATTTGTACCCAGGCCCAGGGTCTGAAAGGGGGTCCAGGAGTCAAAGGAGGGACCCAGAAAGTTCCTGGGATCTTCCATTTTCCGATCTCACTCAAACTCACTGCCTATGCATGATGCTGGGGGCACAACTGTGGGCCTGCAGTGGCAACTGCTGCTGCAAGCCATTTACACCCTGCCCAGAAATGCATCCATGACCCTCCTGAACACAGTGTCCCATCTGGGAGTAAACTGGCCTGCTATAGTAGCTCTTTGGCGTGTGTATCTGATAACTATGAAGAAGGGTATTGGGGCTCATGGCTGCAAGGCTACAGCTGCTGCTGAAGTGCATTTTGGTGCACATATTATACTGTTCATTCTAGTGTGAGCCTAAATACAATGACGCTACCAAAGGATCTCCTCTATGGAGAACTCGTGCAAGGAAAGCGCCCTACAGGTAGACCACAGCTGCGATACAAGGACATCTGCAAGAGGGATCTGAAGGCCTTAGGAGTGGACCTCAACAAGTGGGAAACCCTGGCCTCTGAGCGGCCCGCTTGGAGGCAGGCTGTGCAGCATGGCCTTTCCCAGTTTGAAGAGACACTTGGCCAACAGTCTGAGGCAAAGAGGCAAAGAAGGAAGGCCCATAGCCAGGGAGACAGACCAGGGACAGATTGCACTTGCTCCCAGTGTGGAAGGGATTGTCACTCCCGGATTGGCCTTTTCAGCCACACTAGACGCTGTTCCAGAACCACCTTTCAGAGCGCGATACCATAGTCTTTCGAGACTGAAGGTTGCCAACCTACCAATTTTCTGCAATGATTTTCTGAATTTCAAAGATTTTAAAGAGACTCAGGACTATGTTTGGTTTTTCATATTACTTTACGTAGCTGCCAATACCACATGGTTGGGTAGACCTGGGTTCTGCATCAGGAAGACTGGTAGACCTGGGCTCCAAAGACTATTCTGGCTGTCAGTACCCTCCCCCTGCCCTATTTCCCCCCCCCCATTCTGCCTTCCCCCATTACCCCCTTCCCCTTTGGGAAGGGGCCCAAAAGAAACTTTGTACCCCCTGATAAAACTCTTCTCAGAGGCCCTGCCCCCCCTGGAAACACTACAGTACACATGGAACTCTACATTACACTAAGCATTTTGAACTATGGTGTGGTGTTAAATATAGCATTGTCTCTATGTTTGTATCCATAAGAACAATAAGAATAACAAGATACCTATTGGCAAAACCTTCATGGAAACATGTTCTGACATATTCCGTCTCAGTCACTGCCTCTTTGCTAAATATTCTGTATTGCTGTAAGCAGATCTACACACATTTTAAAAAAAAATCTCTTATGAACTCTTTAATACAAGGCATAAATATTTATGCCATGGTCCCAGGGAGAGTGTGGAGATTCAAACTATTATGAGGAGATCTGCATTTACTGTTCAGATGCTTTCTGCACCATTTACAGTGGGAATCTTCATAGGCTTATAGGCTCAATTTTATTAAATTAACAATTCAATCCTACCCAACTCTCCATGCAGCTGTGCCAAGGTAGTACATTCTGTATCCCATGGGGGTGTTTTGGCCTCTGAAGGCCTTCTTGGTGTAAGGGAAAATTTGTTCCCTTGCCCTAGAGCAGGGGTCTCCAAATGTTTTGGCCAGAGGGCCGCATCGAATATCTGGCGTGGTGTGGAGGGCCAGAAAAAAAATTGAGGGTAAAATCCTAACTGGCAGTTATGCCAGCACAGGTGGTCTTGGATGGTCGCAAACGTGCCATAAAGCACATTTGCACCTCTGTGGGCGGGAGCTGTGTCGGCACATTTAGATGCGCTGACAAGCGGAGTCAGGCAGAAGCCTCTGTGGTGGCTCCTGTGCCGCCGCTTGTGTTGGCACAAGCACGCTGACACAAGCAGCAAAGGCAGGCATAGGGGTCATGGGGAGGGTGCGGGAGGGGGTGTTACTGGGTGGGGGAGGGCGGGGGGAAGTTGGCCCCAGGGGCGGGCACATGGGGAGCCGTGGGCGGGGCTGGGACCCGGCGGTTATGCTGGATCCCAACCCCAATCCCTGGGGAGAGCGGAGCAGCTTTGTGCCACTCTGCTTTCCTCGGACTAGCGCCACCTCTGGAGGTGGCGCAGGTCCAAGGAGACCCATTGGGTGCGCAGCCCTTATCCATGGGTAAGGGGAAGAACTTCTCCTTGCCCGTGGCTGAGCCACTGCACCTAACAAAGCTGCATTGGATGCAGCGCAAGCCTCCTGGCTTGCCTGCTCCAGCGCAGGTTTGGATTGCGCCCTAAATATAAAATTTAAATAAATAAATTAGAGATGGAACTTAGATGAGTGAATAAATGAATGAATGGGCTCATACATTCAACCTCTCTGGACCTCAGAACACCCTCCAGACACAATCAGAGCACAGTTCTGGACACAGTTCAGTTGAGTGGGCCAGAGGCTTTCAGGGGACAAAAGTTTGGCCACGGTCCAGAAAGAGGCTTGCTGCAAGCCGCATCTGGCCCCAGGGCCAGGGTTTGGCGACCCCTGCCCTAGGGTATGCTAGCGCAAGTTCACAGGGATTTGGGTTGGAGCCTGGGAAGGGGGCTAGGATATTGGCGTGTACCATTGCCACTGCTGTTGCTCATATTGCCCCCTTCCCAGTCCCCATCTGCTTGTACCCCATCTCCTCCCTGTTCTTTCCCCTCCCCACCTCTCTCCCATCCCCTGTGCTAACTTATGGGTGCCAGCATGTTGATAGGTGGAGCTGGCCACTCCTTGCTTGTGACGGCAACCAGGCTGTGCCAAATGGCTTGCTGCATTTTGCAACAGCCATAGAGGATATTACTCAGCCAGAATAAGTATTCTGCTGGAGAAAGGCCCAAAAAGAATTGGCTGTAAATAGCCCAAAGATAGAACCTTAAGCATATCATTGCCAATTGAGGGTAAATAGAATGCTAGATCCAGGGAGGTGGCGGCAAGATGCATCTGCGTGAGCTGCCACTCTGCAATCTATCATCCTGGATTGATGGGAGCTGTTCTTCCAAACAGACCATTACAGTCTCTGCTGAAGAAAACCTCATCTCCTTTCTTCCCTCCCCCTTCACCTTCATTTCAGATTGAGAGGGTTCCGTTCCTGGGGACATGACATATGACCAGGTGACCATGACATGACAGGTGACCATGAAGAGAACCAGGCAGTCATCCAGGACAGGACCATCAACATCTTACCTGTAAATTCCTTCAACAGAGGCATCAATTTGGCATCAATTCCTGTTTCTTTTGGTTATTGAGTTAAACCAAATGCCACTCCTAGACATTTGATACTCCTTATTTTTATTTTTTTAACCCGGTTTAGCTTCTTTTGTTTGTGTTCATGTTTACACCGCTTTTACAATCTGCATTTACTGATGTTTATTTTTGGAAGCCACCTTGTGGATTTTTGAGGGGAAGCCAAAAGGTGGGTCTAAATATTTTTTAAATAAGTAAATATGATAGAGTATATCAGCAAACATACCCCCAAGTTTACAGGCTGGGAAATAATTCTCAAAAAAGGCTTAGCTTTTTTCCCTCCAGAGCTCTCTGAAAAAAAGCCCATGAATGTGAAGCCAGCTCCGAACTGAGCTAAAGGAAGGTCACCCATTGTGTTTCTCAGCTTGGAGCCTGGTATATGTATTAACATATTTGCATCTACCTCTTAGAGATACCCATAAGGTGATGATGATGATACATGAAATTTAATTTAATAAAATGTATTTTGATTTCCACGCTTCACTTATTGCCAGTAATCTGTGTCACCGAAAGATCCTGGGAGACTACTTTACAAGATCCCAAATTGACAGCCTAGGAGTTTGGGTAAACAGCAATAATAAAAAACGAATACTTTGCACTAGGATAGCAATTATAAAGCATTCAAAAATTGCATTAACTTGATATCACTTTGAAAAACATGAAAGGAAGAAATGTGATGGTAACATGTTGTCAATGGGGGGTTTGTTTTTGTTTTTGTTTGTTTTGCTCAGGGGATGCATTTTCTTCAGAATCCAACAGACAATATTAGCAGACTAATATCTTCCCAGTGTGGTGGAAATTGAGTGAAAATTAATGAAGATAATAAGCTGTACTCAAATTGCTTCATTCCTGTCATGGTATCTGCCATTGATGATGTTCAGCTTACCATCTGTCAGGGCTCTCACAAGGTGACAACAAGTGGCTAAACCTGCAGAGTAGACGCAGAAGGTATTTTCCAGTTCGGGGACTGTGAGGGAAATGGCTTGAGCTCAATAACTGGAGTACAGCAAGTGGAACTTGCAGTTCTGTTGACCAAGTAGAAGCCCAGACTCCTACCTTGCCAAAAGCAAGAGGTGAGATTTGACACTAGGTTTGATCAAGTTGCCGACAGGAAGTGTGCAACTTTGTCCTATGTGTTTTGTAGGCAGAACAAATGTCATATTGCCTACCAAGCCTATGGAACAATGCTGCCATTTCTCTTCTGAATTTGAAGACATCTCTGAGGTATGAGTTGGATGCATAAGAACATAAGAACATAAGAACATAAGAACAGCCCCACTGGATCAGGCCATAGGCCCATCTAGTCCAGCTTCCTGTATCTCACAGCGGCCCACCAAATGCCCCAGGGAGCACACCAGATAACAAGAGACCTCATCCTGGTGCCCTCCCCTACATCTGGCATTCTGACTTAACCCATTCCTAAAATCAGGAGGTTGCGCATACACATCATGGCTTGTACCCCATAATGGATTTTTCCTCCAGAAACTCGTCCAATCCCCTTTTAAAGGCGTCTAGGCTAGACGCCAGCACCACATCCTGTGGCAAGGAGTTCCACAGACCGACCACGCGCTGAGTAAAGAAATATTTTCTTTTGTCTGTCCTAACCCGCCCAACACTCAATTTTAGTGGATGTCCCCTGGTTCTGGTATTATGTGAGAGTGTAAAGAGCATCTCCCTATCCACTCTGTCCATCCCCTGCATAATTTTGTATGTCTCAATCATGTCCCCCCTCAAGCGTCTCTTTTCTAGGCTGAAGAGGCCCAAACGCCGTAGCCTTTCCTCATAAGGAAGGTGCCCCAGCCCCGTAATCATCTTAGTCGCTCTCTTTTGCACCTTTTCCATTTCCACTATGTCTTTTTTGAGATGCGGCGACCAGAACTGGACACAATACTCCAGGTGTGGCCTTACCATAGATTTGTACAACGGCATTATAATACTAACCGTTTTGTTCTCAATACCCTTCCTAATGATCCCAAGCATAGAATTGGCCTTCTTCACTGCCACCGCACATTGGGTCGACACTTTCATCGACCTGTCCACCACCACCCCAAGATCTCTCTCCTGATCTGTCACAGACAGCTCAGAACCCATCAGCCTATATCTAAAGTTTTGATTTTTTGCCCCAATGTGCATGACTTTACACTTACTGACATTGAAGCGCATCTGCCATTTTGCTGCCCATTCTGCCAGTCTGGAGAGATCCTTCTGGAGCTCCTCACAATCACTTCTGGTCTTCACCACTCGGAAAAGTTTGGTGTCGTCTGCAAACTTAGCCACTTCACTGCTCAACCCTGTCTCCAGGTCATTTATGAAGAGGTTGAAAAGCACCGGTCCCAGGACAGATCCTTGGGGCACACCGCTTTTCACCTCTCTCCATTGTGAAAATTGCCCATTGACACCCACTCTCTGCTTCCTGGCCTCCAACCAGTTCTCAATCCACGAGAGGACCTGTCCTCTAATTCCCTGACTGTGGAGTTTTTTCAGTAGCCTTTGGTGAGGGACCGTGTCAAACGCCTTCTGAAAGTCCAGATATATAATGTCCACGGGTTCTCCCGCATCCACATGCCTGTTGACCTTTTCAAAGAATTCTATAAGGTTGGTGAGGCAAGACTTACCCTTACAGAAGCCATGCTGACTCTCCCTCAGCAAGGCCTGTTCGTCTATGTGTTTTGAGATCCTATCTTTGATGAGGCATTCCACCATCTTACCCGGTATAGATGTTAGGCTGACAGGCCTATAGATGCAAACTCTACAGAGTTGAAGATGCAAACTCTACAGACCCTAAGAGTGAAGCCTCGCAGACTCCAATATTAGTTTTAGTTATATATTACCCACAACTGCTTCTAAGTCTCAAAATTAACTATATGTTCTCCATATTTTGCCTTGTAAGTGTACTTATAAAATGTCAATTTTTCTGCATTTTGGGGGACCACATTATAGTGGCATGAAAATGAGTCTGCCCAGTTAATTGAGAGATTTTTGTGTAATAACTGCCCCCACTCACTCACTCACTCACTCACTCACTCACTCACTCACTCACTCACTCACACACACACACACACACACACACACACACACAGAGAGAGAGAGAAGCACAGAAATGCACAAACACAAAGGGCTGAACATGATGATGTTTCTCCACAGATACTATCCATCACATAGGAGAGAGCAAGTACTCATCTGCCTCCCTACCCACTGGTATATCTGTCCTGCATTCAACATCTTGCAGGTGTCCGTGCAGAAATTGCTACATTCAGGTACTACCTATGCACACAAAATGCAGTTCACATGAACAAAAAAACCTATACTTTATAGATGTCCTGAAAAATCAACCGTGAGGTTTTGCCCTGCACATGTTAGATTTTATATGCATATTGACTGTTTTTAAACAGTACTTCCCAGCATGAATGCACAGAGATGTCAAAGGTGATGCAGATTTGTTGAATGGGCAAGGAGGGAAGGTGCCACACACTTGCTCTCCTCCAGCTATGAGCTAAATCAAGAGAAAAGTGTTGTCTGATCTGGTCTATACATGTACGTGTGTGTGTTCATATGTGCTCGGTTGCATGTGTGAATGCATGTGTGTATATGAGTACATTACATGCATATATCATGGAGAACTCTAAGCTCAGATTGAACGTTTGGAAATTCAGGAAAAGCAAAGGAACCTTTCTAATGTCCTTGAACTTTATTTTTCTATCTATGTTATACACATCATAGCTTATACTATGTTGCCTTTAGAATATTGTATTTCATATTGCACATGGATTAATAAAGACAGCCACTAGATGAAGGATCACCTTATGATGCTATTCTGTAGATGTTTAATGCATCTCTGTGCCATTAGCATTGTTGGAGTTCATATGGTTTCTTTTTCCTCCTAGGATGCGTTGAAATGCTGTCTCCACTGTTGGCGTTGGCAGCAAAGTGATCCCCCTAAGTAATACCCTGCTTTATCCAGAATTGCCAAACAGTCTGTTCCCCTTTTTGCTAACTATGATTTGCTGTCACTCACACCCTTCTTCCTACAGCCAGTGTTTCTTCACTTATGCTAGTTCTTAGCTTCGGTTTTGTTTTTTTTAATGGCAATATTGTGCCAAATTTTCTGTGCCTTGCACTGTGGTCTCCCCAAGTGTTTGCTCTTCCTGTTTCATCAGTTCAAGGCTGAGTGATGATATCAGCTTCTGTTGCAGCCCTCAAAGAATGCTTTCAAGCCTGATGTTGATAGCTCTTGTCTTCCTCGTGGCAATTTTCTTTAGTGTCTGGGAGTAGCCTGTCACCACACATTGGAAAGCTCTATTTATTTCAAAAACTTGTACAGATGGTAGTGAGAATGATCAGGATCTCAGTGTCCTTTGCTGCATGTTCAGATATTAGATTGCATACATTGTATTTATTTCTAAAACCAATTTTCCAGTTGGGAAAATTATATGGGGTTTGTTGTTGGCATCTTTCAGTCTTGGAAGACTATGGTGTCATGCTCTGAATGGTGGTTATGAAACAGAGTATCCTCTCCAGTGCGTGAAGCCTGGGTAAAGTAGATATGGAGGACAGACTGTTTCCCATGCAGCGAATCCCTCCTCTCTACGTCGCTGAAATGGTCCAGTGGAAAGGCAGAGGCCAATACGGTTGGTTCCAGCGTCGTCGTAGGAGTTGCCAGAACGTGACTGCATTCAGCCATGAACTGCCTCAGGGACTCCAGCTCCAGATTTTGTCTCAAGGTTAACTCCTGAAGCCTGTTCCATAACTGGATGTAGCCACAAGGCAGTGGAGGTTTGGGATCAGAGTTTTCCTTCTCTCAGATGAGCTGCCGTCCCAGGCTGATCAGTCCCATCTACCCGGTGGCTGTTTAGTCGCCTCTTACGACAAGTACAGCCAAACTGAGGGCCTATTCTTATCCCCAGCCCCTAGGGGAGATTTTTTCTGTCTATATGGGGTTAAGCTCCCTAGATAGGCATGGAATGAATAAAAGTTGTAATTAAAAATGCTGCTGCCCAAACTTGATGCTTGCCAAACTCAGAACTAGCCCAGTGGTCCTCAAACTTACTTGTGTCATGATGCCCCCACAGCCTCTTCTTCCTGGCTCAGCTAGATGCCACCATCTTCAATCTCATGAAATTTCATGAGATTCAAGATGGTATTGTCCAAATCCCTGGAGATTTCATGAAATCCAAGGTGGGGGGCGCCCAAATATCACATGATTTGGGTGCTGTCATCTTGAATTTGACAAAATATCCATAGATACAATATGGCAGCCCCTGAGAGAACAGGTAGACAGGGCTATCAGGGATATCCTGTGGCGCCCCTGTAAGTGTGCGGTACCCTAAGGCATTGTGACGCACACTTTGGAAGCCCCTGGTCTATGCCCACAAAGGATTCACCAGGCTGGGCAACCTTTGAACCTTCAGTATAGTAGCCACAGTAGCTCCTAAAACACCCTCAGGGGGTGCCTTATGGGCTTCAATTGGGGCCCTGGATAGGTGTCTAGAAATCGTCTTTATACCACTAGGCCAAAGCAGGTAAGTGATACATTCCTAATCTATATAAAGGCTTCCATACAAGGCTAGCTTACTAACTTAGGGCCCAATCCTGACCTGAGCCAGTGCTGGAACTGACTACCAGCACCAACCCAGTGCCAGTTGGAGCTGAGCCCAGTGCTGGCCAGACACCGGCTGGAGTTAGGTAAGAGCTCTGGGAGGTGGCAAGGGCCTTGGGAGTGGGGGGGGAAGCGTTCTGGGGAGGGGGAGTGTGGGGCAGCAGAAGAAGCCAGCGCGGAAGGGGGTAGGACCAGTGGAGATCTGCTCCGCTGGATTCTGAAACTCTGGGTCAGGCCAGAAGGCTCGACATGGAAGCTTTCAAGTCTGCACTGGCAAAATAGCCGACACAGACTTGAGAAGCACCATTGTGGTGCTTGGGGGCTTCCCCAGGGGAAGGGAATGAAAGTCCCCTTCCTCCAAGAAGACCTCTGATGGCTGCCGCAGGATGAAGCAGTAGCTGCTTTGGTGTCACTGCGCCTGGCAGCAGTGCCACCTTCAGGTTTGGGCTATTAGAAGGTGCTTTCTCGCTACTAGCTATAGGCTGCCCTCATCTGGTTTGACAAAGGATGCTACAATAGAACAGGGGTGTGCAAACCTTTTGGCCATATCATCTCCCCGATACTGTTTTGGGGGTGGAAAAAAAGAATTAATTTACATTTCAAATTTGAATACATTTACTTAAATTTATATAAATGAATGTATTAGAGATGGAATATATGAATGATGAATGAATGAATGAATTGATTGATTAATTCAAACCAGTTCATAAGCACTTTCAAATACTTGGGGCAAACCTGTGTGCAGCCTCTCCAGTCCTCATAACACAGCAGAGCTGTGGAGGATTACACAGAGGAAATCCTTGCCTCTGGAGGATTACAGGGTGCACCTGTGGGCTGGATGGAGGGGGCTTGCTGCGGATCACATGGAGGCTTGCCGCAGGTCACATCTGGCCCGCAGGATGGGTTTGGGCACTCCTGCAATAGAAGATACAGTGGTGGTACATTTTGGCAACTATGTTGTTATCTGAGAATAACACTTCAAGCATCTCCTAAGATAAAATAAAATTTCCAGTCTTCCACATACCATTTTTTATGTTGCATAGAGTTGTCTTAGCAGGCAGGGTCCCTTAACCAAATTTAATACATTGAAGTATAAATTTGGTTCTTTTTGTAGAGTATTGGAGAAATGAAGATGGGTCATCTGACCTTGGCAACATTCCGTTGACCTGAAACATAATTTCCAGGAATGCATCTTTAGGTAAATATACTGATATGATAGGACAGGGTTGGTTTTGATGCACAGTGCTGCACTTGCACAGGCAGTCAAGATGGCTATTAGTAGATGTGTTTGTTTTTGTTAGAAATGCAAACACACACACACACACACACACACACACACACACACACAAACTGCACTTTGGTGTTTAAGATATTTTCCAGAAATTAAAATTGATCACTGGAAAAGTTACTATTTTCCAGTTAGAAATAATACAGTGGCTGCATCCTCAGACACTATATCATCTATGTCACCTGCCTAGTACACATTTAAAGAATTTAAAATCAATAAAAATGAGAACTTGGAATGAGAACTCAGAATTAAAACACATAACACCGCTTTCTGCCTTTTTCATTTTTAATTTCAAGTCACAAAATATGCAAAAAACCCAAAATAAAATAAAATAATTTTCAAACACCTTTAGCTATTAGGCTATGGGCACAATCCTATCCTGAGATGGACCAGGCAAGCCAAGAGGCTTACACTGTATCCAGCGCAGGATTGTGGCCACAAGTGGCTTAGTCAGAGGCAAGGGGAGACTTTTCCCCTTTCCCCTGGATAAGGGCTGCTGGCCCTCTATGGGTCTCCTCAGACTTGCGCCACCTCTGGAGGTGGCACAAGTCCGAGGAGAGCAAAGCAGCTTGAAGCTACTCTGTTCTCCCCGGGAACGGGAGTTGGGATGTGGCATAACTGCCGGATCCCAGCCCTGCCTCCCGCTCCCTGCCTGCCCACCCCCAGGGCCACCCACCGGCCTGCCCTCCCCCATCCAGGAAAGATCAGGAAAGCCTCCTCTGCATGTTAGATGCAGAGTCAAAATGTGTAAAAAGACAAAAGCCAACTGCAGTCAGAGATATAGTTCTTTTTTCTCAGTAGTTTATTCTTTAACAAGAAAGATAAATAGAAGAACGATTAAACTTGAGATATGGAAGGGCAAAATGTCCCAATTATGCAAAAAAACAAGTCCCCAGTATTTACTATTGATTTATTAGTTCATATTATTTGAAGCTTGTGACCATTGTCCATTGTTCTGTCTTCACCCAGGTACATAAGAAAGAAAAAGGAAGATGGGGGAAGGGGAGTGGGGTTGAGTTTGTCAATGAAGCAAACAACCAGATGGCATCAACAGTTGTTGCTTTAGAACAATATACTTGACACTGAAGCACTCCAGAAAGGGGTCTCTTATACCATTAAATGTTTCAAAGGCATGCCTATGTATACATCGAACATGCTGCCAGAACGTCAAGACTAGGAATTCTTGCTACCCAGTTATCAATATCAAGTGGAGAGCTAGATTCCCAAGCATTTCAGATCAGTTGCTTAGCAACTAAACGAAGCAGATCAAATCCCAGAAAGCATAGTCGTAGGTTTCTCCGGAGCAGAAGAAGCTTCTGATGTGGAGGAGTGGAAGCAGAGATGTAAGTTGTACTCCTTTCTCCCCCTTTTTTCCCCTATGCTTCTGCACATATGTTAGATGCAGAGTCTCAATGTGCAAGATATGGAATTGTCTCATAAGTTGTGCAACTCATTCACATACAGCAAAGCATTTGTAGTGGTAAATTACAGAGGTCATCATGTGCTTGTGCATATTGAACTATGCCACATTTGTTCCCCACATTATGCCTGTAATAAAACTCACTTGTGCTTTTTCTCAACACTTTTTTTTGCTTTTTTTGTTTAGAATGCAGAATGACATTTGTTTCGAGGAAAGAATTCAAGTCCTGCCACTCGGGATGGGGAGGGCTTTTTCGGGACACAACAGTATGGAGACCGCTGATATAGAGGAATGTTGACTTGCCCAAGGCAAAACAGTAAACTCTTAGGCAAGTAGACTTAAACATTGTTTTTACCATACTGATGGCACAATCCTATTTGTTGACTGTACCAGTACAGGGAATTGCAAACATGCTGTAAAGCACATCTGTGGCATTGAAGGCCTGCACCACCCCACCAGCACTAAATCCTGACAAATGGCCACTGGTGCAGTTAAGTTCTGTACCAAGTAGCACAGGGGCAGAGGGAAGGCAGGGAGGGGGTATGACAGGCAAGGGGAGGGTGGAACGAGGCAGATCATGGCTGGGAAGGGGCGGAATCAGCAGAGGAGGCCCCCGTCATATCCTAACCCCCTTCCTGAGTCTGGAAGCCCTACATGGGGCTTCTCTGATTTGTGCCAGTGATGGTGCAGATTCAAGTAGCCCCATTGGGCAGACTGGGGCTCAACACAGAGTAAGGGAACAAATGGTCCTTTATCCCAGGGAAGACTTCTAGCCTGTTCCTAACCAGTGCTGGATACAGCATGGGCTGTGTGGTCCTTCAGTAAGGAAACTGGGTAAGTTTGTGCTGTGAAGGCCAGAAATGCTCTGCATTGGACCATCATCATTGTCCATGCACTTTGGTATGCTCTGAAGAGGCACAGTTACTGCTATGTATTCCAAAACAATGCAAACTACAATGTAACTGTATGAATGCTGGTGAACTGATATGGTGTACAACAATGTTAGTTGATAAATAAAATTAAGTTGTTGCAGACAACTATTTTCTTCATTATATGTAAGCACAGTTCATTTGAGTTCTGCCCATTCTCTAAGTCATTTTAGAGAATGAGATTCAATTCAAAGAGTACACTGCAGTGGCTGCTCAGGAGATGCGAGAAACTGAATCCACCTGCCTTCTTTCTGCCCCTACCTCTGAAAATTAAATGCTGCTATTGCCACCAGTTGGATTTGGACTCTAACTCCAATCTTAACTGAGACATACAGTGGCAGATCTTGTGAGTCAGGACCATAAGTCCCAGAACAGTGGCATGAAAGTTCCACCACTGTCAAGTTCTTCAGAGCCAACCACACCAATGGCCAGAGGCTTATGGGAAGGTAAGTAGAAAGGATTTTTACTTACATCTCCCAGGCCATCACATTGCCTCCCCCACAATAGGATGCAGTGTGTGTTCCATTGCCGGGCTGCATACTCTCGGCTGGCAAGGGGATAGGATTGGGCTGCATATGTATACAGCAGCTGACTCTGGATGCAAACACCATGCAAAGAATATCTGTTTACATGCACTGTTCCTCATCTAGCTAGGTATACATGTATAAGCCTGCTCCCACAGATGCTTCTGTGGGAAGCATCTTCTGTGGGAAGCAGAGGATTATATTTTCATGTTATTATATATTTAAATTCCCTGTCGAAAGAGGCTCCAGGTACTTGCAGAGAGCGTCTATCCAGAATCGCAGTGTGGATTCCGAGCCAACAGGTCCACCACTGATATGGTATTCTCCCTTAGACAACTGCAGGAGAAATGCAGGGAACAACGACAGCCACTCTTTATAGCCTTCATAGATCTCACAAAGGCTTTCGACCTGGTCAGCAGAGACGGCCTCTTCAAGATTCTCCCCAAGATCGGATGTCCACCCAGGCTCCTCAGCATCATCAGATCTTTCCACAAGGACATGAAGGGCACTGTTGTCTTCGATGGCTCCACATCAGACCCTTTTGACATCCGAAGCGGAGTGAAGCAGGGCTGTGTTCTTGCACCAACCTTGTTTGGGATTTTCTTCGCTGTCCTGCTGAAGCAGGCCTTTGGAACTGCAACAGAAGGCATCTATCTCCGGACCAGATCAGACGGAAAGCTCTTCAACCTCTCCAGACTGAGAGCAAAATCCAAAGTCCAGCTGAAATGTCTGCGTGACTTCCTCTTTGCCGACGATGCAGCTGTCACTACCCACTCTGCCAAAGATCTCCAGCAGCTCATGGATCGTTTTAGCAAGGCCTGCCAAGATTTTGGACTGACAATCAGCCTGAAGAAAACACAGGTCATGGTTCAGGATGTGGACTCACCTCCCTGCATTACAATCTCTGAGCATGAACTGGAGGTTGTCCATGACTTTGTGTACCTTGGCTCAACGATCTCCGACACTCATTCTCTCGATACCGAGCTAAACAAGCGCATCGGTAAAGCAGCTACCACGTTTTCCAGACTCACAAAGAGAGTCTGGTCCAACAAGAAGCTGACGGAACATACCAAGATCCAGGTCTACAGAGTTTGCGTCCTGAGTACACTTCTGTACTGCAGCGAGTCATGGACTCTTCGCTCACAACAGGAGAGGAAACTGAGCGCTTTCCACATGCGCTGCCTCCAACGCATCCTCGGCATCACCTGGCAGGACAAAGTTCCAAACAACACAGTCCTGGAACGTGCTGGAATCCCTAGCATGTATTCACTGGTGAAACAAAGACGCCTGCGTTGGCTTGGTCATGTTGTGAGAATGGATGATGGTCGGATCCCAAAGGATCTCCTCTATGGAGAACTCGTGCAAGGAAAGCGCCCTACAGGTAGACCACAGCTGCGATACAAGGACATCTGCAAGAGGGATCTGAAGGCCTTAGGGATGGACCTCAACAAGTGGGAAACCCTGGCCTCTGAGCGGCCCGCTTGGAGGCAGGCTGTGCAGCATGGCCTTTCCCAGTTTGAAGAGACACTTTGCCAACAGTCTGAGGCTAAGAGGCAAAGAAGGAAGGCCCATAGCCAGGGAGACAGACCAGGGACAGACTGCACTTGCTCCCGGTGTGGAAGGGATTGTCACTCCCGGATTGGCCTTTTCAGCCACACTAGACGCTGTGCCAGAACCACCTTTCAGAGCGCGATACCATAGTCTTTCGAGACTGAAGGTTGCCAATACAATATTTAAATTATATTTTCATTGGTAGGTATAGAGTGAACACCATTTTCTGAATGAATGGCAGCATAAGAAACCCCCGTTCACTGGCAATCATAAAATGATAAAAGCCTTTATTTAACTGATAAATGGAACTGCGTCTACGTAAAATATGCCTTTGAGAATCTAGCTGAAAGTTCAGCTATTTCAATATGGTACCTGCAATGATTTGTTCATTAAAAGCAAATGATAGGTATTGATGTTGGTGACAGGGTTTATTGTAATTGACTGCAGAAATGCTAGTGCGAAAACTGGGGACACTGGTAGCAAAAGTATTATTACACATAACTCAATTGAAACACATGCAGACAACTACAATAAGCGTATTTCCTAATTTGTGTTTTTTTTAAAGAGAGCAGTCTCAATTATAACAGCAAAGAATCTTCCATTTGCACTTGAGATCTAGCTGTATTCGTGTTTCACCATACTTCTTTTCCAGTACTGATATATACCACTAGAGGCCATCCTACTCCTCCTTAAATAGGTAAGTATGCAGATTCCTTCTTCTTCTTCCTTTTATACAATGAATGTGATTATCCCATGAACGTGAAGGAGCATAAAAAGCGAAATCTAGTCTACTGTTTAGATGCACAGTCCGTACCTTTTTTGTCAAAATCTGCCTCTGAAAACAGCACTCTATCAACCATCAGCTTTAAATGTTGCTTTCAGGACTTTTATTTCAGGTGTTTCCTTCTCAGGAGGTCCCTGTCTATTCCAAGAATTTTTTGAGAGCTGAAGACTGAACAATTGAGTGGAAGTTGCAGCTGTCTCTCTAATCAACTGAAATACAAACAGCAAACCTTGTATTCTAGGAAGAAATTCAAGACAGGCAGACAGTGAAGCCTTGATTCTGTCAACAAATGAACAAACATGGACCTCTCTTCGTACAAAGATCTAGTAAAGCTAGAGGCAATTTCACACCAGGTGTTTTTCTTCTCGATTTTCCTTTGCAATTCATTCTGTTCAGCTAACTTTATTTATCTTTTCCTGAACAGTTCATGTTTTTGTTCCCAAGGACTGCACGCATGCATGTATGGGTATATACGTGTGTGTAGGTAAATTTTAAAATGGTTAATTTTCATTACAGCAGTCGTACAATTGTGCAAATTCCCACCAGGAGAAATGCTCTAATTAAAAATGAGGTGCTGAAAGATTATGCCAAGATCTATGATGTGAGACTGCATCTGATGAGAAATGCTTCTGCCCAGGACCGGATTAACACAGTAGCAAAAGTAGCATATGCTAGGGGCCCAGCATTTTCGAGGGCCCTGCACCAGCTTCCTCACTGCATCGAAGGCCTGTCAAGCAACCAGGAAGGAAGACTGAGTGGCCCAGCCAGCCACTCTTTCCTGCTGCCGCCCAGTTCTTTCCCCAACCCATTTTCTGATTTGGAACTTGATATGAATCTGCTCCAATGGTTTTAACTCTTGGAGCAATGTTGAGTCAGTGGCTTCTTTGAGCTCAGAGCTTGAACTTCTGCCATGGGGGGGGGGGGGCTTCTGTAACCACAAAATGCCCAAATTCTGCACAAGTAAATCATGAGATGCATCCTCTTTAGTTTGTTTTTCTGTACTTTGCCCTTAAGGTGTGGGGAGGGGAATCCACTGAGCTCAGAATACTAGTAAGCATTTTAGCAAAGGTGTAGCAAATGAAAAAGTTGAACTAGTTTACTATGCAAGTAAATAATTTATGTTTTAATATTTGTGTGTGTGTGTGTGTGTGTGTGTGTGTGTGTGTGTGTGAATATAGGGGTCCTTTATAACATGCTGCAGGTTCCGCACTAGCATAATCCGGCCCTGCTTCTGCCTCTTTAAAGAGGTGCATGATTTTGTGCAATGAACCACAAAGTGGAGTACACAAAAATGATGAATCCTGAGATGTGAAAACCATGCCCTTTCCTTGTGTAAAAACCAGCAGCAGACAAGTGCTTGAAAGCTCAAAACCACTCCCTATCTGAAGCTTACCTACATAATGAAATATGAGACCAGTCATCAGGAAAACATTCTTATCATAAATATGCAAGCACATTCTTCACAGCTGAAACCATTTGAAGCTTCTGAGCCTGCTTTTCGAGCACGGCTGCTTTTGACATTCCACTGAAATCTGTCCCTGCATCAAAACATGATGAAAATGATCTCTGAAGCTAAGAGAACTGAGTTTGGGCTGTGACTTCTTATTTGGAAACATGCATTTTAAATAAAAGATGGGTCCAGAATGGTCATCATAGAATAACCCATTGCAGTCCTAATTTCATTTGCCATTCTCCAACTCTCCCATGTCTTTCTCGCTGACAAAGATGTCTCTAATCCCTGAGGAAGATGCTAAATTGTGTTTGTGGCTTTGCATCTGATTTTTCCCACACGAATCACAAGGAAGATCACATCATGTGTCACCATAACAATGGTCCCCAAACATCAACGGCAATGCCAATCCAAAGAAATATGTCTTTCTTTAGATGCTTCCAACTGTACTGCCTATCAAGTTGCCTGAGGTGCTGGGGAAAGCTGACATCTGGAAGCAGCATTTGTCCTTTGATTGTAGCAAGTTCAGCTCTCCTACCTCTTTTTCTCTGTGCAGCACAGGTTAATCAGTGGGACAAAGGGAAAATAGGGATGGGATTTTGCTGAATGCCATTGCAGGACTTTGATTCTGTAAGATTAGATGATATGACTCAAAACCACAAATAGAAAGTTCGGAATTAATCTCAACTTTATTTAAAAGATCTGTTTAAATAGTGGGTAAAGCCTAGTTGCAGCTCAGTCTTATCCTGTTGTCAGAAAAGATGCTCTGGAAGCATGCAGAGCGGTGTGCTTCTGGACCACCATGGAGAGGACACGGAGGCTCATGCATGTCAGTTGGAGGAGGAAGGTCCACCAATGGGAGTGAGTCAGGGTGCAATCCTAACCCCTTATCTCAGTGCTTTCCAGAACTGACATAAGGACAATGCAACTCTGAGGTAAGGGAACAAACATTCCCTTACTTTGAGGAGGCCTCTGTGAGTGACACCCAACCGCAGGATGCAGCACACGTCCCATTGGCACCTGGAAAGCACTGACATAAGGGGTTAGGATTGCGCCCTCAGTGGGGTGGGCAGATTGGGGTAAGGCAGTGGGTGGAACAGTCCAGGAAAGGGAGGAGTAGGGGGCTGTGTCCTGGTGCAAGTGACCTATGCCAATATGCTATCCCCTTCCTTGCCTCTCAACATGTTCCCTTTCTCTTCTCAGTCTTGATCCAACTGAAGAGCTGGTGCAGGTCTGAAGAGACTCATTGGTGATCAGGAGGCTAATGGAGTGATAAGGGAAATATTTTCCCTTGCATCTCCTCAGCCTCCAAATCCACCTCTATCCCAGCTGTAGCATGGTGCATACTATGGGTGAAGGAAACCACAGGATTGGGCCTATAATTACTGAAGTCAGATCTGGAAGACAGCAGTATGACCTTAGTCTTAACAACATTTGTGCAAATTCCTGTATAGTAAACCTCTTCCTAGACATAAGACTCTCCACCAGGGATGTGTGGTGGATGGGGAGGCAGGTGAGACACAGCCTCCGCACCAGAGCCATTCAAAAAGTGCTGCTGCCATGTGAGGCACCCAAACATCCACAACCCACACGCAGAGCTCTTGTGGGGAGGCTCTGCCTCACCTCACATGGCAGTGGTGTTTTTCGAAGGACTCCAGTGGGGAGGCTCTGCCTCACCTGCCTCCCCTGCCTCCCTACCCGCTGCACATCCCTGCTCTCCATTCTGTCTGTGGTTGGGCGCAAGGAACACCATTCTGTGTTTTGAGGAGGCATCACCATGATTCATTTCTTCTTTTTCTACTCCACAATAATCATAACAAATACATTTTGGTGATTAACCTAAAGACCATGCAGCTAGAGTTGATAACAGAGATGAGATTCTGCACACTGCATGTCCACCTCAGGTAGTTTCACCTCATTGCTTTCCTCATAGCCACTATGAGCTTCTGTGAAGGAGCATAAATGTTTCATCCATTTTTTTCATTTGGTTGTGTTCAATACAACACAATGTGCTTTTTTTGTAAGTATTAGAGTTGGGCAATTTCAGACCCAAAAGGTCATTTGGAAGATGGTTCAAAAAGGTCAGCCTATGAAATAGGAAGGTGAGGGCCCAATCCTATCCAATTTTCCAATGCCGGTGCTGCTGTGCCTATGGGGTATGCACTGCTTCCTGTGTTGGGGAGGCAGTCTTGGAGGCCTCCTCAAGGTACAGGAACATTTCTTCCCTTACCTTGGGGCTGCATTGCAGCTGCCCCGTGCTGAAAAGTTGGATAGGACTGGGTCCTAAGTCTCTGGAAAAACAGCAAGTTAAGTTACTGTCTTTCTGATTGAAATTAGTCTGTGGAACCCCTTGCCACAGGCTTGTCATTCGCCTATGGAACTCTTTGCCACGGGATGTGGTGATGGAGTCTGGCCTAGATGTCTTTAAAAGGGGATTGGACAGATTTCTGGACGAAAGTCCATCATGGGTTACAAGCCATGATGGGTATGTACGGTTTGAGATTAGCTGGTTGGTCATTATGAGGGCTGTGCAGGATTTTTTTTGTCATCTGAATTGGCTGTGGAAGGCAGTTTTTTTGCTTACCCCAGACTGGCAAGGGAGGGAAGGTATGTTCAGTAGGCATCATGCATTAACAATTAGTCACTGTGTTTTAAAAAGTGGCACAAGTTAAATCCAAGTGCAGTCTGGTGTCTTTGTTGGGGGGTGTGAGAGTAAACTAAATGCCAGATGCAGGGGAGTGACAGTGAGATGCAAGTATCCTGTTGTCTGTGTGCTCCCTGAGGCATCTGGTGGGCTGCTGTGAGCTGCAGAAGCTGGACTCGATGGGCCTTGGGCCTGATCCAGCAGGGCTCTTCTCATGTTCTTATCGATCAAAATGTTGGACTAAAAGTTAGTGTTAGACAATACAGAAAACCTCAATCTAATGGATCTCAATTCAACAAAGTTCAGAAGAAAAAGACAATTTCAGAGGTCCAAGAGGTCCTTTAAACCCTACCTTACAGAACTCCTTTCATAATGCCAATGAGTTCTATAAGTTATGGGTTGGGAAGTGCTGAGGGCAGGCTTCCAAGGCCTCCAACAGTCTGGCCCCATCATTGGGCAGGAGAACCAACAGGTTGAAGAAAGGGCAGAAGGAAGAGTTTGAGGTGCCTGCCTCTCAGAAATGATCAGTGATGATAAACCCTAATAATGAACTGTGAAAAGGATATGTTTACATTTATTTATTTTTCATTTTTTCACATTTTTTACTACCTTTCCTCTAAGGCAGTGTTTCTCAAACTGTGGGCCGGGACCCATTAGGTGGGTCACAAGCCAATTCCAGGTGGGTTCCCATTCATTTCAATATTTTATTTTTAATATATTAGACTTGATGCTACCATGGTATGTGACTGCATTTGGGGAAATGTTACAGAACTGTACTTTTCACAGGCTACTCTGTATATGCTTTTGATAGTAAATGGAACTGACGCCTGGGTAATCGTGGGTAAGATTGCAGCCTAGGATTGTTTAAAATTTTCCTGGCTTGTCGATGTCACTACCGGTCATGACATCACTTCTGGTGGGTCCTGACAGATTCTCATTCTAAAAAGTGGGTCCCAGTGCTAAGAGTTTGAGAAGCACTTCTCTAAGGACCTCAGGGTGGTGCATATAGTTCATCTCCTCCTTTCGTCCTCACAACAACCCTGCGAAGTAAGTGAGGCTGAGAGATAGTGAGTGGTCCAAGGTCACCCAGGAAGCTTTATGACTGAGCAGGGATTTGAACCTGGATCTTCCAGATCTAACTCCAACTTCCAAACCACTATACTATTTTTTAGAACTGGGATTGATGTTATGCTATAAAATACCACAAGACATAGCCCTCTATGGCAAATTTTCTGTTCCCCATCTTGTAATAGCTGAATTATCACACCATGTAGAATAGAAAAATCATGTGGGGAATTTCTGTGCCAGCGGCCTTCGGGTACTTTACACAGTGATGGGTCACATTTATCTATGTAAAAGCTGTATTCCAGACTGTCAGAACTTGTGAGCATGGAGATCAAGAACTCAACAAGGGAGATGTGATTTTTATGATAATAGTAGCAAGTGTTACATGTTCAAGAAATAATCCAAGTATCTTTCTATTATGAGCCCTGTTGAATGGGAAATAGTTGCTGCAAAGGCATAATAGTTGTGCAGTGTTTTTTTTTTCTTAAATAGAAATACTCTTGTGAAATGTGAATAGGTAATTACAGGACCCAACAAGTATCTCTAAGACCCAGGCAGGTTTCCGCTCTGCAATGGAGAGCATGAGCTGATGTTCGGAAAGCAGAATCTGAACTGCATAATGTTGGTGCTTCTCAACAATGAATGTAGCGCTATTATCTTTGAGTTAATGGGAAGAGGTCTTTGATGGGTTGTTTAGCAACAAAAGAGGATCAAGGCTAATGCATGTTATTTGCAGATGATAGGGATGACTGCAGAAATAGAACAGTGCATGTTAATAATTGTTTTGCTTAAGTTACACAATTTTTTCCGTTCCAGAGATTCATAATCTGTCAAGTATAATGGGATAGAAAAGAGCACGTAGACTTTATTACAAGGTAGTTCAGCAAAGTAGCTGGCATTTGTAAGTATAGATGGGAACTCAGGTGACTCGAGTCCGAATCATGAAAATGCTTGTCTTTTAATGATGTGAACACTCGAGTCAAACATGTGAAGGCTCAGCAAAACACTCAAGTCAAGGGCCCCTTGACTCAACACTTGTCCCCATGCATGCAGACTCGAGTCTTTGTGTCTGGGTATGCTTGTTTACTGTTTTTGTGGTGTGAAAAACCTCATGGGGCCATCATACAAACTGGGCGAGTTGCAGGGGAGTTCCAGCCAGGAGGCAGGGAAGGATTAATGTTTTGCTTTTGCAACAAATAGGAGGTGGAGGCAGGCTCTCTTGCCCGTCTCTAAAGGAACCGATGGTTATTGGATGAAGGATGGACAGTCTAATATTTTCTTTGGCTGAGAAAGGGCAGAAGAGGGACCCCAAGTGAATCCTTGCCTTGGGATTGGCTGGAGGAGCCCAGGGAGGGGGAGGAGGGATGGTTTGTAGCAATCACATTTTCCTCCTCATGGCTCCATTATTATTTAGGAGAAAGGAGCCTTATTAAACAACCTGCGCAAATGGAACTACTTCCAAGTAGAGCTGCAAAGGATTGGGTCATCCTGGTAAGTCTTGCAGTTGCTGCACATGACCTTCCTCCGTCTTGTCACTTCTGTTTCTGCTCCCACACAGTCCTTCCCCCCCTTCTCACCTTGTTTACAGATGGGTGAGGACAGCAGGGGAATGTTTAAAGAGAACTCTCTCTCTCACACACACACACACACACACGCACGCACACACTCCAGTAGCAGCCCCGTTTTTTCCATGGCAGACTTTTTAAAGGAGGTGACCCATGACTTGAGTCATTTTAAGTCACGAAAAGACAGTGACTTGGAAAGTGCCCATGTTATGACTTGATTTGATTTGCAGGGGGCTGGAGACTCATGACTCAAGTCAAGCTGCACCTGACTTGCTCATCCCTGGTATAATATGAAATTATATACTGAGGTGTCAGCTGGGTGATCTGAGTGCCTAAGAATATCCAGCAAAACAAGATAGAGTTATTGCAAGTACAGGTGACCTACATTACCTGCAAATTTGGAACCACTGGATTTGATCAGCTGCAGGTTCCGAACCCACGAGTGGGTCCAGTCTGTACCTTCTGGAGGTGATGGGAGTTATGCTTCGGTCACATCTGGAGCACCTTCTAAGGCCTACAGAAGGACAAAAAACCAGAAGTCACAGTTTTCAGCCTTCTAGAGGCGTTAGACCTTCTGAGGTCCAAAGAGGCATCCCCAACTTTCAGAAGGTGCTCCAAATGTGAACAGAGCACAACTGTAGTCGCATTTGGACCATTTCAGGTACCAAAATCAATGGGTTTGAACATACATAGATTTTGCTATCTGAGGGGGTTCTGGGAACACAATGCCTGCAGATACCTAAGGCCCACCTGTATTCTACTCGGGAAACCTAAAATATTGAACACCTCTGCTCAGATTTTTTTGCAAGGAGAATCAAAGCGAACATGAATGTTACAGAGAAGTGAACTGACCACTCAAAAGTTATCTTCATTTATTCATTTATGTAAATTTATTCAAATTTTTAACATTAATTTTTTTTTTCCCCTGGTTCCTGATGCAGTGTCAGAGAAATGATGTGACCCTCCTGCCAAAATGTTTGGACAGCCCTGGGTTACGGACATGGTGTGCATGGTGGCAGCTCCAAGAGGCTCCACAGCCATCAGTAAATTTGCAGCAGGAGCAGGCTATGGGTATGGAGAGGGAGTAATGGAACACGTTGGGAGAGGAATTTGGGGGGGAGGGAGGGGTGGCTCCTGAAGCAGCAACACATATCCTTTATTTTTCTGCCTGACCTCCCACTCCTGGCTCTCCTGGGACTTGCACCAGCAAATGGCCAGCATACGTTCAAAGAGACCCATTGCCAATCAGGTAGCCTACTGGGGGATAAGTAAAAATATCAGACAAAATGCAGGAGGTAACCTGTACTTACCTCCTGCCTGGTATCTGATTGCCCCTCCCACCATAACGTGCATGTAGTGCATGTTCCATTGGCCCAGCTGTTTGCTGTAACATGATGGGGGATAGGATTGGGCAATAAATGTATCGCAAAGAGGGTGTGTTAAAGGTATCAGGATTGTCTCTGTGCATATGTTGCAATGCTTGGCTGAGGCATCATGACTAGTCCGAAGCATCCTAATATAATGGAGAAGGATGACTGAGCCCTTCCCCCTATTAGTGTGAAAATTCCCTGAAACTTGGTACATTAACTACTGTACTTGAAGAAGCCTTCCCTTTGGCAATACCTCAGACAATTTTGATGTAGGCACAAACCTTTCTGAGAGAGGAAGAAGGGCCATTTAGGTTTCCTACATATATGACATGTACCATTGCCATCAAAGAAAGTCTTAAGAGTTTAATGGTTTAAGGATGCTATTAAGTAATTCTTCTCAGTCGAAGAAAGAACAAAGAGGAGAGCTTGAAAGTTTCTCATGAATTTCTTTTCTTCAAAGATAGAATTGTTCATCTTGATGGGGGAAAGAAAAAAGCATACTTTTTTCTATGGACTGTATGGCCGCAAATGGGCAGCGCAATCCTAACTTGAGCTGGAACAGGGAGGCCGGCAGGCTTGCCCTGTACCCAGTGCGAGTTTCGGGCTGCAAGTGGCTTGGCCCAGGGCAAGGGGAAATGCTTCCCCTGACCCCGGGGAGCGCCTCTGTAGTACCAATGGATCTATTTGGATCTGCGCCACCTTAAAAGGTGGTGCCGATCCGATCAGCCTGGAGCCATGCTGCGCTGTCCAAGAATGGAGTCAGGATCCGGCACAATTGGTGGATCCTGGTCCCACCCGACTCTCCTGCCACCCTCCCTCTCCCGTCCCAAAACACCTGCTCCCCATATCTCCCCAGACCTCTACACCGGTTGAGCTAGGCTGGCATGGACATACCTTGTTCCATCAGCACAGAGACTGGATATTGGGCTGGCGCGAACTGGCAAACCTACACCAATTTGGCCAACACTTGAGGAGGCACAAAAATGCTTTATGACATGTTTGCAACCCTCCCAGGCCAGCGCAAGAGACTTGCACAGGTGAGCGCCCAGTTAGGATTGCGCTCTCCGTTAGAGAATTCCACCCTGACACATAGCCAGGACATGCAGAATGTGTTTCCTTGTTCCAACTTCAAATAAGTACCATTGCATCCTATGCTGGAACTGAGCAGGCTGGAGGTCTCCTTGGGATAAGGAAAGCCCCAGCCTGCTCAGTGGGGCTTCTTGAATCTGCACCAGCTATTTCACTGGTGCAGACTTGAGAAGCCTTGTGTTGGGCTTAAGCCCAACAAGGGGGACAAGGTTTGGTGAAGGTGGTCCCATCCCCCATTCTGGCCCCAGCCCCCTCCGTCCCGTCCCCAATTCCGTCCTCCCCAAGCTTCCCCACATCCAGGAAAACCTCCCCCATGCCCTGCCGCCACCTTCCCCACACCACTGCGCCACTCCGCTCCACCAGTGGCCAGGGTTCTGACTGTGGCATCGATGGGTCAGCACAGGCCTCCCCACTGGCACCATTTACTCCCTGGGTGGCACAAACGTTTGCAACATTGCGAGCCAGCACTGTGGTCACAGTACAGGTGCTAGGACACCGTTGGATCAGGTTACCCATTATGTACTCCTTTCCTTCCCCCTCCCCACAACCACAGCTCTGCCCTATGTATGTACAGATTTATATGTACGTAGAGTTACAGAAGTAATACATGTACTTACAATTATGAACAGTGTGTTTTTTTCTGGGGTCTCCATCAATAGCAATATCTCTTGACACATCTTCTAGGCCTATTGCTTTTCCCTCACACTGATTTCAGCTGACTACTTAAGTAAAATCACAGCTAGATAACACACCAGGAGATTGTGAATTCTTGGCCTCTTTCAATAGGAAACTTGCAAATTTCTTTTTCCACCCCTAAGGAACCTCAGTTTTTGTTTGTCTGTCAGGCATCACATATGATTATTTCCTTTCCCCCTCTCCATGGGTCCTCTTGACTGACATACATTATGCTGAGGAAAGAAAAAAAAATCACCTCAAACTAGCCCTTAGGAAGAAAAAATATTTTAGAACTTAATGTGGAAACCAAAGACTTCAAATGTTCTTCTTGATCCTTGTTAATCATCACAACAGCAACAATTGCAGCACAATTCTTATGCCTGCTTAAGATTATCTTACTCAGCAGCAGTAAGTCCCATTGTATTCAATGGGTATACTCCCTGTAAAGTGTGTATAGGATTGTCAGGTGGCCTAAATGGCCACCACTGAATCCTGCATGGCCAAGGAGACAGCTGGAGGTCTCCCTGAGATAAAGGGACATTTGTCCCCTGACCCTGTGTTGAGCCCTTGAAGCCCCTATGAGTCTACTTGAATCTGGACCAGCTCAATCGCTGACACAGATCCAAGTAGTCCCTTGTAGGGCTTTCAGGCCTGGAACAGGGCATAAGATCTAGGGCAACAGCCTCTGGTCCTCCCATGCTTGAACCACCCTCTTTCCTGCCCTCCCCTGCTCAGTCATGAGCCCAAATAATTGTAGAGTCCTTATAATCACTTTGACATTAGATTTCATGTTCCAACCATGTAATGGATAACCCAGTCTTATCCCTCACCAGTCCATAGCATGCGGCACTGCTGACAGAGCATGAACTGCCTTCCATGATGGGAGAGGGAAAGAAATCAGATGGCCTGGGAGAGATAAGCAAAAATATTTTATACTTACCTCACCATAGGCTGCCTGCCCATCAGTGGGTCTTCTCAGACCCATGCAAATTTGTTTTGTGGGTCCAGGCCAGAAAAGGGAGCTAAGATCTGGTACACACTGCTGCCACTGAGATCCACCCCTCCCACTTCCAAACTGCCCTCTGTTCCTCCCCTGATCAATTAATGACCTGCTCCCAGTAGCATAGCTCCTTTCAATATTTATTTATTTATTTAGCATATGGCATAAAATACATTGACTTGTATGTCAGTTAGACTAAATCAAATGCCAATGTCCAGTTTGTGCAGCCATTCAAGGACAGAGTTACCTTCTTTGAAAAAGTCAGACCATGGGCCAGTATACGCCCGTGCAGCCAGACACAATGTGGTATATGGTTTGGCGGGAGAACCTGCAATCATACTTCGGGGTAGATACTAGCCCCCTTTTAAACAGTCCTTGACCTGTTAGTCAGGTGAGTCCTGACTAACACCAAGTAGGGTAGGGATCCTGTTCAAAATTTGGCCTCTTTCAATGCATCCTTTCAATAATTTTGACAGCACAGTATAACCAACACAGACACTCTCTAAGTTGAGAATGGTTCTTTGCCTTCTCCTGGTTTTTTATTTTATTTAAAATAAGCAGCACTTTTCCAGATTGGTTCCACCACTGTTGGCCAAAGAGGCACTGCCGTCATCTTGACATCAAGGAGCATAAGGACATTTCTCCAGGAAATAGGAGGGATGTGTCAAGGTCGGCATACTTAACCACAAACCACAGATAGGGCTGACATACAACTTGCCCCAGCGGAAAGGATCTCACAGCAGACACATCCCCTGTATGCTCCCAGAGGCGTTGCATTTGCCTCAAACACAATACATTGGGGATCGCCTGCTGAGAAAGATCGCCGGCACAATGACCCCAATTCAGTGCTCACAACCAGGAATTACCCTTTTTAAATAGATGTGTGCTTTCTTATTTTACAGTAGATCTCATCATTCAGTTTTACACCTCTCTCTCTCTCTCTCTCTCTCTCTCTCTCTCTCTCTCGTTTTTTTAAAGTCATCTATGGAGCTGACACGGCTGAACCATAGCCAAAAGCCTAATAAGTCATGAACCAGAAGGCTTATCTTTTTTCTGTACAAGTAAATGGCAACATTTTATTGGCCTCTGTGAAAATGGGGGGGGGGGGAGAGGTTTTTTAATCAAAATTTTATATTCCCTCTGCATATTTTTTCCTCTTTCCTTTCGTCTTCAGATTGACAGAATATTCAGAATTTTTGGCATAAAATCCTAATAATGCTATGCATGTAGCATTACATTTTTAAGGATTTATTTAATTTTGCTCTCCGAGTCTGGGTCAAACAAACTGACAGATATAAGAAGGAATGAGTGGCATTTGCATTTAAGAAGAGTTCTGATTATGGGGGGGCGGGGCGGGTGGTGGTAGAAATTTCATCATGTTCCCTTCTTTGGCAGATCTCCCGTGCTATTAACTGCATGACAGGGAGAAGTGAAGCTTCTTCTGGAGAAAAGCAGCACCTGGTAAATTTCTGCCTCTGTCACGCATGGTTAAAATCACCAAGCCTGGCAGGAAAGGAAGGTGACATTAGCCCATTTGCTAATGTGTGTTTTTTGATACAAGCCGCAATTAAACATCTTTAGTCCCAAATCCTGGTAGCCGCTTCATTGCCGCATGGGTTTTAGGTAGGATTGAACTGTTTCGTTTTTCCTTAACTAAGCTGAAGTACATGCACGTGAAATAATCACATATTCTTCCCATGCCTCCACTTTTCTCCCCTTCTTCTGTTGTTTCCCTTGTGTCTGTCTAAGCTGTAAGCCCACCTGTAGGGACCTGTTTTCTCATTCCCTGCAAAATGCCATGTAGTTTGCTGGTGTTACAATGTAAATGTAGTGTAAATAATGCTGCTATACATTCTCCCTTCCATAGTTGTGTGAGTCCCAGATAGCAATCTATCTTTGTTTCCGCACTGTCCAATGAACACTCAAGACAACAGATATGGGAGAAAGGACAACTTTATTTCATGTTACCAAGAGAAGCAGAGGCTGAGACCTGCAGCATCCGAGGCAGCGAAAGCTCCTGTGGTGTGGGGAGGGACCTCTGGGCGGTACCAGAAACCTCTGCCCCTAGGCGGGCATGCACCCGACTCCAAGTCGCGCCCCGCTGCTGGGACGGTGCGTCTCATCCATGTCTATCCCTTAAGGGGAAGGCAGCTGGACCGCAGACTGCACCACCTCGAGCCGCTGAGCCTCTGAGGTGTGCCCCGCGGTCCCGGCCAGGGCCCCGTCTATGTCCTCGTGCCGCCAAGCCCCTGAGGACTGAAATAGGGTTCTGCCCTGCCTATGCCGCCTGAAGGTGCATGCCAAAGTCCCATTCACGCCTCCTAACCCGCACCACCTGTCCTCTTAAAGTGACCAATGGCAGTTTGCAAATAGGGGGGGATGTAACCCCCAGGCCCATAACAGACTGGCAAAAAAACTGCCTGCCCCTCAGCCAATCTTGGCAGGCAGCAAAAAAATTCCTACCCGGCCCCATTCGGCGACCAGTTAAACTCAGACTGCCTCTAGGGCGGACGGGTGGATATTCCCACGGTGCCCATGTGCACAAGGAGGAAGAGGGCTGGGTCTCGTCCCCTTTTAAAAGGTCTGCTGTGGCTGTCCGACCCAGCCCCCTTCCCCTCCCCCTTGGGGAGGGGCTGGACTCTCATGTCCAGGCCAGGCCAAACAAACTCCGACCACCTCTTTAAATGGGTGATCGGGATATCACCAAGAGGTCATTCTTAGCTTTTTATAAGACAGTCCCTTCAGTTGTCCATCTTGAATGAAGTGATCTGCATCACTGAGAAAATGACATTACTGCTAAGAAATGTGTGATCAAAGAAGCCGCAAACTGGAAAAGTTCAAGTAATATTAAGGCTCCGATGTTATCCAATGAAAGGCAAAGCAAAACAAGAAAATTGAAAGCTAAGGCCAAATCTATCCTCCTCACCTTTAGGTAGATGTCATGTATTACCATCCTGTTTGGAAACAAACAGAACATTTAGATATATTCAGGTTGTATTTTCATGGCAAAGTCTGTGTTTTATTGGTGTTTTCAAATATTTGATCTCTCAAATACCATTTGAAAATCCTTACTTCATCAAAAAAATTTAGAGTGCTATTCCTAGTGCAATTCCTACAGTGCTCACTCAGTGGTGGAACGTATATCATAGTGCTTAAAGAACGTCACTAACTTCCAGGCCATTTCCAAGTCCTGGTGTTGACCTTTAAACCCAACATAGGACTGGCTTGGAGGGTTGTCACAGTTCTCTAGGTCTGGGTTTGAATCTGAGTTTCAGAAGAACAAAGTGAGGAACAAATTCACAAACCTTGGCATCAGATGATCTCAGTCCTAGAGCCCAATCCTATCCTTTCCCCTCTCTGCTGATCCAGCAGCATCTGTAGCAGCTTACTACAGTAAGCAGTAACATTGCTTACTGTTGCATCCTGCAGACTGACAGACTCTGGATAGGCAAGAACAATATTTTCTCTTACCTCCTGTAAGCCCCTTGACCAGCAATGGGTCTGCCTGGACCTGCGCCAGCTCTTCAGCGGATGCAAATCCGAGGCAAGAAAGGGGGGAGGCTGCTAACAGAGGGAATAGGATCTGCTGCTTTCCATCACTGCCAGATCTACCCCCTCTCACAGTCTCCCCCCCTTTGACTCTAGTCTTCCCACTGGTGCACCAGCTACTAACGCTATTGCAAAGTGCTTTACGGTGCTTTTGTGACAGCATGTCCTTTGCATAGCATTGGGCTGTAAACCTCTGTCTTTCTTTGCTGATGCAGAATGTGACCCCTGATTTGGAAATGCATAAGAACGTGAAAGTTCCCACTCTTGATTAGGCTAGTATTTGCTTTAGTCTAAAAGGATCTCTCGTACATTAGCTAGTGTCAGCTTCTCCCGGAAAAACAGCCTACCAACGCTCTGTAATGGACAAGTGTGCATAACTTTGTGGCAGCTGCTAACCTTAAGCAGCTGGCAGTTTGTTCATGCTCTAAAGAATGTAGGTCAGTCTCTTTTCTCTACTGTACCCCAGCTAGCAGGACTTTTTATTCATATATTCAGTGTCCAAAGGGATCCCGAGATGTGCTGAAGGTTAAGAAACGAGGCCTTGGGGCAGCGACTGACTGCATTATGCATCTTGCACCTCACAGAGAACAGTGTCAACCCTTCACAAACGTTAAATAAGAGAATCTACAGATTTACAGTTGAAAGTCCTGATCTCCCAACTGTTTTGCTTCACTTTGAGGGAGAGACTGTAGGCATTTGATTTGCTGAATGCCCCAAATTCTAAAACCTTCAGCCTTTCAGATCCAAGGTGATTTTTTTTTTTTAAATTTTGAAAAGAAGGAAAGAATACATTTCAGTTTCCACTACAGGAAGTAACTGTAATTCAAACTGTGGTTAAAAAAAAAACAAACCTGTTGTTTCCCATTATTGTTTGCCTGTTTTTCTGCCTAGAGAACTATTTTTGGACTCATTTAATCTCCCCCTCCTGAGCAATCGCATAGCAGGGCCAGCTGGCGCCCAGGACAGAGTGACATGTTGTTGCCCTCACACCATCCCCGTCTCACGGTGTCACCACCTATGCCTGTGGATCACCCCCTGCTTCTGGAAAAGCTCTAATTTGGAGTCAAATGGACACAGGGACAGGCAGGAAGGCCCACTTGTGCTCCACTTGCTGTTCGGAGCCCTTGGACTGTAAGCGCTGCGCACCCTCTCCCCTGTGCACAACATGGAAAACCCTCAGAGCACCACGGGGCAGGCCACCCCCCATCCTACCCTTGGTACACTCCTGCTCCAGAGGCTTCTCTTAAAGCATCCTAAACTGCTAAGCCAAATGCTGAAGTAGTTTTGGGCTTTGACTTTGGAGCTATTGCAGGAGGCAACATGGAAGGACAGTCAGGTCCTTTTGTGGATTGTCTTCTGCCACCACCCCCCCCCCAGCCAAAAATAATTATCCTGAAAAGTGTACCTAGTGAGATTGGCATACAAAAGCTAGTTGGACCTGCAGGCCTGACACAGCCAGGGGAAGAGCTGGTAGAGATGCCAACTTGATCATACAGGATCTAATCAGATAACATCTGATTACTGTAACAACATCAATCATGGGTTTTATAAGGTTGTGCACAATGAGGTTTGTGTGTGTTGCCCATGTCAGTACTGGAGAACAGTTACTTATTTAGAGAAAAGGGCATACCCACTCACTTTCCTGTATATTCTGGACCTTGAAACCCCATAAGAACAATGAGAAGCTTTGACAAAGTTTGCTGACCACACTCTTAACCCATTTTTGCCTGGCCCACAGGTGTACACATTTGGTTCCTGGTGCATATATGTAACACTGGGCAAAAATGACTTAACTTCTTGGACGAGTTAGTCAATGGCTACTAGTTATGACGGCTATATAAGATAGTGACCAGGTTCAGAGGCAATATGTCTCTAAATACCAGTTAGTGGGGAGCAATGGTGGGAGAGTTGCAACACAGTTTGCAGTCGCAAAGCGGAGGTGGGGTGCAATAGCTCCGCTTTCATTTTCTAAAGCTTGGGGAGCACTGAGGAGGGTCACACAGGGCTCCCCGCACTCCCAGGAGGTTGCTGCAGGGACTGGTAAGTGCATGCTAGCCCCGACCCACTTTAGCCTTCTCTCTTTAGCCTTCCCCCGTTCCCACCCCTTAAGGGGGCAGAGTCCAGGGCCCTCAGGTTTAGGTGTCACGACACCCCAGTTTGAGAACCATTGCCATAAGGGCTTCAATTTATGAGAAAACTTAAAGTGTTAAAACACTTTCATTTTAAAAAAATAAATCAGTGGGATTTGCATATATGATTAATTCCCAGCATTTGTTCTGCTATCCTGAAAAGGTTTTCTTTTTCTTCCTTTGTGCGCCTGTGAAAATGCAGAGTGGCTGTCTGCACCTGCTAATTCAGCTCTACAGCAGAATTGCCTTCCATATTCTCTTACGCCCTATTTAACACTGCACAGGTTTCAGCCCCAAGTCAGAAAAAAAATCTCACTTGGCATGATATCTTCTGAGAATGACAGGAATTTTCCAGCTGACTTGAGGTTTTCCTGGTCATTGCAATGGAAGGAAGAGGAGAAGGAGGAGGAGAAGGCTGTCAACAGGGAGCAATCGCCAGCCCTGCAGGAACTCATTGCCTGTATCAGGGAATGAATTGAGACATCGCAAACAAGAGTTAGACACTGGCTGGGAGCGTGTGTGTGGAGTGGGAGAAAGAGAAGAGGGAGGGGGATGGGGAAAGACAGAAAGAAAACCATTTGAATGCTTTCCAACTGCCTATTAAAATGTATTCAAAAAGATTGGTCCGCCTTGTCTTGTAGTTTCCAAAGAGGTGAAAAGCAATGTTAAGAACCCAGTTGGGTTCAAGGATCTAATAAACCACATATCAAAATCAGGTCCAGCCACTGCATCAAGCCTCCCTCGGCCAAAGCCATTTAATTAAAAGAACTTACAGTATAGTTTTTTTTGTGATACGTTGGACAAAATGAGACATTACAGAGATAGGGTTGCCATCTCTGTGTCAAAGCATTTCTGCTTCTCCAGTGTAATGTGTAGTATCGCTAAGGACTCAATCCTATTGGGCTGCTGCACTGTATGGCTGTCATAGGAGGGCTTTATGGCTGTCATGCACGCCATAGAATATGGCAGGGCACCACTTCAAGCAGTGAGCGACTGCAGCTGCACACCAGTAAACTGCTCCTGACACTGGTAAGTCAATGTGAGGGGTGAGGTAGGGTGGGGTGGGTGTGAGGTGAAGGTGGGTGGAACAGGGTGGATACCAGTGCTTTTCAACTTGTTCCCAAATGACCTGGAGACAGGGATAAGCAGTGAAGTGACAAAGTTTGCAGATGACACTAAACTTTTCTGAGTGGTGAAGACCAGAAGGGATTGTGAAGAGTTCCAGAAGGATCTCTCCAAACTGGGAAAATGTGCAGCAAAACGGTAGATGCATTTCAATGTAAGTAAGTGTATAGTCATGCACGTTGATTTAATAGACCATTGGAAAGTCCCCAGTCATGTTCTTGCAACCTGACCTCAAAAGAGTCCTTGACCCATGTACTTCTGAACTGTACCCACTATATTGATTTATGCCATCGATTTCTATATCCATTTATGGAAAGCTTTCATGGTTCAGATACAGACTTGGTCTGGTACTTGTTAGATGGGAGAAATGAGTGCTGCTCATCAAATGTAGCAAAATACATATATTTAAGGCACTGTCAAGGCATAAATTCCTCTGAATTTCTTTGCCTGATCAATGATTGGTGGCTACCCTGAATGTTTTAATTTTGTTTTCTTGTTGGATTGTTTATGCCAGTAAAGGTGGAATGAATGAATGAATGAATGAATGAATGAATGAATGAATTAATTAATTAATTAATTAATTAATTAATTAATCCTGCACGTTGAAGCAAAAAATCAAAACTTCATGTATAAGTTAATGGGTTCTGAGCTGACTGTGACAGATCAGGAGAGAGACCTTGGGGTGCTGGTGGACAGTTTGATGAAAGTTTCAACCCAATGTGCAGCAGCGGTGAAGAAGTTCAATTCCATGCTTGGGATCAGTAAAAAGAGGCTTGAGAATACAAGAAGCTAATATAATTCCATTGTACAAATCGATGGTACAACCACACCTGGAGTATACTAACCAGGTCTACTCAGAAGTAAGTCCTATTTTGTTCAATGGGGCTTACTCTCAGGAAAGTGTGGTTAGGATTGCAGCCTGAGTTACTGAATTATACAAGGAGAGAGGAACTTTGTCCCAGACCAAGGCCCAGGGTTTCCTCACCACATGCACAGAGCTCCTGTACAATCAGACTACTCCATTCATTTCTATGCCAGGTGAAACCCATAAATGCAATGGACAAGCATGTATGGATTACTTAAGAGACACAGGCTTCTCAGATGTGCATTGCTCCACATGCACAAAGAACAGCTAGATGTAATATGTGAATGTAAAATTCTGCACATAGGTCTTATCTCTTTAAAGTTATATGAAATTTAGGACCCAGTTTCAAGCCCCGTGACTGCATCACTCTTGTCTCCACATAAATGAATGGGAATCTTCTACACTCCTGTGGCATGCTGGACTGCCCAGCCGACCCCCTTCACCTCCGGAAAGCGCTGGGAGCCCCAGGGAAGATGCAAAGATGGGGCCCTGCTTCAGGTGTGGCCAGATGGGACACTACAGATGAGAATGTCCCTTTATGGAATGTGACCTGTCTTGGGTCGCCATGGGGGAAGGCCGGGCCCGGGCAACCTGGCAACCCCCGATGACAGTGAAGGTCGGCCTGGGCAACCGCAAAGTAACAGCCATGCTGGACTCTGGGAGTGTGGTTTCAATTATCAGGGCCCACCTTGTACCAGCCAACTGCCCGCCATGCTGCTGGACAAGTGTGGTGTGTCTGCACCGCCACACCCAACGTCTCCCGGTGGTGCGCGTCACCCTGCAGTACCTCGGCCAGGCACAAGACGTGGACTTGGTACAGACTGAGGAATTGCCATACCCCCTCCTCCTGGGGCGGGATGCCCCCAACTTCCAGGAGTTAGTACTCCAAGTCCTGCACCAACAAGGGGAGGCCACGCTGATCGCCGAGGAAGAGGATCCTGAGGAAGGGCCATCAGGAGAGGCAACCAGAACTGACCTTACCCTGGATGCCCCCACAACCAGGTTGGTCTCAGACCCACAGTTCTGTCGTGCCCAAGCAGAGGACCCAACCCTGGAAGATCTGAGAGCCAATACTGCCATGGAGGAGGGGCAGGTAACAGATCCCCGCCGAGCCGCCTGCTACCCTCGCATAGAACGGGAGGCCGGCCTCTGGTGGCGGAGGGTGCCCTCTCAAGGGGGGGTGACCCCAAGAAGCAGTTGGTAGTGCCCCAAGGCTTCAGAATGGCGGTTCTGCGGTTCGTGCATGATGCTGACTGGGCTGGGCACCCTGGGTCCCGGAAGACCATTGGTCGGGCCTTGCACTATTTCTTCTGGCCCTCCCTGGTCAGGGATGCCCAGGCACACTGCCGCGCATGCCCTGTGTGCCAGAAAGGCAATGCCCAATGCCCCCCTCGGGCACCCCTTTGCCCTTTACCTGTGGTTGATATGTTCGAACGTATCGCAATGGACTTTATAGGCCCCCTACCTAGGACTGCCCGTGGGCACAGGTATGCCTTAGTGGTAATGGACTATGCATCCCGATACCCTGAGGTAGTGCCCCTGCGTGGAATGCATGCCTCTGGGGTCGCGCGGGCCCTGATGCACCTGTTTGCGCAAGTAGGTCTGCCAAAGGAGATCTTGACCGACCGAGGCAAACCCTTTACATCAGGGGTTCTGAAAGCACTGTGCCAGACCCTCGGGGTCACCCAGAAGTTCACAGCCAGCTACCATCCCCAGACTGATGGCCTAGTAGAACGTTTTAATCAAACACTCAAGGCCATGATACGCAAGCTCGCCCATGACCGGCCTTACCCAGTAGGACTTATATTTGGATGCCATCCTCTTCACTGTCCGGGAGACCCCCCAGGCCTCCACCGGTCTTGCCCCCTTTGACTTGTTGTATGGACGGCGACCCCAAGGACTCCTGGCAGTGTTAAGGGAAGGGTGGTCTCCTGCAGGGGTAGGAACGCCCCGGCCGGTGGGCGAGTATATGGATCGGTTGCAGGAGACACTTGAGACAGCCCGTGCGGTGGCCCGAAGGAACCTGGAGCAGGCACAGGACCAACAGAAGCGATATTACGATCGGTCTGCCCATGCTTGCTCATTCCAACAGGGTGACCAGGTCTTGGTTCATGGATCCCTCTTCCCTGGCCAGCCTGCGGAGCCCTGGAAGGGTCCTTTCCCCATTTCAAGGGTCTTGGGGCCTTATACTTACGAGGTCCGCTGTGGGCCCCGCCCCAGCCAAAGGCGGGTCATCCACGTCAACCAGCTGAAGGCCTGGCAGGATCCCGCACCCGACCCCAACCACGCCTTCGCAGAGCTGCTGGTTGACCCAGAAGAGGAAGACCGAGGATGGGTTACACAGGAATCAGCCTCCCCCGTGCATCCCCCATTCGGAGTGACCCTATCGGAGACCCAACGGACCCAACTCGAGGCCCTGTTGGCTGCCTTCCCTCAGGGTTTTTCAACCTCACCAGGACGGACCCAAGTTGTACATCATGAGATCCCGACTGAGGAGGGCGTCGTGGTCCGCACCGCATGGCATCCACTCCCACGGAAACGGTGGGAGATAGTGGAGAACGAAGTAAAGGACATGCTGCACCTTGGGGTGATTGAGCTGTCTCAGAGCGAGTGGCGCAGCCCCATTGTCTTGGTCCCCAAACCTGATGGGACTGTCCGCTTCTGCATCGACTTCAGGGAAGTAAATAAGAGGGCCAAGTTCGATGCCTATCCAGTGCCGTGGGCTGAAGTCCTCCTGGATCAGGTGGGGGAAGCATGGTACCTATCTACCTTGGACCTAACCAAAGGTTATTGGCAAATTCCCCTTCATCTGCAAGACAGAGAGAAAACTGCCTTTGCTACACCGGGAGGCCTCTTCCACTTTCCAGTGATGCCCTTTGGTCTCCATGGGGCTGCTGCCACCTTCCAGCGGCTGGTTGATCGCGTGTTAAGCTCATGTCGCGCCTTCAGCGTAGCTTACATCGATGACATACTGGTTTTTAGCCGAACCTGGGAAGAGCATGTGGACCACCTCCACCAGGTCCTGGATGCCCTCCGGGGGGCAGGTCTGCGGGCCAACCCTAAGAAAAGCCTCCTGGGCACCACAACCATGTGCTTCCTAGGACACGTGGTTGGGCAGGGAAGGGTAGCATCGCAACAGGAGAAGGTGGAGGCCTTATGGACCTTCCCCACCCCTCGCTCATGAAGACAGTTACGACAGTTTCTTGGACTGGCCGGCTATTACAGCCGCTTCATCCCCCACTTCGCCACCCAAGCCAGCCCCTTGACGGATCTCTTACGGGGGCCTGCCTGGGCGACCGTCCCGTGGACTCCAGAGGCCCTCCAGGCCTTCCAGGACCTCTGGGAAGCCCTGCTGGAGGACCCGGTGTTGCACAGCCCCGACTTCAGCAGGCCATTCATCATTCAGGCTGACACTTCAGCAACTGGGCTGGGGGCAGTCCTGGCTCAAAGGTACCCAGAAGGGGAGAAACCGGTGGCGTACCTCAGTCGCAAACTCTAGCCTGCGGAGCGACGCTATGCCACGATAGAGCGGGAGGCTCTTGCCGTGAAATGGGCTGTCACTGCCTGGCAATACTATCTCACGGACAACCCTTTTGTGCTTATCACGGACCATGCACCCCTCCAGTGGATCCACCGTGTTAAAGACCATAACGACAGAGTGTTGTGGTGGTACCTGGCATTGCTACCCTTCTCCTTCACGATCCAACACCGCAAGGGAGCGCTCCACAAAAATGCAGATTGCCTTTCCTGCCTGTTTGAAGACGGGGACCCTGCAGACCCAACGGTTCTCTCGGGGAGGGGGTGTGTCGGGGCTCCTCCTGACCCCCGACTTACCTGGGAGCAGGCACCCCCTGCCCAGGGTGGGGAGGCTTCACTGCCCCCAAAGGGGGCAAAGCAGGTTGGCTCACCTCAACCAGCCAGAGGGGACTGGCAGGGCAAACAAGGAACACAGAAGGAAACAAGCCAGGAACAGGAAAGGCCTTTTCTGCCCCACCTGGAGGAAGGGGAGGGGCCAAAGGGGGCAGGCTTGCTCCATAAAACAGGGAGGCCAGGGATGAGAGGCAGTCAGTGTGAAGCAGGGAGCTGTGAGCTCAACAGCTCCTGCTCCTAGGCCAGGTTTGGCAGCTCTGCTAGGGAGGAGGATAAGGGTGCTGGAACCCCCTCTCCCCCCAGCCAATCTGAGGCCTCCCTGGGGAGGAACAAGCCTGTTCCAGGCCCCTCCAGGGGAAGGCCCCTACACCTCTCTTTCCATTCCTGTGAGCCGAAATCAAGGCGGCTGGTCCGCTAACATCAACATGGTGCAATGAGCATCCTGCCAGCAGCAACTGCCTTTTGGCCATTGCAAAAAGGTCTCTTACAGTGCATGAAGGCATGCACTGCCAGAGTGTCAATGGCACTCTTTATGGCAGCTGCTCCATCAATAGCTCCCCATGCATGGTAGCAGATCCATCAGGACCCAGTAACCCAGGAAAGTCGGGGTGGGGGGCACGACAGGGTGTGGGAGGGAAGATTGAGGCAGGGTCGTGACAGAGGCAGGGAAGGGTGGATCGGCTTTGGGAAGAGGGCAGGCTCAGTGGCAGTGGAATTCACCAAATCCTAGCCCCCTTCTCAGACGTGATCCTGTGGCTTAGATCCACACAGACCTGTGCCAGTAATTTCGCTGATGCAAGTAGACTCCTCTGCACTGCAAGGCTTACTCTCGGATAAGGAAACAAAATTTCCCTTGTGTCGAGGAGAACAGCCATTCTGGTGCAGTTGCATCTGCAGGGATAGGGAGCATAGGATTGTGCTGTAAGTCTATTATTTCATACTGTATGCCTCAAGGATATACTAGGTATTATGAATCAAAAGTAATGTAATCAGAACCCCCCCAATTAATGTGAAATGGGAAACATCATGTAACTAACTCAGAATTAGGTAAGATCTCATAACGAACCTGTTCAGCCCTCTAAGGCTGATACATGTGCTTTCTTTTGTCATGGTCATGGCATCTTGTAATTCCAAAGGGAATGTCTGACAATAAGGGTTAGGGGAGGGTATTTGGGTGAGACATTTGAACAATGGATCCATATTATCTCTAGGTATGCTATGCATATGTGCGATTTTCTACTAGTGATGCAAGTAGATGCAAGTGATGCAAGTGTCCTGACCCAGACTACTCAATGTGCAAACAGATGCACAACTGAGCCAATAACTGACTACTAAAAACTAAACTAAACTGATTACTGAAACTAAACTATCCTGCTTTTTTATATGATACTTCCCGGAAGTATTGAGAACTTTGAGGGGCAGCACTAAATGAATCTTGGGCCCTTTAGATAAAAGATATTATTGATTCATATTACCCAGTATGTCCTTGAGGCATAATGTATGAGGCAATATATTATATTTTAGTTATAGATATACATCATCATTGGCATCCTTCAGTCTCGAAAGACTATGGTATTGCACTCTGAAAAAAGTGGTTCTGGATCAGCGTCTAGTGTGGCTGAAAAGGCTGATTCAGTAGTGACAATCCCTTCCACACTGGAAGCAAGTGCAGTCTGTCCCTGGTCTGTCTCCCTGGCTATGGGCCTTCCTTCTTTGCCTCTTTGCCTCAATCTGTTGGGCAAGTGTCTCTTCAAACTGGGAGAGGCCATGCTGCACAGTCTGCCTCCAAGCGGGACACTTAGAGACCAAGGTTTCCCACCTGTTGAGGTCCATTCCCAAGGCCTTCAGATCCCTCTTGCAGATGTCCTTGTATCACAGCTGTGGGGTGCTTTCCCTGCACGAGTTCTCCAAAGAGGAGATCCTTTGGGATCCGGCCATCGCCCATTCTCACGACATGACCAAGCCAATGCAGGCGTTTCTGTTTCAGCAGTGCATACATGCAAGGGATTCCAGCTTGTTCCAGGACTGTATTCTGCCCAGGGGTGTGACTGTATTGCTGTGAGAGGACATCCTGCAACTCCCCTTTCAGTTCCTGGCGCCGCCCTAAGGAGCCACGCCTCACAGTTTGAATCACACTGCCTTAAGTTATTTTGATTCAATTGTAGGAGTATTTGCCATACAACAGAAGTAATTATTTTACACAGATTTGTAGAACAGCAGATGCTAAAGAAAAATATTTTGCCTATTTGAATTACTATATAGTATATAGTCAGTTTGCATATTTTCAGTTGGCCGTTGGACTACATTTAAAAATGGGTTGCTGTTATCAACTTTACTGTAAAGCAGTTGCCATGCAGGTTTTGAAAATGCAATATCAAACCAGTCATTGCCATTCTCGTATGTAAGAAATTTCCATTTAGTGATATAATACTGAGTCTGGGAGTTCTGGTAAAGAACTCTCACTAGGATTCAGGATTGATTATCTATGGATTGTGCATGCAGCATTGGTATGTGTATTGACAGTTCTTTGAGCTTGCAATCCTATACACACTTTTGTGGGAGTGAGCCCCACTGCATACAGTCATATGTATGGTTATGCTGTAAGCCAAGTGACCCCAAGAGCACATGTGCAGCGCAATCCTATCTTGTGCTGGAACAGGCAGGCCAGGAGGCCTGCGCTCTACCCAGCGCAAGATAGGGGCCCGTGGCTCAGCAGGAGGTAAGGGGAAACTTTTTCCTTTACCCTTCGGGAAGCCTCCGCAGCCTCAATGGGTCTCCTTGGACTTGCAGCTGTTCTGCGCTGCTCGGGAATGGGGGCTAGGATTCGGCATATCTGCCAGGTCCCAGCCCCATCTCCCTCTCCCCACCTGCCTGTCCCCAGGACCACCCTCCACCCACCCTCCCCCTGCCCTGGAACACCTCCCTCCCATCTCCTCCCTGCCTCCTCCCTGCCCATCCTAGAGCCTTGCATTAGCTGAGCTTGGCTGATGCAAGGCTCCCTGTCAGTTGGCGCGGATGCTGGATGCAGCATCTGCAGGCTGGCGCTTGTCCCTACACCGGCCCAGCTGACTCTACAGGAGGCACAAACGTGCTTTATGGCACATTTGCGACCCTCCTGGGCCGGTGCAAGGGATTTGTGCCAGTCCAAGGGCAACCTAGGATTGCATCCTTAGTGGCTCATCATAGGAATTTAAAAGCCATGATTATTAGTAGGAATCTACTGTGATTCCCTGGACAAAATAAATGGCCTTTTAAAATGAATCTAGATCAGGGTTGTCAAAACTCTTTCATTCAGAGGGTCAAAAAGCATTCATGGTGTCTGCTGCAAATTGGGAGTGATGTCATTAAGCAGGAAGTGATGTTTTTAAGCAGATGATGAGCAGAAATAAGCACATTTTTCTAACCTAGAACTCATTTGCTGCAAATCAGAAGAGAAAATGTAAAAACTTTGATCATATTTTCAAGATGTAGGAGAGCCCAATTATCACGTGGGTTGCCCTATCACAGCATTGCTTCTGCTTAAAGCATCACTGTTCAGCACAGCTGAGAGATTTTCTGAAGAGTGATGCCTTGGCAGAAGCTGCTGAAAGGGCAGCCCACATTATAATTGGGCTCTCTAAGTGCCACCGTTTTAGCAGTTCCACTTCTGCAGATGTGTCACTTCACAATTCAGCAACTTACAGTTGTGCTGGGAGAGCCCAATTATCATGCGGGTCAGATAAAGAGCTTCTGTTGGCCATAAGCAGCTTACGGACACTATATGTAATACCCCTGATCTAGATGCTATTCATTCAAGTGCCATAGGTATGCATAGAGAACCATTAGTGTCCTTGAAAAGTACACATAGATTACTAGGTGCTATAGCTTTCTGTGTTGACAGAAGCTTAATAGCAGGTTATATATATCAAGTTTCTGTCAACATAGAACGCTACAATCTTTTATACACATACACATACAAATGTGTGTGTGTGAGAGAGAACGTGAGAGCACAAAATCCTAAGCATGGCATAAGTAAATCCCATTGTGTTCAATGGGGCTTACTCCCAGAAAAATATGTATAGGATTTCAGCCTGTTTCCTATAATGAGTCCCAATAGTTTTCTGCTTCAGGGAAAATAATGAATTTCTCCCTCTCTCAATTTTTTGCACTTTTAAAATTTCAGTTTGCATTGCAGTTGGAATCTGGGATTAGACAGCTAGAGTATGGGCAAAGAATCCAAGAACATCAAAAAGCCCATGACTGATCCCAAAAGCCTAGTGAAAAAAAAAAAAAAAATGGCAGCCACCAAAAATAGCCTCAGGTACACTGCAACTACTGCCATGCCCAAGGAAAACCTCCACAAATCCTCACAAGGCTTATTTTAAAGCAGTGACGATGGTCCAGAATGTTCTTTAGAAATTTGTGTTGTTCAGAAAGACACCATCCTTGTTTCATCTATAATACAGTGCCCCCAACAGTGTGACTGCATTCAATGACACACTGATCATGTTCTAGGTCAGGGGTCTCCAAACTTTTTGGCCAGAGGGCCGCATCGAATATCTGGCAGAGTGTTGAGGGCCAGAAAAAAAATTTGAATATAAAATTTAAATAAATAAATTAGAGATGGAACTTAGATGAGTGAATAATTGGATGAATGGGCTTATTCATTCAACCTCTTTGGCCCTCAGAATGCCCTCCAGACACAACTGGAGCACAGCTCCGATCATGTTTGGTTGAGTGGGCCAGTGGTTTTCAGGGGCCAAGAGGTTGGCCATGGGCCAGACAAGGGCTGGCCGCGGGCCGCATCTGGCACCCAGGCTGGGGTTTGGAGACCCCTGTTCTAGATTAACAAAGATGGTAGATAGGAGTGAAGTTGCCTGCTCTGTCATGCCACCAGGTAGAGACTCTGCACTTGGCCCAGGGCTCCCACTGACCTGATGCTCACACTGAATTTGTTGTTTTTAGTTTTGCCACTGACACCCTACAAGAATCATTATTACCCAAATCATTTTTGTCCTATCAGTAGGAGTACATAGCGTGCACTCCATGTGAATCACCCATTCTACAACTAGCCATATTGAACTGTTGCACAACTCAAGGCAGAACAACTGCTCTTCGCTCATGAATGGATAAAGTTTTGATTATGCTGTGCTGAGAGCCCAGTGATACATACTCTCAATTCTCTCACCTATATGCTCCACATCTCCTTCTGAGACTTAAGAAGAGCAATGTAATGCATTAATGAAACAATGATCTCCAAATTCATCTAACGGCTTTTTTCCAATATCAGGGGTCTCCAGGTACTACTAGAGTTTCATTACCTCTATTAGTTTACAGTAGCAGTTTGATTGTTATTACTCTATCAGTATACTTCATGGGGGAAAAATATCCCCAACTGATGTCAAGCAAGAAAATATTAAACCATCAGCGCAACGTTCCTGTGTTTTTGATTATTAAGAAGCGTGTTTCTTACCTGCTCTTTACTACATTTATGGCTCAATCCTATTGAACGGTAGCACAATCTGAAAGGGCATTCTGCCAGTGCTGGCTGCAGCAAAAGTGCCATAATGTGTTTGTAGCAGCGCAGGAAGCTGGTGCACCAGCAGGAAGGCCAGAGCCTTTCTAAACATGCCAGAGGAGCAACAGAGGCCCATTGTAGCAGGTAAACTCTGCTCAGGGAGCAGAATGAGATAGAGAAGGGCAGGGAGGGGAATTGGCATCACTAGGGTTTGCATCACCCGGTGCAAGAGGCCAGTGCGTAGCCCCCATGATGAACCTCCTCCCATACAGTGGGTGGGGCAACAACCCGGGTGGAAGTGTGGTAATGTACCATTGCCCTGCCCCCTCTGGTTTTTTGGCCATACCTTTCGATAGAATAGAGATATTTCAAAATGGCTTGTTTCATTGCATTCTGCAGTAAATTATGCATTGGATGATATATATATAACATGATGGTATTATTCCTACAAACTTAGTGATTTTGGTCACTAGTGGTATCATCCCCTGAGTGTACCTGACCCTTCCGCATGTCACCCAGTGCAGGCCGCATCCCCCACACTCTCCTAGCAACACCACTGGGAAGGGGATGGGGGAGGGTGGGACAGGTAGGAGATGGGTCAGGGGTAGACAGATCAGGCCTGGAAAGGGGACAGGTGTGACTGTGGTACACACCTAATTTAAACCCCCTTCTCAGGCCTAACCCACCTGCACAGATCAACTCAGACTTGCACCAGAGATATTGCTGAGGTGACCCATATCCAAGGTGACCCATTCTGGCTACTGGGGCTTAACCCAGGGCAAGGGGACCGATATCCCCTTACCTGGAGGAGACCTCCAGCAGCCAACAATCACCACTGCATAGGTGATTTCCACTTCTAACAGCCCAATCCTACCTAACAGTCCAATCCTGAGCTGCCCAGAGCTGCAGGACCTGGCAGCTCCACGGAGGGCTCCTGTCAGATCCAGCACCTCCCGCACTACATAGGAGGCTCCTTGGGAGAAGGCGACGTTCATCCCTTCCCCCGAGCAAGGGAAGCAGCCCTGCAATGGGGCTACTCACTTTAGCGGCGACTGTTTGGTTGCTGCTAAAGTAAAGGCGCTCATGTAGGGCGAGCAGCCCTGCCCGAGTGCCTTGGACCCGCCTCTCCCCTGCCCCGTCACACCTCCCCCACACCCCCAGCCACGCCTCCCCCCTCCCCAGAACGCCTCCCCCACGCCCCCGACCATGCCACCAACTCCCATTCCGCAGCCCAGTGGTGATGAAGACCGCCGAGCCGCGGAACCCGGGCACCCGCCGCGTGCTGGCTCAGCACCGGCTGGAGCCGGGCTAGCTCCAGCTGGAGCCCGGCAGTAAATCCCGCAAACGTGCCTTACAGCACGTTTGTGACTGAGGTCCATGTCGCAGAAGCGCGGCGCGGACCACAGGATCGGGCTCTGCATCCCTGTGGTGCTGATGCAGGTTAAGTTGCATCTGACGGGATCGTTGGCTGCAGTAAATATCATCCACGTAAGGGGACATTTGTTCCCCTGCCACAGGGTAAGCCAAAAGGGGTCAACTCAGACCTCCACCGGCTATAGTCATATTGACTATTGACAATGAATATATTTAATTACATGCTGTCAAAATACAGCTGGTAGGAACTGCAACATTTTTGCAGTTTTTATTTCAACAGGTAATGGAACATCTAGAGGGCAATACTGAAGCCAGTCCTTTGACTGAGAATACACAGACAAACAACAGTTAAGTGTTAGGCACAGGACAACCTAACCTGTCCAGCTGCCTCTAATATTATGCAGAGAATATTTAAAAGGCTCTTCAAAACATTTGGTACTGGTTAAAGTGGTGCTACAGGCAAGGTAAAAATCTCCGCCAGGAGTAGAATTACCCACTATTAGAAAGATGTAGCTGCTGCTTAAACTGTATTGAAAGCCACTGCCAGGTGTGGGAACACATACCTTTCCCTCTTTTTATGCATCTAATCTGTTCTTGCAAACAGTCCTTATGGTGAAAATTTGGATGATGATGATTACATACAAATTTTCAATGAAAAACAGTGTCATAAAGTGGCTTACATAGCAAAATAAATAAAAACTACATTTGCCTGTCCCAGAGAGCTTACAGTCTGACTAAAATGCAAAAGAAACACCCTCAAAGAACTTTAAAATTGGCCGTGCTGATTGAATAAAGATAGTTGTTCTCTTCCTGCTAAATATAAAAACACTACCACTTAAAAGATGCTTCTTTGCCCATTTAACAATATGCCACTGGGTACCAGTTGCTTGAAGTGGTCTGCTTGTGGTTTCTAAGCAGCTTCAGGTTATTACGATCCACCGCAGTTTTTCTTATGTGTTACAGTATAGTCCTATGTATGTTTACTTGGCAATAATTTCCACCGCAGTCAATTGTTCTTTCTTGTTGGTTTTTCTCATGCATCCCATACCTAAGCTTACATCCAAACGAGTTTGTATTTAATCTGTAATGAGTGTGCTTTCAGCCTTGGATTTTCTATGGGCCTAGGAAAACTTGGTAAGGAAGGGTTTTTCTGAAGGTCTTGATCTGAACAGTACACCAAAGGAAGTAATTTTATCCATACCTTCTAAGCATTTTATAGACCCAATAAAGAAAGGTACATAAATTGTGTTTTATTGTTGAACTGATCACAGTTGTAAAAGTTTATCACTGGAAACCAGTAGTAAATTTCAAAGAGCTTAAATATAGGAAACAAACAGAAAAACCCAAATCTGCTCACTGTACCTTAAATTTCACTCAAACACTTTCTCATGGCAGTGCAAAATAGTTGGCAAGTTTGGAGTAGATTATTAGCAAGGAGGTGACAGTCTTTTAATTTCACATGGAAGAAAGAAAAGGTAATAAAAGTAAATGCCTTAAAATGTGCCATATTCAGAGTACTATTTCACATCGCAATAAGCCTAATTTGTTAACTACCGAAACGCTGTGCAAGAATCAAATTCATTAGCGTCATTCTACAACAGTGATGCATCCTAAGCGGTGATAATGTGCAAGTTATAGAGCTTCTGCTCCCATTATTTCTTAAGAAATTGCTCGGAAATGGTGTAATTATTTTAGGAAGGGATTGATCTCTAATTGTACAATGATATAATTGATTTCTGTTAATGATAAATTTCCGGTATCCTTATTCTCTCAATTAGCCTGACTTGGATTCTCTTGCATTGGTCCCTCTTGCTTCAAATGCTGGTCATATGTGTTTGCATAAAATGCTGCCCTTGCAATATGATTGCAAAGTCAGTACTATGATGGTATAATATTCTGTTTTATGTCTTTCATCCGGCGGGGAGAGATCTGGCTCCTGCTCTTAGGGTCAGGGTGTTGACTGTGAGATTGAACACAATTCAACTTCAGAACAGTTGTCACTTAGCACAAGTCAAATTCGGTGTTGATCTATTTGTACTAATCTCCTATCAGACACCTACTCCTCTGCATGCTGGAAGGTTGGATTTGCACCACAGCATTCTGTGCAAGCGTAAGAACCCAGTCCCATGCATGTCAACTCAGTCCTATCATAGCCAATGGGGCTTACTCCCAAGTAACAGCCCAATCCTGAGCTGCCCAGTGTATGAGGCTGGAATGGCGCCGAAAATGGCTGCCGCTGCATCCTGTACACCCCAGGCAGCCACCACTGCCTCCTTGGGAAAAGAAGACTTTTGTCCCCTTCCCTCAGGTAAAGTGAGTAGCCCTTCAATGGGGCTACCTGATTCTATGACAAGGCTGGTGTAGAATGAAGAGCCTCCGTGTCAGGTGGGCATTCATTCCACTGGTATTTCTTCCCTCCCACCCTGCTCCCTTGCCCAGCAGGCCTCCTTCCTGCCCTCTCCCCTCTCTTCCTTTGCCTCCCCTGCCCCAGAATGTCTCCTCCCCACCTCCCCCCACACCTCCACCTATCTCTTTGCTGCCCGGCAGTCTGTGCAACTGCTGAGCAACAGAGTTCAGTGCTCCACCAGCGCTAGACCAGCGACAGGCAGCACTGGTGCTAGGGCTCACAAACATGCCTTATGGCACTTTTGCGACAGTGCTTGCTGGCGGTGAGCCAGCAAGTACCCTTTAGGATTGGGCCTAAGTGTGAATAGGTTTGCAGCCTATCCCATGTTTCAGTCAGTAGCTGGCTATCTTACTTTTCTGACTTAAAGAAAAAAGGTTGTGGGCATGTCTCTAATCAGGCTGCACCAGGAAATTATGCATTGCTCAAGCTGCTATTAGCACCTGCGGAGGCCAGAGGCAAATTCCTCAGGCAATTTCCACAGAAGGGAGAAGGCCTGTGACTTGGAGCCTACCAACTGCTGTTTTTGTGATCTTGTTTACAGCCAAAGCTGCCAGCAAATGTACAAGAGTTTCTCCAACACTAACAAGAAGTCCTGGCAGAGAAGCCTATTTCTGTGGGGGGCAGGGGAAGATTTGCTTCAAACTTACTCTATTATTTTGGGCATGTGTGGATTATACTTTCCATTCAGGTCCAGACTCGGATTATAAAAGTTATGTCTGCCAGGCACATGCGGTGAGTGGGGAGGCAGGTGAGGCACTGCCTCCACACTGGAGTCCTTTGAAAAGCGTACCATCATGTGAGCTGCCCTGCTCTTCACGTGGGTTGTGGGTGCTTGGGCACCTCACAAGATGGCAGTGTTTTTCAAAGGACTTCAGTGGTGGGCACTGCCTCACCTGCCTCTCCACCCACCGTATGTCCCTGATGTCTGTTCATAGTGCACAAACATCCTGGCCCCTTCCCTCAGGGTTCTCTGAATATGCTTAGTCACATGAGTGGAGATTCATCTAGACCAATCTTTTACATGCACCAGAAATGCTAATTTAAGTTTGTCCAAACTGATCAAATGTTTAGGTTATGTTTAGGTTTAGGTTATGCAGAGAAGAGGTGTGGATGAACTGCTCCCTGATATAATGAGGGAACAAACACCCAAGCATAAAGGAAAGCATAAAGGACATGTGCACATATGTGGTACATGCCGTTAACCATTTAGATATGAAAAGTATCATCCAAGCTTGCCCATTGTATATCTCTCTCTGTGGTTTTCCATGCTCACTGTACCCAATCTGGAAGAATGTCAAAGAATGTATAAATTCTTCACAGAGGGAAATTTGCTGAACTTCTTTAAGTCTTGGTGCCAGCCCTGGTCTCAGAACTTACAACAGTGATCACTGTGTCCATTATCGAGAGTACTAACTTCAAAAATAAATATGTCACTTTAAAATGAAACACATGCACACAAAAGGCTATTCTGAATCTTAAAGTTAGCTGTTCTAAAAAGGCATCCATATCTATCAGTGTGTGAGAATCCTCAGTGAGTCTTAAATAATACAACAATTTAGACATTAATGCCTAGAAAGGAACCATTTTGTTTCCTTTTCATGTTGCTTGGGAGAAAAATAAGGGGTATTTCAAAATGAACAATGCCAAATATAGAAAAGAATGGGAGATAAAAGTGACTTTCTCTTTCAATGGTAGTTCTGTTTCTTTTATCTTTTAAAATTATGCCATCTTCTTCTCAGTGTTCACTGGTCTTGTGTTACGGTACTGAAATTGTTCTCCAGTTGTAGGGCTGGGAATTGTCTGGAACCAGAATGTAATGTAACTCAGTGCCTAACAACCCAGTCCTTTCTCCCCCTGCCACCTGCTGGTGCAGCCACATCAAAAATGGGTGTGCTGTATTCAGTGGGGAGGGCAGATTGGAAAGCTTTGGAGGGGAAAAAGAATTTAAACCTCCTTACACCTCTATAAGCCTCTCGCTCTCAATGGGTTTTCTTGAACCTGTTCCAGTGATTTTGCTGGCGCAAATACTAAGGAGAGACAGGAGACAGAAAGGTTGCTCAAGTGCACTTTTCAAGTGCCTTCAGGTGCCAAAAAAATCACATTAATATTCCTTGCATTCTCCCCATCAGAAGAGGACAAGGATGTATTGGATGCTGATGGAATTCTTGGACACCTTGCCCCCAGACTTCTGAAGTCTCATGGGCATGGCAAAAATGTAATCAATACTAAACAGAGCCCAATCCTATCTGCTAAACGCCCATCACTATATACCCATTGCTGTGTGGGCAACAAGCAGGTTGCAGGTCTCCTCAGGGGAAGGGGATATTCGTTCCCTTGCCCCAGATAAATCCCCAGCCTCCTCAATGGGGTTTCTCAGGTATCATGTTGGACTTCCGAGCCTGAGAGGGGGTGTAGGAATCAGCAGATGAAGCCTCTCCTGGTTCCACCTCCATCCTGGGTCGTTCCTTTCCCTGTTCTGCCCTCTCTCCACCCTCAGTCCTCCCCAGAATGCCTTCACCAAACCCTCCCTCCACCCTCCCCAAGTGCCCGCACTATTCAGCAATTGCTACTGGACCACTGATGCCCAGGACTCCTGCAGCAGTGTCAACAGGGCAGCACAAGCCTCCCCACTGGCAGTGGTTACTCAACAGGTGGCATAAGCATGCCTTACTGCATGTTCGCAACACCCAGTGTCAGTGCTGGGACTGCAGCGCCAGCGGTAAGGCAACACAAGATCAGGCTGTCTGCCTCGCAAGAATGAACCACCTCCGCATGAATGGAAAGTCCAACATCTCTATTGCAAAAGACTCCCAATTGGCAAGAGGCAGCAGGGCCAATCCTCAAAGCTGCTCTAAGGCCACTCACCCACAATGACAAATTCCTAAAACACAATTATAAGCAACCACTGGAATCAATGGGACCAAAGCACAAAGGAACAAATGGGATCCCCCCCCCCCCAAGGCACTAAGATTTGGCAGATGTGAAATGGATTAGCTCAAGAGCTATTACTATTCAATAATGTAATTATTTTTAGCATATATTTATAGTACATTTTAACTATAAATTAAGAACAAAACCCCTGCTTAATAATCCCTCCCCAAACTATACCAAATTCCATATTTCACTTTTCTTTGTCTTCTTAAATCAATTTGCAAAATATTCCCAACGTCTGACTTTTATAGTAGTAAAACAGAATTATTTATTTCCAGCCCCCCACCCTATTATTTAATATGAAATAAAAACCCCAAGTCTAACAACACCGCTGTAACTATGAATAAAATACCAAAAACAAAAGAGAGGAGGAAACAAAACAATACAAAAAGAGAGGGGGGGATTAAATTTTTTTTTTTTTAAAAAGGAATGTGGTTGGGCAAAAGGGACTGACAAAGAGGCCTGAACTGCCAGTTACCCAATCCCTCAACCCCCATTAGCACACACCCTAAAATAATTAATATGTTTGCCCTTCTTGTTTCTTTCTTTTTTTCAAAGAATACAAGGGGTTATGCTGTGCTAACAGATCCCACAAAGAAAGAAGTCCTCCAAAGACTCCCCCAGTTGAAAACAACAACTGGAACAGAGCTCCAAATGATATATGTGCACTCAGCAATGACATGGGACACAATGAAGAAAGAAGATGGCAGGCAGGCAGGCATCTGCAATGGCTGCTAAGACCCACTTTCTTGCATAAAGCACCCAATCGGGTGTGAGATAGGCTCCCTTGACTCATGTTATGGTGGGGCAAGTCGAAAACACCTCCGCTGCTGAGAAGGGGGTGGGGGTGGTATTGTCTTTCCTTTCCAGGTATATGTGACTATACCTTTCTCATATTTTAGTCTGCTTTCAGCAAGGAACAAATCCAAATCACAACAGGCAAATTATATTACCAAGGACTGAACAACAAAACACAATTTTATAACATCACCATAATGTTCTCCCAAACTTGTCAGATTATAATACATCTGTAATTCATAAGTGCATTACCTATCAGTTTGAGTAGCAGCAGAAAGGTGGCAATTAATGGAGCACAGCAAAAACTATAATTGTAAGGTAGAATTTGACTTTGTAGAATATTCACAGTCTAGGTTTTCTAGGCATCTAAAGCATTTAGCGCATGTGGAAAGCACTAACATCCTGGAACGAGCTGGAATTCCTAGCATTTATGCACTGCTGAAACAGAGACGCCTGCGTTGGCTCAGTCATGTCGTGAGAATGGATGATGGCCGGATCCCAAAGTATCTCCTCTATGGAGAACTTGCGCAAGGAAAACGCCCTACAGGTAGACCACAGCTGCGATACAAGGACATCTGCAAGAGGGATCTGAAGGCCTTAGGAGTGGACCTCAACAAGTGGGAAACCCTGGCCTCTGAGCAGCCCGCTTGGAGGCAGGCTGTGCAGCATGGCCTTTCCCAGTTTGAAGAGACACTTGGCCAACAGACTGAGGCAAAGAGGCAAAGAAGGAAGGCCCATAGCCAGGGAGACAGACCAGGGACAAACTGCACTTGCTCCCAGTGTGGAAGGGATTGTCACTCCCGAATTGGCCTTTTCAGCCACACTAGATGCTGTTCCAGAACCACCATTCAGAGCGTGATACCATCGTCTTTCGAGACTGAAGGTTGCCAACACACAAAGCATTTAGGGGAAAAAATACACTGAAAGAGAAAATTCATTATGTGGCAATCTTTTAGATTGAATTTTGCTAATTTAATTTTATGGCAGCAGACTTAATAGGTTTTAGATCATGTTAGTCACACCTAGAATGCTGTATGTGAGAAGTCAGGTTGGTCAATAATTAAGACTATGTGATCTTAAGCAGTCAAAGGCACCTGGAACAGAACACATGCTGAGACTCTCACGCTTTCACATACCTCGTTGACAAACAAATTGCTTAATTTGTGGTACTATTGGAGGGAAAGCCTGCTGCTGGAAAAGTGATCATCTGACTGAACATCAGGCTTCCAAGAGCTCCATTTACAACAGTAGCATTTCATAAAACATGCGTAAAGAAACTATTTCTAAGCTGTTCAAAGAAATGAATGAAAAACAGAATAGAGTGAGGAACATGTTGTAAGTACATCATATTGTTACATTTTATCTATTTAACAATAAATAATAATAATAAACTTTATTTGTATCCCGCCATTCTCCCTGAAAGGGACACATTTATTAGATCATCTTTTAAAACCCAATGTGACTTATGACCCAATACTATGGGCTATTTATGACAGTGGATCTTGTGATCTTAATCTGCTCAGTTGTCCAATGTGATCACTGCATCCTGCCTGTATCCACCAAGAAACGCGTCTTGTGCATCTTCATTGTGAAATCACACCTGCAGTTTACCAGTTTCTACTGTAACTTCATTGTGAAATCACACCTGCAGTTTACCAGTTTCTACTGTAATATTCTGGACCAACCTATTGGAAACACCAGCTGTCCATGGGTTCTACATAAAAGCTCCAATGTTCTTTTTTTTTTACCATCCTTTGCATCTGTCAAAAAAATTGGGTGCTATGATGATGGCATAGCCTAAACTTCACAGGAGAAGACAGGAGAGGAGTGCCTTGATTGCCTGTATCCATCTTGGAGGTGGAAAGGTGGCAGACACAATGATAAATAAATAAATTTTTAGTGTGGGGAGTGGCAATGGTGTGTGTGTGTGTGTGTGTGTGTGTGTGCGTGCGTGTGTGTGTGCGTGCGTGTGTGTGTGTGTGTGCGCACACGCGCGTGTGCATGCGCGCACGCATGCCTGGCCCAATCATTCATGGTGCAAGGTGGCACACCATCCATGCCTCTGCCATTCCTGCTTTTCTTGCTTCCTGAGTTAGAACAAGAAGAGTGAAATGGAGCACAAAAGCAAATAGGGAGGAGAGAAGATTGGCAGAATAGAATGTCTTCAACAGCATCTTCTCTTACAGCTCAATTGTACACATTCCTCCCCTAATCAACACAGCAGCTCCAAAATGGTGACTGCTGCATCCTTGGGGGGGGGGGGAATAGAAGAGTTTTCCTCTACTTATGCAAAAAATAATTCTCTCACCCGGGGCAAACCCCTGTGGCAATAAGGGGTCTACTCTGACTGGTGACAGCTATTTTGCTGTCCAAGTCCACATTGAACTTCACTGCAGGATCAAGCCTGGGAAGAAGGTTAGGATATTAGCAGTGCCAGCATGCTGATCCCATCCCCTCCCAAATCCAGTCCAACTATCTCTGCCTCCTCCCTGCCCTTCCCCTTCCCCATTTCACCCCTCTCTGCCCCCATTCTGCCAAACCACCTCTCCTGTTGACCTACCTCCTCTGACGATCTGCAGGAGATGACGATGTGGGCAGGAAGGTGGAGGCCTTCCCACCAGTGCCACCAGCAGCACACTAAATAGCACACTGATGGACCACCTTTTGTGACTAGTGTTAACTGCTTTACAGCAATCAGTACCAGTGTGGGACCAGCTGCGATTACAGTTTGGGTGGTTACTTTTCCAATCCAGGGAGCAGGAAGAAGTTGCCAGTGGAGACAAGTGGGCAGATGAAGGTGTCTGTTCCCCTATCAATCTGCCACCTGAGGCAACCACATCAGCTGACTTCAGGGGTTGGGTGTGTGCTTGAAGGTACTGATGCAGATTGTCCATCATCTAAATATCAATTCAATTCAAATTGTGTTTGTTATGTATACCAAAAAGGTCTGTCTGTCATATCAATTCAGATGCTCTCCCCCCATTAAATTAAAATATACTAGTCTCCCAAACAAGAAGTTGTTTGAGAGACCAGTTGTATAGTTGAATTTAATCCATTTATTCATCATCCCATTTATTATCCCAATCCATTTATTCATCATCATTTTCAGTCATCTCAGAATATCTGTAGAAACCAACAAGAAAAACCAGGAAATGAATTCTTGTGTTGAATTATTGACCCTTAGATGTCAGTCTTGCTGTGAACAAAACAAAGAATCATGGAAAGTCCAAGACACAAAATATCAGGAGGGTGATAAACTGCGAGCGTTAAAAGGAAAAAAGTGGCACTAAAACAAGAATTCAGGAATATTGAACCTCGTCTCTTGAAACTCATAAAAAACCCTGTTCTTTGCACAATTATGTTTTATGAAATTTTACTCTTTTTTTCTCCTCATTTGCTGTACTCCATCACATGGCTTGTCATTTCCTATCTTGTGTGAATGAAACACATTTCCTAAGCCAAGGGCATCAATATGTAAAGCAAAGGTGCCATTTTATAGTTCTGTAGTGGAGATGATCTTTTGTCTCAGGGTGATAGACCAATTTTTGGATCCCTGTACATATAAAATATGAAAGGCAATTCTATGGAATTTCTGAAATAATGAAAGGTCTTAATGAAGATCATAATAATGGATTCTAAAGGCTATTTTGCCATTTGAAAAATGTGGAAGAAAAGAGGTACATACTTTGCAGATTCAATTCCTAGCATAACCATGCAAAAAGCTCTTGGGCAGGAACTAGCTACTATCATTTGACAGAGAGCTATAGCTGAAGATGTGGAAGAAGTTCCAAAAAGTTGCACAAGGAAATTTTTTTTTTAATCAATCTGTGGTCCCCTGAGCATCCCCCTTCAAATATCTTCTCCAGAGAATCTCTGGCTCCAACAGTTTATGATTCTTAATGTGTCGGGAGGAGGGCATTCTACATTTGTGGAGATTGCTTCACAGATGCCATAACCAAAACATTGCTCACAGTTGACTTTCAAGGTCATGGCACAACAAAGAGAAGGCAATAAAACATGTCAGATTCAAATTCTTTAGCATTTAGTAGATATCTTGAATTCTTCCAAGAAGATTTTAGGAAGCCAGTGCAGATTCCATAGCATGGGGCTAGAGTGGACTGAATGAATTTAGACCTGATTCACAAAATGGGTACAGTGGCAATTGATGCAAGGTGTTATCAGTAGAAGTTATGGTATAGAATGCTTACCTGAAACGTAAATAGCATGGTCCATCTCTGAATGTCCAAGCAAGTTCAACTTGAGTAAAAAATTGGTTCTCACAAACGGTTTCGGTTTTAACTCACATATTTGGCTGGACTTGGCAGAAAGACAGTTGTTCTCAGGACATACTGATAAGACTAGCCAGCACAATGAAGAAGCTCCTTTGTCTTCAGACCACAGGAATTAAAAAAAATCTTTTCTGGGTACTTTTAGAATTCGGTCTGTCTCTAATAAATAGGCTTAGCAGCATAGTTTTAAGCTCAAACTTCATATACAGGTAGATAGCTATACAATATTTGTCTGAGCACCACTTGCACACACACATGCTAGAAAGCAAGTATTCACACCAGCTCTCATAAAAGAACACTAGTAAGCTTAGCTTTTTTATATTTCTTTGTTTTTCATTTTGAAATCAGTTTTGGGGTACACATAAGTGTGACTAACAAATAGTAATATTTTAACTGAGTTTTAGTAGACTAACTGCATTCTAGAGTTTAAAGAGACATGATATCAAAGCACTTCCTGATCCACACATTGCAAAGGTCAGATTCCCACAGAAAACCATTTCGCAGCAGTTTTCAGATGAACACACACACTGTGACGTCAATAGCAAGTATGTTGCCTTACGAAGGCCACAGAACATCATCCAATGGTTATGGATGAGGTCAGGTTTGTGTGCAGTGCCATTGGCTAACTGCTGGGGGTATATTGTATATGATGGATGTATAAGATGGCCTATTATAAAACAACGGATGTTTTGAACCCACCAATGAATTGTCTCCAAATGTGTTTCAAGGAGGGAACCCCAGATTGTAATAAAAGTCAGCTAAAAGAGGCGTTACACGCTTCTCTTCTTCACACTTCCTATGCTCACAGTCTCCTTTGGGGATGTGGATGGATTTACAATCTTTTGCTGATGGATTTACAATAAAAGCCTGGATTTGATCACTGTTGTCTACTGAGTTTGCTTTGGTACCTAGGATTACAGTGCAACATCTGAGATCTCTTGTAACATCTAGGATCCCTTGTAATTCTTGGTTTTTGCACCTTGCAACAGTAATAAGCAATGGGAGAACAGGAAACAGTAAGAGATGTTTAAGGTGTTTATCTGAGCATCGCATATAGGATCAAAGGACCCAATTAAATAACCAGATATTCAGAAATAGAGGCAGAAGTGCAGTCAAGACTGACATATACAATCTCCTTTTCAGTCACAAATAACAGCTCCTGTGGAATACTGCATCTCACTATATCAGTAATTAGGAGAAGCACCTGCAGACACTCAACAAGAGACCATTATTTTCAAGACTTTTAAACTGGTTTGGAATAATTGCACATGCATGATTCTGTTCTGGACAAATATGTGCTGACCACAATGCAGTGGGCAACATAATGCTGTGGTATGGCTAGAAAGCTGTGTGAAATTTTCTCTTTTTCTGTATGTGTGTTCACTTACCTGTGTATGCATGGTGATGCGTGCATTACCCCTTGATTGGATCTGCAAATTACAACTCCCTTGTTCACAAGGCAAGGTTTTGTTTGTTTTTCCTCTTTCTCTCTCTCTTTTTTCTCTCTTAATGGTTGTACTCTGAAATATTTTTCCCCCAATAACTAACTGAGCTTGTTATTTGGTTTTTAAAGGTCACATTACATGATGCATGTTCTGCCCTTGGGTCATGTGTAAGTTTTTCTAACTTGGAAACTCTCTGCCAAATTGATTGTTTGAGTCAGGATTCAGGGGGAAAAACCATATTGTCCTGTGAACAACATACAAATTTCTAGAAGGTCAAGTCAATTTCAGGAATCAATGGAAGTTGCCAACACAGCCACAGTCTTTTTGAGGCCTAGTCTGCAAAATGTAGGCAGTGTAGGAGCAAAATCATAAAATCATTGATTTAGATTACAAAAAAAGACCATTCCCAGTGGTGAGAGAATGCAGATCAAAATACAGCAGTGCACTGCAAACAAAGGCAATTTGTTTTTCAAACCCAGTCTTTCTAAACTTGAGGGTCTTTCTGAACTTCTAGGCATCCCTGGAAATTAAACTACATGTGTCATATTACTGAAAATGACAGCCATATGTTTAGCTCCTTTCTCTAACGTCTAACAAAACTTATCTTGTGTTGTGATGTCAGGCAGTTTTCCTTATTCTCTCTCCTCTCCATAAAGGGCTACTCCTGGATGAGAAAAAAAAATGTAGAGTTCTGTGATAGTACACGTGTATGATATCTAGTAGATATTAAAGACGGAGGCAAGGAGCACAATCCAAAGATCCATCGCCAGTGCATGATCTGAATATTTCCTAATAACTTTTTTCTTCCCTTCTTTAGTGAAATTTTTTAAGACATTAGTAAATTTTAGAAGACAAACTGACAGAAGATAGATGCAATCTTAATTGTATATCCGAATACTCATGCTCATACAAATTACACAATCTTTTTTAAAAATTGCATCTTTTAAATACAGGTTGGACCTTGGTATCTGCAGGGGATCCATTACCCCCTTACCCCCCAAATAAAGAGACCAGACTTCGGCTTGGATATAAAATGGGCCACTTTATTAAACTTTAACATTAACTGCAACAGGGCAACCTTCCAACAAACGTGCGGAGCCATATGGGGGAAACGGTCCTAGCCGTCTACCTCCCCTTGCAACTCATAGGGCGTACCTCCTGGCTCAAGGCCCCAGCTGTCAAATAGCCAGCCTAGGTCTCTCAACGCCACCCCCAAAGGGGGGCAAGGCAGCTGGACTTCAGACCAGCCGCCAGAGCGTCACTGGTCTGACCGTCCAGGAGAGGGGTTTGCCTGCCTGCCTGCCTCCTGGAGCCACTCAGGCATCATGGGAGCGGTTCAGGCTCGCCCCTCACCTTGCTGCCTTGGATGGACACTGAGCCAGATACCTACCTACCCAGCCCCGCACGTATCCTGCCAACCATAAAGTGACCGACCCTCCCAACCAAAGGACCACACCTCCCCTTGCCAATCTGAGGTAGGCGAAAAAACAGTCATCACGCTGCCAATCCAGATGACTGCAAAAAATTCCTACCCGGCCCGAAAAATGCGACCAGCTAATCCCTGACTGGTTACAGGGAGGGTGGGAGGGGTTGCTGGCTGGGAGCGAACTGCGCTTAGCCCGCGCACGCTCAGGCAGGTGCTCCTGGCTCCGCCCACCCCTGGCCGCAACGACCAATTGCGGCCAAGCCTCAGCCTGGCTGCACAAGGCTGGGGGAAGGGGGCAATCTGGTGCTGGCGCCGATCTGGCGCCAACAGCCTTTCCCAGACCCCCTCCCCACAGACACCCAAACCTGCAGATAATGGAATCTGCAGGTGAGTCATCAGAGGACCTCTGGATACAACTGAAAGCACCTTTTGGTCACACCAGAGATTTTCTGCGACCAGGCCACACATGGCCTCTTCAGGCCTCAGAAAGCCTCCTGGATGTGACTGGAAGACATGTGGGGCCCTCCAGCGTGGCTCTGGCACCTGCATTGAGTCAAACAAGTGGGTGCCGAACCCACAGTTAACGAGGCACCACCTATAACTTCATATTGTTAAATTGCATCTTATAAAATAACTTCATATATAAAATACCAAAAGAGACACGGAGAGGCACAGTACAAACTATTGTATCTCAGGCTTCACAATCAAAAGTTTTCTCAGCAGAAAGCTATAAGCCTGTAAAAGTAGTCAGCTCTCAGACAGGCACAAATGATATGCAATTTATCCCACAAATACTCCATTTCCTCAAGCCTCTTTGGAGTTTATTACAAAAGAAAATTTCTTTTTACAACATTTTCAAAGGTCATTCAGCTTACCTTAGTGGCAATTCCCTTTCTCAGCCTGTGACAACAGTACAATCACTGCTGGACACAGATTAAACTAATTTGTTAAGATGAAAAATAAAAGAGAAAATGCTTTCTTTCATCGTTTGCCATTCACTGAGGGTTTCCCCCCCTTTCTTCCTTTCCAGAGTTCTGTCTGAAATAAATCCTTCTTTTACTATCTGTTTCAATGCCATTTGTCTGAAGACAAAATCAACCAATTTCTGTGTCACGCACTCCAAACAGAAATCTGCTTTGCAGGTTCGAATATTTGCCCACCATCTCTGGGCTAAAAAGACTGGATGCATGCTCTTGAATTAATAAGGACCTGATTTTTCTTTTAATCTTAATCTTTTAAAAGACAGGCAATGAGATACTCCCTACCCTAATATTAGGAGTACTTCTCAAACTGTAGGTCGTACCCCAATTTTTGGTAGGTCACGTAATGCCAACCGAGTTCTGCTGAACTTCTGAGTTGCTGAGCTTTCACTTTATTTTTAACATGAAAAGCCTGCCTCCTGAGCATGCTTTTGTCAGTGAGGATATGATGTTTTGCCAGTAATTGGTTTGACAACCCAGATGTCTTGGTGGTGATGTAATGATGTGATCACGTCATTAAATCTCATGTCATCACCAAAAATGTCTGGGATGCTGAGCTCTGTGCTGAAGGTTGGTCACAGCAATGGCATAGTTAAGGGACTGGCACTCAGGGGCATAAAAATGTTTAACATTCCCTATATCCTGTATTCCCATAACAACCCCCCCCCCCCCCAAAAAAAAAAAATTAACTTCCCCCATATGATATCTTAGGGCCCAATCCTATCCAACTTTCCAGCACCGGTGTAGCCACAATGCAGCCCTGAGGTAAGGAAACAAATGTTCCCATACCTTAAGGAAGCCTCTATGACTGTTGCCCCACCACAAGGTGCAGTGCATGCCCCATTGGCACAGCTGCACCAGCATTGGAAAATTGGATAGGATTGGGCCCTTAGAGGCCTACGAAAACCAGAAAGAAATGCTTTTTGGAGGTCTCCTGGAGGCCTTCTGAAGCCCAGCGGGCACTGGGTATCTTCTGAAGTCCTGGATACCACACATTGAGGGGGTGTCTTAGAGGCCTCCAAAATGTACTTCTGGAGCTGAAAAGACTGAGAACCACTGCATTAGGGTATTTAAAAGATGCTATATCCCCAGAATGAATTTGCCTACCTACCCACTCTGCTCAAAAACTGAGGTCCTGTTGTGTTCTTCTTCTTCCTGAAGTCATGTTTGGGAGGTGGCTTTTTTAGTTGCAAGGCATCAGATTGTGAAGTTCTTACCCACTTCAGTCTGGTTTGACCCCATTGCTAATCTTTCTGGTTTTTTTTAAAAATGAAGAGGGGGGCAGTTCGGATCTAACTCCTGATTTAAACTAGAATTTAGATCATGTGTCTGAGGAGGTTTGGATATCCCCCCCCCCCCGACACACACACACACAATTAGAACAACAGGAAAGCATGGTAGGATAGGCAGCAGGATGTGATAATGTATTGTAATCATGTGATAGGGGGCAAACTTGGATAGCATTTCCAGAACTGACCCCAGTGGCATTCCTAGGGGGCAAGGTGGGCAAAAGCAAAGGCTGCCATGTGGGAGGGGTGACAAAAGTGCCAGTGCTGCCACACACAGTTCTTCACTTAAAGAAATATAGCGGAGAAGGGCGGGTGGCCGTCAGAGCAGTGGGAGCCATCCCCTCCTCCACTACTTTTTTAAAAGCAGAGGAGAGAGGGTGGGCATCTGGGAAAGGTTCTGAGATTGCTTCAGTTGCACAGTCACTCTGAGCTTTTCTGAAAAGCTTGCCTAGCCTCCTCCTCTTTAATTGGGGAAGAGGGGGCAGAGCTCTAGAGCCCCCTCCTCAGGCCTACCCCCTCCTTCGCCTATTTAAAGATGAGGAGGCTGGGTGAGACTTTTAGAAAGAGAGTGGCTGCATGATTGCAGATAACTCAGAGCCTTTTCCAGCCACCCGCCCTCCCACCTTTAAAAAAGGGGGGGAAGGAGGGGGTCCAGAGTGGTGCAGAACTGCACTGAGAATGACTGCAAGCAACCATTTTCGGTGTGGTTTGGGAAGTAATCGTAATGACGTGATGGTGTCACCACAGTTACTTCCAGTGAGAGGGCTGTATTGTTCCCCCACCTCCAGCAACCCTAGTGACTAGCTCTATGCATTCATTCATCCATGCCTCTCTCTTTACAGTGTAATCCTATGCACACTTTCCCTGAGAGTAAGCCCCACTGAACTTGGTAGAGCAGACCTGCATAGGATTGCATTGTCAATCTGCTTGTCTGTGAAGAAGACAGCAAAACTAATGCCAGGAAAAATAAATTCCTTTTTCTTAGTTAAACTTGAGGAGCCTCAAACAAACTCAGTCTTGACTTCGAACTACTCCCCATGACAAAGTTTTGAGAATCCCTCCCTGAGATAAAGATTTCTTGAGTCATTTGCGGCTGACAGCATGTAGTAAGCTTTCTTTGACATTTATTTTTAAAACAAACACAGACATTTGAATGAAATGAATATCAACCAACTCAGCTGCCTTTATCTGTGCCAGTCACATTTTTCAGATGAATGTCTTGACGAATATAGAAGCTTACCCACATGAGTCCCTCGTCTACCAGGCTGCCTTTGTATCATGCTTTGCTGGAAATGGAGGGAAGCTGTTAAGCAGACTTCAGACAATTCAACATTTGCTTCATGAAATTGTTGAATGTCAGATCTGGCTTTAAACTCGTACATGAAGAGAAATTGTGCTTCTTTATCCAGGGAGTCACATCAAGGACAAATCTTTGTATCTGCGGTATTGGAGGTAGGCATCCGAATGCAATTGCAGTGCTGAAGTTCTAAATAGCAGCCATCCCATCCACATAGTACAACAAATACTCCCTAGAGTTTGAAAAGCAACTTGCAATATGGAAAAGTGGAGGCAGTTGTCATTTGGAAGAAGAAAAAATCTCCAGTGTACATGAAAAACATACATGTGTGCGTAGTAACTTGCAGTCTACTAAGGTTTGAAGCTTTTGGGCTTCTTAAGGGGGCTAGAAAGCCCAGTATGGGATAAGCCCAATCTGTAAAAGGAAGAAAAAGTACAATTCACCTGAGAGTTCAGAAAGCGTGAGGCCCCTCTCAGGAGGATTCAGAGAAAGCCCAGTTTGAAGCTCGTTGATAAGTTTACAAATTAATTATTTCAGGAGACTGCCATTTGCAAGGGGAGGGAAAACAGCAGCGGGGGATCAGATCTCAACACCATCCAGAAAAGACTGGAACAAATTGGAGAAATGTAAGACAGTAGCATAGCTAGAGGGGGGAAGTGAGTAGTGCAGGCACCTCAGCATGCTGTGTAAGCACCTCCTCCCCTCCAGTCACTCTGGGCAGCAATGGCAATGCACAGGCACTCACTGAACTCACTGCCCGGAATAACTCCAACAGCAAGTGGGAGGGGCTGCTTAAATGGCACATTGCGGCTCCTGCAGTACTTACTGTGTCCCGTTTCCTCCCCCCCCCCAGCTACGTTACTGATGTAAGATCCCAGATTTTGGAGATGTTTCTGTAAAAACAATCCCTTGTTTTGGACACTGGGTCGAAAACAGTTTCTGCATTTGTTCTTTACTGAATGTTGCTATTTTTGTGTGAAGGAACCCACTGCCTCTCCCTCTGGGTTCTGAATCTGGAGAAATCACACTCTAAAGAGACATACAGATTCCAGTTTAGATATTTTCTCTTTTCTTTATTAGAGAGCAAGTTGCTGGGTACACAGTCATACATAGCTGACACAGGCCAGAGAGGAAGGGACATACACCTTTAACCGTTGTTTCTCACACTGTAGGTTGGGACCCAATAGGTGGTTCATGAGCCAATTTCAGGTGGGTCCCCATTCATTTCAATATTTTATTTTTAGTACATTAGACTTGATGCCAACATGGTATGTGACTGCAATCAGAGAGATCTGTTCTTTTAACAGGTTACAATGTATATGCTTTTAACAATGATAGTCAACGGAGCTTTGTTTGCGCACTGTCCAATGAACATTCGAGACAACAGATATGGGAGAAAGGACCACTTTATTAGCAGTTACAACAGAAGGGGAGGCTGAGACCTGCAGTTGCAGAGGCAGCGAAGCCCCCCCTGTGGTGTAAAGGCGGGACCAATTGTTAAACATTTTTCTTGCTTGATGTTGTCACTTCCGGCCATGACATAACTTCCAGGTTAGTGATATCACTTCCGGTGAGTCCTGGTCAGACTGTAATTCTGAAAAGTGAGTCCTGGGCTAAAAAGTTTGAGAATTTCTGCAATGGTGCCTATACCTGTCATGTATACCTCTTACATATTCATAAGTCATCCATACCATACATGGAACATGTTTTTAGGTTTCTGTTTCCTCAAAGTCATGTAATCTCTAAAGAAAAGAAGACAAAGACATACCAGAAGCTTTGACATGCTTTGAACACACACCCTGTACCCTTTGCTACAGCTTGGTTGCCATAGATACACACAGGTAAGGCAAGGTTCGGGTACATTCCCAAAATTCTTCAGCCGACCAGTATCTCTTTCCTCCAGCTTGAAACAAGTAAATAGTGATACAGAGGCTAATATGGATTAGAAAATGACTATAAAAACTTGTTTTATACAATATGAAATAGATGCGTAAATGAGCCAGCTCAGGGTGACCTAATAGTCACAATATTGCTCTGGGCCTTCGATTCTCTGACACTGGTTTTAAGAAAAGAAAGAAATACTAAATTTGAAGTGCACTTGCATGGATTAATTTTTTTTTAATTTTTCTCCTCCCCCATTGCTGTAGATTTGCAGGAAATCATAAGGTAGGCTCATCCTGCCACTATCATTGAATCTACTAATTCTATTAAGCTGCAATTTGGTACCCATATACCTGAAAGTTCTATGGACCTCAATGTGGTTTGCATCTGAGTAGACATACCTAGGTTATTGCGACTAGTTGTGTTCTATGGCAGGGGCTTCCAAACCCCACTCGTGGGTCAGATTCAGTGCACTGGGATTATTGTTCCGCGTGTGGCATGATGGTGGCGAAGCCTTACCATTCCTCCCCACAGCCACAGTTCATTGCACCCAATCATTGTACAGGGCAGCTGCTTCCACCAGAAAATTGGGGTGCAGAGCCATCAGCAGAATCTGCTGTCCGGTGTGAGGCTCTGCGGCAGTACATGTCTGTGGTGTGGAACAGAAAGTCTTTGCCACCACCATGCCACACCCAGAAGGTTAATCCCGGAGCACTGTGGGTCGCAATTTGGAAACCGCTGTAGAATGGGAATCCTTATGTGACCTACTTGGCATGGAGTTATACAATCACTGTTCATCTAATCTTTATATATTGTCTGTTATAGTACTCACTTACATGCCTCTTGGGTTTTATGAGAATCAACTGGTCCTCTGGATTTCCCTTTTCCTTCTCTCCCTGTCCCTTTATGTCAGTCTTTCAAGTACAGTTCTGTTCCATGAATGGAAGTGTATGTGCATTCTTATCTACATCATTTTCTTCAGAACAAAGACCCAGTTTTATCTTTCAGCTCATAATTAATCTTTTTTTTTTCTTTTTTTAAAAAGCCAGATGATACAGCTGTTGCAAACTGTTAAAACAGATCATGGGTTGGTTAAATATAGAAAGATATATTCATGCATGTCTTAATAGATAAATGTGTATCTGGAGACTAAATTAATTTTTTGATATTCTTTTATTTTTTGTAACATTTTTTATACTGTATGAAAGGGCTGTCCTGTGTGATTAAACCCTTGGCATCAAACAGATTTAAATACAGATTTTTTTTTTCTATTTTAATGAACCATGCCTCATCTTTTCCACAGGGCTACAAAATGCCTTACAACGAATTTTGATTAGCTGCTTATTAAAATGTATGTATAGAGTTTTTTGCATATTATTTATAATGTTTTCTTTAATTTATGAAGGGATTTTTGTACCCTGGTGAAATCTATGAGTGTCCTAAAAAGTCTAGTCACATCAAGAAGTGCATGAACTAAAATTAGATGGTGACCTGGTCAACAAGATGATGTACAAAGCACTTCAGAGCATCTTAACTGGATACTCCCAAGATTGAAAAAAAGAAACCTGATTTATATCTACTCTCTTTCATTTTTCTTTTATACAAAGCACTTGACTGTTTTCTGGGTTATCAGAAATTGCTGAATTCAGTAAGAATGCAATTAGATCCAAATTCTAAACACATTCACTTTGTGTCAGAGATTCTCACTAGAGTTAGAACTCTCAAGCCAGAACTCATCCATGCACAAGACATTTGAATGGAAGGAACACCATACGCATCAAGACTTTGGCCCTTTCAGTGACGGGAATGTAAACAAGTCAAAGCTTCCCCTGAATTAATTTTAAGTCCACTTTGTGTGATTTTTTCATGTGAGATGCTACAGTATGGAACGTAAATATAGTGTCAAATTGAAAGGGAACAAATGTTCCATTACCAGGAAAAGATCTCTGGGGCTTGAAACCCCCCTGTAGAATACAGCACTGACCATTGGCATGGGGAATTACGTTGGATTGGGCTGTACAATACATACTTCTGTCTTATCCTTCCGCGGGTGACTGTTGGATGTGCAAGTAGGACTTTAACCTGCTTTTAGCAGGGGATAGTCTCTGTCTAGCAGGGAAAAAAGAGGAAGGGCATTCAGTCACCCCTTAATTAGGGCATTCTGAAAGTTCTCCTTGGCTTGGCTTTGGTGTGTGTGACCATAAGGCACGGCTTGACTATGAGGTATGGTTATGGGAATGTCATGAAGGAACCCATACACTTCTGATTTTAGCATTACACCATTACTGTCCACACAATTTAAAAAAAATAAAAATCAAATGCTCAGGATCCTTGATCATGTAGACACAGCCTCATTGTGTATAGTCTGTACACCCATAGGCTCTTTCAGACATTACACTAATCCTATATAGGCAGCAGAGGTGGGACTGATTGCTATCAGCAGTCTCAGTTGTACTCCTGCCTGATACATGCATTCAGACAAGCATCAGACTGGCCACCATTGCTACGTTCACATAAGATAGAGAAAACACTACATACTTACAGGTCTTTGCTTCTATGCAAGGACTGATCTGTGATATAAGTGATATCTGAGTTTAAGCGTGTTTTGAAAAGTGTATTTGACTTTGCGGATGCAGGCATTTGCTGGGATTAAGCATGGGTACAACAGCAAGGTCTGTGTGAATTTATTTTATTTTTATATATGATTTTCCTACTATGTCATTACCCATCCTGAGCCTCCAGGATAGTATCAAACATGCATGCATAAATAAGTAAGAAAACAGGCTAAGATGAATATGTAAAACTGCACTACCCACATCTGTTTTGCCCTTGACTCTACAGCAGATGTAGAGACACCACATGCCAAAGGAAGACGGTTGGATTTCATCTCTCTTAACAATATTGTAAGACATATGGTAATCCTTGATTGATTTTATTTTAAGCTGACCCGAAAAGATATTATCTGGATTCAAGAAATTGTTCCTGTTCCTCCAGGAGCCATTAAATTCATTACTTTATGCAGTTCCAATGGCTTCAGAGAATAGCCTCAGTTCTTAATACTGCTCTTTTCATCAAAGTTGACACTCCTGGGGCCAAGTGCTTCTTGTGTTTACACCAAATGCAAGAACAGCATTTGCCCAATGAGATAATGAGTAATTTGTCTTGAGCATTGCTCCAATATTACCTCACACAATATGGACAGAGCATGATCAGTTATGGATTAGGGTCCCACTGTGCTAGTACAACTAGTATGCTTTGAATAGCAGGTGTCTAATGAAGGAGAAAATGAATAGTTGGAAGGAAATACATGATTCCCATCCATGTCTTCTGTACTCATGAAGAATGTTAACTGTAGCCCTTTTCACATGACCAGAAACTGTGCATAAAGAACATGGAGAAGAAGAATTGCACCAGCTATCCCATTCCTTATGTTCACACCTTCATTGGCTCTCTTCATGTTTACTGGGTGACCTCAGACAAGTTGCACTCCAACTTACTTGTCGGCTTCTGCCATAACAGAGAAAGAAAATATAGCTCCTCGTATAAATCTTATAATAATAATAATAATAATAATAATAATAATAATAATAATAATAATAATAATAATAATAACAACAACAGGTATTTATATACCGCCTTTCTTGGTCTTTATTCAAGACTTTATTCAAGGCGGTTTACATAGGCAGGCTTATCCAAATCCCTTATTAAATCGGGATTTTTACAATTTCAAAGAAGGTTCTTTCTTTCAAGAACCACTACATTCAAGGTGTTTCATTCCGATCTGGCTTCACATTCTGGCCTCCATCCTCCCACGCTCAGAGCAGATGGAATTGCTCGGCTTCAGCTTGTCAGCTGCTCCAAGGTCGCACGGTGCCGGTGGCCTCGAACGGGCGACCTTGTGGATGTTATCTTCAGGCAGACGGAGGCTCTACCCTCTAGACCAGACCCCCTGCCCTAAAATTGAAGGATATCCATGCGAAAACTGCGGCAATCTTGTGGTGCAAAGCAGAGACCAGAGTGGTGGGCAATCTAGCATCCTGTTTGCTTTTTTCCAGAAAAAAAGCAGCAATATGATGGGGAATATTATTGTTATTATGAGAGATTGAGTTTTGAGTCATAAGAACCTAAGAAAAGCCCTGCTGAATCAGGCCCAGAACCCATCTAGTCCAGCTTACTGAATCTCACAGCAACCCACCAGAGGCCTCAGGGACCACCCACAAGCCCACAAGATATTTGCATCTTGCTACCACCTCCCTGTGTCTAGCATTCTATTTACGCTCACACACCCCAGCAAAGACACCAGATTGCAATTGGGTTTAACTTGTGCTACTTTAATAAACACAGTGACCAATTTTTAATGCTTGAAACCTATTGAATATACCTTCCCTCCCTAGCCAGTCTGGGGTAGGTGAAAAAACTGCCATCCACGGTCAATTCAGATGACAGAAAAAAGTTCCTGCCTGGCTTCCATAATGAGTAACCAGCTAATTTCAGACTCTACATAACCATCATGGCTGGTAACCGGTGATGGAGTTTTCCTCCAGAAATCTGCGCAACCCTGTTTTACAGACATCTAGGCTAGATGCCATCACCAGCCAGGACTTCCCTAGTTCAAATCTCCCCTGCCTAACATTTACCCTCCATGGTTGTTGCATGTGTTTTGAGAAGCGACTCAAGGAACCCATGAAAGCAGAAACGGGTACATCAAAATGTAGTTATTCAGAGCACTCTGGAACACTGCTCCTTGGTTTTTTTTTGAGGTGAAAGTGACAATGTCACCAAAGAGAGTGCTCCAATCCTCCCGTCCCAACACTCCCCCCTCCATCTTGCCTCCCTGCCCTTTGTAAAGGCAGAGGCTGGTCCCAGAATGGAAGAAAGAAATGTGGGGGAGAGATCCAATTCTCTTTAGCTTGGAATAGTTCGGTGTCAGTGAAAATGAAAAGTTCTGGACAAACAAATTGTCACAAGTTTACCTTTGTGAAGTGGCTTCTCGATATTGCATTATGTACATTTCCTGCTTCCCATCTCTAAATTGGACTCGATGTTGAACTTTGCATGAAAATAATCTACTGTGGAAAATTACATCTACCATCTTGACAAAGCTTTAAAGTGTTTCTCTGCGCACTTTGGCGTCATGTCCAATTTATCCTTCATGCGCTCTTCTGGTGATGTTTGTTTGTTTCCCCCTCTCTTCTTCCTGTCTTTGCCCTTTACTTCACTAATGCGCCTCTTCTCCCACTTTCACTTTTCAAAAGAGTCTGGGTTGACAAAAGCAGGGAAGTCTTCATACAAACATCTGCTTTCGGTATTGATTGCTGCCCTTGAGTTGTAAATTATGGCTTAGCTGGTAAAGGACGAAGCTTCTCCAGCTGCTGCCGTTTTACCTCAAGGAAAGGGAATTACACGTTAAAGTGTCTGCCTCTAAAAATATCTCCTTGCATCAACGGCAGACGCACTACTGGGGCCCATTGTGTGCAAAGATAGTCAGCTCACTGAGGCAGCTTTATTGTCATTGCATTCACTTCATGTTTGGATGACCTGAGTCCCGCACTACTGCCGGCCTGGGGAATTTTCATCCCATCGCTCCTTTGCATGTTTACCTCAGATAACAACTCCACTGAACTTGCAGCTGAGAATTTGACAGAATTCTCAGTTTGGTTGTAGAACTCTTCAAGCAATCTCAAAAAAGTAGTTTGCAGTGTTACTTGCCTGACAATAATAGTTACCTCTGTTCAAAACGTGTTGCAATTACTAATCTCCATGTAAGAATATATTTTTTTACTAACGTGATTTCAGTCAGTCAAAATGTATTGTCATAATAAGAACAGGAAAAGAAAACACAGAATCATTTCCAGAAATGTTCCTTAAACAATATATGTAGGATTGTTAAGAATCATCTTCTTTGCTGACTGAGAAGACTGATTAATTTACATTTATTTTGGCAATTCATGATTGAGATAAATTTGGACCTCATCTTCAATGACCAATTAAGAAACATGGCTGTCATGGTAATTACAAAGTGTTGGGGAACGCTCTTGATCTGAAGTGATTTGTGAACAGACTTCCTTGTCCTCACAAAAATAGATGTAACCCAATTTAGTAAGAAGGTAACTCCCTCTGCACAGGTATTTAGGTAGGATTGGGCTGCCCATGTGTTTCTTCCTAATTTTTCCTTCAAGGACTTTGGGACAATATACTGTACCTGATTACTCTCCCACTTTTTATATTCAGAACAACTCAATAGGTTAAGCTGGGAGATAGGAACCATGTTCGTTCTGGTCCAAACACAACACACTAACCGTTTGCTTTCTTTCATGGCTTGCTTTCAGTGGTTTGATCTGGACAAAGGTGCAGCAAGAAAAGTCAGGGTGGTTTTGCCCATGATTGATTAGGGAATACATGGTCTCTTCCTTTCCCCCGTCTAGTAGCCTGCATACTGGCTGTGGAGTCAGTGGTGTTTTTTTCTTTTCTTTCTGTGCTGCAGGTTTACTATTTTGGTTACTTCAATAAAGTGGCCCAGTTAACCCATGAATGAAAGACATTCATGCATATGGGAGGGGGGTATTTGTTAGAAATGTGAGTTGAATCGGAATGCGTGGAGCTGAATACTCAACACCTGCTTAATATCTGCCAAAGCATTTAGACATATAATAACTACATAACCTAAAAATCCTTCGGTTGGCCTCACAACCCTTCAGTCCAATCCATCACAAGAGAAAGTCAAATGGAAAAAAGTTTGCAAGAGAGCCATAGAAACAAAACCTCAAACTGGATTTGCAATATTTATAACATATGTTACTTCTAATATTATGGTTATTTTTTTTTACTCCATACAAGATTCTCACAGTGTTAAATCAATCTAGGAGACACAATTTCTGGTTTATTGTTGTTTTCATTTCATGTAGTATAATAGTAATAAAAAGAAAGCAGTACATCTTCTTTAAAAAAAAATCTGACTTGATATCAAGTTTATTTGATTTATGTTCTCTCAATGAAAAATTATTTCAGAACGTACAATTTGGAACATACACTTTGAATGCACAAAGCTATTTGGACTTCAAAATCTATCATAAGGAAAGAGATGTATGAACCATGAATGTAGCTAGTAATCTTTTTAAATTAATTTGATCAGTATTGTTACTATCATTGCATATTTCTGCTTTCAGTCTGTTGAATTCAAGACAAACGAAGTGTATTCGTAACTAACTTTATAGTCTCTCTCTCTCTCTCTCTCTCTCTCTCTCTCTCTCTCTCTCTCTCTCTTTCTGTGTGTGCATAAACACATGTACACCATATCGGGGAAAAATCAAACAAAACTTGAGAATATAGAAGGCAATGTTTGCACAGACAAAGGTACTGAGAGCTGGTATACCATAACTGCAAAGTTGGACTATCTCAGTTTGAACCTTGCTCCCTAATTTATTTATTTATTTATATCCCACCTTTCTCCCTGAAGGGACCCAAGGCTAATTCCAATTTAACCACTCAATTGCCCTAAGGAAACCATTCCTTATCAGATGAAGCAATGCCAAATACACTGTGAGGTCAATAATATTATCAGGGTCCAGAGAGGGACTGCCAGAAACTGCACACTGATCCAGGGCAGTAGCGGCTAGTGGTTAGCATGCTTCCTTCCCGTTGCCCGCTCTTTCCTGTCTGCACACACAGCTTACTGAGGAAAAGCCTTGGAAGACTGAATCTACTACCCCCAGCTCAGGAGACCAAGACGCTAGCCAGTGGGGCTCCTTGGGAAGAGCTACCCCCTCCTAGAATAATACTGAACCTCAGGGATCTCGATCAGAATCACTCTTACAGATTCTGCAGAGTTGAGGAGACGTAACAATCCACTGATTTTCTCAGAACCAGGCAGAACAAAATGGAAAAGTTAAAAACAAGAATAATTGAATTGGGCAGAAAAAAACCTGCAATTAACACTGAGCATGTAATAATACAAATGGCCAGCAGATGGTAATGAGATGCTGTGGAATCTCAGGCATGTGCCTTTTAATTCAGGGGTTTACCATGAACTTCAATTGCTTTCCAACATGTCCAAGGGCTAGTGAAGACAATACCAAAATCAACATAAATCTACATAGTTTCTGGCTAATAACTGATTTGTACCTGCATCAGTCTCCCCTTGTATTTCTCACCAGTGCTGGTGGGCTCTCCCTGTCTGGACCTCCCTGCCAAAGTCCATGATGACTACAGGAGAAAAGAGGGAGCTTTTGACATGAGAAACAACTTTTCTTTCTCAGATAGAATGATGTCACCCTGCCCTCTGATTGGAGGAGTGCCCCCTGCCTGGTCACTTGCCCCATCTCCTTGAAACTTGTTGAACTAGCTTGGCTGGTTGTAATTTTGCATGCTACTTGGCAGCAAGATGACCATGCAGTGCCAAAGACTGTGGAGCAAAAGCTTGGCTTCGCAGGTAGAGCTCCTGTGTGTGGTTTTTGGTGCCTGGGATGCCTGTCCACTCAAAGACTCTTACTGCTGTTTTTAGTGTCCTATTGTTGTCCTGCATCAATGTCCTGTTGTCCTGATCATGACATGCATCACGTGTCACTGCCGATTACTTCGGAGTGGCCAAGCTCCACACCGGCAGCAGGACTGGTTGTTGTAGCAGGAGTAAGTTTGGGGAGCACTGGAACTGAGCTTGTTGCCCATGGTCTGTTGCCCTTTGGCTTGTGCTTGTTGCCCTTTGGCTTGTTGATGTGAAAGTGTTTACTGGATGACATGCCCTGTCAGCACTACATTCAACTTTCATGAGAAAACAGTGATATCCCCATACACTCAGAAAGTGGGAAGCTGTTCCTGCTGCGTGGGTACTGAACTTTTCCAGGAAGCTGAATTATCTGTCTCTAGTCCACAAAAGCTATCAGATCCTATCTTGTTTTTGCTGAAACATGGTTGTCCCTCTGGTAGTTGTGGGATGCCCCATGGATCCACCATCTGCTCCCTGATGCTGCGTTGGTCACTATCGCTGTCATTGATATTGAGGATTCATGGGTGAGCCAAGCCAGAGGGGCCCCTTGCTGGACATCAATGCTCACCCAGTGCCCAACCTAGCCAACACCTGAGGCTTAGATTTAGAGCCTGGATTTAGAGACCCACCTACCTACTTGCTCTATCCTGTATTCCTAGTAATGACCCACATTTTCATATTTGTAAGTATGCTTTTATTTTATTATATTTTTTTCCTCCATACTGGTAACGAAAAGGGGAATTTGACTCACCAGCTCATGGCTTTGGAGCCTGGTACTATAGCAGATGAAATGACTCTTGAGTGCATGAGATCAGTAGCAGATCAACAGCTGTCCAAAAGGCATAAGATGAGATACAGCTTTATCCCATTTAAAAGTAAGGGCAACCTAAAAGTGCTTTAAATTTTCCTTCATGTTGGGTAGGATATGCCTCAGCCTAGCAGCTCCATTCTAAAAGAGATTTGTACAGGGTTCTGCACACCCGACAGAGTCTTCTCTATAGGCAAATGAAGACCTTTTAGCTTGAGCTTGTCATGTTATATTTCTGCTTTTTAAAAGCATATTACCACTTAGATCTCTCTGGCTGTTCAAGAATAAAAGTGATCTAATTTTAGGGTTTCTTTACTTGTCACGTCCCTCCCAGATAATACCAGTCTTCATCAAGGATAGATAAATTAACTAAATTGCCTATAAGGTGCACTTTGTATGATATTTGCTGAAAAGGCCTAGAAAAAGAATAATCAACATTGCCACTGCAGATGTGGTGTTACAACTTAGTCTATTGTCACTAAAAAGCTTCATTAAACTGTTGTAATTTCTTCCTTCCCCCACCTTAGATAATGAAGGAAAATCTCAATTTTCAATACAAATTACACTTTAAGAATATTTGAAGCTAATTCTAGCATAACCTGCTAGGTTATAGCTAAAAATTAGTCTAATGAATAAGCAGAGATATTCAATAAGCAAAAATTTTTCTTTTATAGTTTTTTTGATTAACTTCTTTAGAAGAAAGTTTTTTTTCTCTTACTAGTCTTCAAGTACCATTTGTTTAAGAAGTTGGAACTTCAGGGTCTGTGAGAAAAAAGAGAGAATTAAATGGGAACAAATAGTAATTTTTAAATGTTTATGCAGTGGCATAGTATGGCTGGGGTGGGGTGGGGTGGGGTCGCCCGGTGTCCCCCCCCCCAGTGTCAATTCAAAAGTTTTCTGGATTGCCCCTGGAGGAGAGGGCTCAGCACTCATCTCCTCTGAGGTGGTTCAGTTGCCTACTACTGCTAAGGCAGGACTTCCTGGCTCCCATACTGTTGGTAGAGAGCTCCCCACTGTCAGAGCAGATCGTATGACACCAGACCTGGCCTTACTCTGATGGACTGTAAGAGCAAAAGGCACTGATAGGATTGGGTCATAAATTATTTATATCACTAGACTGGGGACAACAGGAAAGAGATGCCCATGGGAAAAACTGGAGGCCAAGTACTTGTGGAAGAATTCAACAGCTGAATACCTAATGTAGAAGAAGTTTTGGTGCCAAAGATTAAACCATCACTGTGGGCCTGCAAGGCACACCAATATGCCATATAGGTTCTCCCCCCCCCCTAAAAAAATATAAACAAAAACAATTTGTTTTCCATTACTGTCATACAGGTTGCATTGATTTTTCCATGAATTTTTTTTTAAATTTGTTAAAGGGATCATGTCTGACCAATCAATGCACAGTACTTAGTAATTCCCCAATTCCTAGCATCATTAAATACAACATGGCTTAAAGCTGTGTGGTCATCATGTACCCCTACTGGGTATAGTCTTCTGGCAAATGGTGACACAACTCACCTGTTACACAGCAGCAAGTTTAATTCCATTGCAAATGACCCATTAGGTTCCTACATCTTATGTGGAGAGAGGACACAGTCCCTGAACTTTTACATGTGCAGGTATGAATGGATGAATAGAAACAACTCAATACAATACAATAGTTACAATGGAATCTGGGTCTATCATAATAATGTGCAATGACCTAAAATATTTTTTATGTTATTTGCATTTTCTGCATTTGTCTTCAACAGCAGACACCAAACTGCAGCCTACAGGCTGGATCTGGTGCCCACCACAATCCTTTTCCTCAGTGAAAGGAGTTTTCCACTCCACCAGGGAGCCACAGCATTGTGCCTCTGATCACCCCGAAACTGCGCAACTGCCAGCCACGTCCATGTTCTGTCACCCAGCAAGCTTTGCACCTGGATTTCCAGGTAGATGTGCAGTTTGGGGGCATAGAGGCACAATGCAGAGGCTCTCCAGTGGAATGGTAAACTCTGGTTGGACCAGGGAAGGATTTACCTGTGTGCAGCGGTCTCCAGTTTGTAGACCATTGTCTCCAACATTTATAGAAGCATCCTCTGTTGTACATATCATTACCACAACAGATAACACTCCAAGGGCCCAATCCTATACAAATTTTCATCCCTGATGCAGCCATGCCAATGGAGTGTTCACTGCAACCTGCCGGGGGGGGGGGGAGTTACAGAGGCCTCCTCAACACTTGATCCTTCACGTTGTGCACTGCAACCTGCAGTGGGGGGTGGATGAAGTCACAGAGGCCTCCTCAACACTTGATCCTTTACCTTGGGGCTGTATTGCAGCTGTATCAGCAATGTGAAGTTGGATAGGATTGGACCACAAAACTACTTTGGCCTCTGGTGTAGCCTCACTGCCCACTATTAGTAAAAGGTTGTCTGTGACTAATTTAAACAGCACATCTTCTATGGCTCGCAAGGTCATTGCCAGATCACTGGGCATTTATTTTTTTTGTTGAACTCTTATTTAAAATAGTAAAAAGTCTACTTAACCTCTACTGTTTCATTCAAAACATGTTGTTGTTTATCAAGCAAGGTAAATTCAGTTCAGCGCAGATTCAGTTAGGTTTCAAATGTGACACGTCTCCATTAGCCATGCAAGCTGTTATCTAATTTTTTTTCTTATGTGTGTCCAAAGTTTTAAGCTGTCTTTGGAACAGAGCGGTGAGCTATGGCAGACACTAATCTGAAGAAGCCTCTGTGATGCTAAACTGCTAGTTAAAAGGCAGGGTATCCATGGTAATGCATTGCGGGTTGCTAATAAGAAGGATGAATTTAAACAACATGTTTTCTTTTTTACTCTTTCACTGAAATGACTGTGACAAAGACCAAGAACGCCTGTGGAGACCATGACAAACAAGGGGGAGATGAACCGTTGATAGGTAGGACCAAATTGCGCCCGTCTAATTGTAATGAATTCTGACTAGAGCACAAGAAGTCTGAACTTTTATTGATAAAAACAAAAGGAGCACACAAATGGGGCCAGAGATACCAACCTTATTCCAACATAAATGCAGGCTTTGTAGTTTGCCCTTAAAATCCAATACCCAATTTGAATGTTGTGAACTTGTGCCCCCTTATCTGCGGGGGGGGGGGGGGTCTGTCCCAGAACCCCCCACAGATAGCTGCAACTGTGAATATGGGCAAATGCCTGTCCCTACAGTCCCAGGGGACTGCCCAATGCATTATAAGGCATTAAAAATGTCACTTTCGGTTTCTCTGTGAAACCAGAAGTCACGTTGTTTCTATAGCAGAGCTCAGTCTGAGCTTGGCAGAGGCAGATGGATGGCTTTGGACTCTGCTGAGCTCCAAAGCCCCTCTGGAGGCGAGGGGAGCAGAGCTTCCCTTGACTCCAGAGGAGTGTGCAAGGGGGATGCACACTGGAGCGTCCCTGACTCGATCCATGGATAACTGAATCAATGGATACTGGATTCTTGGATATGGGGGCCTGTATAAGAATGTTGTTTATTTATTTAATAACTGTTACCCTGCACATGCCCGATCTCATCTGATCTTGGAAGCTAAGCAGGGTCAGGCCCAGTTAGTACTTGGATGGGAGATCGCCTGGGAATACCGGGTGCTGTAGGCTTATACCATAGTCTCTCCAGACTGAAGGTTGCCAACCATACCCTGCCATTGAGGCTAAAAAAGGACCTCCAGACAAGAAAGACCTCCAGACTCCTGAGGCTGCATGCCAAATGCTGCTCTCCTTTCCGGTTGATGTGCCAGCCTCGACTCCTCCCACTCTCCAATATCTTAGCTCAGCACTGTCCTCCTCTCCCCATTTCCTCTTCCAATTCAGGGAGTAGAAGGAGACGAAGGATCAGCGGAGGTTAACAGGCAGACAGGGATGGGTGCCCTCCTCATCAATCTGCTGCCTGAGGCAACCCTGGATGGGTTGGCCCTGCTCACAAGATGGCCTTCAGTAAGCCACTCCCTTTCAGCCCCAGTCAAAAAATGGGCATTGCTTGCTTACTTGCAGCAAGATAGTACATACAAAACATTTTGCATGCTTAAAAAGCACTATAGCGTATGATTGCTTATTATGATAATTGATCATCAAGCGTACTACTCACATACAAACTATTTTATTTTTCAGCCCCACTGATATCAATGGCAGACTTAAACTTCACCTCAAGTGTCCCACATTGAAATTAATAGAGCTTTGAACCACATCGATTTGACTGGATCATGCCAAGTATGACTTTTTTATTTGTTTTCTCATCGTCCAATGAACACTCGAGACAACAGGTATGGGAGAAAGGGCCACTTTATTTAGTTACAACAGAAGAGGAGGCTGAGACCTGCAACATCCGAGGCAGCGAGGCCCCCTGTGGTGCGGAGATGGGACCTCTGGGTGGTATCAGAACACATCTGCCCCCAGGCGGGTATGCGCCCGACTCCAAGTCGTGTCCCGTTGTTGGGCAGCGCATCTCTTCCATGTCTGTCCCTTAAGGGGAAGGCAGCCAAACCACGGGCTGTGCCACCTCAAGCTGCTGAGCTTCTGAGGTGGACCCTGCGGTCCTGGTCAGGGCCCCGTCTATGTCCTCGTGCTGCCGAGCCCCTGAGGACTGAAATTGGGTTCTGCCCTGCCTATGCCGCCTGAAGGTGCATGCCCGAAGTCCACTTCATGCCTCCTAACTCGCACCACCTGCCACAAGGAAGGGTCAGCCTAGCGCTTGACCCTCCCGCTCCCAACCAGGGGGAGAAGCGCCTTAAGGTCATCCTGCAGGTCTCTCAGAAAGATGTCTGCCCCCTGCTCAGACAAGTGCCCCCATCTCCTCTGTAGAGAGCAGGCATCGAGAAGGCAATGGCTGGATGCACAATGACCCGTCCACCGGTCCGTGCCACAAACTGGCCAATCTCTTTGGCAACCTTCCTCATCCTCTCCACCTTAGCGCAGCGGTTGGCACCACGCCACACCCGCCGCTGTAGGAAGTCCAACCAGACCATCGTGATGCCGGGCAGCCAACCCTGAAGGGTGGTGAGCTCCTTGCCTGCTCTGGGCCTGACTGGCAGCCCGGACATCCCACACAGATCATTTTCATGCAGGTGGATCACCAATATGTCAGACAACAAGTTCTCCTTCAATTACTCCGCCATTGCAGGTAGCAGTTGGCCCCATCGCATCCCCTGCTTGGCCAGCCAGCCAACTTGCATGGCGGGGCCGAGCCTGAGCTGCATTCAAAATGCCTCACGGCTGCCCACTTGCGGGCTCAAACTACCATGGAATGGCCACAGACAGTTCATGAACCAGCTTCTCACCACATCCTGCAGAAGGAGAAAGAGAACTTATTGCCACAACCCCTGCCCTTTGCAGCGCCCTCCCATAAAAGGGGGGGGGATGCCAATGAAGGAGCCTGCCTCTAAAAGAACCGAACGTAGTGCCTATAAGCTGTAGAACGCCAATGTCCTATCTGCACAACGCCAAAGGCTATACTCCTTTGGCTGTAACTCCAGGGCTATGCGGGCACATGAAAAGATCACCTTAGACTGGAATAAAGTCAGCTGGGAGCCATCTGCGTGCTGGAACAGGGCTCCTGCTTGTGCCACTGAATGTGCTACGTACTCCTGCAGCGCCTCAATCGGGCACAGCGGCAACCCGCCTGTCAAGCAGGTTGGAAAACATTGCCCCTCACTTAAAGGAGTAGGGGTAGCTAAGCAGGTTGTCATCCGAACATCGCCCCTCCCTCACCAGAGCAGGGACTGTTCACCTGTTAAGTGAGTTGGTGGTATCGCCCTTCTCTACAACGGAATAAGGGCTGCATACCTGTTAGCAGGTTGTTGACAGCACATCCCACCTCTCCCACTGGAGCAGGGACAGCACGCCCATTAAAGCGGTTGGTAACACTGCCTGTTAAGCAGGTTGGTAACAACTTTGCTGACATAACCTCACCCCTCCTCTGCTGGAGGAAGGGCCACTCACCATTAAGTGGGTTGGTAACCTCATCCCTCTCTCAAGGAACAGGGGCAGTATACCTGCCAGCGGGTTGTCGATCCTGTCAAGCGGGCTGGTAACTGAACATCACCCCTTTCCCGGGGGGGGGCAGAGCACCCATTAAACGGTTGCTAATAGATCGCCCCCCTCTCAAAGAAGAAGGGACCACAAATCCTTATATGGGTTTGTAACCAAACATTGCTCCTCCCCCAGGAGCCGGGACAGTGCACCCATTAAGTGGGCTGGTAACGAAACATCACCCCTCTCTAAGGAGAAGCGGCTATGCAGGTTGTTAACAGAAACCTCCTCCCCTCTTCCAAAGGCCTAGGGGCATTATGCCCACTAAGTGGGTCTGCACCAGAACACCCCTCTTCTCTGAAAGGAGTAGGGGCAGTACTCCTGGTAAGCACGTTGTTGACAGAACACCCCACCCCCACAGGAGTCGGGTAAGCGCACCCGGTAGGCAGGCTGGTAACAGATCACCATCCTCCCCTAAGGAGAAGTGGCAGCATGCCTGTTAAACAGGTTGGTAAAGGAACGCCACTCTTCCCTTAAAGGCATAGGGGGCAGCACACATATCTTCTCTCTCAGGGAGCAGGGGCAGCATGCCCACCAAGTGAGTCGCTAAATGCCCTGCTGATGCCCAGGGAAAACATAGTATTAAATGTGCCAGTGCGTCCCCATCCACTCTCCTCAATTCCTTGGGTGCTGAAGCCTGGCCAGGCAGCTTTCAAAGCAGCTCCCACATAGATGGAGTGCATGTTGTAAGCAATCCAAGATGGCCAGGGACTCCCCATATGCCTCCAAATATCCTCTGAAACTGATGAAGTATTAACAAGGAGGAGGTCAGGTGCCTGGGAGGAGATCGTTGCAGGTGGTTGGACTGGTGTAAGCTGGGCAGATGCAACAGTTAGGGGAGCCACCACTGCACCATAGTCCATGCCCCTTCTGGTCAGTCTCATCCATCTGCAGGTGCCAGTATGTTGTGTTCAGACTCAACCTGCAATCACCATGCCACAATGCTTGTTAGGGGGGATGCAAACCTGGATTTGGCATGCAGCTTGTTGTGTGTATGGGGGGAATGCACCCCTTTAAAGATACCCAGATACTAGGCTGCCCAGTGAAGGCTCACAAGCCAAAAGGGCAACATAAGCAAATTTCCTGTTAATCCTCGCACATGATGCTGGGGGTAGCTGGCTTGTGCTCATCAGCAGCTATAAAGGCAGCTTTACTCCCAGGCTTACTCCCAGGACGCCGCAGGAATCCGGTGGTCATCTGCTTGGCATGCAGGGAGCTGCAACAGTCCTGCAGCTCGTGCAGCGCGTGGCCAGGCGCCTGCGCCTTTGGGAGGGCTCCGTGCCATGCGGAGCCTGCTCCCACATGGAGCGCACTGCAACCTGCCACCTGGGCAGGCAGGAGTCCTGGAGCAGCCAGGCAATCACAGTGCTCCTCTCCAGCAACCTCTGTGGGCACCCTCCCACTTGCCCTGCGAGCACTTGCTCGAGCTCCACTTGCTGCGAGCTCCACTTGCCCTGGCAAGGCCAGCAGGGAGACCTAGCTCTGAGCTAGAAGGCAGCAGCCTGCCCCTTCCACCCAGCAGGCCAGGGGCTGAGCACACACTCCAAGCATGTCTGCTCAAAAGCAAGTCCCCTGCGCTCCATGGGGCTTACTCCCAGGAAAGTGTGCCTGGATTGCACCTGATCCTTTCCTTGGGCAGAGCCTGTCCAAACTCCCATCCTCACCTTACAGATCAAACATGCTGCACATGGAATCCAGCTCAGGAGGCCTCCTCGGGAGTTGCACTGGTCCTAAGGTGGCTGGATGGGGTCAGGTCCACTCGGTTCCCACGGCACCCACGTGCAAAGGAGGAAGAGGGCTGGGTATTGTGCCTTTTAAAAGGCCCCCCATAGCTGCCAGCTGCAGCCCTCTTCCACTCCCCACTGGGAGGAGACTCTTGTGTTCCAGGCCAGGCTAAACAAACTCCGATCACCCTTCAATTGGGCGATCGGGGTAATGTTTGTTGTAATAAGATTATGCATTTTGGGGGACAATCCTGTAGTCTCCAATGAGTGGCATTAGGTGTACAGAGCACACAACCTTCATGCAAATACCACTTGAAGGCTGCTGAAGGAGAGGAAGAATTGGCAGCAAGAAACTCCTATGTGCAGGGCCAGCCTTAGGGCAATTGGGCCTACTCAGATCCCATGTTCTGGAAAGTACTCTTTACTCAGCACGTAGTCGTCTTTACTCAGCGCGTGGTCGGTGTGTGGAACTCCTTGCCACAGGATGTGGTGCTGGCGTCTAGCCTAGACACCTTTAAAAGGGGATTGGATGAGTTTCTGGAGGAAAAATCCATTATGGGGTACAAGCCATGATGTGTATGCGCAACCTCCTGATTTTAGGAATGGGTTAAGTCAGAATGCCAGATGTAGGGGAGAGCACCAGGATGAGGTCTCTTGTTATCTGGTGTGCTCCCTGGGGCAATTGGTGGGCCGCTGTGAGATACAGGAAGCTGGACTAGATGGGCCTATGGCCTGATCCAGTGGGGCTGTTCTTATGTTCTTATGTTCTTAAGTAACAGGCATGGAATCTCCCATGCCAAGGTGTGGTGAGTAGAGCACTGTGTCGCTCCTCCCACCTACCCCTGCATCCATGCAGTCCAAAACAGGCCTCCTGAAAGCAGTTGGTGGTGATGACATGCCAACTTTTCTACTGCCAACTTTTCTACTGCCAACTATTTCTGGGTGCCACGCTTCATGTGCAGCACCGTCAGCTATGGTATTGTTGTGGATGCAGTCGCCGTGGGGCGACTGGGCTGCACTGGGCCCCAGCACTCCTGGGGCTGGCCTTTCCTGTGTGCAGAGCAGGACATGGAGAGAAAATTCATGCAAGCAGATTGTGCCATTAGCGCATAAAGTGAAGAACTGTAACAGGGCGCATAACGGTCTATCCAAAAATTGAGTTGTAAGTTTCAAAGCCTGAAATAATTCCATCCGTGCTTTCTTTGGGCTTCTAAATGGATATACCCACTTCTACCAGTCCTATGTCGACAGCAAAACCTCTTTCAAACAGCAGGAAGTATACATTATCAAAGGCAACAAATATTTTCTATATGAGGAGATCTTAAGTATTTCCTGCCCAACAGGCTTAGCTCTTATTTAGGACAGTCATAAATAACTTTCAACTCTTCCAGCCCTGATAGGAAGGGAGCTGCCGATTAGGTCATTGTGGAATTATAGTTCCCTTGCTTAATAATTTTGCAAAATTGCCTGGCAATCCAACAAAGGGAACACGTGCAACATGGCGAATGCAGGCTAATTAAAGCAATAATTGCTTCTTGTTGTGTACCCAGATAATGTGCCCCTGATAATTTTAAACAAAGTCATGAAGCTGGCTTCTGAATGGAATGTTGTGCTCGTTAAAGCATCACTGATTTTCCCTTTGCTTAGAAACTGGGCTACTTCTCAAAGTCCCTGGCACTACGGTACAACTCCTGCCATCGCACCATAGAAATGTTAATAGACGTGACATTTTGCATATCAGGTAATTGTCTTTTAATGTACTGGGGCCTTTACCTTCTCCTTGAAACATAAGTCACAGTTACCTGGTGGATATGTGATTCTGTACATACTCATAATGCAGTAGACCAAGATCCACGCGAATTAGCTATTTCCAGACAAGCTTTTATATGGAGTTTCCCAAGTCTATTCTCACAGACTGTCCAACTGATGGAGCTAACTAAACCCAGTTCTATTCAGAGTTAATCAAATGGTAAAGCCAAAACACAGTTCTGACTAGAGAGTGACTCAGAATGAACCTTGGCTTTTCAAAACTGTTGCTTTTCAAAATGTGATATGAATGGCATGTGATCTTATTGAATTTTGAAAATATAATTTCTTCCAAACGAAATACTGTGCATAAAATAATTTCAAGCAAAACTAAATACAGCATTTGGACAGTGTGGGACCCAACTCAAAATAATGTCCAGAAAAGACAACCCAAAATTCCTATGTATACAAATGTACATATATACATGTTGAAACTCTAAAATAATAAGATGTATGTCTCGCAACCCAATCCTAACTAACTTTCTGTGCTACAAAGCAGCAGGACTGGAACAGCCTCTGCTGTATCCAGTGCAGGAAGAGAGGCTGCTGTATTTCTCACTGAGGTAAGGCATTTGTCCCCTTCCCCGGGATAAGCCCCAGTTGCAGCTATGGGGCTATTCTGGCCTGTGCCATTAGAATCACTGTGCAAGTCCAAGCAGACTTATGTTGGAGAAGCAGGCCCAGGAAGGGGGATAGGATATGGCAGGAGCTGGCCCTGCCAATCCTTCCCCTTTCCAGACCCAATCCACCCCCTCTCCACCCTTCCCTGTGCTATTATACTCCCTTCCTGGCCCTGTTCTGCCCTCTCCATACCCTCCACTGCCTGGTACAGGACCTACCTGCTCTGGTGTGTGTGGGCCCCAAACTCATGGTGGCAGGCCAGTGCATGACCCACGGGCAACAGGGTCGCCTGTACTATTGCAAATGTGCTTTACAGCATGTTTGCACTCATTCCGCCACTACTAGCCCAGTTGTAACAGCGCTTGTGCTTGTTCCGCCACTACTAGCCCAGTTAGGATTGTGCCGTAATAGATCCTCATGTTGGACTGGTTTGGATGAAACATGTTCATGTAACATTCTTTGCATGGAAGTGCCTGTGAAATGATTCCAATGGAATGAATTAAACATGGACAAAAATATACCAGAATTGAATATATACATCTCAGGAAGGTCAGCATTCAAAGTGGGATATATATCATTTGAATGAATGAATGAATGAATGAATGCTTCCCTAAAGGATTACTATCCCAGATATCCCTTAAGAATCAATTTGAATTATCAGTGTACATTCTCATATGTATTTCTCCACAGTAATCATCCCCAAAGCATCACCAAGGCAGTGCCATCATGGGAGAAGAAATATTTGAAACATTACAACTTTGTGCAGTTTAAGCATGTGCAAAGGCGGTTTCCAGGCTTCTCAATGACTCAGTGCTGGTATTGGGTGTCCGGAATCAAAGTCATGTACTGGGGGGCCCCATGATATGGGACATGATAACACATTAGGAGCAATCACTGCCAAAAAGTACTGGGCCTTCAGCCAGTGCCTGAACCTGGCCAATCCCTGGGAGAGGTACTATATAAAATACCAAAATGCTCTTGCATATTTAGGTAGTACTGCATTGCCAGTGTAGTGATTTGAATATAGGAATGGGGATGCCTGAATTTTAATCCTCAATGAGCTTCATTCATGCAGCTAACTGGGTGATTTGGGGTCTATCATATTGCTCAACCTAACCTACCTCAGTTGCTGTGAGCATAAAAAGAGAGGCACTCTGAGCTCCTTGGAGAGAGGGTGAGGTGAACATTTAAACTAATAATCATATTTTGATGTTCTGAATGTGCTTCTCTATTCTGCAGAACATTTAGATGATGTGCAAGAGTATATGAGAGTCTACATGTGAACTGATCTGCTGGCAGGTTGACAACCTGAGTAAAAGTAATACAAGGACACATGAGAAGATTTCAGAAATAAACTCTTACTGAAGGAAGTTGAAAAACTTCATAGCACAGTTCATTAGGATCATAGTTGGTTCTGTTTAAGAATATCTCTTGGGTGCTTTCATATGTCCCTCTGTCCAAATGAAAGATTAGCCTTTGCTCTTAACCTCTGTTTGATCCCAGGTTCCCTGGAGTATCTCCACTAACAGAGTCTTCATGTTGTGCCTTCGCAAGTGTCTCCACTTTAGATTGGCCTCACTGCAAGAATAACAATGTCCTTTTATACCTAACCTAAATTTTACTTGTCTGGGTTTTAGGCTGTTGCTTAATGTTTTTGCAAGTTGAACATGCTTCTCAAACTTCAAAATGCCCCCCCTCTTTTTTTCCGTTAAAATTTTAAACGTTTACCTGTAGTGTAAATCAGGATAAATTAGGAAACTATCAGCATCTTCATAAGACCTTCATCCTAAATTCAGGCTAAGGTTCAGAAATGTTGGGTTAAACTACAATGTTCTGAATGTATTATTAAGTTGTGGTTTGTTGTATCTCATAGGTATCAACCATGAGGTTCTATAGCAGGGCTATTTTGGGGGTGCCCTTGGTAGACTGCCTCCAGTGGAATATCTTCATCATGTAACTGGGGAAAGTTCCTGCAGTGCTTCCATGCACACTGATGCATGTTCAAGCATCACCCATCCATTAGGAAACCTGTTGTAGGTTCCATCAGTAGCGGGATGTGGGGGGAGGTGAGAGGGCAGCAGATTTGGGTTGCCCTTCACCTTGAGTCTGCCCCTATTGCTTCCAACTGTGAAGATGAGTCACATTGATCTGTTGTTGTTTTTTTGAGCACTCAAATCAAACACTCAATCAGAAAGTGATTCACCTGCCTCCTTATCATGCTTCTCATGGTGTTTTTAAGCATGAAAGTGTGGAACTTCAGGCTTGATCTATAGAGACTATGCTAATTAAGGTGTGTTTTTTTTCCTTTGTAGATTCCCTTCAAATAAAACCTACATTTGAAGAAGCCATGTGAGGAGCAGGGTAAAAGGAGCTTTTCAAAAATAGTGCAGACAGGACTGACCCTTGGGTGATTGTGCTGATTTCACCCAATCATGCCCTGCGCATGAGGGCGGCCCACGCTAAAGGCAGCTGGCACCTTGCTTGTCGGCTGGCACTCACCAGGCCAAAGTGGTGAGCCCTAGGCACACCTGCCATTCATCCCAGTAAGTGGGGGGGGGGCGGGGAGTGGGAAACCAAAAAAAAACAAAAAAACTGTTCCATTTTGCCCTGCCGCTCCTAAGGCTGGCCCTGAGTTCAGAGGTGGTAGGACTGAACCCAACTTTCCACCAGGAGTGTTCTGAGTCATACTGTCCCTGTGCATCTTTGGGCCAGTTGACACTACCTGATATTTATCTTCCTTTCACAGGGACCTTTTTCTATGGCAAACCCAGTGTAATGGCACTGCATTTCCCAACAGGGCCTGCTGTTACCCATGAGTCTATCCTGAAAAGGCAATGAGAGTATTCCTGAAGGAGGGGCAGGCTGGATATGGGGCGGGGGGAGAAGAAAGAAGGACTACATACTGGGGACAGGCTGATGAAGATTCAGTAATGAGTTGGACTGAAGACCCTTAGCAGCTGATTAGACACAAAGGCATTTCTGGGGCTATTATTGTACAAGCTGTACCAAAAGAAAAATATATCATTATCTGTTGAATTTTCTGATGGTGCTATTTATCACATGCACAGTTTATTTTCTCCATCAGTTTCATATCTTGATACTAAATATGGTTCTTGGAGGCAAATTCCCCAGATGCCAGTACAAATGACATTCACATAAGTGTGTTTAGGATCGCTGCTTCAAGTTCATAATTAGTCAGTGGGAACATTCAGCATTATACATCGAGAAGCATACATTGAGGAAGTGGGAAATTACTAGCTTTTTGTCAAAGGACACACGCTGTATTTTATGTGACAGCAGCTAAAGCAATGAAAGCAATAATGCAAGTGAAGATTTTCTTTCTAGAGCTGGTGTCTTGTTAAATTCCTCTCCTATAAAACCATCTGTTGAAAAACATGTAAAAGAAGGGCTGTCAAGAAATGTTAAAAGCAACATACAAGAAATATCCTACCTGCTAATGCATCAGTTAGATGTGAGCAATTTAAGGAGATGGATGACTCGATGCAATAGAAGAAAAAGTGGAACTCAGGCGAGCTTTGCACATTCTGCTGTTCTTCACTTAGATCATATGCGGGCTACACCTACCACTTACAGTTCAAGCTGCAAGAATGGGAATTAGATAATGTTATGGGTGTGCTTTTCAGAACATGCATAAGTGCTTAGGGAAAAATCTCCTGGCAGGCACCCAGTGCCACACACACACGTATATAAAAGTATGTCGAACATCATGTGGCAGAAATGGTATTTATTTAATTATTTGCTATAATATTGATAGGCCTCTTTTCCACAGTCCAAAGAGGTATAAAAATGCAAAATAAGAAAACAGTAAAACACAATGATCCAGATTAGGTATGGGAAGACAAGGAAAGCTTTAACTCATAGGTATCAAACATAAGGGCCAGGGGAAGCTTATCCGACCCTCAGGCTCTCAACAGCTGAGCAGTGCTGAGATGTTACCACTGTAAGGGCAGCCCACGTGAAAATTGATTCTCCCATATCTTGACTTATGACATCACTTTCTGCCTAATGGCATCACTTCTGGCCCTCAGCAGGCATCATGAATGCTGTTCAGCCCTTGGTATGAAACAGGTTTGACACTCGTGGTTTAACATAAGAACAGCCCCACTGGATCAGGCCATAGGCCCATCTAGTCCAGCTTCCTGTATCTCACAGCAGCCCACCAAATGCCCCAGGGAGCACACCAGATAACAAGAGACCTCATCCTGGTGCCCTGCCTTGCATCTGGCATTCTGACATAGCCCATTTCTAAAATCAGGAGGTTGCACATGCACATCATGGCTTGTAACCCTTAATGGATTTTTCCTCCAGAAACTTGTCCAATCCCCTTTTTGCCCTGCTGAAGTCTCAATTCAGATCATGCCATGGTGGCAGCAAGTCTTCTTTCCCCTAATGCCACTATACAAATATGGATCAGGTCCTCATGCCTATTTAAGTTATTAAAAAAAATAAGCTCACCAACTCAATCATGTGCTAAACATAACTTTGCAAGGGCATTTGGGGGTGGCTGGGTAGGAGGGAAAGAAATGTTTAAAGGCAAACACCATGCATGCAGTGCCACTTTAGGATTGCAAGCCTCTTCACTGTGTCGCTGCAGAGGATCAGACAACCCGTCTGGTTAGCTCATTTTAATTATAAGTTGGCACTGATGTTAGATTACTGACTTTATATGGTTGGCAGCTAACTATTCATATTTAGCTCTTGGAATGTCGAAGTTGTTCTGTTTCCTGCATGCTAATTGCCTTTGAAAATAGGGGAAAATATCCTGTCTAGAAAAAAGAAAAGAGAAGAACCCCTTACTAATTGTAGTCTCTTTTGTTTCGAGGAACTGACCTGAATTAATATCCTTGTAGCTAAAATTTGCTGCACCTGTATGAGCAACGATTATACCCTTGGCAATGCGGCTCACCCATGCACGATCCAAAGGCAGAATCAGATTACTGTGATGATGCTATATATACACACTCCTCCATTGTCAAGAGCAAGCACAACACACAACCTGAATGTGTGTGCCTTCTGCTCCCAGAGAAGCATACCTGCTTCTGAGGTGAGGGAGAAGGAAAAGAAGAAGGAAAGCCAGTGAGGAAGAACCCACCACCACTCCTTTCTCCTGCTGTTCTCCTTCAAGTGAAGTATGTGAATTATATTTTTAACCAAAGTGAGACATTTTGAGAGCCTCTCAGAATATGGAAAATGGCGTACATATGCACGGATAAATAAACAGAAACATGGCCCAATTCTGTGGGAGGGATGTGATGATGGATCTCATAGTCTGTCATCACATCCCACAGGCTGCTGGCATGGCAGCAGCTCCAGAGAGATACTGCTAATGCAAACACCAGGAGGATGTGCACAGGAGCCACCAGAGTCCCGATCTTCTGCCATGTTGGTAAATGGGTGGGGAAAGATTTGGAGTGGAACGGGCTGGGGAGTGGGCTGGGCTAGGGGCAGTTTGGAGAACAGAAGGGGGGATCTTGGTGGTAACATAACCTACTTCCCTGGGTTGGGCCCTGCATGCCCCCTTGGACCTACCAGATTTATGCCAACAAAACAGCTGGTGTCATTCTGAGTAGGCCAATAGTATCAGCAACGCCAATAGGCCAATAGTATCAGCAACTATCAGCAATAGTATCAGTATCAGTATCATACATGAGCTGCATGAATATCAGCTCATACAGGTGCAGCAACAGTCTCAGGCAGCCCACATGCTGCAGGAGAGGCTGTGTTGGCACCACTGCATCACGCAGGCTGGCTGAGCACAGGATGGGCCCCAAATACTTCATACACAAGTACTATCTAAGAGCCCAATCTGGAGCTTGGCACTCCGGCTTTCTGCTGGAGCACAATGTTGCAAACATGCCATTGTGGGGCTGCTTCCCTTACCTGGGAGAAGGGGACAAAAGTCCCCTTCTCCCAAGACACAAAAAGTCCCCTTCTCCTAAGGCACAAAGAGTCCCCTTCTCCCAAGGCACTGCCCGCAGCAGGCTGAGGCACACAGAATGCGGCAGGAACTGTTCTTGGCGCTGTTGCAACCACGTGCCCTGGGCAGCTCAGGATTGGGCTCTAACACCCCTTTTTTCCTGATATCACCAAAGTTGTCTGTTACTTGAGCTCAGAAGACCAATTTGTCTGGTTTATGATACTCTTCTTCATTATGGCATGAACTTTGATGAGCGCATCTGTCAGTAGTATTTTCAGTTTTTTGAAAGTCCACCATGTCTACCAGATTACTTATCCATATGTTTGATGCGTGGAGATCCCAGTCAGGATGTCATCAAGGGCACCACCTTGCTGCATATGCATGTCCCAATTTAGCGCTAGGGACCACGTGTGGAAATATCTCTATACTTTTGAAATGGCAAGGCGGGGCTCTGAAATTTCTGAATTAGGAACATTTAGGATCAGATTAATTTGCCAACTGCAGATTAATTTGCTCATGTTGCCTCTCAAAGAAAGGAACAATTTTCCATGGGAGATTAAGTAAATCATTTGGATCAGTGTGAATTTGGATTAGACTTATGGTTGGCAACCTTCAGTCTCGAAAGACTATGGTATAAGCCTACACCATCCGGTATTCCCAGGCAGTCTCCCATCCAAGTACTAACCAGGCCTGACCCTGCTTAGCTTCCGAGATCAGACGAGATCGGGCATGTGCATTTTGCCCGGCTCATAGGTGTACACATTTGGTCCGTTATGCAACATTGGGTCCCATATATACATTTGGTCCCATATATACAACGTTGGGCAGAAAAGACTTAAAACTACTAAACAAACAAACAAATAAACAAACACCCTCTTTTGTTGCAGTTTTAATTTGCTTTTGGCCAAATAGATCAGGGTATAAAAAAAATGCACATGTATGAAATGGGTCCTGTTTTCAGGGCTCCCATTCATTCTCCTTCTTTTAAAATGTATTTTAGAAGAATTTACAGCCTAATTCTGACCTGCGCTGGAAGAGGCATGCTGATTGGCCTGCGCTGTACTTAGCACAGGTTAGGAGGTGGCTGGAGGGCAACTCGGGGTAAGGGGATAGTCTCAGATCTGCACCAGTAATTCACTGGTGAAAATCCAAGCAGCACACATACTGCTGTTTGGGCCAGGGATGGGAGTTAGGATTCAGAACGGGCTGCCAAGGCTGGTCCCAACCCAGGCCTAATCCGCCTTCCACTGCCCAAAAATGACGCCTCCTTGCCTCTGCAATGCGCTCTCATGCCCCTCTCTCACATCCTGTCACAAACATACTTTATAGCATGTTTATAACCAGTGCTTTTTTTGTAAAAAAAATAGGTGCAGGAACTCACAATTTTTTATTTATTTATTTATTTATTTTAAGCCATTTTTTATACATGCGCGCGTGCACACACACACACACACACACACACACACACACACACACACACACACACACACACACACGTCCATCCCATGTGAGCTCCCTGATAGCAAAAGCACTCCTGCCACAGCTGGAGTGAAACACCCCATTTTTTTTTAGGTGGGGAGGTGCTCCATTGGGCTATAGGAAACTCTCTCCATTGGGCTATAGGAAAGCCTATACAGTAGTTAAAGTGTTCAGAACAAATATATAAGGTCTTGAGCCCAGCTGGTGGCCATCAGTGCCTCAAGTGTTAGTTCCAAACACTTTGACCCTCAGACCTCTGGTGGCTCAGTGGCTAAACTGTAGATCTGTGAAGCCAGAGGCTTGGGGTTCAAATCCCACTGAGGAATATATATATATTCCTGGAGTGAGCAGGGGGCTCACTCCAGGAGCTTAACTGTGGGTTAAGTCCTAACTGGAACTTAAAAAAAAAAAAAAAAGTTCAAAAAAGAGCCTGCCTGGGACTGAACTTTGAGCAGTTTTGTAGCCTCAACTGGCCCCCCTTCTGGCAACTAGCAACCAACCTTTATATTTTGCAGCCATGGAGCACCTTCCCACCTTAAAAAAAAAAATTATTCCTCAGTGGGATTTGAACCCCTACAGTTTCACCACTGAGCCAGGTGCCAGAACACTGTTCTGGTGCGTTCCATTACAAAAAAAAGCCCTGTTTATAACACTCCAGGGCCAATGGAGGGGGCCTGTGCCAACACAGAGCACAGTAAGGTTGCTCTCTTAAAGTTTCATTGTTGCCTCTGTCAGCCACAGACAATGTTGTGAAGTGCAGTACTTCCTGTCAGGCCTCATTTTTTAAAACACATTTCTGTCTCAGGATATTTCAGTCATCCAGGGCAGTGCGGGTAAAAAGTGAATGATATAATAGTGCCATTTTATGACCACAGCCCCTTCTTTAACCCCTTGCTTCCTGGATGGCATTTTGTCCCAACAGTCTTATGTGCTTACAAAATGGTACCCTCCAAGATACAGCTTCACTTTGGAGATTCTGCTTCTCCCAACTAAGGTGACAATGAGATAGATCAAAGTTTTAAAAAGTGGCTCTTTTGAAGTTGAAGAATGGGAGTGGATGAATGGGAGCAGACAAATAATGACTCCTGTGGGATTAGATATTTCTGGGTCCACTGATAAACAAACAGGACGAGAATGCTTTATGTATACAGCTCTAGAAATAGATGCAATGATGCACACATGGTTCTTGCATGCATTACCACTTATCTGTGCCACATATTCTAGAGGACAGTGATAGATTCACCTGCCAAAGTGTTGCAGGTAAAGGAAGAGCCCTGAACAGTGAGCCTCCTTGACAGAGCAGATTCTTAGCACTTTAGCACAGATGCAACCCATCAGAATTTCTGAGCGTTCAGAATTCCCGAAGCAGAAAAGCACAGAAATATTTGGTGCATAAATTGCCTTATTGTGAGCATGAAAACAGCTAAAGAGCTGTTTAAAAAAAAGTTGATTATTTCCATCTTTGTACATTTTGTATATAAGTGCAGAACGGCTGTCAAGTGACAGCTGTCTATAAATCATGTTTATTTAGACTCAATTTCCATCCATGTTCCATGCACGCAATAAAATATGCCTCCTGTGAAGTCTGCCTAGATCAGTGTGATCCACTACATGAGTCCCTAATGAAGTGTAAATAAATGTGATGCTAGTGTTTATGTGCAGCAAATGTTCTCTGTGGATCTCTCCCCACCCCCCTTTTTTTCCTTTTGACCAAAGTTGTTATGGATAAAACCGATGACCATACAGGAATGTATTCTAATGTCTGAATAGGTTTTTATTTAGAGATTTACACAGCATTGAATTTTGATTGGCAGCCACTCACTTTAAAAGCCTTTGTACTGCCAGTCAGAATAAAACCCTTTGCATTCTCTGGGTAATACTAATAGACATCAGCAAAAAAAAAAAAAAAATAGATTAGCTGAAATCAGGCATCAGAATGTAATCAGTCAAAATGTAATCAGGCAGAGCACCTATGGATGTGTTTGGACAAAATTATTAATTCTAAACAGATTTAGACACTACATCCCATATTCAGCCTGCTATAAATACGTCAAGAAATCACAGATCTGGCTAAGGTAGTATTCTTTGTATCTCTTTAAGAGATGAGCATCCCAATTCTAACCAGAGCTGGCGCAGCGGGGTCACACGGCCCATGTGTTATCCAGCACTGAAATTGGGCCTGCGGAGATCTCCTCAGAGTAAGGAAACTTTTGTTCCCTTACCCCGTGTAGCATCCCAGCCTCCCCAATGGGACTACTCAGATCCGCTCTAGCTAAATTGCTGGCACAAATTCAAGAAGCCCCACGTAGGGCTTCAAGGTGGTTAAGGTATGGTGCCTCCTCTGCCAACCCCAATCCCTACTGGGTCCAATCAGCCCCCTATTCCACCCACCCTGTTACATTCCTGCCCTCCCCCTGCCCCTGCACCACATGGAGCAGCTCTTACCTGCTCCAGCAGCCATAGTTCTAGATTCAGTACTAGCAGGAAAGACCAGGCCTTGCCACCAGTGCTCCTTACTCTAAAGTACAGGTGAACATCGCGTAGCGACATTCCGATCAGCAATAGACCACATATACTGATCCCTGGTCCATCATCGCTCCCTGTCTCCTGTACCTGAAGCCTCCAGAGCAAGGGGAACTGTGCTTCCCTCCCTTCTGGAAGGTTTTTTGAGACCCACAGAGGCTGCGTGCACCTGCCTGTGACCTCTGCAGGGTTCAGAATGGCCGATTCAGCCAAAAAAATGCTACTTCTGGTTTCTAGAGGGAAACTGGAAATGACTTTTTATGCCTTATAAGGCATTCTGAAGTCCGGTGAACCCTGGAGGGTTCCACCAGGCACTACATTAGGATTGCACTGTCACTCGTACAGGCCAAATTACAGCATCCACCAATGAGAAAACAGGCATTGTGTTTATCAGTTTACTGAGCAATACACAAGTCCTGTTATAAATGTCCTGTTTTTCCCAGCACTTGTACACTCTGTTTTAACTCCTTGTTGGTTACTGGCTGGCATTTCTTAGGACCTTTGCTCTAAAGGGCACAATGTCATGCTGAACTCTTAGGAGAGGTCATTCTGATTGAGGACCATTAAGGGGAAGGAAAACTGTAGTGCTGTGGTACCTTCTTTCCTCTAAGGTCTTACAAATTCACTGGATAAAGAGGTCCTACTGCATACTAAATTAAGGTTTCAAGTTGAGAAGTGGCCAAGATACCTGGACAGTTTTTTAGGAACTTCTGAAAAGTTCCTTTTTGTCCCTCAGGAACAGCAGGAATGTATCCCCCGGGGATATGGGGGGACGACGCGTGTATGTCTTTCACCACTGTTAAGGCTATATTTCTTGTGATTCTTTCTTTTGGCATCTATGGCTGACTGGATGTTTGATCCCTACTAATAATTTTTCTTCTTCAGTAGTTTCTCAGCTACCGAATAGCTACCTATTTAATAATCAATGAAATAGAAGATGCTATGATCTCCAAAACGAAAAGGCAAAATGCCCCTAATTCATTACATTCCTGGATAATTTATTGAAGAGAATGTATTCAACAGTCAATCTCTTTTGCTCTTGTATGGTTAAAAAGGAAAAAAAAATGTGAACAGGAAAATGCCAGGAGCTACCACTGGCTTTTGGCAGAATTTGATTTTTGTATTAACTTGATTTTTTTTATTCCCTAGATGCTTGTTGGCATGTTCTGAAACACCACTGAAAGTGTTGACTTATTCAATTTATCAGAAGCCCTCAGTCCTCAAGACCTCCTTTGCATGATATGAGACATCCAAGTGGAGTGTGGACCAGGATTAATAACATTTATCAATATTGTTAATATTAACAATATTAAGGAGATCACAACTGGAAGGCTTGGCAAAACAGAAACCTGTGGAATTTAGAAAGATGGGCTCCAATGACTAGTAAAATTGGCATAATTGACCCAAATACAGTTCCTAGTGAGTTTGAATGCATGGAAGTGTTTAGTCAACACCGTGTATGAATATGCAAAAATTTCAGTCAGTCATGAGTTTAATGGGCAACTCTTTGTAACATGGATGTCTTTGTATGCATGGTTTGCACATACTGTTCTTAGCAAGTGGCACATTCATCTGCCTAAACAGAAAGAAATGTCTATCAGGTCATCTGCCTAAACAGAAAGAAATGTCTATCAGGTCATATCTTTCTGACACATACTGTTGAGAACATCGTAGGTGTCAATCAAGCAATATCTCTTCACTCTTCCAATTCCACTGCCCTCTACTGTCTTCAGGTCTCCTCCTTTCCACCTTGCTTCTTCCTTTTGGAAGTACCTCCTGGGATATCTGGGTTAGGGAGGCACCATTAGAAGGTGAGTATTAGAATGCTGTTTGGCAGAAGCAGCATTGCTGAAAGTGCAGTCCGTGTGATAAATGGGTTCTCCCATATCTTGAAAATATGATCAAAATTTGCATATTTTCTTCTGTTGTTTGCAGCTAATGAGTTCCAAGGTGAAAAAAAAGTGCTTATTTATTGTCATCACCTGCATAATGATGTCACTTCCTGCTTAATGACATCATTTCCAACTCTCAGCAGGAGGCATAGATGTGAACTTTGGCCCTCTGAATGAAAAAAGTTTGACAAGACTGATCTAGGAACTCTAGCATCTCCATTTCTCTAAGTATTTAGTCTCTAATTTTCCTTTGCATACCATGTCACCTTCATATGCCTTGCCACCTTGAACCAACTGTGTATTTTTTATGTTGAACAATGACACTTCTAGGTGACAGTGTCCTATTTAAATTAGTCATTGGCAAATGCATTCATAATAAACTTATGACTAGGCCTCTTGATTGCTTAACCTCAACAGTACAAAGCAAAGTGTCTCCTGAGTTGTCTCCTATTTCCTGCCTTTGTGGTTTATGAACTGAAATTAGTCATGTTTCCTTTTTCCCATATAACTCAGGTCTATGAATTCTGCAACCTATAGGGGATTGCTCTATAAAGCACTCTGTTGAGGGCAACCAAATCAATAAATAAAATGTATGGGCTTGGAGTTAACATTTCCATCTTTGTTTTATATTCTCTGTCTCTTGATTTCTCAATTGCTGTGGAAAACTGCCACGTGTATCATCTAAGCATGGCACTGAGCCACACTGAGGCTTTATAAATCACCAGAAGAGAGACCGGGAGTGGCTTTCAGTAATCTCCTTCCTGGTCACTCTCAAGGCCGTATATCAGAACGGCTGCTATCTGAATGGTTCACAGAAAGCTGTCTTAATGTAAGAGCTTATTATAAAAAAAATTACAAAAACATACACTGAGACCACACATCGTGACATTATAGACAGGCAGGCCAGGCTTCAAAGCTGTCGGCAGGCTCACACTTAATCTATTTAATAGATGGAAAAAATTTTCAGGCCAGAATGAGAGTGTGCAGTGACAGAAATATTTAATGGAATACATTGGCTCCTTTTCCCACTTTGTGCTGGCAACTGTCTATTCTCGGCCTGTGAAGCATCCATTATTGAATGGGCAACATCCCCCATTCCCTTCCTAGTCCAGAGCAACAAATCCTTGCTCTGGAGGAAAAGATTGGCTCTGGAGGATGGGAAACAGTGGCTGCCAAACAATGCCTTTAGGATACCAACACTGTGTTCACACTAGGATCCAGTGACCTGTTTCTGCTGTCTGTTCATGGCATGATACATTTTGCGTTGGATATATCTGTAGATATATCTGTGCAAGGCATAAGGAATCAGATTTCCTCATTACGACCATTCAAAATATACAAAAATCATGACAGAATTAAAGACACACAAAAAAAATCATGCTGCCAAAGGCATAATGCCTCTCCCCAGTGCGTGGGGTAGTGACACCATAGCGTCACAAAATGTCGTGACTTCATGCAATGTCGTGATGTCACTGTTACAGCTTCCCCCCAGGGTGGGGCTACGTGCGCCTTCTCCCAGCATTGGGAAAGGCTCTGCGCCTTCCCCAAATGCTGGGAGGAGGCATGGTACAGCCTGCCGTGCCCCACCCTTGGGAGAAAGTCAGTGTTCTCCCCAAGGTCGGGGCTTCGTGCTCCTCCTCCCGGCCTTTGGAAAAGGCTCCAATACTTTCCTGATGCTATGAGGAAGAGCCGAGCAACCTGTAGTATCCTGCCCTTGGGGAGAGTGTCACAATGTTTCAATGCTGGAAGGAGGCACTGCAAAGCTTGCAGCGCCCCAAGGTGTCTGGCCTTGCCCCAAAGGCTCCACCCTAAATATGTCTCTGGTTGCTGCAGTATTATGTTTTGTGCAAACACAAAAGAAGAAACCATTTAAGTGACGGTTCCAATATTAGCTTGCAGAGTGCGTAATTTTTTTTTCCTGATACCTTGGATAAGACGTCCTGCCCAGAAAAAAAGTCATTCCAAAGATTTTGATCACCTACTACTCTTACTAGTAATCCTTTGAAATATCAAATGAAGGGTATGTAACATGTAACTATGCTTGTAACTCAGCAGTAGAGCACATAGTGACTTACAGAAGATCCCAGATTCAATCCTTGGCATCTCCAGACAGGTCCAGGAAAAGAATTATCATGATCAGCATTGCTCTGTGCAGCTTTCCTATGGTGGCCATCCAAGATCATTATACAGTGGGTCCTCATTATCTGCGTGTTTGGTATATGTGGCTTTGACCCACTGTGGGTTCCAAACCTGCAGCAAGAGGACCCACAAAAGATCTCCTGGATGCAACCTCAGGTCATGTCAGGAAGGTCCTCTCAGGGATGGACCGCAGATTAGATTATCCATGGTTTTTGGCATCCATTGGGGTTCCATGAACGGAACCCCCTTCATATGCCGACGATCGACCTGTATGCATTTGCAGGAAGTGAAGTGGGTATCAAAGTCTTCCTAATTTAGCTTATAGAAAAATCATTTTCAAAATCTGCCTCTCAGCAGATTATAGATGTTTAGTGGCTTCTATTATTAAGGACATAAGAAGAGCCCCAAGATCTGGATCAGGGCAAAGGCCCATCTGGTCCAGCTTTCTGTATCACACAGTGGCCCACCAAATGCTTCAGGGAGCACACAAGACAACAGACACAACTCGCAACCCAGTGCCTTCCCCTGCATCTGGCAATCAGAGGCAGCCTGCCTCTAAAACCGAGAGCTTGCACATACCTACTATCACTTGTAACCCGTAATGAGTTTTTCCTCCAGAAATTTGTCCAATCCCCTCTTAAAGGCATCTAGGCAAGTTGCCATCACTACTTCCTGTGGCAAGGAGTTCCACAGACTAATTACATGCTGGGTAAAGAAGTACTGGCAGGGAGGGGATGGCTGCAAGACCTTGCCACTGCTCATTTTCTCAAGTAAGAAAATACATATATTTTTTAAAAAGCTAAATAATCCAGTTCTGCATCCCTCCTCCCCAAGTTATAAATGCTCAGTAGTCTATATTAATGGACAGCAGGTGCTGTACTATTCACTTCTCAAACAAGAAAATTAATATATATAAATAGGTTTTTGGGGGCAGAAAGCTAAATAATTCAATTCTGTTGTCCGTCCCCCCCATTGTAATTGAGCAAAACAGTAATATAATAATAATATACAGTATTTATATACCGCCTTTCTTGGTCTTTATTCAAGACTTTATTCAAGGCGGTTTACATAGGCAGGCTTATTAAATCCATGCAGGGATTTTTACAAATTGAAAGAAGGTTCTTTCTTTCAAGAACCACTACATTCAAGGTGTTACGCTCCGATCTGGTTTAACATTCTGGCCTCCATCCTCCCACGCTCCGAGCAGATGGAACAGCTCAGCTGCAGCTTGCTAGCTGCTTCAAGGTCACACGGTGCCGGTGGCCTCGAACTGCCGACCTTGTGGATGTTAATCTTCAGGCAAATGGAGGCTCTACCCTCTAGACCAGACCTCCTGCCCAGTACTTACAATAGGATGGTTTTCTTTTAAACTACCCTCCAGTTGGTGCCAACAAAGGCTGCAATCCTACCCGCACTTTCCTGAGAGTAAGTCCCATTGAACAAAATAGGACTTACTTCTAAGTAGACCTGGCTAGGATTGTGCCCAAAATCTCTGCTGACCCAGGAAGTAAGGAGCAGCCAGCCAGCATGATGGGAATAGATAATGAATGGGTGAGGGGGGAGGCTACAGAAGGAGCGCAGCTCATGATTAGCTGATGATCAGCCAGAGAAGTACCCTGAACCATTCCAAAAGAAAAAGACCAGGAGCTTGCGGGACGGTGATAGGCTGAGCCAGCTGGAGATTTGGAAAAGGGAAAAAAACAGGGACCACAGCAGAGCCTGCAAAATTCAAAAGAAAGACACGGAGCAGGTGGGGCGGTGACGGAGTGACAGGATATAACAGCAGTGGCTGGAGGGTGGTCAGTGAGCTCAGGGAGTGGAGGAAAGCCAGCCCACCCTCCATACACACCGAGGCTCTAGAAAAAGCCTCAAAGGAGCTGCAGATGTGACAATTTTTTTAAATGTGAAATGCGGGGGGGGGGGAATCCCAGCTTCAGCACCCCTCTCCAGGCTGCCTGGCCTCAGCGCCTGGGGCTTTTGCCCCACCTGCCCCATGCCCAGGCCCGCCAGTGCTCACAAATTATCACGGCTCCTCCAGGAGAGGTTTTCACTGAGATTTTCATCCAAGGTCTATTTATCAGCCTAGCCTTTCCACCGGTCTTCCAGAGAATCAAATTTTTGACATACGGTACTGTAATTCCATTGTTGGCACTCCCTTTTACAACATTGGCCACTCAAGCGGTTAAGTAATTGGTGATATTTTGCAAAGCACAATTTAATCAATATATCTATAAGCCTGTTTTGGCTTTAGAGAACGTCAGATTGCGGATATTTAATTATGTAATAGATGATTGAGTGAGCTCGGACAGACATTTCTAGTGTCTGCTTCTAAAGCAAGAAGTCGGAGTTTGACAAGCTGTTGTAAGACTGAGCTGGTGATTGTTAAAAAAAAAATACCCTTCAGTTAGAAATTTGTATTCAGCCTTACTCCCTTCCTGGATATCAGCATGAGAGTTAATGGTCCATCAGATGTCTTTCGGGCGTGGGAAGTGCTGATGCTGCTTTGACTGTAGGGACATGAATAGGTGGATGACTCGACATTTAATAAAGATGAACCTTCATGCTCGGTCAGATTTTATGAGCCTATTATTTGAAAATTATTTAAATTACCATTCACCTTTTGCAATCTACCTTTCCCTCCCTCTAAATGGCCAACACTGAATGTCATTTATTATTATTATTATTATTATTATTATTATTATTATTATTATTATTATTATTATTATTAATGACCTATCCTTTCTCATTCTACTGCTTGTGGAAACCGAGATGTCACAAATCTGTTCTCTGTATCTTGCTGTGAGACGACTGTCTCTCAAGCAACACATAAAAGTAATTAGTTGAAGTTAGGCATGGGTGAACAGTGTGAAAAAAGGTTCTTCTTGACAAATTTATCATAAAAATGATTGGGTTCAAGAAGCAGATAACCATTATATCCTGCCTGTTAATGTGAGACAGTAAGATCTCCTCACAGGATGACCTCCTGGCATTAGGGTCAGCCAAGGCCTCACTTGCTGAGGCCCTCTGCTCATCAGATGGCAAGCCATCATTTTACATTTGAGTACTTTAACAGAAAAGTGGTGTATAACAGCCCAATCCTAACTAGTTATGATCGTGAAACACTGTTGTAAATGGCCTTATGGTGCTGTGCACAGTGTGCAGCCAGTGGCCATTTGGGAACCACCACCACAAACATCAGCGGTGTCAGAGGTTCACTGGTGCTACTGGCTACCCACAGGAGCACAGGAAAGCCAACACTTGGGGCAGGTGGGGGGGGATGAGGCAGGGAGAAGAAGAAACAAGGGAGTGCCTGGGCAGGGAGAAGATGGTTCCTGGGAGCACCAGAATGCACCAGGATACCATCATGATTCCCTGTCTTCTTCCCTCTCTTTTACTCTCGTTGGTTCTGTGCCAGCAAAATGGTTCCGAGATACGAGGAGACCCATTTGGGCAGCAGTATCTTATCCCAGAATAAGGGTATGAAATATCCCTCACCATGAGGAGATATCTGAGACTGCCAACTCACCACAGGATACAGAGTGAACTCCATTGGCAGAGTTGCATCAGTAGAGGGATCAGTTAGGTTTGGGCTATTAATGTAGTAAAATAATGTAAATAAATAATTTAAATAACGTAAATAAATAACTCAGAACAGTGAGACTAACCCAAAATGTACTGAAGCCGGTGTCCTTGAGTCCTACTTTTTGTGTGTGTGTGTGTCTTTACACAGTACAGTCCTTTCCCTCAACTGCCACACAGATGGAGAATGGAACTTCCCACAAGGGACGCATACTGTGTGAAGTAAAATGGCATGTCCTTCTGACATTAATGCCATGTTGGCTCCTATACCAGTCCTCATTCTTGAAGACACATTTGATCCTTCAAGTCCTGGTGTAATCTCCAGGGAACCGGATGTCTGAGCCATTTTTATGCAACGCATCCCATTGTTATTTCCTCTCCCCCCCCCAAAAAAAAACAAACCCCAGGAGAAGTCTGAACGATCATACGGGAATTCATCTGAGGACTGAAAACCGGCAGTTACAAACTGCTACCCTCTTACTACCAGATTAAAAGAATGTCTGAACAGTTAAATGAATGTTATCACTAAAACACAGCAGGGAGCTTTGCTGCCAATTTGCAACAAGATAAACCTTATGTATAGAAAAGAAAAAGAGGGGGGAAAGAAGCCAAAACAGTTTGGGGGATTGTACACATTTACAGCTTCATCTTACAATTTTATTATTATTATTATTATTATTTCTACCCAGGCGGTAACAAAGAGGACACGAGCGCCAAACATTTCCATCTTGTCAGGGCTCATGCAGGCACATTTCTTTCAACTGTTTGCTTCTTTAGAGGGAAAGCGATCAGAGATGGACCACTAAGTCCTGCCTTTACACAGATCCACTGAATTTCTGTCATCATTTCACACCGTCTCTCCCTGCAGGTAACTGATAAAGAAATTTTCCCAGCACAGATTTCCATCACCCTGTGGGGGGGGGGGGAAGGGGGAAGGTGTGTCGAATTATTTCAGTCTTGCCTCTTCAGGCCTCTCCACATATTCTGAAGTTTTCCGTGCTGTTCTTGCACTGCAGGATGCATGTAATGCAACCGTCCCAGTGGTGGTTGTGTTCTAATGCCTGGCTTTCCATTTCAATGGGAGTGTCCGAATCAGGGGACCTGAAATGAGATAAAAAGACACATTTTCCCCCAGCACGGCACAACCCTCTGATGATTCCCATGCATGGAACAGCTGTTCTCCTCACCCAAGGCTTCTATTGCTTGCCTAAGGCAGTCACTGGAAGTGGAGTCAGGTGCTAATATCTGTGCTGCTTCTTTAGGAGTGATTTGGAGTCACTCACTAATCCTAGTTTGATGTCTCCCATCACTATGTAGGGCCCAATCCTAGCGCCAGTGCAGACAGAATGCAGCCCCAGAGGACTCTGTGACTGTCCCACCCCACCGCAGGATGCAGCGCACACCCCATTGGCACAGCTGCATCAATGCTAGAAAGCTGGATAGGTTTGGGCCCTTCTATTTATTTTTGACACATTTTCTTTATTTCCCCAGTGCTGACATATATACCATTTTGATGGGAAAGCTAATTTTCTATACCCTCTTTCTTTGTCTAGTCTGAAACAGTAGTGTGCCTGGGCTGGGGCACAGCACTGTATTTTCCAGGTGCCTCAATGCGTTGTGTAAGCACCCCTCCCCCTCACCTTCAGTGCCATTCTGGGCAGCGAGAGCAAAGCAGAGGTGTCACAGATTTGAGCCTTGTATTACGGACTAGAAATTATGAAATTTGGAAACACCACTCCCCACAATGTCCTAAGTAATGCTAAGTGCTAATCGCTTCTCAAAGGCCGCCCCATAAAGCTCAGAACTGAGCAGTGAATAGAACTCAGATTTCAGCATCCAAACCCAACAAACCAGGATCACAATAGCCAATCATGTCTGCTCTGCATTTGAGCTATATACTGCACTACTAGATCATATATTCCTAATCAAACTGTTACCCTGCACATCCCTGATCTTGTCTGATCTTGGGGGTCAGGCCTGGTTACTACTTGGATGGGAGACCACCTGGGAATACCGGGTGCTGTAGGCTTATACCATAGTCTTTCGAGACTGAAGGTTGCCAACCATTCAAAATATGTGTGTTTAGAGCTGTGAGAACAATAACAATGAATAACATTACGTTGCAGCTTTGCAATGATTACTTTTGAATTAAATACCAGTTCTTAACATTGCATATAAAGGATGGGACATTTTAATTTAACACAGACCACATCTGTGAAACCCTGCCCTTAACAGGGTAAGAGGAGCTGATGAAAGCATGAAAAGATAAATTGCTTTTTGTAGGTTTGTGTGTTCACAGCCCGTGTGATGGAAGCATCAGCAAATTGATCTATTGTCTGAAGTTTTGAACTTTTAGACTCATTAAAGTCAAAAAGTGCTCAATTCCATTGCAGAGGAGGTAACTTTTGATTCTCATCCAAGAGTATTGAATTAGGAGTATGCTTTGCCTGGCTAGAAAAAAAAAGGTGCTTTTAATATGATATGTTTACTGCAGATTCTGTCAAATGTGCCTTCACAGAGAGAAAGGAACACCAGGACTTAAGAACACTTCCTGCCTCAGAATAAATTTTAACTCTGTTAAAAAAAAAAAAAAAAAAGATTGAAAACCTTACTGAAATGTGACAATGAAATATTTATGTCTTGTCTCTTGGCTATCTCAATGGGTGTTGGCAAGTCTGATACTTGTCAAAGGGTATTCCGTTTGAATTCCTTTTTAAAATAACTGATGAGGATTTTATCCCCAAGGCAGTAGCATGCTTTTATGACAGGTTCACCTTCCAAGGAAATTATAAGTTACAGCCTGATTGTTGAAGTTACTAACTGGTGCTGGACACCTGCTAGCAAACTTCCATTTTGAAGAATGTGAAACATCTAGAACTAAGGACTTGGGGGCTTCAAGATCAGAAGTCCATCTCAAACTTTGTTTGCAGATCATAATAATTTCACCCAGTTTGTATGGGCTGACAGTTCTTTGGCTTTGTTTGCCTTTTATCTTCATGGGGATGGGGGGGGGGGGCAGGAAGGCTTGGCTGGATTAACCTTATTGCAATTTATGGTGACAGCCTTCTCTTGAGCATCCCTGTAGTTGATGGAAAGTGGGGAGTCTTAATGAGGAAGGTCACTGGCCTGGAACCTAGCACTCTATTATTTCTCCAGTAGTTCTTCCTGGGTGTTTTGCCCGCATCATGGAATGTTCTGTCTGGATTATGATACCCTTGGGAAAGTGTGCTGGCGCTTGGTGAAATTTGTCTCAAGGCTGCATTAAAGGCTGAATCTGAGGTTCAGAGGGATTTCAGGCTGAAGGTGGTCTCAGGCTGAAGGTATTGAGCCTTGGGACTTGGGCATAATGTTGGACCAAGCCTCCTACCTCTGTAGTCATCTGGGCTCTTGGTCCTCTTGAATCAATTGCCCCCACTCTCGGTATTAGAGGGCAGGATACTGCTTGGAATCAGTCACGAAACTCATTGGGTTAAAGTGAGAATGCGATGGGATAATTTCAGGCAGTAACTCTTAGGAGGAAGTCTGTAATTGAACGGTTCAGTACTGTCCCTTTCCAGCCCAGAGCATGCAGCGCCACCAACAGAATGCATGCTGTGTTCTATGGTGGGAGGGGGAACCAGATGATCTGGGAGCGGTAAATAAACGTGTTTTTTTAAACTTATCTCCCCATAGGCACCCTGGCCTCCAATGGGTCTCCTCAGACCTATACCAGCTCTTTTACTGATATGTCCAAGGAGACTCCGAGGTATCTGCCTGGGCCAGGAAGGGCGAATAGAATTTTGGCGTGTGCTGCTGCTGCTGGGATCCATCCCCTTCCACCCTTGGTTTGGCCCGCTCCTTGCCCTGATCCTCCCCTAATCCTCCCTCCAACTGCTCCATCCACTACCTTATCTGCTCTGGTGGGACATCCAGAAGCTGCTGGAGGACACATGGGGTCTCCAACTGTTTACATCAGTGGCTCAGAAGTACGCAGTGGTGGTGCAGCTTTTGTGGGGCTGCGTCAGGACTTATGGCAGTGGATCACAGGATCTGCTTCCATAAAAACCCAGTAGGATTAGACTGCCAATAGAATAATTTCTTCAAATAGTAATGTTGTTACAGACCCAGCTACATTGGCACAAAACTACAAACTTGACATTTGATAGCAACATTTAAAATGAGTCTGCACTGATGGGCAACACAGATATGCTAGGAGGTCAGACTACACCGACACAATCTTCTCTGTGTGCTAACACATACAGATACACATATTTATTGATTCAGTGTGCCAGTCATCTGTTAAGCGAGTTTGATTTTGTAAGTCCAGTTTTTCGGTGCTTTTAGGTTGCCAGTGTTTATTATAAATATGCAATGGGAAAGAAATCATATTCCTGTTTTGCTCAACCACTAACCTGGATGTTTTGAATAAAAATGTTTATTTATGAAAGCTTGTATCTTGTCTTCCTTGGTGCCCTGTAATAAAATGTTACTTCATGGAACAGTTCAGGACTTGGCTTACCATCCCCTCCCACCAAAGCCTGACTTTTAAATTTGTTTTTTGCAAACTCTCGATGGGAAAAAAATGTTGTTGCCCCCACCGATCCACTCCCATCGATTTGTGGCAGGTGCTTTACCGTAGCTGTCAGGGATAAGTGAAGATGCTAGTTTAGAGGAGGGGGGGGGAAACCGTGATGATTTTCAACTTAGATTTGTTGATGGACTACTTCACATCTTATGGGCACACACAGAAATTACTGACATGTCAATCGAAAATGGTGATTCAGGAGCATAAACACATTAATCTTTTTAATAGAGTGCATGTCATATAGACAGAGAGATTAGTTCATGTAAAGGAAAGACCACATGCTTTTTTCCCCAAAAGAGATTCTTATTTTCAAATATGGTTAGAGAAGTAATTTTCTAAAGAACCATAGAGGGGACAGCAATCTGTCACCTTTCCCAGCAATGCTAAGACCTTTTAAATAATGAAGGACCTTTAAACAGTATTTGCAAGATTGCCTGTCTCCTCCTCTTTTCTCCCATCAAGAATGTGACAATGGAAAGTGGAAGTTTTATTCCTGGCCATCCACTCTGCTCTTAGTCCTTTTCTTATTAATTTGTGTATTCTTTTAGAAGGATTCAGAGGAGGATATGCAGTCATGCTACTACAAAGCCACCACACTGCATCTGCTTTAGAGCAAATGCCTTTTGGTTGCCCTTCCTTCTTGCAGGGGTACATACATGTCAACCCAGTTTTACAGGATAGGGCAGGAGTTCCCAAAGTGTGCATAGTGATGCCTTAAAGCAGTGGTTCCCAACCTGGGGTACATGCACCCCCAAGGGGTACTTGCCAGGACCTTTAGGAGTACTTGAAAAAGAATTGATTAATGGCGGAAAAAGGCAGGTCTGTATTAGAATGTATTGCAGGGTTAGCAAGGCAAGAAGGAAGACAGTTAGTTGGCTGTGAAAACCCAACAATTGCTAGTATCTGGTCATCATTCCATGTATTATCAGATATGGATCAGTACTTGAAAACATATCAATTTGAAATGGGAGCAACCATATTAATTACAAACTTTTTGCTAATATGAGGGGTACAGTTTATTGAAATGGGCTGCCAAGGGGTATACAAGTGAAAAAAAAAATACATTGGGAACCACTGCCTTAAGGCACCATGGCACACTTGCAGAGATGCCGCAGGATGTCCCCAGTAGCCCCTCCCACTTGTTCTCCCAAACACTGCCATCTTGGCTCTCACAAAATCTTGTGAGATCTGGATGCACCATCTTGAATCTCACTATATCTTATGAGATTTGGGTGCCACCATCTTGGATTTCATGAGATTTCGCTCATCCGAGTTGCTGGCACCCAGCTGAGCCAGGAAGAAGAGGTTGCAGGGCTTGTGACCCAGGTAAGTTTGGGAACCACTGGGATAGGGCTGTAGAATACAACATTGTCTTTATGACACAATAGAGCAGTGCAAGTCATCTTGCGTGTATACACCAGACACAGATGGATGATTGCTTATCAGTTTGTATGCATTCAAAATAGGAGCATTTACGTACTTGGAGGACTCCCTACATAAGCAGAAGTAGATAAGTTATACATTGAAATAAAAATAAAAAAGATTTTTTTAAACAATGTTCATGGCATGGAGAGATAAGAAAATACTAAATTTGCGTCATCTTCTGGAAAGAAAAACACCAATCATTTTTAATACCTTTCACTGGGGGAAGAGAGATATCCAGTTGCTGCCCAATTGCAGTTGTACTAAAATCCTGATCTTTGCCACTGTTTTCTATGTGCATTTCTCATTCCCATCCAATGGGAGGGAGGATAAATAAATGAAATGGTATGACTGTCCAGTCCTATCCCCCACCACACCAACTGCACCAACTGCGACTATGAGTCATGTTATGGTAGGGGGTGATTGCACTGCCCACAAGAGGTAAGTAAAAATATTTATTACTTTTCATTTACTCCCCAGTAGACTGCCCAATCAACCTATGGGTCTCCTTGGATCTATGCCAGCCATTTTTCTGGTGCAAGTCTGAAGATTGTCAGGGGTTGGGTGGGCAGGAAAATGTGGGATAAGATCTGGTGTGTGTGACTGCAGCCAAATCCATCCCTCCCTCCCTGGCACACACTCTTGTTTCCTCCCCATTTCAACATTTTCTGGTGTCCCCTCTTGGTCCTTTCTATTTGGTAGGTGGCTTACTTATTTAAGCATAGGGAAAAGTGCTCTAGTGGCAACCCCTCAGTGAAAGAGCATCTGCATGCTGAAGGTCACGTGTTGAATTCTTGGCATCTCTGGGTTAGGCTGGGAAAAGCCTCTTTTTGAAATCCTGAAGAGCCACTGCCGGTCAAAAATATGTGAGCTTGATGGACCAATGGTCATACATAGTAGGATGTAGTTTCTTATGTGATGGAAAAAGTTGCCCAAGTCAATTGTAAAGGCAGCATCATGAGTAGTACAATCACCTGCGTTTGTTCACATTTACTGATAATGTTTTTCAAAAGGGATAATGAAATCCCTATCTAGAACATAGAGTGTCGGAGATCGTTGAGCCAAGGTACACAAAGTCATGGACAAACTCCAGTTCATGCGCAGAGATTGTAATGCAGAGAGGTGAGTCCACATCCTGAACCATGACCTGTGTTTTCTTAAGGCTGATCATCAGTCCAAAATCTTGGCAGGCCTTGCTAAAACGATCCATGAGCTGCTGGAGATCTTTGGCAGAGTGGTACCGAGCTAAACAAACGCATCGGTAAAGCAGCTACCATGTTTTCCAGACTCACAAAGAGAGTCTGGTCCAACAAGAAGCTGACGGAACATACCAAGATCCAGGTCTACAGAGCTTGTGTCTTGAGTACACTTCTGTACTGCAGCAAGTCATGGACTCTTCGCTCATAACAGGAGAGGAAACTGAACGCTTTCCACATGCGCTGCCTCCGATGCATCCTCGGCATCACCTGGCAGGACAAAGTTCCAAACAACACAGTCCTGGAACAAGCTGAAATCCCTAGCATGTATGCACTGCTGAAACAGAGTCGCCTGCGTTGGCTCGGTCATGTCATGAGAATGGATGATGGCCGGATCCCAAAGGATCTCCTTGTGCAAGGAAAGTGCCCTACAGGTAGACCACAGCTGCGATACAAGGACATCTGCAAGAGGGATCTGAAGGCCTTAGGAGTGGACCTCAACACTTGGGAAACCTTGGCTTCTGAGCGGCCCGCTTGGAGGCAGGCTGTGCAGCATGGCCTTTCCCAATTTGAAGAGACACTTGGCCAACAGACTGAGGCAAAGAGGCAAAGAAGGAAGGCCCACAGCCAGGGAGACAGACTGCACTTGCTCACAGTGTGGAAGGGATTGTCATTCCCGAATCGGCCTTTTCAGCCACACTAGACGCTGTTCCAGAACCACCATTCAGAGTGCGATACCACAGTCTTTCGAGACTGAAGGTTGCCAACACCATCTAGAAAATAATTAAAATACAATACCACCGCATATGCCTACTGAGAAAAGAACCCATTTGTTAAGACCAAAACTTACTGAAATTGTTGTAAAGGAAATGTAAATCTATTTTGAATATTTTTGATGGAAATATTATCTGCATTGCCATTTTATCATAAACTACCTATTTAGCATAATAAGAACATTGGGACTACATTGGCACTGTGCTCCTTAAAATAGGTATGCATGGATTTTATTGCATTAGCTATTTTCATAGCTTTGTTTTTATATTCTGTGCTATACATGAAAAAAAAAAAAGATGAATAAAATATATCTCATTAAAGTGTATGAGTCGGCATAATGCAGAACGTTAGCTCCTCTGGGTCCATTACAGTAGATCATGTGAATTCATTGTAAACACTTTTAAAAATACTTACTTAATCCACTGACTCTAATGGCACCTTTGGAGTTACTTTGCCACGAAAGGATATATTCTCATATGTGTTTAGCAAAGTATCCATGGAACACAAAGAGATTGTCTTTCTGGAATTTCTTTTGAAGTGTCAAAGGTGCTTTGAACAATGGAAGAAGGATGCAGAATTCAACCTTTTTATACTAGAGCAGGTACATCAACTTTAGTGGGACTTCTCTAAAAGCAAAGGTTTGACAGTTGCAGTCCAATAATATTTGTACTTTTTTCCATATGCGACAGCCGTTGCCAGTTCCTGTTCCCCCCGCCCCAGCCTCTGAAGCCAAGGGGAGCTCTGGGGGCTATTCTGAGCTGGTTAGGATTGGACTGGCAGGTTTTAATGTTTGGCAGGTGTGGGAGCTGGGAATAACATAACATAACATAACATAACATAACATAACATAACAACAGTATTTATATACCGCTTTTCAACAAAAAGTTCACAAAGCGGTTTACAAAGAAAATCAAATATCTAATGGCTCCCTGTCCCAAAAGGGCTCACAATCTAAAAAGATGCAACACCAGCAGACAGCCACTAGAAAAGACACTGCTGGGGTGAGGTGGGCCAGTTACTCTCCCCCTGCTAAATAAAAGAGACATAATATTTACAGGCTGAAACCAGTCAAGTGGATTTGGAAATAAGTTCCATGTTTTTAAGTATGCTTAGAGTAATAGCTTTAGGTCCAAGCCCAGTGCACAGTAAGTGAACTGACATGGAATCTGATGCATCCTAAATTCACGTAACATATATGTGAGTTTTGGAGAAAATAGTAACATAGTTTGGATTTTGGCATAAATACTATGTTGAACATAAAAACAAAACATGGTTTTATTTTTCTCATGTTTCTGGTAGCCCAATCATAATCCATACCACATGGCCTGCACTGTATCCGGCACAGGTTAGGAGGCAGCACATACTGGAGGTCGCCTCAGGGTAAGGGGATAGATTTCTCCTTACCATGGGTAATGTGCCAGCCTTCCCTATGGGGCTTCTCAGATCTGCTATATAGCTGTCACACAACTGGGAAGCCCAATGTAAGGCCAGGAGGGCCACAAAGGAGGTTAGGATACGGTGGAGGAGGCCTCCGCTGATCCCATCCCCCTCCCAAGCCCAATCCACCCCTCGTTCCAACCTCTTCCAGCCCAGAAATGCCCCCTTTCCACCTCCCTGCCACCCTCCTCATGCTCCTGTGTCAGTCAGTGCCTTACTTCCTTGTGCCAACCGCCTCAGATGAAGCACTGGTTGGGTGGTGCAGGTCACTCTGCCAGTGTTCCTTACTCCTAAGGTGTCGCAAACATACTTTATGGCACTGATGTTCCTTTACCCCAAAGTGACCTCTGGCTAGCTCCCCGGCCCTTAGGATACAGCTGCAGCCATTTTGGCGCTACTGTACCCCGGGACAGGCAGTCATCATTGCAGTGGTTCCCAAACTCTTATGGCTCCTCAGTAAGCTGCAGAAATCAGTCAAGGGAGCCACAGAATCCTCGCAAAAAACCTGCCACCCTATACAGTGTATAGGATTGTAGCCCTAATGGGGAGCTGAAGTTAATGATCCAATAGGTTAAGGCAGACGCCAGTCAAAAAAGTTTGGGAACCACTGTCCAACAGAATTTGGCTGTCAGCCTAATGACGTTTATTTCTTCATTGGCTTTGGAAGCATAAAATATTGAACAAAATGTTAAATTTGACTTAATTGAAAATGCTAATCCCCAGAGAATGGATTTTCAAACTGGATGGAGGCTGGAGAAAGGATGCAGTTTGAATGGGAGATACGAGTAATATCTGGGAAAGGGGATTGCATGTAAGCATGTTTACTGTGACTTGAACAGATTGCGAGGGACAAATGCCCAACATTCTGTTGTGGAAATCAAACCTCAAGTTAAATGACAAAAAATCACCTCAGTGCCAGATTTTGAGAAGAACTGATGATTCTTTTTTAGTACAAAGAACTGTAGATGCAACCACAGATCTACGTACAGTAGATTGCAACTGAGCAGCAGAGAATAAGGCTGTGAGTTCTTTTTAATCTGTGAATAGAGCTAGAAAGTTCATTACCACAAGGATTATATTTTCAGCAGTTTATAAATGAATTATTTTACTGACACTTTAATGGTTGCCTACTATAGTTAGATAATGGAGGAATCCATATGGATATTAATAAGTTAGAAACCTGACCTTGCTAAATGAGTTAAGACAACCTGATTGGATCAGTTTCTGGGGGATAATAATTTCTGGATAATTGCTGCATTAAACTCTCAACTTGCAACTTTTGGTATTTTGACAATCAGATGCTTTTTTACAGCCCAATTTTTATTCACTGATTTCTAAATTAAGCAGAAAACTCTTGAGAACTGTGGTTTATAATGTAAATTTTTTTTAAAAAATGGGTTTTGAATGGTCATGTAATATATCTTTTTTAACATGATAACACTGGCATTGCTCTGGTTTATATGTTAACAAAACGTGTGTGTTGGGGGGATCTTTAAAACATGTTGCAGCATAATCCTAAGTATGCCTACTCTGCAGAGATGGACAAATCCAGCATCTTGAATTGAGTTGAGTCACGAGTCTCTGCCCACTTTTAACTCAACTTGAAAACGGGTTCTAACAGGCAAACTTCCAAGGGCCCAATCCTATCCAATTTTCCAGTGCCAGTGAGGCTGTGCCAATGGGGCATGCACTGCATCTTGTGGTGGGGCAGCAGCCAAGGGGCCTCCTTAAGATATGGGAACATTTGTTCCTTTAACTTGGGGCTGCATTGCAACTGCACCAGTGCTGGAAAATTGGATAGGATTGGACCCCAAGTCGTCCAAATCTATGGTGCTTTCCAAGTCAGTAGCCCCAGACTCAAGTGTTTGCCCGAATCTTTGACATGTGTAATGAGTCCTCACGAGTCAGCAAAAAACTCGTGTTTTTGCAATTCTGATTCAAGTCATTTAACTTGAGTTCCCATCCCTGCTACTCTGAAGCTACTCAAGCTACTCAAGCCAGGTGGTCAATGGGGCTTGCACCCAGCTTTGTACAGGATTGCAGCCTTACTGGTCAATCCTATGGTTTAGTGTTTTGACAGCACGACAGAATTCTATTGTTGTTAGAGGCAATATGACAGTACACACATCACACTGCTGGCCACCAGCATAAAAATAAGATTGAACTTTGCACGTCCACTTACAACATTTAAACAACATGCAATGTCAGTCTTGGTTCAACTTCCCCAGTTTGAGTTACTATTAATCAATGCTTATTTACCCCCTCCATCAAGGAAGTCACAAACTAAGGAGTTATGGGTGGCCTTTGAGGAGTACGTAGGGACACTGCTCAGTCATCATCCTAGGGCCCATGTGGTGCTTGCCGGAGACCTTAATGCGAGGCTGGCTCAAGATGATGAGACTCTTTGTGTGCAACAAGGATTCTACCTGCCCTTGCCTGAAGGACCTGGTCCACTATACAAATGCTGCTCCAAGGATAAAAAGTCAAACTATGCGGGTCTCCTTCTGAAACAACTTACTTTAAGACTCAATTTACATATCTTGAATGGGGCCTTTGGAAAAGACCTTCCAGCTGACTATACTTATTTTACAGGGCCTAAAATGAGTCAAATTGATTATTTCATTATCTCTTCTAACTTGTTTCCTGTTTTAGATGAGCTGGAGGTAATACCTAAGTTTGATAGTGATCATTTCCCAGTGGCTTTGACCCTAAAATTCCCTAGCCAACAACTGAGAAGTGTGGGCGATTACAAATTTATGCCATCTGCAGAAGGCGGAATATATCACTGCCGATGATGGAGCCCATGTATTGATCAGGAAATAAAAGTATTGCTTGCTTCTGAGCCCCTGAAACACATTCAGGTGTTGTTATGTAATAGTGATAGCACTACTAAGGTTGTGGACACATATCATGAACTAGTGCATAAGTTGAAGCAGGTGCTCTCTGGTAGAACATCTGACCTGCCTCATTGCTATCAGAGTGACCGTCCCCTCTCTAAACAGTGGTTTGATAAGGAATGTACAACTGCCAAAAAGGCGTTACACAACACGTACCAATCAAATCTGAAGGGGGATTGGGTGCTGCTCAGAAGCTTCTGTGGCTTAAAAAGCAATATAAAAGGCTGGTGACCTACAAAAAGAAAGTGGCTATGAGAAATGAGTGGACAGGATTGATACAGGCCGCCAGAGCCGAGGATTTGGGTCAGTTCTGGAGACTGATAAAGAACGCACCTAATTATGGGCCAACTTTATCCGATTGCTATATACAGCCAGGTAGCTGGGAGAAGCACTTCCATGAATTATATAATGACCCAGACTTTGTCCCTAGTGAGACTCTAAGTGATCTGGAGGAGACTGCTCCTTGGCCTCCAGTCACCGTATCAGAGATACATAGTTTGGTCGCTCAGTTGAAGGATAGAAAGGCTCCCAGAGAAGACCTTATTCGCCCGGAGTTAATTAAAAACAATCTAGATTGGTGGGCACCAGTACTGGCTTCACTATTTTCTTATATTGATAAAACCGGTCACATACCAACAGACTGGTGGATGGCAATTATTGTCCCTGTTTTCAAAAAGGGGAAGAAAAATGACCCCTCTAATTTTAGGCCTATAAGTTTACTCAATATTGTCAGCAAATTGTATGCAAAGTATTTGCAGGAGAAGTTCAAGGATCAGTTAAACCAAGAGAACATAATAGCAGAGGAGCAGGCAGGTTTCAGAAGGGTCGATCCACAATCGACCAGTGCATGGTACTTCAACTTTTAGTAGAGAAATATATGTCCTCTAGAATGATCTCCCTCTATCCGGCCTTTATAGATTTAAAGGCTGCTTTCAACTCCATCTCAAGAACTAAACTATGGGAGAAGTTGAAGGCTACTAACATTGATTGGCATCTTCTTTTTCTTATACAGTCCTTGCATAGAGATACTGCATCAAAAGTGAAATGCAGTCTGCAAGGTCACCTCACTAAAGTGGTACCAACTCAAAAGGGGGTGAAGCAGGGCTGTATTCTGGCCCCGCTTCTTTTTAATTTCTATATCAATTTGATGGTTGACCATCTACAAAATTCCAACTTCCATCCCCCTAAATTAGCTGGGAGGCCTATTGCCATCTTACTTTATGCAGATGATGCAGTTATTCTTTCTAGAACACCTATTGGCCTTAAAAGAGCTCTGAACTCTCTGAATGTGTATTGCAAGGAAAATCAACTGGTGATAAATTATAGTAAAACTAAGATCTTGGCCTTCTCCAGGAAACCAAAAATTTGGTGCTGGAAGAATGATGGCCATAAAATAGAGCAGGTGTCCCACTTTAAACATTTGGGTGTAGTATTCCATACAAATGGTTCTAGGAAAGTGCATGGAGAATATGTAGCGTTAAGCGGTCAGCAAACCTTTTCTGCTATTCTCCAATTTATGTGAAGTAAAGAAGCCCAGTATCTGTCAGCAGCCCTTAAATTGTTTGAGGCAAAGGTGATGGCCCAATTATTGTATGGAGTGCAGTTGGGACCTTTTCCCAACATCATGATAATGGAGCATGTCCAGTCTAAGTTTATTAGGGCCGCCTTTAGTGTATCCAGTACTGTCTCGAACACTTTTTTAGTCTGGAATCAGGCCTGATTAGGATAGAGGCCCGTGTCTGGATAGCCATTTGCTCTTACTGGTTAAGACTGCACCTATATCCATTAGGGATTGCTCCCCTAATCCTCCAAGATGAATATAAATCCAGGGGGATTAAAGGGCTGGAACAAAAACTGTCCTCTCTGGGATTTTCCATGCCATTTTTGTTTGACATGGGACTGGCTCAGGCGGGAGTTAGGATTAAGCAGCAATTTTTGACATAGAACTCCAGGAAGACCTTAATCATGTCAGAAAGTTTTGTATCAAGGAGGAGCTCAGATATATAGCTGCCTCAGCTCCCTACCTTTTCCAGTTAGAAATTCCAAGCTACAGAAGGGCGTTTACATTGGGGCGGTGTGATAGTTTGCCCTCAGCTGTAGTGGAAGGACGCTTTTGGAAGTTCCCATTTTTGGAGCGACTGTGTCCTTGTGGGGCAAACCAACCAGAAACCACCAGTCATGTTTTGCTGGATTGCATTTTTTATAATGATATACGGTTATCCCTTATAAAAATCTGATAGAAGAGAATGATTTATAAGAATCCCTTATAAATCATCTGATAGAAGAGAATGACTATAATCTTGACCTGGGCATTTTGTTAGAAGAGCTCACCAAATGCCCAGGTCAAGATTATAGGCATTCTCTTCTATCAGATGCAAATCTATAGGTAACACGGAGGGTGGCTAAATTTTTAGCCGCTGCAGTTAGCATCAGGAGGAAGAGAGTGGATTGTGGCCTTCCAGGTTGCTCATAGAGGAGTATTTATATTCTGAATAAGTTTTTAATTCAATATGGACTAGACTTTCAGAAGTACCTTCCTCAGTTACTGTACTCTGTTCAATCCGCAATAACTAGACCAAACTTAGTCTTATTTAGACTTAGGTCTATTAATTGTTAGTATTTTATGTTGTTAAGTGCCTATGTTAGGATGCTGTGATGGATTGTATGCATGTTCAGTTGTATACTAGGAATGTATTGTTATTTTTATGCTGGTCGGTGACTGTAATAAAACTGAACTGAACTGTTGACCACCATTTTGGAGCTACTGCTGCATACAGAAGCAGTGGACCACTGTCACAGCCAGGAATCTGCTCCAGGCAAGTAAGCAGGCACAGGGGAGTGGATCGTGGGCAGGGAAGGGGAAGAAACAGGCATTCTGGGGGCGAGGGGTATAGAGAAGAGGAGGGATGGAATGGTGTATCCCAGATCTTATCCCCTCTTTCAAGAGTGGGTGGCACAGTTATAGGTGCAACAATAAGTAGCTTTTATGTTGGAGATAGGAATATAATAACTGGGAAGGGGAGTAGTGCTATGAAAAGTACAGCATTTCGAACCTGCAAAAGGCATGGGACCAGGTTGGACACTTGATTGGTGCCTGAGCAAGCCAAGGACAGAGCCAGAGAAATGTAGCTTGCACATGTTCTATGTCCCTCAGCATTCCAAGGCTGGAGAAGCGGATAGACGCTTAATCTGACCTTTACTACAACTCGGCAGTGGCTTGCTGGGCTGCAACATTCACAAAAGATTCAGCAGTGGTAGAGGCAGAATCTGCTGCTATGTGTCCTTTAAAAAACCTTAGGCATGACATGCAAGCCAAAAAAAGGAAGAGAGAGAGAGAGAGAGAGAGAGAGAGAGAGAGAGAGAGAGAGAAGGAAAGGGAATCTTAAGAGGGAGTGAGAGCTACTGGGGGAGATAGGAAGCGTGGAAGGAAAGTGGTTTGTTTTGGTGCCCCCCCATGGTGTGGCTGGTTTTGGGTGCGGTCACCCAGCCCTCAGTCAGGGTTTGAATTATTCCCCCCTTTTCATGATAATTAGCTGCCCTGCCCAAGCTGTGAGTGCACAGATATTGCCAACCCGCATGCTTTGAGCTGCTAGAGCACACGGGTTGTAAGTGTTTGCATGATCATAGCTGTGGCAGAGGCGGTGGCTGCACTTTTCAAAGAATGGGGGAGGGGCATCACTGCCTCACCTTCCACCACCCTCACACCACTCATTCCCATTGCACACACAGGATCTTGAGCATACAGATGCTCTCAGTGCAGCAAACATAACCACATGTTCATGTGCATGTGTCAACGAATATTTGCTTAGGTGCCCTGCGGTAGTTTATAAAATCAAAGAAATTTTTATGATGACAGTGTGGCTCAATGCAAAACAAACTGCTGTGGAACAAATCAGCTTGAAGAAGACAGTCCCAGATCTACTTTCAGGAACAATTGGCCTTAATTAATTCACTAACAACAACATTCAAAACATGGAGAAAACGGTGGCCCTGAGATAAAGACATATGATTTGGGATGCTGCAAACTGTCAATCCATTTCTCATTTGTATACTAATTATATGTCAGTTTCCAACCTGTGTGGAGATGATTCCACTCCAACCACCTAAACGACTGTCATTATTCAATGCCTTAAAAAAAATACAGGCAGTAAAGATGAAGCACTGTAATTATTTTAAAGATACATCTCAGATAAACTCACATTCTGTGTATTCAGAGAACTTCAAGGGCTAGAGTTCATTTCACAAACATTTTGAGATTTTCCCAGGTTAAACAGGTGAATACAATTAAAATGTACAGCTGAGAAAGGAAATCATTTTTGTGTTTGTTTTGCTTTGGGTTTTACCATATAGTACAAGCATAGCAAGGAGTCACAAAAGGAGCAAACAACACCACCCAGTATTTCAGGAAAATTCTATATATATAAAAAATTTTTAAATCTATTTTTGACACTATTATTATTATATGACAATAAGCATTTCTACTGCATCTTTTAACTTACAAATTCTTAATCTGATTTGCTTTCCATGCAAATAAAAATAAATAAAACTGAACATTAGTATCAAAAGTGAAAACATGGTTAAAACAAACAACAGAACAAAACAAAACTTATATATAAAGATTTAATCTGATGAAAATCATGAAGACGTCACCTGCAGATGTGCCTGCAGATGTGATCATGAAGACGTCACCTGGTGCCTGCAGATAGAAATGATGTTCCCAAATGAACATGTCCACCAGAGAGTTGTATAACAGGTACATCACCACAGTAGCAGTCCCCAAACTGTGGGACCTCTATGTTTAAAAAAGCTTTCCCTGTTGTACATGACACCTACCATTCTGCGATGCTGCTGCCTCTTCTCTTCCAAACCGATCTTCTCAGAAAGTTACTCCGGGAAGCCACTTCCACCCCTAAATTACGGTTCAGAGCCTGCTGGGGCATTGGGCAATGGAAACAGCCGCCCAGAGCAACTCTCTGAAAAGATCAGCTTGGAAGATAAGAGGCAGCAGCATGGAACGGTAAGTGCCACACACGATGGGGAAAGATTTTTCCAGGCACCAGATCTGGTCTGTGGGCCTGGGTTGCTGCTGCTGCTATAGAAAATGCCCTCTTTCTAGGTCTCAAAACACCTAACAAAACTTTACTACTCAAACTGGACCCATGTGATTACCAACATGTGCGTCACAACCATGCAATTGCGATCCTGGCCCCTGTTCTGCCCAGTGCCAGAACCACAAAGTGCCGCCCCCCTCATGCTGCCTCACCCATACTGGGAGCATCTGGAGGCCTTCTGAGGCCTCGGGAGAACCTTCTGAAGCCTCTGGAGGCCTCAGAAAACCTTCTGGGGCCGTGAGGCCGTGAGTGGCGTTTGAACCCCCAGCTGTGAGAAACAAAAGGGAGGACAGAAAGAAAAACAAACAAACTCATTTCCATGTGCCATGTTCTTATTTCTTCTCATGGTTCACCAGAACAACAGGAGACACAAAAAAGCCTCCCTTCTCCATTCTCAGTTGCTGCCACTGCTACTACTACTACTCAGTAGTGTAACTAGAGGGGGTCACAGTGATAAGTTTTGCAAGCACCTGAATGCACCATGCAAGCGGCACCTCCCCCTCCCCTTGGGACCAATTATGGGGGGGGGGCTAGAGAAAAACAGTGGTATCTCCTCCATTTTGCTCTAGCAACCAAGAATGGCTCTGAAGAGGAGGGGCTGTTCGCATGGTGTGTTCAGGTGTCTGCCAAACCTAGTGCTGTGACCCCCCCTCTAGCTATGCTACTGCTACTACACACAAAGATGAGCATGCCAGTGAGAGGGCTAGGCAAAAACAATTTTCTCTAGCATTTAGTTTCCAATATGGAGGGTGTTTTTTATATAGATGGCCATTCAACCCCATGAGCCCCCAATTACAGTCTCAAGTAATATAGCCTGGACACCTATTTACCGCCTGAGTGAGACCTACACCTCTGTTAATACTCTCAGAAGGAAGACTACAAGAAGAGATGAAGAAGAAAAGCAGGACTGATACCTTGGGGCATCTCTTACCCAGTCCAATCTATTTGCTACAAAAGAAAATCTATCTTTGCCTATAAAAATGCTCTCCGTCGTACTAGGAGGTTAGAATTCAAAGTGTAAACATCTTTATTCCTCAGTTCAAAGCACATGTTGATGCATTGAATGGCTGCATTGCTCTTCATTAGCTCTTTAAGCAAGCAGTCTGAAGATCTGTGGGCTGAAAGAGGGCTCTTTTAGCAGCCAGACAGAATATTTATTTATCTAAATAATGCAAAGCTGTTGTTTGTGCTCCCCCCCCCCGCACCCTTATGTAGTTTTCCAAGTGCCTTTGAAAGGGAAGGGGGGGGGAGAAGAGGGTCAGAAGGGTAGAGACAAACAGGCACACAGATGCTTCTGTACCTCTTTCTGAACTTTTCTTTTCTCCTTTGTAGTGTGCAGTGCAAGTAGAATTTCTTTTTCTCCGGGGTGTTTTTTTAAAGCACTGTCCCATTGATGTCTGGTGCTGTGTTCATTTGGACCCTCAGCTCACAGTCAGCATTTAGCACCATGCTGATTTTTTCTGTGCCGTGTAACGGATTTGTCACGGCAGTGCTTCCAAAGGATCTTTCTTCAAAATAATATATATGTATAAAAACCCAAACACACACACTCAAAAGCAAGTTGTTGAAAGAGAGAAAGAAAGCTGGGTGGGCTTCGCTGAAGGTACTGGATCATGCATTCTGAAACGCAGTAATGCAGACATGACAACTTCATAATGGGACGGAGTAGCCACATAGAATTGAGGCACTTACTGCATAATGTACAAAACAGAACCTTGCCTGTTGTTGATAACATTTCATAAAGCTTATGAATTGGATTAGATTGCAGTGGCTATATTTATTAGGTACAGGGAACTGAAAGGAGATGGGCCCAGATAGTCCTCTTCCCTTTTGCCTACTGGACAATAGTTAGTTGTGACTGTGATGGGAAAATGCAAGATGATATGGCTGCTATATATCATATGGAAGTGACATGGGGACCAGTCCTATCCAACTTTCTAGCACCGGTGCAAGGACAATGCAGCCCCAAGATAATGGAACAAACATTTCCTTACCTTGAGGAGGCCTCCCCACCACAGGAAGCAGTGTATGCCCCATTGGCACTGCTGCACCTGCACTGGTAAACTGGATGGGATTGAGCCCATGGTCCCAACTCACAGGCCAATCCTGTTGGAAACTCATGTTCCAATGGCATAGAATGCTTTGTGGCTGTTGCAAATGGTGACACACCATAGAGTGTAACCAGACCACTGCTAAAAGTGGTGAGGGGCCACAGGTGTGTGCCACCTGCCCACAAAGAAGCCCCAGTGCCAGTAAGTCAGTGTGGCCAGGGGGTGAGAGGCAGGGGTGGGAGAAATGGGGCAGAGACCAGGGAGGGGAGATCTGCTTTCCCAGGTCCACTTGGACTTGTGCAAACAAATAGCTGATACAGATTCAAGTAGATCCATTCAGGCAGTGGCTTAACCCCAGGCAAGGAATCAAATGTTCCCTTATCTGGAAGAGACCTCCAGGACTGCTTCCCCTGCAGGAAGCAGTGTGTGCTCAGTGGTGTGACTGCATTAACAGGGAATTTAGTTACGAGTTGGCAGTCAATGGGCGGCACCAAAGAAAACGTGGCTCAAACTCATTGAGGAAGACCTATGGAACCAGCAATTGACCATTGTAGAGGTGAGAAATATTGCCAACAGTTGTAAGGAGTGGAAGCATGTCATGAATGACACATGGATCCTATCAGCATCTATAGCAGCATATTGTCTGTGAGGATAACCTGTTTTCCAAGTGCTAGCTAAGAACTGATGATGATGATGATGATGATGATGATGATGATGATGATGATGATGATGATGATGAAGAAGAAGAAGAAGAAGAAGAAGAAGAAGAAGAAGAAGAAGAAGAAGAAGAAGAAGTCAATCCAGGGGTGTCAAATATAAGGCCCAGGGGCCGGATGCAGCCTACAGAGGCTTTTTATCTGGCCTTTGGGTTCTCAGCTGCTGAGCAATGCTGAGATACCACTGCTATAAGGATAGCCCGCATGATAATTGGGCTCTCCCATATTTTGAAATATGATCAAGATTTGTGTATTTTCTCTTCTGATTTGCAGCTAATGAATTTCTACACAAGAACAGAGTGCTTATTTCTGGTTTTGACCTGTTTAATGACATCACTTCCTACCTAATGACATCACTTTTGGTCCTCAGCAGACATCATGAGTGCTATTTGGCCCACTATATGAAATGAGTTTGACACCCCTGATCTAGACTTTGGGGTTGTTAACCTCTGAAGGGCTAGAAAACAGCTTTCCTCAATTCCAATCTCTGGAATGCTAGATAATCTTGAGGAAGAAAACATAATGGCTGGCATGAGAAAGAAAAGGTAAAGCACTTGCATTTGGTAGTTGGCATGGGATGGAAACAACACTGTAATAAAGTTAGGAAGTTTTTGTTCTATTTAAAGGATCATTGTTTATTTAAAGTTATTTATAGCCTGCCAATATTCTATCCTGTTTAAGGGAACACTAGGGCAGCTCACTATCAGCATAAACAATAATTTCACATAAAAATATTAGGCAAAAATAACAGCAACAACCACAAAAAGTTCACAAAACAACAAGCAAAAGATCAGGCTTTAAATTTCAAATATCTACCTAGGAATGTAAAGAAAAAAAATGAACCAAAATGAAAGGCAATGGAAAAGAATAAAAGAAAAGCCATATATTTTGAGAATAATGATGGACCTCTATTTAATGCTTCTATTGTTTCATCTTTGTATTTGAAGGGCTTGAGTTGGCATTTTACACTTTTTTCAAAAAAGTAAATAAAGCAAAATAAAGCAACTAGCCAGATGGCATTTATCTGGCTATGCAGGGAAATTGGATGAGAGCGAAACGGCATGGTTTTCAGTGAGAAATGCCGCTGTACTTAACTTTTCAGTACACCCAGGAGCAATGTTAAGATGTGATGCATTTAGATTTTGATCTCGTGTTGATTTCCAGATTTCAAAGAAGATCGTTTGCACACTTTTCTTGGCTAAATTCCCTTATGAATGACATGAGCCAACTCATCTCATCCCTTGTAGACTCTGAAATATTATCTTAAGAAGTGTCAAAAAGTATTTTTTTAATGTTAAAAGGCATCAGAGTCCCGCTCCCCAAAGTTAACAGTAAGTATCCCTTAACTTTGTAATGTGATATTAGATCTTAAAATTGTAAATAGTCTTGACTCATCTCTTATAAACAAGAGTTTCATTTGTATACAACAGAACTGTCAATGATACCAGAATAGATCTTGAAATTACTGTTGCCAAGAAATAGTGCCTTAGGAAGGGTGTCAATAGAGCAGCAACTGTTACCTGCACATGCCTGATCTTGTCTGATCTCAGAAGCTAAGCAGGGTCAGGCCTGGTTAGTACTTAGATGGGAGACCACCTGGGAATACTGGGTGCTATAGGCTTATACCATAGTCTTTTGAGACTGAAGGTTGCCAACCATGGCTGTTTTGATTTAAGTAAAACACACTATGGATTTTGATGGATGCAGAAAACTTTCCAGTATAAGAAAGACTAACATTTAGTCTTGATGCAGTCACATAAAAAAGTTGTCTGTTGCATCCAGCAGTGGCGGGGGATAGCGGGTGGGATGCTTTGAAAGGGAAAGGGAAGTTTAAAGCTGCAGGAGAGTGCTTTATGGCTGCCTTATGGCAGCACTAGCAGAAAACTAGTTCCCCCAGCTGGGCAGCCCATTAGGATTGGCTGCCTGAAGCTTTCTACTCCAGCAAAACATCTGACCAGTCTTAAAGAAGTAAGAAGAGCTTTGAGCAGGCTGAAGTTGACCATTTCCACAACCACCACCCCATCGCCATATTCCTTTCTCAGAAATGTATAGTTGTGGGGTAGGGTGTAGTGAAGTTGTGAACTAAGGTGATGGGAAACATTTACTGTTTCTGTACAATATTTTGGGATTGACAGATAACTGGATAATAATTGTGCATATATCCTAAATATTTTGTATGACCAAAATGAGTAGTTATCACAGATAGAGGATTTAAACAACATTAGAAATATTTATTCACTGATAGAAAAACAATGAAAAGCTGTTGGCGCCAGCTCGGCGCCAGCAGCCGATTGCCGCCCTCCCTGCCTCGTGCTCCCAGGCTGAGGCTCTGCTGCGATTGGCTTGCGGCCGGGGGAAAGGCGGGGCCAGATCGTCCGCCTGGAGCGCACGCTCTGGTGGAGCTCAGTTCACTCCCAGCCAGCAACCCTGCCCGCCCTCCCGTTAACCAGTCTAGGATTAGCTGGTCGCTTTATAGGGCCGGGTAGGAATTTTTTGCAGTCATCCTGATTGGCCGTGTGATGCCTGTTTTTTCGCCTACCTCAGACTGGCAAAGGGTGGTGCGGTTTTAGGCCCAGGGAGGGTTGGTCACTTATTTGAGGCAGGATATGTGCAGGGCGGGGTAGGTAGGTATCTGGCTCGGTGTCCATCCAAGGCAGCAAGGTGATGGGCAAGCCTGAACCGCTCCCATGATGCCTGACCGGCTCCAGGAGGCAGGCAGGCAAACCCCTTGCCTGGACTGTCAGGCCGGTGACGCTCTGGCGACTGGTCTGAAGTCTGGCTGCCTTGTCCCCTTTGGGGGTGGCATTGAAAGACCTAAGCAGGCAATTGACAGCTGGGGCCTCGAGCCAGATGGTACGCCCAATGAGTTTGCAGGGGGAGGTAGACGGCTAGGGCTGTTTCCCCCATAAGGCCTCGCACGTTTGTTGTGATTGTTATTGCCCTGCTGCAGTTGCGATTTTAATAAAGTGGCCCATTTTACATCCAAGCCGGTCTCGTTATTGGCGGGTATGGGGGTAAATCCAATTCTGAGACCTTCTTCCTTGATCTCACAGAACATATTGCATTTTTAATTGCAATTAACACCATGTCCCTAATTATGTTTGAAATCAGTGTTTAAAAAATCCTCGAATCATATTTCTCCTGAAAGTTTGTATTTCTATGCAATTATAGGTAACAAATTCATTTTCAGTCAAATTTCCATTGTTGTTGTTTCCCTACCAAGCTGTCAGACAACATAAATTTGCTGCTATTTGAAAACCTTCACGATTAAGAACAAACGATTTTCCAAAAGCTGTCATTCTGCACTTGCATATATACAATCTCTCCTTCAAATGCTTCTCAAAATTAGAAATCAATTTGGAAACATATTGAATAAAGTTGGATCCTGAAAATAACTGGCAACCCTTTCTCCCAGCCCTGCACAAACTCAGCTTTATTCATAATTCCTTTATAGTTGCCAACAATCTGGTACTTCCTGAAATAGTTTAAAGTTCCAAGCGCAAGCCATGCTAACTGGTTTCCAGCAACTATTCACTCTGAGCTGTCTGCACAAGTACTATTTACAGAAGTCGATTTGTGGCCCCATACTTAAACCTTACAGTGCAATCCTACAGTACCCTGTGCTTATACCCCCAAGACCTGCATGGCCTGCACTAACTAGCCTTCACAATAATATAGCATTTTTCCGAGAGTACAAACAGCTTCATCTGTATTATCTTGTTGTAGGCCTTGCAACAACCTTAAGGTAAGTTACAATTTTTATTATCCTCATTCGTATCTTAGGAGCTGAGGCTGAGGTTTGACTACCCCAAGGCCATCAAGTGAGTTCATAACAGAGACAAGATTTAATCCAAAGAAATCCTGATTTACAGCTCACTCTCCTTAGCCAGTACACCAGCTTTAATAGGGCTTAATGCAAAATTGCTCCTTCAGCTCTGCAAGTAAGTTGACTCCTGTTCCAATGTTCCCTCTTTGAGGAGAGGAAATATGGTCACTGGGCGTAGGGTGAATGCCCTGCTCCCGGCATGAATGTGCCTCAAAGCCCCGTTTCACTTACAGCATTTTCCTCCAGAGATAAACACTGAACAGGGAGAGTTCCTTCCCATGATTGCAGACAAAGTTTGTATGTGTGGTGTGCAGGGTGTGGGGAAATGTTTCTGAATTGCATGTATACAGGAAGATGTCACAAACTACTCTTAACTATAACATTGGCATAGGCTTTCTCAATGGTTCAGGTGCACAGTCCTCAACAGCAGGCTCATTCAGAATTGAGTTCCGACTGACATCAAAGAAGCTGGATTCCTTATTGACTGCAAGGAGTTCCCTGCTGCTTAGGTTCCAGCCCAGAAGACACAGCTCTTAGGAGGCAAGAAACAAACTAAGGCTGCAATTCTATACTTACCTGTGATGGGTAGCCCAATCCTATCCTCCTTCCTGGGTTGATGCAGCAGAACGAGAGGGGCCTGTGCTGCATCCTATGCACTGACTGCCCATGCAGTCTCCTTCCCCAGGGTAAGCCCCAGCAGAGGCAATGGAGCAATTTGGACCTGTGCAAGCTCTGTAGCTGGAGCAAGTTCGCATTACCCTATGTTGGCGAATCAGCAGCGTGTGTGGCTGCTGCAGCTCCTGCCCCCCTTCTGGGACTCAGTTCACCCATCCCCTGCTCTTCCCTGCCCTTCCCCTTTCCCACACCACTTGGAACAGAATTTACTGGGTCTGGTGTGCACTGGTTCTTCTGCTGGCGAGTTAAGGCCAGTGTGGACCACTGTGCTGACCTCGGCAACACCTAGACTATGTTCATGGTACTGGGCTCACCAGTGCATTAAATCAGAGTGTGCTGCATCATTGGCCAATCCTGCTGTCACTCTTTCTACTTAGCACTGGTGGAAGATAAAGGGAGGAGCCACATTGTGACTCATCTTTGGGAACTATAGGCTTCTTGTTGAAGAAAACTTCTGTGATGGATTGCCCTGCCAGCTGTTTCCTCTCGTGAAGATTTCCTGGTAGCAAGTGACTGGCCCCACACTAGCCAGAATACACTGTACTCATTGGTGCAGCACTAGCTTGAATACACAGCTCCTTTTGGCTAAACACACAGCACAGACACTCTCCTTTTCTGCACTGAACTTCTGAAAGGTTTCATGGATTCTAACCTCTTTCTTTTTTATAGTACTGTGAAAATTACACTCAGGGAAAAGAGTGGTATAATGAAATAGTCTTACAGTATGTGGTGATATAGGAGGTATTACTGTACTTCTTCCTTTGAACTACTGATATATGGTTCCATTTTACGTCTCATCGAGGTCACTTTGGAGGTCAGGTCTACATAGCTTCAACAGTGGAACTGTGTCACGGGCCTCCAGGAAAAGAAGACTTTTTTTTCTTTTAAAAAAGCAGAATATTACATATTTTGTGATCATTATATAGTTGGATATTACACCTTTCCCACAATTAAGTTATCCTGTGCACGACTGTCTACCTCATTAAAACTCCCTTTCGAAAACGTGGTGAAACCTTCCTGTCTTCACTTGACCTTTACAATAAGCACATCTTCCAGATTTCCAGTCTTTTTTTCCCTCCTACCCCTGCCCTTATTATCTAATGATACAAAGAGGCAAAAATTGATTTCCTTTGGAGGTCTATTCTATGGCTCCCATTTTAAAAGTTCTTTTTTAGACCACTTGATTTATTTCAAATCATAGCAGTCTCAAATGGCAAAGCGGTTGGACAGCGACCTTTCTGAAGTCCCCGCCATGCTGAGAAACTGTAGGGAGCCCACCCAAAGCGTTGCTTATGTTATAACATTTCTATAATTTTGTAGCTGGGCTGCTTTGTAAATTAAAGCAGGGAAAAGGTCTTTGGCTACACAGTACAAAGCATTTCTACTGAATAGTGCATTATAATCATTGTGCCCCGTATTCTACCACTTCAGAGTCCTCTTCTGGTTTGTATTGTAGAAAATTATGGAAGATTAACTCTTATTTCAATGAACGATAGAAAGAAGCTAGGCTGAACATAGCTATATATTTAACGCAAAGTAAGAACATTAAGGTAATGTAGAATGGGATATATTTCATGCTGCAGGAAAGTAACTGTAGTGTTTGTGACTGATCCAGACCTTGATCATAGAATATATTCCAGAATGTTCAGTGTCAATTATAGGCTAGTTCATCCCAGGATACATAGTAGGTTGGTGGGATGAAAGGCACAGATCTGCAAAAGGTTTTGCTGCATGCATGGCTAGATCCTGATGTACAAAGATTAATCAATTTGGTTTTCTACACATCAAAGCTCTCATTTGAATTTCCAAGGATCAAATTACACATTATTTAAGTGCATGCTATGCAGCTATATGCTTTAAAAAAAAAGATATTCTGATATTTCATCACAGCCTAAGCAAGTATTCTGGAATGGTTATATGCTGCAATTTGGGATCTAGTCGAGGTCCTGGGAATCAGAGATATCACCATGGGATTCTTGCTGTTCCAAGCAATGTTGTTTTCTGGAACTGAGCTGGTGTAATTTGCTCAAGGCCAAGACTCTCAAGATGCTTCTTCAGACACTGCTCCAAGGGCTCCAATGACACAGTATTGACCTTCTTCTCGCAGAAACACTCATGTTCTACTTTTAGGTCTTGCTGTTTTGTTGTCTTATTGTGTTCTTTGTCTTCCATTCTCTCATTTCCTGGGATTGCAATATTGATGATCCAAACTTGATTTCTGTAGAAGTTTCAGTGCACTCTGCTGCCACTTTCTTTCTTTCTTTCTTTCTTTCTTTCTTTCTTTCTTTCTTTCTTTCTTTCTTTCTTTCTTTCTTTCTTTCCAAATATTATTTGGTGGGGGTCAGCCAGATCAGGCATTGACTGAGTGTTCATGCCTATCTGTTAAGGGATCATCCCCGGGCCTGCAGGTAATTTGCAGGCTGGATAGTATCAGGCCCTGAAGCCTTGGCCTGACTAAACAGAGCATCATGGGAAAGGCTGATGCAACACCAGGCAGAGGCAGTCACCTGGTGTGTCACCACATGTACCATCAGAGTGACTTAGCACTTTCTAGCTCACTCTGATTGACTGTAGCAAGTATATACTCCGACCAGGGCAAGCTGGATCATGGAAGAAGCGAGGTGGATTTGGTGCCGAAGGCTATGTCAGTGTGATCCGTGAATTGTGTGCTATCTGGACTGTTTGCTGTATATATTGTACATAGTAAAGGGACGTTTGGTGGAGGACATCTGCCGTGTGTCGTCTTTGTTCCCGGGAGTGTCTACGCTCTGGCCTTGAGAGATAGGCAGACTGCGCTGCCGGCCAGCTGCTTGCTGCGAAAGCTTACCCGCAACACTATCAGACCACCCCCTGGCCTGGCCAATCTAGGCCTCTGTCCATGCTAAACACACAAAACAAGCAGATACGTGCATTGAACATGCTTAAATTTGGCCATATCAGGACGCAACAGTCACCAAAAACACATAAAGTACGATTTCTTTCAAAAGGTCTGTTCAGACAGTTTTCATGTAGATGAATAATTGTAGGACGTGTTTATATGGAAATGTATTTGAACAATCTCATATCTTAATCTCAGTTACTTGTTACTGCTGGAATAAGCTTTATTAGCTTCTCATACGGAATTCCTTTACTAAAATCTTGTCAATGAAGCTATGCACTTGAACAGTGGGCATGAGAAAAGTTATTGGCACATGGATCTTACTCAGAGTAAGATGGTCACCAAAATCACTGAGAGCTATCTGCGTCTGATCCTGAAGTGTGTCACTATCTCCAAATTCTTCCTGCTGATGCATTCCTTAACTATAGACAAGGGAAACCAAACAGATGTCAAAACTGTTCTATGGTGATTAAATTCCAAAGGTGATGGAATTATAGAAGACAGGTGACCTAAATTTTAAAGACGTCTATAATCTAACTTTTTGACAGATTGTTGTTCACAAGAACTCTCAAAATATCAAAAACTCAGTGGCATCATTACGGGGGTGCAGGTGATGTGGGCTACACTAGGTGCAAGCTTCAGCATGGGGTGACCCTGCACCTCCCAAACCTCCATTCACCACTTTCAGCCCTCTCCAGGCACAGTTACTTTTCACTCTTACCAACAATTGTGTTTTTACCAGTTGCCAGAGAAGGTAGAAGATAGCTGAATTAAGGTGGTCTGGATTAAAAGCGATGTGGTAGGGTGGAAGGTTGGGTGTGATGTTATTACATCATTATGTCACTCCTGAACTTCCAGAACGCTGAGTTCTCCAAGCACTGCACTGGGAGCGATGCAACCTCTCTGAAAAACATTACATTGCCAAATGTGCATTTCGACTCAAATCAGGCTAAAAACCTGATGAGAAGCCCAAGATGTGAGTCCCATGGCAATATGAAGACTAGCTAAACTATCGCTGCATAATGTTTCACAAGCACAGTCTTTGTTTCTCAGATATGTTACTTGATTTGTATGATCTGAAGCCTTGCATTTTTAGGAGAGTCATGATGAACACTTAGGCCAAGCCATCTTTGTGCAATTCATAATTTTAGTTTCCGCTTGGCCCTCTTTTCTAGGCACGCTGTCTCTTGGGAACTAATCAAGCAGATGCTCCAATCAGCTTCTAAATAATGAAGGAAGTTCTTATGTGATTTGCTAGGCAAATTAGAAAGCAATTAAGTGAAGTGAAGCCAGATTCTTGACAGGAAGAGAAAGTTTACCTAGCAAGCAAATTTTAAAAGTTGAGAGAGAGAGAGAGAGAGAGAGAGAGAGAGAGAGAGAGAGAGAGAGAGAGAGTTAACTACCAACTTACATTACTTACCACATTTCCTCAAATGTTCATAGGACTGTTCATTTATTTCCAAATGAGTGAAAATGCATTGAAATGAATGGAGCTCTTTTGGTTCATTTTTCATTCATTCCAAAGTGCATGTCAATTGAAACAAGCCAATAACATGTCACATCCACTTTTGTCACTCACTCATTTTCATTTTTTGTGTGGCCAACCACAGGTTTTTGCCGATGTGTTGTGGCTGCAGATATGATAATAACACTGAATCCTTGTATAGCACCGTTTGAGTAGGCAAAGTTTCATATGTCGTATCTTGATATAATTCTTACAACAACCCTGCATAATGAGTAAATATTATTCCGAATATTGTAGTTGAGAGGGAATGGCTTGTCTAAGATCACCTTGTGAATTCATGGCACAGGCAACATGTAAACCAATGAAATGCTGCTTCTCTTAGGGTACAATCCTAACTTGTGATGGAACAGCCAGGCTAAGTGGCCTGTTCTGTATCCAGGGCAAGGTAGGTACCAGCTAGAGGTCAACTTCGAGTAAGGGGATATTTTCCCCCTTCCCCCGTGTCAAGCCCCAGTCACCCTATGAGGTGATTATGCTGGTGCAAATCCGATCAGCCCATTAAAGCCTGCCTGGGTTGGGAGTGGGGGTTAGGATTTGGCCTGCGCTGCTGTGGCTGATCTTGCCCGCTCCTGTTCTGCCCACCCAAAAAGTCCCCTCACTTTCTCCATTCCGCACTCCGACCACCCTCTCCCACCTCCTGCAGTAGCCTGCCTCAAACAGCATCAGTGCAGGGTCCAGATTCAGCCTCCAGGAGCCAGTGTGGGCCTCTGTGTGAGCCTCCCTGGTACACAAGGTGTCATCCTGACACCACCCTGAGCTGGTAGGTATAAAAATGTGGTATACAAAAGGTAGATATAAAAAGAAGGTACCTGTAAAAAGCAGGTATAAAAATGTGGAAAATAAATAAATAAATAATGGGCCCACTGAGGCCCATGGGCTCACCATTGCTCATGAAAGATCTGACTTTATGACTATTGTGACATAGCCACTAAAATTAGTCCTTTAGCTACTGCTACAGGCACTGGCTAACAATATTCTCTCTCTCTCTCTCTCTCACACACACACACACACACACACACACACACACACATGATTTTAACAAATGAGGTTTTTAATAAGGATCTTTAAGAACAAAAAGGAATAGAACAAAACATTTCTTGCACATCCATGTGTTGTGCAGCACAATCTTATCTTGCGCTGGAACAAGCAGGGCAGGAGGCCTGCGCTGTACCCAGTGCAAGACTGGGACCAGAAGTGACTCAGCTAGAGGCAAGGGAAAACTCTTCCCCTTACCCCTTGGTAAGCCACCATGGCCCCAGCGGGTCTCCTCTGACTTGTGCCACCTCAGGAGGTGGCATAAGTCCAAGAAGAATGGAGCAGCTTGCAGCTGCTTTGTGCTGCTCAGGGAATGGGGTTGGGATCTGGCATAACAGCTGGGTCCCAGACCTGCCTCCCACTCCCTGCCCACCCACCCCCAGGATTGCCTTCTGCCTGCCCTCCCCCTGCCCTGAAACAACTCCCTCCTGCCTCCTCCCTGCCCACCCGAGACCCTTGCATCAACTGAGCTTGGCCGATGCAGCCCTCCTTTCCCTAGTCGGCACAGAAGCTAGATGCAGCTTCCACAGGCCGGCATGCATCCCTGCACTGGCCCAGCCAACTCTCGAGTAGGCACAAACATGCTTTTCGGCATGCTTGCAACCCTCCTGGGTTGGCACAAGGGATTTGCACTGGCTGAGGGCACAGTCAGGATTGCGCTCTTAATGCTACAATTTCACTTGTGAAAAGCATCCCACAAATGTCACTCAAGTTCTGTTCTCTCTGCCCTAAAAAATCTGCTACAGCTTTATCCCTATTCTCATGACCATTGCACAATAGTTATGCACATAGAATTAACCACAACATCCCTAGATGATGAATGACTGGTAGATTTCATTGAATTTTTTATTTTTCATAAGTGTTTGATTAAGGCATTCCAAAAATCAAATAGGTGAACGTATTATAGTGCAGAGGAGGTTTGGGATCAGAGTTTTCCTTCTCTCGGATGAGCTGCCTTCCCAGGCTGACGAGTCCCATCTACCCAGTGGCTGTTTAGTCGCCTCTTACGACAAGTACAGCCAGACTGAGGGCCTATTCTTATCCCCAGCCCCCAGGGGAACCCAAACCTGATCCCAAACCTCCACTGCCTTGTGGCTAAATCCAGTTATGGAAAAGGCTTCAGGAGTCAACCTCGAGGCAAAATCCGGAGCCGGAGTCCCTGAGGCAGTTCATGGCTGAACACAGTCACGTTCTGGCAACTCCTGCGACGCCGCTGGAACCAACCGTATTGGCCTCTGCCTTTCCATTGGACCATTTCAGCGACGCGGAGAGGGGGGATTTGCTGCATGGGTAACAGCCTATCCTCCATACCTACTTTACCCAGGCTTCGCGCACTGGAGAGGACACTCTGTTCCAGAACCACCATTCAGAGCGTGACACCATAGTCTTCCGAGACTGAAGGATGCCAACATTATAGTGCCAAGGAGACCTTGTTAGAAAAGAATTTATAGAGGCCAATTAGCAATATGATGGAGCTAAATTTTGCCTTCTAACAATAATGATTTTGGACTTCAATCTGGACTTTAATAAATACCAAAACATTTAAAAATAAAATCTTTCATTTTTTCTCTTTGAATAAATGTAATGAAATGTTCGTTTTGATATTACAGAAAGTCCAAATAAGAAGATATGAAACTACTGTGCCTTTTAGAATTTCACACACACACACACACACACACACACACACACCACATTAATTTAACTCACACAGAATACATTTAGTGTTTAAAATGATCTGAACAGTGGCCTGCAAAATTTCAATTGGATCAAATAAATAGCTTAGTGAGACTGTTCTGGACAGTGTCCAGGCTTACTAAACATTCATTTCCTGCTACTTTCTAGTCTCATAAGTGATTGAAACCAGTTACATGTTCTTTTAGAAGAACAAGTTAGATGTCAAATTTTGCTCTAATGTGACTGAGGATAACTGAATTATAAGCTATTATGAAAACGTTGGGAACGGAAGCAAATTTTATAAGTATAATTCTACTGCTCCTCTAATTATATTTTCAAGCTTCCACTTGGCAGAACAAATTTTGCCTGATATTGGGAATGGACATAAATAATCCCACCCCCTGAGGTTCTACAGGAACACTGTGACCAGAAAATACACAAATGAAATTTGTTCTACACTTCTGGCATTCCGTTCTTCAGAAATCTGTTACACTTGGGGCCCAATGTGCGTTGGTGAAATTGAGTACATTTTGTGTTGCTCCTTTAAGCCTGGAAACATTCATGCCATACAGATGAGCAGAGATTATTTTCAGTAAATAGGAAAATGATTTCCATGTGGTTATATTGGGCTTTGTCAGAGGTTCAATACGAGCCCAGTGAATGTGAAAGAGCAGAGTAGAAGGACTGTGGCAAAAAGTCCCACTCCTGCCCTAAGCACAGCTGGTACATTGCCTCATCTGCACCATATGTAAATAGACTTATCTGCACAATTGACAACAAAGCTGTTGGCAGGGTCCCATTCATGTTATTCAAACCTATGCACAGATTGTGGACATGTGTAGGATTTTTTGCAAAAGCCCCATTCATATGTTATGTGCAATCCATACCATGTGTACTCTGTGGACAGAAAATGCATGAAGCATTCCCTGAGCTCTGCAGAGGCAAATAGTGAACATGACAGGGTTTTTCCTTATGATACTGTGATTTCAGGATTGTATGAGAGGTGGGACATGGTAAGGTCTGAATGGGCAGCACTTGGGGTTTGTGGCCAGCATCCCACTATCCCTCCCAATATGGGATCACTATCTATGGGGCTTTGATGGATTTTTTTCTCCAGTATCTTGATTGGCCTGGGGGAGGTGGTGGTGATAGTGGTGGTGGTGGACACATTCATCTTCTCCAGAGTGATGACTGCATGTTATAACAGGTTGAGATATGTGGATTTTTGATTGATGGATTTGGCTCAATGAAGGTTCTCAAGACCCCTGTTGAGCCAGATTTGGTGCAACCTGAAGCCTTCAGAGGTGACCGGAGCTATGCACCGGATGCATCAGGAGGCTCTTCTGAGGCCCGTGGAGGCTGCGTGCAGCCTCCAGAGGCCTCAAAATAGCCTCCAGAGGCCCTAGAAGGGCACTTTCAGTTTTCGGTCAAAAACCAGAAGTGTCCATCTAGGACCTCCAGAGGCCTTTCTGAAGCCTGTGGAGGCTGCATGCAGCCTCCAAGGGCCTCAGAAAGATCCCCAAAAGTGTTGGAAGGTAACTTATGGTTTCACTTTCTGATGCATTTGGGGGCTTTTTCAAGCTTTTGGGGGACCTTTTGGAGGCCCGTGGAGGCTGCTACACGGGCCTCAGAAAGGCCTCCAGAGGTCCTAGAAAGGCATGTCCGGTTTGCATGGGCCTCAAAAAAAGATCCGGACATGACGAGAGCAAGACTCTGCTTGTGTTTGGAGCTCAGTGGACCCCAAAATCCATGTGATTAGATTTCATGCAGAATTCAGTATCCACAAGGGGTCCAGGCGCAGATAATGAGGGTCCACATATAATAGACTTATTAATTGTGGTGGCAGAGAGGTCAGGTGATTCTTTGGAGTTGGGTTGACTCAGAAATAGATGACAGACCATGGCAAGGGCATTGCAGCCCAATGCTATGACTGCTTATGATGGTGAAACTCTTGATCCACTGTCACAAATTCTGTGGCACTGCTGTAACTGGCACATTGCTGCTAAGTGCATCAGAGCAGCTGGTGCAATCAACTCTATATACTCACTACCAACAGGCCTGGCCCACACCAGATAAAGTGGAGGTGGGCCATGGGTTGTTCAAGGTGGGAAGGCAAGCAGGGGGAAATTTGTGACTGGGAGATAGGGGATCTTGGTGACAACAGTGAGTGACAGATCCTTTCCCCATTTTCCCAGCCTGACATGCCCTCTTCCTCTCCTTGGACTACAGAAGCAAAACAGCTGGCGTGGGTCTAAGGAGACCCAAGAGGTGCCCTAAGTGTTTTACTTACCTTTCACTAGCCAACTGATCACTCCTCCAACATGGCAGCATGCTATGGAGTGAAGTGGTGGGTGACAGGATTGAACCAATGGATATTTTTAACAGCCAGGGGCAGCTGTTGATATCTAGCTTAATGTCTGCCAGCTGATATCCTGATCTCTTTGCAGTCCTTAGGGTAAGTTGAAGAGGTTTGGGCCCAGAGGATCATTGTGGCTGGCTTGCCAGACCATTTCCCCCTGGCGAATGCAGTCTAGCTTACCCTCTCCACACTCATTTTCAACAGCCCAATAATATCCCGTCAGCCCATGGGATACAGCACAGCTCGTGGAATGTGCGCTACATGCTATGATGGGGAGGGCAATCAAACAGCTAGCAAGAGGTAAATAGGAATATTTTTTACTTACCTTCCAGTGGCCATCTGATCACTAATGGGTTTCCTCAGATATAAACCATCTAGTTTGCTGACAATTTTCAGGAGAAGAAAGAGGTGGGTTTAGGCTGGCTATGGTACTGTATGTTTAAGATTTTCTGAGTTTGTGTTTTTACATTTTTGTTGTATTAAAATTTTAAAAAGGAATTTTGATACAATAATATACAGGCGTGCCCCAGTACCCCCAGATACTGTGGAGAGAGGTTCCCCTCGCGAAAGGTTCCCCTCACCTCTGGACAATCTTCTGAGCCCAGCAAAGGGATCTGCCCATGATCTTTGCCAGATTCAGAATAATGATTAACATTTAAAAAATGTGACTTCTGTTTTGTTTTTTGCGCAGGGGGGGAGGGCTTCCCTGGCCCCCTAATGCCTTATAAGGTATTAAAAATGCTTTAAAAAAAAAATCCGGAGTCACATTTTTAAAACTCTACTTGTCATTCTGAGCCCAGCAGAGGTTGCGGGTGGACATGCACTGCCTCTGCTGGACTCAGAAAACCCTCCAGAGGTGAGGGGAGCTGATCCGCGGATAAATGAAGGATTTATACATACAGGATTAAGGAATACGCCCCCCCTCCCCGTATATCATTGCATCAAGATTATTTTTGTGTGTATAACTACATCAAGACTGCTTTTTCAATGTGTAAAAAAACTGAAGTAACTGAAATCTGCCACAAACTTTGATTATGCCAAATCTGGAATTAATTTTAAGTATTCTCCTAAACTTGCATTCAGGAGGAGTGGGAAACAGGGCAGAGAAAACCCACAGAACAATAAAAGAGTAGAATGGGGAAAATCCTGATCATTCTGATTTGAGATTAGAACATACTTTAAAATATTAATTCTGATGCCACAATAAGTTATTTTTCCAAGTTTTTCCTGTGGAGGATGGCTTATCTTTTTCACAGAGAGTTGGAGGCTCCAACTTGCTCACTTATGATTTGAGGCAGTCAACCCTCTTCTGCAAATCAAATCCAACAAGCTTTACTTCTTTTTTTAAAAAAAATCATTATTGCACAGTTTTGCAAATATACCTGCCAGGGTTTATATTTTATCTGGACTACTAGCAAAATTATTTTAGTACTGGTAGTAAAGATCTGGACAGAACAGTGATTTATTTCTTAAATGTGTAATTCAAAATGTCATTTTGTTCCAATGCTTCAGATGCAGAGTTTGTGTACGGGAAAATAAATATTTTTTTTGTGCAATACTTTTTATGCAACACTCAACCTTACAGAAACCGGCTGAGTGCCAGAAATCAATATTTATTCCCAGAACCCAAGCTTTTTTATATTACTAGAACATTACATTTTGAGAAGTACATAAAATATCCAGTTTTAAGGCACATGGCAATTATTTAATGTGTTATATACCTCGCTGGACTTTTTGTTAGCCAATTAAATAAATATTACATAGGCACAGATGGCAATAAAACTTGTGGGGGGAAAAAAAAAACCTGATTTCTCAACTGTCATCCATACCTCTGAGATCAGATTACATGTTTTATGGTTACTACCTCAATATCATGAGGTGGTTCTCTTAAGAAAGTCGTTCTCTGTACCATTTAAAATAAGGCAGAATCTCACAAAGGATAGCTTTTCCCATCATACTAACCCAAATGTACATCATAATACTTTTGCATTGCAATATTCTCTATGGGGGGGGGGGGAGGACACGACACAACAACATACTCTTGAAATCAATGTCTTTTTACTTTTCCACTTCTTTCCAAATGAAATATGGGATAGTTACCATTGAACTCCTAAACAGATATCTAAGGCTGTATTGGTAACACTAGTTAAAGGATGGAGATGCCACAGCATCAGGACAAACTTTCTAGTACACCTTACTGCTTTAAAATATGGATGGTGTTCTGGGCGTATTCTAATTCCTTGTTTTGTCAAAAGCCTCAGGGGTAAACTACATGTGACATTTAAATCATATTAGCACTGATGGTTTTCATTTTCATTTAGCAGCACAATTGAATCCTTCCAATTATTGCCCTCCAGGGATCCAGACCTCAGTGGAAGGTAGGGGAAGACTTGTAGGCCTATCTCTACCATATTCCCTATCTGGAAGTACCTCCAAATCTAGCAACTATTCACTAGAAAAGGTCTCATTTGAGTTAAGATTATCCCTGCTGTGTGGACTATAATTAAAGCTCACCTACTGGTTTCCACAGTCCCAAAGTTCTGCTGCAGTTTCTCCCACATGATTGTGGTTATGTGGTTGTTTTCTCCCCCTTTCTCTTTTTAAAAGTTTTTTTGGTTTTGGTTTTTAAATTTACTTTGGTTTTCATGTTCTCCAGATTGTGAATGAATAGTAAATTTTGCTGTGTTTGACACCTTTAAAAATAGGTTGATGGGTATAGGGATGTATAGGGTCTTCTTTATTTGTTGTGTATTTGTGTATTTTTTTTTTATTAAAGGAACGCTGCGAACCAAAGCCAAAACCAAAACAAACCATAACTTAAAAGAATGATTCAGCATCAAATAAACTGTTCTACATATGAGAGTGACTGCTAAATATATCTCCCATTTCAAGCATGGTTGGTCAAGTTATGATCATCTAAGTAAGCATTTATGAAGCAGGTCAAATTGTTTGCATATACGGATGTGCATATAGCCCCATTGGCTTGCAGGGATGTGCCAATCCACCGTGGCTTGACTCAAGTCTAGCCCCGTCCTGACCCCCGTTGACTCAACACATGCTCGAGTCTTAATGGGTTACTGTGGGGACTTGTCCAGAACCTTTTCAGGACTCCGTTTGACTTGAGTCAGACTCTTTTCTGCAAACAAGTCAGGCACAGCTGCTCACTCCATTTTGAATGCAACTTTATAAATTACCAGCCAATTCACCTAAGGAAAGGTTCAAACCTGGGAAGTTTCATTATTCAAGTCCAGGATTTTAATCCCTACACCATACTGGCTTTCCAGCTCTTGAGGTAAAGGAATCAATTCATAGAGCAGTTCAAAAAGTAGGAGCCTTGCATTCAATTCAAAAGTAGGAGTTTACTTTGCTGAATAAGAATTGCAATCCATTATGTGATGACATCAAGCCTGTTGTGTGTGTACATTTTTTTAAAATTGTAGCTGAATTTCCTACTGAAATATCTGTGTTTTGGTATATCCCCTCTCTTTGCTTATGCAGACACTAGAGCCTTGAATTGCCAAGTGCAGCCATTTTCAAACATTTTGCCGTGGCACACTGGTGCGCCGCGAATGGTCTGCAGGTGTGCTGCAGGAGTTTGAGGGAGGGTCATTTATTAGTAGGGCCATTGGGGGGGTGAGCCCCCTACCAACAGCATGATGTGCCTTGTCAGTTACCCCTGCTTGTCAGTTACCCCTGCTAACTGGGTAAGAGGCACTTTTTCAAGTGGGTGCTCCTCTTTATAGCAGGGGAGAGTAACTGGCCCACCTCACCCCAGCAGTGTCTGTTCTAGTGACTGTCTGCTGGTGTTGCATCTTTTTAGATTGTGAGCCCTTTGGGGACAGGGAGCCATTAGATATTTGATATTTGACAGGGAGCCATTAGATATTTGATTTTCTCTGTAAACCGCTTTGTGAACTTTTTGTTGAAAAGTGGTATATAAATACTGTTGTTGTTGTTGTTGTTGTTGTTGTTGTTGTTGTTGTTGTCAGTTGTCAAAAAAACTTAAAGTGTGACTTGACAATTTTAATTTTTTAGTCACCAAAAAATCTGTTTGGTGACTTGAATCTGAGTTGTCCGATTTGCCCATCCATTTGCTTGTGAAGTATATTCCACTTCTGTTAGGGCAGCTCAGGACTGATCCTGATGCACCTGCTGATCCATCTACACTGAAGCAGCTCCTGGGGGGGGGGGGGAGGGAATTAATTTATGGTTGAAATACTTGTACAAAAATATTTTTAATATTAGGAAATCCAGGTCCAGCCTATTTATACACGGATTTTTTATACAAAGATTTGACTCAACACGAATGGCTCCTGCAAATGAGAAAGAATGTGCTAATCCCTGGAGAAGAGGAAAAATGCATCCCTTTAAAATCAGTTTTAAAAACTGAGCAGTACTTTAACAACAGCGTCCTTAATGAGAGAGAGAGAGAGAGCAGCAGGCTAACAATCCATCAATCCTCCTCTCTCCTTCGAACCCCTCCCTTCCCCCAGCACGTGAAAGAAAGGGATCATTTTGCACTGGTGAAGGGAGGGGCTGAGTGAAGTGCTGATGGATTGTCTTCTTAATGACTCTTATCTTAGATTCAAAAAGTCAGCAAGGCTGTTTTTCAATCACTGGAGCAAGGAAACTTTTTAAATTGATTTGCTATAGTGCGTTCTTTTTTTAATCCACGTGAGTGCTTGGAAAGGAACCCACGCAAATAATTAGTCTCAACCTGTACAACCTGTTTAATTTTGACATGATCATCTGAAACATATTCGCAAGCAGGCCTGATCTTGAGATGGCCTTGGCTCTTGAATTACAAGTGGGTGGATATGTGTTTCAGTTTTGGACAGAAGTCTTCCAATTTTCTCTTGCACAGCATGGGATTTTTTCAAAAACCTTTCAAATCCCTGGTTTTTGCAGAGAAATGTTATTTGTGGACTAACAGTTGCATTGTCAATCCCTGTGAAATTGTTGGATTTGTAATGACTCTCTCTCTCTCTCTCTCTCTCTCTCTCTCTCTCTCTCTCTCTCTCTCTGTATTCTTCCTTACCATATCCAGACTAGCAGCACTCTTTTGCAAATCACTGTCTGCTTGTGATCACACACACATCTGGTGTGCTCCCTGGGGCATTTGGTGGGCCGCTGTGAGATACAGGAAGCTGGACTAGATGGGCCTATGGCTTGATCCAGTGGGGCTGTTCTTATGCTTGCAAAGCATTGTACACTTGCTAGCAGAGCTTTGATGAAATATATGCAATTGCTTCAGAAGAGAAGGTTTGGGGTTATAAACATTAGATGTATATTGAAAGTGGTATGTGGTATATTAAAATGTTGTAACGCTAAAATGTAATATGTTGCAATATTGAAATGTAATACTACAATGTTGTCTTTAAGCCTATGTTGCCTAACAATTATTTTTCTAGAAGTAACAAGCCAATATTCAGAGTTTAGATTTGCATTTTGGACTAGAAAGCCAACAGTTTTAGCCTGGGGACCAGGGTTTCATTTGTGGTTTTACAAGATGCCCTTGTGCAAACCAAATTTTTTTAAACTATGGTTTCCATCCTATTCCTTGGCATAGATAAGGCCCTCATAGGGGTTGCTATTTTAGGATGTCCACTATATGCTACAATGAACTATCAAGTGATCCAGCAGACCTGCAAATTGTCATGTCTTCTAGCTTTGATGTTCCTCTTCCAATTCGAAGAATCACAGCCAACCATAACAGCACGTATAGGTTAGTTCCATAGCCCAATCCAAACCCGGAGTTTATGATAGCAGAACTAAATGATGCCATAAATGGCTATGCACAGTGCATTGTATACACTACCAGTGGCCATTTTGGAACTGCCACAACAAATAGCAGCAGTGCTGGTGGTCTGCTGCCTCACAGCCCAATCCTATGCATGTCTACTCAGAAGTAAGTCTTATTAGAATCAATGGGGCTTACTCCCCAGAAAGTGTGGATAGGATTGGGATGTCAACCAGCTATCTGCAAGAGTGCAAGTAAGCCAGCATGGGAAACAGTAGTGCTTAGTGCAGTACGCTCACTCCCTTCCAATTCTTCTCTATTCCCTTTGTTGGATATGTAACTTACAGGGGAAAAGCATTGGTAGCTTGAGAGCTGAATCCTGAGGTCCGTGGCACGGCTCTGTGCGGTGGACCTTAGTCGCAAACGTGCCGTAAGGCACATTTGCAGGGCTTACGGCCGGGCTCCCGCTGGAGCTAGCCCAGCGCCGTCTGGCGGGGGCGTGACTGGGGACATGGGGGAGGCTGTTGGGGGGCAGGGGAGAAGTGGATCCGCGGAGCTAAGCTCCGCAGGATCCTAGGCACTCGTGCAGGGCTGCACGCCCTACACTAGCACCTTTACTTTACTGCCGACATTTTGGTCGGCACTAAAGTGAGTAGCCCTATTGTGGGGCTGCTTCCCTTACTCAGGGGAAGGGGACGAATGTCCCTTTCTCCCAAGGAGCTCCAATGGTAGCGTGGGAGGTGCAGGATCCGGCGGCAGCCCTCCGTGGAGCAGCTGCGTCCAGGAGCTCCGGGCAGCTCAGGATTGGGCTGCCCATCAGTTGCCACAGAATATCAGGGTACCCAGAGAGGCTCCCTGGCCCCCTCCTAGAATAATATTGAACCTCAGGAGTCTCTATCAGAATCACTCTCACAGAAACACCTGCAGAGCAGGGAGATAGGGCAATCCACTGATTTTTCCCAAAATGAGGCAGAGTCAAATGGAAAAGGTTTATTAAAAGTCTAATAAGAGGAAAAGGAGGAACAAAATCCAATGAGCAAGAGAAAAAGTAAAAATAATTCCCCTGGGTAAAAAGGGTTAATTCTGTAATCATACCAGTCATGAGCAGCTGGTGTTGAGGTGCTGTGGAATCTCACACATGAATTGTAATCCAGACCTAGCTTCCCAGGAGTTTTGAATGAGCTTGTAAGGCACAGAGAGACAGACCAACATTAACATAAAATTTCATGGTTTCTTTCTGAATACTGTTCCTTAACGGTTTACACCTTTGATGATGGAACCATCAGCTCTTTACACTCACATCCAGTGAGGACCTCCCAAGAGCTCACTGAATGAGGTTCTCAGGCTGCTGGAACACAAGAAGTGTTCACTTTCTTTCACTTGGGATCCTCAGCTGTAATGGCATCACTTAATACCTGATCTCTGCCTGGAGGATTGCCAGCTGCAGTCGTGTAGCTAGAGGGGGGAAACAGTAACTACTGCAGGTATTTCTGAGCAGCGACAGCAACATGCAGGCGCTTGCTGGACCAAATAGTGTCTCCTGCTCATTGCCATTGCTTCCTGGCAAGTGGGAGGGGCTGCTTACATGTTGCATTGCGATGACTGCAGCACATTGGGGCAAAAAATCAAAACTTTAGATATAGGCTGATGGGTTCTGAGCTGTCTGTGACAGATCAGGAGAGAGATCTTGGGGTGGTGGTGGACAGGTCGATGAAAGTGTCGACCCAATGTGCGGTGGCAGTGAAGAAGGCCAATTCTATGCTTGGGATCATTAGGAAGGGTATTGAGAACAAAACGGTTAGTATTATAATGCCATTGTACAAATCGATGGTAAGGCCACACCTGGAGTATTGTGTCCAGTTCTGGTCGCCGCATCTCAAAAAAGACATAGTGGAAATGGAAAAGGTGCAAAAGAGAGCGACTAAGATGATTACGGGGCTGGGGCACCTTCCTTATGAGGAAAGGCTACGGCATTTGGGCCTCTTCAGCCTAGAAAAGAGACGCTTGAGGGGGGACATGATTGAGACATACAAAATTATGCAGGGGATTGACAGAGTGGATAGGGAGATGCTCTTTACACTCTCACATAATACCAGAACCAGGGGACATCCACTAAAATTGAGTGTTGGGCGGGTTAGGACAGACAAAAGAAAATATTTCTTTACTCAGCGCGTGGTCGGTCTGTGGAACTCCTTGCCACAGGATGTGGTGCTGGCGTCTAGCCTAGACGCCTTTAAAAGGGGATTGGACGAGTTTCTGGAGGAAAAATCCATTATGGGGTACAAGCCATGATGTGTATGCGCAACCTCCTGATTTTAGAAATGGGTTAAGTCAGAATGCCAGATGTAGGGGAGAGCACCAGGATGAGGTCTCTTGTTATCTGGTGTGCTCCCTGGGGCATTTGGTGGGCCGCTGTGAGATACAGGAAGCTGGACTAGATGGGCCTATGGCCTGATCCAGTGGGGCTGTTCTTATGTTCTTATGTACTTACCATTTTGCCCCCCTCTAGCTACACTACTGACCAGCTGCCTGAAATTTGATCAGCCAGTTTGATCAATCTTGGCTGCTATGATCCCCAATTTGCAGTAAGTCGTCGGCAATGGAATCTCAGCTCTGAACCACAGGCTGAGTTCCAAGCTGGCTCCCACTTCAGAAAATAGACAAAATATACACAGAAAGGCACACAAAATATAGACATTGTATGACAGTTTCCCGTCTCTCCTTGTTTTAAAGACGTCCAGAGCCACTTTGAAATCAATGAAAATATTTACACTGAAAGGCTGTCAGGAAGTATGCCTTGTGCAGCCCACATTCATTAATTGAAGTTGGCACAGGTTCGCAACGTGGTGAATTGTACCTGTTGCCTGCTTCTCACCAGACAGGAGCTTATTTTATCAGCCACATGCCAAATGCATGCTTTTCCTTCATTCTTAATTTTTTGTAGCACAAGATATTAATCTGCTTTCAGAAAAATAGCTAAATAGATCCTTTCATGGACGGTAGTGTAGCTCAACATGCCACTGAGTAAACCAGAGGTGATCTACAATGCTCCATAAATTGCTTGGCAGCCTTAACGGCTAATCCTGAGCAGTGTCATGCCAATTCCTGTAATCATCTGTTTAATTATATCGCAGCTCAGTAACAACCCCCCCCACTTCTGTTCTTACTCATCTGATTTTCTCCAGTCCAGTTATTATTTAATAAATGCAGTCCCTGCATTCAGATTTTGGTTGGCTTCATGTTGTAGAAGGCTTCATAGATCACCTCATCCCTCTGGCAATTATGTGGCTCTCCTGGGAACATGGGGTATTTTGTGAGACTGTACTGTCACTCCTTGGCAAAAGATTTGGCTGGAAAGAGGGAGAGAATTATTGTCCTCTGCCTGGCAAGTGTTGGTCTTTCCTTTTTCAGGGAAGTAAAAATGCTGAAGAACAGGGTCAGGCTATGCTGGCACCTATTCTTCATGCTTGGAGTGATTTCATGCCTGCTCCTCCTCATCCTGGCCAGGATCCAAAGGACTGTAACCATGAGAAAATGGATTAGTCCTATGCTGAGAAAGTAGAGGTTCTGTATTGCGATGCACAAAATCTCAACTGTGTGGCATTACAGTATAAGGAAAGTGGTGAATGAGGAAGATCTAGACCAGGGGTACTCACACTTGCTTAACATAAGAGCCCCATAGGATAAACTTCAGATGTTTGAGAGCCGCAGTATTTAAATTCCTGAATATATTTACTTGTCAGTGTGCACACTAGCACTTATTCCAATTGGTAAAATAAAAGGGCAAGACATGACATACATATGTGCATGCTGGGCAGGAATCATAGTTGAAAGCGAGTGTTGCATGTACAAGGGCCCAATTATAATCCCTGATCTATTCACTTTATTGGATTTTAAGAAGAACATTAGATTTGCGTTTTAATCCAGTGGACGCTAGGTTTATACCGGGTAAATAACTATAAAGTTTGTAAAAGTTTTATTTACTTTTATATTAATTGTGATGCAAATAGGAGCTCAGCTAACATATATCCGTTGAGTCCCATATTGTCATGTGACTCACAGCATGTGGCTCGCAAACAGCAGTTTGGCCACACTGATCTAGACCAGGGGTCTCCAAACCCTGGCCTGGGGGCCAGATGCGGCCCACAGTGAGCTTCTATCTGGCCCGTGGCCAGCTTCTTGATCCCTGAAAGCCTCTGGCCCACTTGGCCAAACATGACTGGAACTATGCTCTGGTTGTGTCTGGAGGGTGTTCTAAGGGCCAGAGAGGTTGAATGGATGAGCCCATTCATTCATTTATTCACTCATCTAAGTTCCATCTCTAATTTATATAAATTTTATATTTATTTTTTTTTTTTTTTTCTGGCCCCCAACACCATGCCAGATATTTCAAAAAGTCAAATATCTGGTCAAAAAGTTTGAAGACCCCTGGTCTAGACTGTAGCATGTAAACTCTAGTGGGGCATAGAAAAGGTCCTGGAAATATTTGGTGAAAAGTGTTGCATAGAATCTGGTGTGAATGAACAACTGATCTGCCCCCTCTTTTTCATTCAGTATACTTCCACTAGGTCAGAAGGGATAACCCTTCTGTAAGTGAAAGAAGCTTTGCCCTGGCACCCATCACAAATGACAATGTCAGTTTTTTGGGGGATAAATGAACCAAACATATTGAATTACAACAATATCCAATTTGCAGCAGGTCCTGTCTACACAAACTTCTCTCTTATTTTAATACAGGTACCTACCCTGGGAGAGTGCTTCCTATCAGGAATCACCACCCTGGCTCTGACCTGATTTTGCCTCCCAGTTATCCTAGCTGTTCAACGTCACTCCTGGAAAGGAGGTCAAGACAAGTGAACCCAGCCTATCTAAGCTTGTTAGTCTTTGAGATAGACTTCACAGTTCAAGACTGGGTCACCAGTCTGACCCCTGAGCCAGACAGCCTCTTGAGACTGATTCTTGTTTTCCATCAGACTCTTACCTCAAGGTGCACACCAGATCCTTAATCCTATTCCCTGTCCTACACTGAACCTGCCGGTCATAACCATCCTCGGTAGACACCAGACTTGGAGAGAGTATAGGGTAGGCAAAAAACAAACAAAAAATCAAAACACCAAGAGTTAATCAGGTGAAGAGTATAAAATTCCTACCCAGCCCCAAAGGTGACAGCTTGCCCACCTCCCCCCCCCCCAGCTGCTTCCAGCACCAATCAGGTGCACGCTGGCAAAGGATGTTCTCATCCACATGCATTTTGGACTCCTTTCAAGGGATTCAGGGAATTGATGGAATTATCCCATTTTATTTTTGCACAACAGTGATAAAAGAGTGTAGCTTGTCCAAAGTCCTTCAAGGCCCAATCCTATCCTGTACCCCAGCCATTTTCAACCACTATGCTGTGGCACACTAGTCTGCGGGTGTGCTGTGGGAGTTTGGAGGAGGGTCATTTATTAGTAGTGCCATTGGGGGATGTGAGCCCCCCACCAACAGCATGGTTTGCCTTGTCAATTGTCAAAAAAACTGATGGTGTGCCTTGACAATTTTAGTACTTTGTCAGTGTGCCATGAGACAAAAACATTTGAAAATCACTGCTCTACCCCATCCCACCCTTCAATGCAGCTGACCAAAAAGGTGCATGCTGCATCCACAGGGAGGGGCTATCCTGAGCACAATTGAGAGATAAGTACAAAACATTTATACTTACCTCCCAGTAAGCCCTGGGACCACTTATGGGTCTCCTCAGAGATAGAATGTTGGGGAGAGAGGTTCTCCTTATCAGGCAGAGTAGCAGAATGCGGCTTCAAGGACAGAGCTTGCAACCCAGCAGAGAATACACAGACATGGCAGATATCTACCACCAATAAGTCTGTATTTACAAATATTTGCTGCTGCAGCAGCAGCAGCAGCAGCAGCAGCAGCAGCAGCAGCAGGACAGATGAAGCAGCACAGCAAAGAGGGTACAGCAAGTAACACACAACTTTCCACAACCACCAGTGACCCACAAATGAGGGCTCCCACAGCCTTCCTTATAAGGAACTGTGAGCCAATCAGGATGGGTATTGCATCATCCTCTTACCTAATCCTGCCTTGTGATGCATGACCTCCTCCCTGTGATTGCATCAGCCACACACACTTACACTGCAGTGCATTGTGGAGCCTTTGTCATGATGACTCAGCACTTTACACATAGGCTCACATGGAATACCTTTGGCCCTGCCTTAGTCAGGCCTGCAAATTCTGTCTGGCTTATGCTCCAACATAAAACACCACTTTTGGTGGCATATGTCTGAGGAGAGGAAAAGGGTTGAGAGCTCCTCAGTAGAGGGAACAGGATCCTGTGTCTGCCATTGCTTCCAGATCCAATTCTTCCCAATGCCTCTCTACCCCTATTCCTCTCCCATCCTCTTTCACCCCCCGTCCGCCCCACCTTGGCCCACCTTACCTGATCCGGTGGGCACAGCAGGTTCTGGTGACACAGCTACAGTGCTGGCACCTCTTGCAGCAGAACTCGCAGAATGACCACCAATGGAGCACTGCCCGCTCCATTGGCATCCATTTTATGACAGCAGAAGTCACCTCCATGGTCATAATAGCCTCTGAGCAGCAGCGGAATCTGCCATAGGACTGGGCTGCCAGTGAGCTACATGGCTCTGCAGGGGTTTCAACCCAGTTTTCGAGGATCCTTTTAAATATTCACTGTTGCACTATTTCTGGATTCATTATTTCAAGAAAGCTATTCATGGAGGTATTTGAAAATGGTGTTATTAATTTTACTCAGAAGTAATCCCATTGTGTTCAGGAAGGCTGTAGTCCTGTCTTACTTGAAACACATATTCATTGTTTTCTGTGGAGAAAGCAAACACATGGACAGTGTAATCCTACATGAAGAAGTATGCAAAGAATCCTATGTTCAGAAGTAAGCCCCATTAAATTCAATGGAACATACTCCTAGGGATGTGTGTACAGAAATTGCAGTCTGAAAGATCTCTCTCTCTCTCTCTCTCTCTCTCTCTCTCTCTCTCTCTCTCTCTCTCTCTCTCTCTCTCTCCCCCCGAAAGTAATTCTTAAAATTCACTCTAAATTGTCCTTTGTCCATCATAATCTCATTATGCCTAGATGTGTGTTTCATACCTCTAAATAATTACTTCATTCCTTGATGTTTACCATCACATTTTTGTTAGACAGTTCTATTCCCAGTTTAATTGTTGTGTAGTCAAGCTATGCACATCTAATCCCTCTAACCTTTCCTCACAGTCCCTCCAGCCTATTCATCTTATCTTTCTTACTGTTTGTTGCTGTCAGTTTGTTGACACTCAGATGATCCCACAAAGACATGTACTCTGCAAGGGTATGTAGGGTGTGTTTGTTTTTTTAAAAAAATTAATGAGTTATATTATCCCCCCCCCCATATTTATTTTTCACGTTTTATACCACCCTTCCCCTAAGGAACTCAGGGCAGTATACATGGTTCCTCCCCTCCTTTGGTCCTCACAACAACCCTGTGAGGTAGGTGAGGCTGAGAGATAGGGAGTGGCCCAAGGTTGCTCAGGAAGCTTTGCAGCTGAGGAGATTCAAACCTGGATCTTCCAGGTTTAAGTCCACTCCTGACCACAATCCTGGTTCCTGGTGTTGATAGCAGCAAATAATTGAATAACCTTTTAACAGCCCAGTTCTATCCCTGATGGCTCCGCAAGGTGTAGCAATGCCAAAATGGCTACTGCTACATCCAGCAGCACTGCTGAGGCCACCAGAGGTCTCCTTGGGGGAAGGGCACTTTTGTCCCCCAGAGAAAGCACCAGACCCTGCAATGGGGATTCCCAAGTCTGTGCTGACTGTTTTGCCAGTGAAGACTTGAGAGCTTCTGTGTCGGGCTTTGCAGGAAAGGATAGGATCCAGCGGAGCAGGGCTCTGCTAGTTCCCTCCACTCCCACCCTGTTCCTCTCTCTGTCCTGCTCCACCCCCTCCCCACCTCCCTCCTGCCCAAAACTACTCACCACCAGCAGTTGCTGCAGCAGTGCCAACCGGCCCACCACATGGCACTGAGGCTCAGCGCCAACATCTCCTCCTCTCCAGGTGCTATGGATGTGCCTTATGGTACATTTGTGACACCCAGTGCTGGTACTGGATCTCAGTGCTGGCGCTAAGGGAGCTTTGGATTGGGCCCATGTATCATACATGCTTATTATTACATCTAAAATAAAAAGTTATAAGTACCTTCATTTTATATATTTTATTCAGCTTTCATATAACCTATTCATATAACTCAACAACATTGAGTGCTTGCCTGTGTTGGAGGAGCTTGACAGTGAACCAACCCTAGAAGAACTTCACGTGGCCCTGGACTCCCTTGCCTTTGGCAAGGCACCTGGGAAAGACAGCATCCCTGCTGAAATCCTAAAGTGCTGCAAAGAGATCATCGTCATTGAGCTGCATGAAATCCTCTGTCTCTGCTGGAGAGAAGGTGGAGTACCTCAAGACATGAGGGATGCAAACAGCATCACGCTATACAAGAACAAAGTCGACAGGGGTGACTGCAATAACTACCGATGCATCTCTCTCCTTAGTGTTGTAGGAAAGCTGTTTGCCCAAATTGCACTAAAGAGGCTCCAGAGAGAGTGTCTATCCAGAATCGCAGTGTGGATTCCGAGCCAACAGGTCCACCACTGATGTGGTATTCTCCCTTAGACAACTGCAGGAGAAATGCAGGGAACAACGACAGCCACTCTTTACAGCCTTCATAGATCTCACAAAGGCTTTTGACCTGGTCAGCAGGGACAGCCAAGATTCTCCCCAAGATCGGATGTCCACCCAGGCTCCTCAGCATCATCAGGTCTTTCCACAAGGACATGAAGGGCACTGTAGTCTTTGATGGCTCCACATCAGACCCCTTTGACATCCAAAGTGGAGTGAAGCAGGGCTGTGTTCTTGCACCAACCTTGTTTGGGATTTTCTTAACTGTCCTGCTGAAGCATGCCTTTGGAACTGCAACAGAAGGCATCTATCTCCAAATCTACATGAAACCGCTGGGAGAGGTCATCCGGGGGTTTGGAGTGAGGTGCCATCAATATGCTGATGACACCCAGCTCTATCTCTCCTTTCCTCCAGATTCCAGGGTGGCGGTTGAGGGCCTGGAGCGCTGTCTGGAAGCAGTAAGGATCTGGATGGGGGCTAACAAGCTGAAATTAAATCCGGATAAGACAGAGGCTCTCCTGGTTCAGAAATCCTCGATGCAGGTGCTGGATTATCGGCTTGCTCTGAATGGGGTTGCACTCCCTCTGAAGGAGCAGGTTCGCAGCTTGGGGTTCCTCCTGGACTCGCAGCTGCTCCTGGATTCCCAGGTGGCGGCTGTGGCTAGGGGGGCCTTCGCTCAGCTTTGGCTGGTGTGCCATCTGCGGCCGTACTTGGATCGTGCAGACCTGGCCACGGTGATCCATGCCACGGTGACATCGAGGTTAGATTATTGTAACGCACTCTATGTGGGGCTGCCCCTGAAGATGGTTCAAAAACTGCAATTAGTGCAGAATGCGGCAGCCCGTGTGGTCACTGGAGCTAGGCGGTTTGACTCTGTCAGTCCGCTTCTCCGGTGGCTACATTGGCTGCCCATTCGTTTCCGGGCCCAATTCAAGGTGCTGGTTTTGACCTTTAAAGCCCTATACTGCTCTGGGCCAGGATATCTTAGAGACCGCCTACTCCTGTACAATCCAGCTCGCCCTCTCAGGTCATCAGAGAAGGCCTTTTTACAAGTGCCGCCACCCAAGGAGGTCCAGGGGGCGGCTGCAAGAAATAGGGCCTTCTCGGTAGTGGCACCAACATTATGGAACTCCCTTCCCCTTGACTTGAGAATGGCTCCCTCTCTTGAGAGTTTCCGGCAAGGCCTGAAGACACTGCTGTTTACACAAGCCTTCTGAGTCTTTGGCCTTTTTAACATTTTTTACACATGTTGTAGTTTTTACAGGCGTGATTCCTCTGTAACTTGCTCTTTTGTACTCTTTTTATTCTGTCTTTTAATCTGACTACTGTTTTTTAAGGTCTCTGTTAATGTTTTTAATGTTTTTATCTGCTATTTGTTTTAATTTATGTTTTTAAATGTGTTTTTTTATATGTTGTTAGCTGCCCTGTGTCCCTTTAGGGAGAAGGGCAGGATATAAATAAAGTTTATTATTATTTATTATTATCAGATCAGACAGAAAGCTCTTCAACCTCTCCAGACTGAGAGTAAAGTCCAAAGTCCAGCTGAAATGTCTGCGTGACTTCCTCTTTGCCGACGATGCAGCTGTCACTATCCATTCTGCCAAAGATCTCTAGCAGCTCATGAATTGTTTTAGAAAGGCCTGCCAAGACTTTGGACTGACAATCAGCCTGAAGAAAACACAGGTCATGGTTCAGGATGTGGACTCACCTCCCTGCATTACAATCTCTGCGGATGAACTGGAGGTTGTCCATGACTTTGTGTACCTTGGCTCAATGATCTCTGACACTCTTTCTCCTGACACCAAGCTAAACAAACGCATCAGTAAAGCAGCTACCACGTTTTCCAGACTCACAAAGAGAGCCTGGTACAACAAGAAGCTGACGGAACATACCAAGATCCAGGTCTACAGAGCTTGCGTCTTGAATACACTTCTGTACTGCAATGAGTCATGGACTCTTCGCTCACAACAGGAGAGGAAACTGAATGCTTTCCACATGTGCTGCCTCCGACCATCCTTGGGATCACCTGGCAGGACAAAGTTCCAAACAACACAGTCCTGGAACGAGCTGGAATCCCTAGCATGTATGCACTGCTGAAACAGAGATGCCTGTGTTGGCGCGGTCATGTCGTGAGAATGGATGATGGCCGGATCCCAAAGGATCTCCTCTATGGAGAACTCGTGCAGGGAAAGTGCCCTGCAGGTAGACCACAGCTGCGATACAAGGACATCTGCAAGAGGGATCTGAAGGCCTTAGGAATGGACCTCAACAAGTGGGAAACCCTGGCCTCTGAGCGGCCCGCTTGGAGGCAGGCTGTGCAGCATGGCCTCTCCCAGTTTGAAGAGACACTTGGCCAACAGACTGAGGCAAAGAGGCAAAGAAGGAAGGCCCATAGCCAGGGAGGCAGACCAGGGACAGACTGCACTTGCTCCCAGTGTGGAAGGGATTGTCACTCCCGAATCGGCCTTTTCAGCCACACTAGATGCTGTTCCAGAACCACCATTCAGAGCGCGATACCATAGTCTTTTGAGACTGAAGCTTGCCAACTATTCTGGAAGTATGTACATAGTGTCCTGACTGTTACGTGTTAAACATAAAACAAATATCATCTTTCTCGCCCTTGCATTTTTGCATCAAGCTCCCAGAAGGGCAATGGTGATGATCCTGATGATGATGCTTAATACGTATTATACGTACTTAATCTCTCTTCACTGTGCCATTCTTATTTGATGCTGTGCTGTTTCTCAGGTGCTAGCAAATGGTGCTAGCAAATGATGGCCACAGAAAATGTTATCGTCTCTCTATCTACCACTGCTGAGGTTGTTATATCATGATCTCTGGGTTTTATGTAGTCTGCTGGCAACATTTGAGTCGACTACATCAGGAAGCAGCAATATTTTATACTAATCAGAATGTTTGCCTTTTTGGTCCAAACATCCGTCTTTCTTTAATATAGTAAAGGAAAAAAATAGAACGTATTTCCATGGCAGGGCCACAGGCTGTTTAATTAATGTGTGGATGAGTGTTGTGTTGGAAAAGGGTCTTGATAGAACAGCTGCAGGTGAATTTGGGTTTAGCAGTGCCTGACCTGGTGTGATGGATTTCCTGAACTTTGGGGAGAAAACAGATGTTTTCTAATTAGGGTGAAGCAAACAACCAGGAAGGGAATTTCTGTTAGACAGAGGTCAGGTAGAGTCATTTCTCTACAGCCAGAATAACTAGAGTTTCAATGTACTGGAGTTCTTCTATCTTTAAGGCATTTGTCTATAAGCCGATAACCAGCTGGCTTGTCCCTGTAATGAAATTGCATTATGTACTGTCCCCTCATCTACTCCATGATTGAGTTTCCGCCCTTATCCCCCATCTATTGTAATGTGATACCCCACGGTATTGGAACTCTCCCCATTTTGCACTTCCCATGGCCCCAATTACTTGACGGCCACTGTGTTCCTGGTAAATGCCTTAGGACCTCCAGGGCCTCAAGAGTTGGAGGACAAATCTGGTAGAGGTCACTCTCCAAAGTCTTTTTGCTGCTGTGTAATGACTGCAATTGATTCTAGTGCTCCCTATAAATTCCCAAGTTTCTTGCTGTTTTGCCAAATATTAGATTGAATGATTGATTGTTAAATACAGTGCTCTCCCTGAACACTGAAATCAAATGCTGCCTTCACAATAGGAGTCAGGGGTGGTGCAGTTTCACCTCATATAAAATGTGTACAATCTGCCGTATCCGAGTGTAAATTTGATAATGTTCCCATCGTTCCTATTTAATTAAAATGATTTTATGCCTGGTGGTTAAATAATATTAATACAGTTCAGTTTAATGATGTGGAAGAGTGCTGTTAATCTTTTGCTTATTAATGACGCGAGTGAGTTAGGCTTTGGTATCTGGTGGGGGTGTGTTTCCTTTTAGGAATGAAGAACAAAACTATTTCTCAAGTCTGAATGATCTCAAATATTCAATGAAAAAATAAACAGAAATGCTGTAGTAAGAGGAGATGCTTCCGTTTTGCTCTAATGGCCCAGAATGGCACCATTGGGGAGGGGCCACTAGCATGCCACAGTGAGGTGCCATGCAAAACTCTGTGCTTTGCACCCCCTTTAGCTATGCTACTGCACCCATGCTTAGGTTGTTTGTGGGAGAAACTCCTTGGAAATGGAATCTGAAAAGACTGTCCAGGAGGCCTGGCTATTGTGCTGTTGAACCTAATTTATTCTTCAGGAAGACTTGTGCTTGCAAGCTATGCCATGGCATGAAGATCAAATTTGCAAGACATTAGGGGAAGGTGACATATAGGTGCCCTGCACTATAGAGTTTTCTATTTCCGTTGATGGTCCTTTATTAACATGATCTTGATAAGAGGGAGCCTAGCCCCCTCCCCCGGACAAAATCCTTGCTGATTCTCTCATTTTGGAAAGTGGGGTCTTTGACAGTGAAAATGCATCATATTTGGTGCTGGGTAGATGATGAAAGAAATACTTCAGAGTTTTTTTTTAATTTAAAAAAAAAAACTTGCCTACAGAAGAGAGGATTGCAGCAAAGTAGGAGTTAATATGAATTTGGGCTGAAGTTTGCAATATAACCATTTTGTTTTTTTCTTATGTCCATGTTGTAAATGGAACATTCAGTGATAAATTCCAATTTACAGCATAACATCTGTGCCTTGGTGTTAGGGGCTGCAACATTAAATTCTAATTTGATCATCACATCATTTTCCTAACTGGAGGTTCCTAAGAATCTTCTAGAATGTTGGCAGAGAAACATGGGCAGAAAGAATAAATTATCTCATCTCTTTAAAATTCTCTTCTGCCAAACTGAACTAAGCAGTTATACTGCAAAGACAATGTACTTCCCTAACTAATGTTTAAACAGCTCTTGGTTCGGAAATGTTAATCCACATGTGCTAGGAACATAAATTAGCAAGTAAAGAGGTATACAAAATTACAGAAATTCACTGTCTCAATAATATGTGGGCAAAGAATGTCAGCTCAATGGCCTATTGGATAGGTATTGATAATCTCAGTGGACACATTATCTCACAAAAAACATTGCTTTAATTAGATAGCTCTGGTATTTTTTTAATGACATCTTCAGAGATTGGCCAAGACCGAATACAAATATAATATGACCCACTCTGGTTGCTAGACATGGCTTATCGTCTCAGCCAAGAAAGGATGAAGTGGCCACAGTCCATTCCTGCTGCTCGTGCACTTTCTATTCTTTGAAGGAACAACAGAAAGAGGACAGTGTTTATGTATTATTTGTTCCGTAATCATTTGTATTCAGAAGACGTTCTCTTACTGCTCCCCCCCCCCACATAGCAAGAGTGTTGGCAACCTAGAGTATGTGCTTGCTATTATCCTAAAATTATTTCTATAAAGTTTCCTGAAGAAATGGAAAAACAAAACACCTCGGAAGATGCATTAACAATATCAACTGACTCTATCTGGTTGAGTTACAGGGAAGGTGGTTGCAACTTTTATATAACTTGGATACCATACACGGATTACACACAAACTAGATTTAATCTGGCCATAAACAGTCACACTAGCTCGTCTTCATTGTGAAAAATGACTCGATGGTGCTTTTTTTTTCTTTTTTAAGGAATGTAATGAGCCTCGCTTGAGATGAGCTAGCGGATGAGTTTTATGCACAAGTGAATATATGCTTAGATGAAAGGTCTACGCAATTTTCCTCCTTGCAGCATTTTGGATAGCTTTATAAAATTATAAACTATGAAAATAAATAGATAAACCACCACTCCTGCACCCTGGAGTAAAGGAACAAGCATATAGACAGGTATGGAAAGCACAACTTTATTAACACACTGCATTCTACCAGTAGAGTCTACCAGTAGGTTAGGAAACAGTTGCACCTATTTTCCTGATCATTGTAATCTGCCCAAACCACCTGCATGTGGCAAGGGGAGGGTTTAGCAGGGATCAGTGGCCTGAATATGGAGAATAGACTGTTACCATGTTGCTCCTCCATGGTAGGAACATGCAGTATTGGGTGAATGACTGGTGAGCAGGAGCTCACAGGTATTTTTAATCTGAACAAACTGTGGCTGGTTGAAAAAAATATGGCTGAGAAAGACCCCTGTCTGAACCTGAAAGAACTGGTACTGCTCTGTGTAGATGATATTAAAATTTTAAATTCAAAGAGACTGTCAACTTTATTTACATTCCATTCTAAGTCTATACTAGGATAGTGTAGATGATATGAATTTATGACCCAATCCCATTGGGTATGGTGATAGAACTCCCAGTTCACCGCCATAAGTGCTGCAGTAGCATCATAAAAGCGTGCTGTTGTTTTGTGCTTCAGGCCCACAGGTGCAAATGGCCTGAGGTCCAGAACACATGGTAGCAGATCCCGGACGCTTCCTTAGAGCAGGTAACTTGGAAAAGGGGGCTGTTCGGGGTGGAAAGAGGAGGAACAGGGCATGGAGTGAGGAGAGAAGGAGAATTTTGCATTGGAGACAAAGTTGATAGCAGTAGTAGCCCATGACGGAGTGCTATCTCTGTTTTCCCAGCCCAACAGGCCGCCTGCCTTTCCTCAGACTTACACCAGCAAAATAGCTGGCATATGTCTAAGGAGACCCTTTGATGGTCAGGCAGCCTTCAGAGGGGAATGTAAAATACTTGTACTTACCTCTCCTAGGCCATCTGGTCACACCTCACCATTGCATGCAGCACATGCTCCATCAGCATATCTGCATGGCGGAGGTACCATGGGGGATAAGATTAGACACTTAGGGCACAATCCTAACTGGCAGTTATGCTGGCATAGGAGGCCCTGGAGTGTCACAAATGTGCCATAAGGCACGTTTGTGCTTCCGTGGGCAGGAGCCGCGTCAGCACATTCAGATGTGCAGACACACTGAGGCAGGCAGAAGCCTCCATGGTGGCTCCCACACCACCGCTTGTGTCGGCGCGTTTGCAGTGGCACAAGCGGCAAAGGTAGGCATGGGGGCGGGGAGGAGACAGGAGGGGGCGTTTCTGGACGGGAGGAGGGCAGGTGATGGGCGGTCCCAGGGGCAGGCATGTGGGGAGCCGGGGGCAGGGCTGGGATGGGACCTCCAGCCGCTCCACTCTCCTCAGACTTGAGTCACCTCCAGGGGTGACGTAGGTCCAAGGAGACCCACTGGGTCATGCAGCCCTTACCCCTGGGTAAGGGGAGAGCTTCCCCTTGCTCCTGGCTGAGCCGCTGCAGCCAACGAACCTGTGTTGGATGCAGTGCAAGCCTCCTCGCTTGCCTGCTCCAGCACAGGTTTGGATTGCGCCCTTAGATGGATCAGTGAACATAAGAACATAAGAACAGCCCCACTGGATCAGGCCATAGGCCCATCTAGTCCAGCTTCCTGTATCTCACAGCGGCCCACCAAATGCCCCAGGGAGCACACCTGATAACAAGAGACCTCATCCTGGTGCTCTCCCCTACATCTGGCATTCTGACTTAACCCATTCCTAAAATCAGGAGGTTGCGCATACACATCATGGCTTGTACCCCATAATGGATTTTTCCTCCAGAAACTCATCCAATCCCCTTTTAAAGGCGTCTAGGCTAGACGCCAGCACCACATCCTGTGGCAAGGAATTCCACAGACCGACCACGCGCTGAGTAAAGAAATATTTTCTTTTGTCTGTCCTAACCCGCCCAACACTCAATTTTAGTGGATGTCCCCTGGTTCTGGTATTATGTGAGAGTGTAAAGAGCATCTCCCTATCCACTCTGTCCATCCCCTGCATAATTTTGTATGTCTCAATCATGTCCCCCCTCAAGCGTCTCTTTTCTAGGCTGAAGAGGCCCAAACGCCGTAGCCTTTCCTCATAAGGAAGGTGCCCCAGCCCCGTAATCATCTTAGTCGCTCTCTTTTGCACCTTTTCCATTTCCACTATGTCTTTTTGAGATGCGGCGACCAGAACTGGACACAATACTCCAGGTGTGGCCTTACCATAGATTTGTACAACGGCATTATAATACTAACCGTTTTGTTCTCAATACCCTTCCTAATGATGCCAAGCATAGAATTGGTCTTCTTCACTGCTGCCGCACATTGGGTCGACACTTTCATCGACCTGTCCACCACCACCCCAAGATCTCTCTCCTGATCTGTCACAGACAGCTCAGAACCCATCAGCCTATATCTAAAGTTTTGATTTTTTGCCCCAATGTGCATGACTTTACACTTACTGACATTGAAGCGCATCTGCCATTTTGCTGCCCATTCTGCCAGTCTGGAGAGATCCTTCTGGAGCTCCTCACAATCACTTCTGGTCTTTACCACTCGGAAAAGTTTGGTGTCGTCTGCAAACTTAGCCACTTCACTGCTCAACCCTGTCTCCAGGTCATTTATGAAGAGGTTGAAAAGCACCGGTCCCAGGACAGATCCTTGGGGCACACCACTTTTCACCTCTCTCCATTGTGAAAATTGCCCATTGACACCCACTCTCTGCTTCCTGGCCTCCAACCAGTTCTCAATCCACAAGAGGACCTGTCCTCTAATTCCCTGACTGTGGAGTTTTTTCAGTAGCCTTTGGTGAGGGACCGTGTCAAACGCCTTCTGAAAGTCCAGATATATAATGTCCACGGGTTCTCCCGCATCCACATGCCTGTTGACCTTTTCAAAGAATTCTATAAGGTTGGTGAGGCAAGACTTACCCTTACAGAAGCCATGCTGACTCTCCCTCAGCAAGGCCTGTTCGTCTATGTGTTTTGAGATCCTATCTTTGATGAGGCATTCCACCATCTTACCCGGTATAGATGTTAGGCTGACCGGCCTATAGTTTCCCGGGTCCCCCCTCTTTCCCTTTTTAAAAATAGGCGTGACATTTGCTATCCTCCAATCTTCTGGTACCGTGGCCGTTTTGAGGGACAAGTTGCATACCTTAGTCAAGAGATCTGCAACTTCATTCTTCAATTCCTAAGTGGTCTAAGAAGGCTTCTTATGAACCTGGGAAGCCTCTCTACACCACTTGATGCCTCAGGTGGCTCATGAGCATATACAACTCTTTTTTCCTTCCCAAACCACATTGAACCCAGCAAATCAGCTTCCAAATCCCTCCCCAAGAATTTTGCTGGCCCCCTCAAATTTGCTACCTAGCTTACAGTAGTGACCAGCTATGGTTACACGGCTATGTCTCACTGTTTGCTTGAGAAGATCCGATATCCCAGCTCCTGTGACAGTGCCAGAGGTGGGAGAGTTTGCTTTTAATATGTGTGCCTTCAGTCTTTCCTCATCTGCTGCACTACATTTCGAGAAGACATTTTCTCCACTCTTGCTTTGTGCTTCTTTAGAAAGGATGGGGCAGAATGTCTATTCGTATGATTGCAATAAGGTCCACTTTTGCAGACAGTCTTTATTCTGTTGCATTCAACTCCCCAAAAGCCTGATTCCTGCTTTATTTTACATAACACAATCAGTTTTTTTTAATTATTATTATTGGTTTCCAACCCTGAACTATTTTATTTTATTTTGAAGACAATGAGAGGAGGAAGGAAAGAAAATAATGCGCAGCATTTTTGGAAGCCAACATGGCATCAGAATTTCTTGCCAAACAGTCACATGGACCATTGTTCCTTTTCAATCTTTCACTGATTATGCTCCTTGTTCTTCTCATTCTGGGGGGGAAAGGCGGCTAGATAGTGGGTTTCATTAGCTTCAGAAAGTGCACTAATTAATTGTAATTGTTACATGTACAACTCCAAAGAGTGAGCAGCAAGCTTTACAAATATTTTTAGCTCTTGAATTAATTAATGATCTAATTCAACAACTATTCATCTCTTCCCCCCTCCCCCCAAAAATTTAGGGATTTGCTCAGTCTAATTCCCTTCATCTTCTGTATATTTTTAATTAATTTCAGCCAGCACTGAGTGAAAAGGAATTAGTATCAGATCTATTCCAGGGTATTGAAATAGATAAGGCACCCATTTCCCTAATGCACCTAAAGTTGAAAACTCTGTTATTTGGAAGTAAGTCCTATTGATTTCTACGGGGATTTCTTTCCTGAAATGTGCTTAGTATCAGGGTGTAAGAATGAGACAATTGTACAGTGAATGTGTTGTAGACTGGGTTCCACAATGTTCCAAAGCTTTCTGCAAGGAATTACAGGCATGCCTCCATATCCATGGGGAATCCACTCCACAGATCCCCCCACCAGTGGATGCGCTCTCTGCAAACATGGGGGTTTCCCATATTCTGCTTCCTGCTAACTTTGATTGTGTCTTTTGAAGACCGGGTGTCTTGTGTCTTGACAGCCTAAATGTCGCTATAAGATTTTAGTTTTATAGCAACTGAGTAAAGCAAGCACATTTTCACTATGGTAAGCCTTGCAATCACATTTACAGAATTGTGGGAACACATGGGAGACACTGGCAGACCTCCACAGCCCTGCTCCTTGGGGCAAAGGTCCACGGCGGCACCTCCCATGGGATGCCTCCCCCCCACTTACCTGGAGTGCACAGAGCCTTGTATGACTCAAGAATGCACCAGGGAAGCCTACTAAAGCTTTCCCAGGCTCTTAAACTGTGCTTCCGGTAAACCAGAAGGCCAGTTTCCAACAGCGTCGGGAGCCTCAGAGAGGCTTCTGTGCAGTCCTACAGGTGCGCGAGGCTCTGCACCTGGGGCATTTGTCCCTTTCCATTAATGACAGGTCCGCCACTGGAGGTGGATCAGATCCACGGATAATTGAAACCATAGATATGAGATCCATGAATACTGGGGCCTGCTGTATTGAATTACAAATCAGTTTTCTATGTTAGGAGAGACTCAGGTTGGCTATTAGCCCAATCCTTTCCATGTCTACTACTTTTTTCTTGTTTTCTTTTTTTGCACAAATTGATAAACTCTATTTCTTCTTACCATGTCCAAGTGAGGAATAATGGCAGAGTACTGGCAATCCAATCTTTTCTGCAGCTTGTTGTGCAAGAGATCAAGAGATCTGCCACCACAGAGAGCTGCGTTCTGTCATGTTCACTAGGCCTGCAGGGCAAATGGCTGGAGTTCCCATGTGTGTGACAACAGCTTGCAGATGCCTTTCTGAAGTAGGTAGGTTGGTGGCTTGGCTGGTCTGAGGCAGTTTTGGTGGTGGTTTGGGAAGCAGGCTGGGCAGAGGGTGCTTTGGCAGTAGAAGGGGAGGACCTCAGTGGTAATTGTGCATGCCAAGATCCCATCCCTCCTTCCCTGCCCCAAATTCCTGCCCCTGAGAGTCTCCTCAGACTTAACAGTAGCTAAATAGCAGGCATAGGTTTGAGGAGATCTATTGGAGGTATATGTGAAGCTAAATAAAGTTTTTTACACTCTTGTGGGCCATCTAGTTGCCCATTCCCCACACCCAAGCTTGTGAGCTTGTGCTCTGTCAGCAGTGCTGTATGCAATGGGCTGGCAGGGGTTACAGTTGGGCCCTTAGTGAATTTGTTCCTTTGACTGACTCTCTCAAGAGCAGCCTTTTCTTTCCTTATATGAGGGTTCCCTGTGTGTGGTTGAAGAGGTATAGAAAATAATAATACCAATGCTTCCATCAGTCTCAACAGAATGCCATTAGGAGTGCAGTGTGCTGACCATGACTGAATATTATGACAGTTGCTTAAGAGTATTTTTTTTTTTTTTGTTATAATCCTCTGCTTTCAGTCACTCATTACTTTCTCAAACATTCACCTTGGAGAATGTAGTTGTTTTTTTTGTTTTTTTTTTTGCTCTGCTTGGTCCCTGCCTGCAGGTGAATTTTAATGAAAAGCCTGAGCAATGAGATGTGTGCCATTTATACAGTAACTTTAAGGAAAATAAACAAATGTGCTCTCTCTCTCTCTCTCTCTCTCTTTCTGTGTGTGTGTGTGTGTGTTTGTGTGTGAGTAACAGAGAAAGAGAGAGAGGGAGATGGCAACTGACCTTTGCATTCAACAGTCTGAAAGCTGGCATGACTTATAACACCAGTGCTCATCTCTTCTTTTCCCTCCACCCCGTCCAGGTGCTAAAATGTACACATGCCTGAAAGCTAAAAGGATCCAAGCTGCATTTTCAAGGTTTCTATTCACTGACCTTAATCTTTTGCACTTCACAGCCCGCATCTAGTGCATTTTTGCACTTTTTGAGACGTGCTCTAGCTCTGATTAGATGGGTTTCAACTTTGTCATCAAGAAGTTAGGTGATCATGGAAACTTTCTAAATCTTGATTCTTTTCCCTTCAGTGTTCTGCAGGCTTCATTTCCTTCTTCATTCAGTTTGAAACGTTTTATGCATTTACGAGCAGCCCAATCCTAACGAGGTTCCCCGTGTCTTGATACAATGGCACCTAAATGGTCGCCACTGTATCCCGCATGGAGAGGAAACATTTGTTCCCTTATCTCATGTCAAGCCCCAAGCTGTCCAATGAGACTACTCAGATCTTGACCAGCTCAATCGCTGGAGCAGAACAGAGCAGCCCTGTATAGTGCTTTCAGGCCTAGGATGAGGGTTAGGATAAGGTGGAGGCTTCCTTTGCCATCCCTACCCCTCTTTTGGGTCTGAACCGCCCTCCTCCTCGCACACCCCTCACCCAGTTTCACACCCTGACTACTGCACAATCAATGGCAGGTTGTGCCACTTCTGGCTTTGCTAAGTCAGGCAGCCACTCTAGTTAGATTATCAGCTTTTACCCACTGCCTGCTCAGAAGGCACACAGCTGTTGCAAAATGGCTTTTTTTGCATCTGCGGGGTAACTAAATTAAAGCCGTTAAAAGGCCTGGAAAAATAAGTGTCTTTGCCAGCTCTCCCCCCTCCCAAAAACAAAACAAAACAAAACAAAACAGGGGAGGCACCAAGTGAACCTCACTGGGGAGGCAGTTCTATTAGCAGGGTGACACGTTAAAAAAATCCTTGTCTCTAAATATCAGGTGCCACACACCTTAGATGGTGGGGGTACCTGGATGAGAACCTCCAAAGATTATATTAATGCATAGGCAAGTTGATATAGAAGCAGGCAGTGGTGTAGCTAAGGAGGTGCAGGGGGTAGCAGTCACACCAGGCATCAAGCTTTAGGGGGGCAACAAGCTGAGCTTGATACGAGTGACCAAAATTGTGAAAGTCTTGGTATGTATGCATAGTACCATCATGTTATATATCATTGGAAATGTAATTTAATGCAGAATGTAATGAAATAAACCTTATTGGAATATCTTTATTCTATCAAAAGTTATGGCCAATTCACCAGAAAATGAAAATACAAAAAGATTGTGGAACAAAAAGTTGTCTTGTGGAACAAAAAGTTGATTTGCTGAACTCCAAACTGACCTATGAGACTGATTGTTCTGAATGCCAATGAGATGTTATTATGATACAGCATGGAATCGATAACTTTTTATTTATTTACTTAATTAAATTTGATTTTATCATGCAGGGGCTCAACAAACTCTTCTTTGACCCCGGGTAGCAGATAGATGCCTTAGCAATGCCATGAACTGGGGGGAGGCAGCAGAGCAAGTGGGTGGTGAGCTGCTGGGGGGGGGGAAGGAGGTGGTTTCCTCCCAATTTTCACTTTTTAAAAAGCCTGGGCATGATGTCATTTCCGGTTGTGATGTCACTTCTGGGGCAACATTTTGAGCTTGGCACCGAGCTACATGATCATTAGCTACACCACTGGAAGAAGGAATATCTTCAGATCCCTAAGTCTCCAACTGTATAGGGCTTTGAAGATCAATACCAGCACTTTGGATTGTTCTCAGGCCTAGACCACGACCCAATGAAATTCTTTAAGTACTGGCAAGATGTAGTACCAACATCTGCTCTCAATTAGGATTGTAGCAGTTGTATTGTGGGCTATGTGTAGTTTTTCCAGTCTTCAAAGGAAGGCTCACATGCAACATATTACAGTAATCAGTCCTGGAACTAAGTTACCAGTATATGGGTAACTTTGGATAGGTTATCTCTATCTAGTAAAAGTGAAGTTGGTGCACCAATCACAGCTGGAGGAAGGCATTTAATGCTACTGAGGCACTTGAACCTCCAAGGACAAAGCTGGATCTCAGAGCATCCCCACACTGCAAACCTACTTCTTTAGGGGGAGTGCATCTCCATTCAGAATAGATCAAACACCATTGTTCTGAGATCAACCCACCTTGGTGGTTGATAACTTCATCTTGTCTGGTTTGCACTTCGGTTTATTTATGTTATCTGGTCTTACTCATAGTACTGGCTGGTGATTCAAAACTTCAGCTCACCTCATTCAGATGTAAAATAAAATATGGGTGTCATCAGTACGCTGAACAAACTACAACTCAAGTAATGGATGTCCAGTGGCTTCATGTACATGTTGAAGAGCATTGGAGGCAAACCTCTGAAGGACTCCATATAGAACAAATTTCAGGAAATTGAACTCCCCCAGAGCTACCTCTGAAATCAAGGTAGGAGAGGAACCAATGAAACGCTCAGCTTTTACCTTAAATTCCTCCATCCAATAATTGTATGGCACATAAGAGGGCTCCATACCAAAAACTCCATACCAAAAGCCTGCTTCACAACCTCTTCAAATCCTTCCAAACATCAGACCTTCCGCTTCACCCAGGTGCTCAACCAAACTAGCAATGGTGGTATAGGGATCAGACCATCACATTACTGTCACACTACTAGGTTTCCATTCCTTCCTGGAAACTAAAACATTAAAAAATTGTTAACTACATTATGACAACCATGCCAGAGTGTTGATAGGGGTCATGGAAAATGAAATCTAACAATGCGCTAGACATCAGATACCCTGAACATTGTAGATCTCAATGTTCTTTTGTACCCAGAAGTTTGTGCCCTTGTGCCCAGTGTTCCTTGTGCATGTTCATGATAGCATTCCAGGCACAAAGCACCTTGGGACATACAGTTTGTGTATCCTTTCACACTGCAGTCTTAAAAAGTCTTATGTGTCTCTGTGGTGCTTGCTGACTTGCTCATGATCAAAGTCTCAGTTAACATCCCAAGCAGGAGAAGAAACTTCATGGTGAAATGGTCCTTGATTTATAATATAGGTGTACATTAAGCGCTGGACAAATTCAGACTCCAAACTAAGTAATGCACCACATTTTTTTTCTCAGCCTACAGTAATGGTACGAATGCGAAACTTTAGATATACATTATCTGAATTTTCAGGAGTGCGCACACAAATTTTTGGTTTCTTCAGACAGATAGCGTAGCTGCAGCAGTGTTTCAAAATGGCGTCTGTAAGTGATGTACATTACAAGCAGCGTGTCGTCATTGAATTTCTCACTGCAGAGAAAGAAACTGTTGGGAACATTCACAAACGTTTGTGTACAGTTTATGGAGAATCTGCAGTCAACAGAAGTACATTTAGTCGCTGGGCACAGAGGGTGAGGCCATTAGAAGGTGGTTCGGCAGAGCTCCAAGATTTGCAGCGTTCGGGGCGGCCATCCACGGCTGTCACACCTGACAAGACGCAGCTTGCTGATGTGCTCATTCACAAGGACCAACGCATAACGACTAGGCAGTTGGCGCTGAAGCTGTCAATCAGCAAAGGAAGTGTGGATGCAATCATCTGTGCTCTTGATTACTCAAAAGTGTGTGCACGATGGGTTCCACGCTGTCTTACGGTGGACCACAAATCTCTCAGAAAAAACATTTCTTCTGAGTTGCTGAAATGTTTTGAAGATGAGGGGGAAGCGTTCTTGTCCAGGATTGTGACAGGTGATGAAACCTGGGTTCACCATTTTGAGCCCGAAACAAAACGACAGTCGATGGAATGGCGTCATCCTCAATCTCCACAGAAGAAAAAATTCAAAGCAACTGCTTCTGCCGGTAAGGTCATGATCACTGTGTTTTGGGACTCTGAGGGCATCATACTCATTGATGTGATGCCAAGAGACAGCACCATTAATTCTGAAGCTTATGTGAAGACATGAACCAAACTCAAGAAGCGCTTCCAGCGACTTCGGTGCCATAACAGCCCAGGTGAATGTTTGATTCAACATGATAACGCTCGGCCTCACACAAGTTTGAGGACTTCGGAACAGATCACTAAACAGGGTTGAACTGTGTTACCCCATCCACCCTACAGCCCTGACCTAGCTCCCTCAGACTTCCACTTGTTTGGGCCATTAAAGGATGCCATTCGCGGAAGACATTTTGAGGATGACGAAGAGGTGATTCGCACAGTGCAGAAATGGCTTTGTGACCAGAACAAGGAGTGGTACCGACAGGGCATACAAGCCCTTGTGTCTCGCTGGAGGAAGGCCACAGAACTGGATGGAGATTACGTGGAAAAATAGGGAGTGTAGAAGAAACATCATTCTTTCTTGTGTGTAAGTTTCATTGTGTTCAATACATAATTGTTGAAGAAAAAAAATGTGGTGCATTACTTTCTGGGTGACCCTCGTACGGAACGATTGTAGTAGGTAGTATCTCTGTTTGAAAAACATCTCGGTCTCAATTGATCTTTGAAATTTGGGAAATTCATTTTCATTCTTGCATATCACAGCTGCTGGTTCTTTAGCTGGACCTGGCATTAATTACTAGTCGGGCCCCACCCACGGCCTAGAATGTCATAATGTATTTATTTGCAATGTGTGCTGAACCAAGCAGAGTAGCTTTTTCAATTTGACTGATAGTAATTTTGTCAATATTCAGGTGTTTTAATGCAGTTCAAGCATTTTTGGGAATGCACCCAGTGTTCCAATCACCACTGGGATAACCACTGCTGGTTTGCACCATAATCTTTGGAGCTCTGTTTTTAAATCCTGATATTTACTAATTTTTTCATGCTCTTTTTTTTTTTTTTTCCATCAATCCTACTATGGCCAGGTATTGCTATGTCAATAATGGACATTTAATTTTTTTCTATTACTGTAATATCTGGTGTATTCTGTTCCAAAACTTTATCCGTTTGTATTCGAAAATCGTACAAAATCCTGACTTTCTCGTTTTCTGTCACTTTTCCTGGTTTATGTTCCCACTAATTAGTAACTGCTTTGATGTTGTAATTTTGCATGAATTCCAATGGATCATTTGAGCCACTGTATTATGTCTAGATTTATAATCCATCTGTGAAATCACGCAAGTCTCACCACCACTACAAGGTAGTGTCCCATGGGAGGTTCATTTTTATTATCATTCTCAACAGTATTTATATACCACTTTTCAGTGGAACGTTCACAAAGTGGTTTACAGAGAAAATCAAATAAGTAATGGCTCATTTATTTTAAAAATGAAAGATGAAATAGCTGTACAATGTTTGCATATATTTTACTACAGCGTTTCTCAAACTGTGGGTCAGGACCCACTAAGTGAGATGCGAGTCAATTTCAGGTGGGTCCCCATTCATTTCAATACTTTATTTTTCATGTATTACACTTGATGCTACCATAGTATGTGACAGCATTTGGAGAAATGTAACAGATCTGTACTTTTAACAGGCTAATGTGTGTATGCTTTTAACAATGATAGTATATAGAACTGACTCCTGGGTAAGTGCGGGTAGGATTGCAGCCTAGGATTGTTAATAATTTTCCAGTTTGATGACGTCACTTCTGGTCATGACATCACTTCTGGTGGGTCCTCGCAGATTCTCATTCTAAAAAGTGGGTTACAGCGCAAAAAGTTTGAGAACCACTGTTTTACTATGTTTTAAAGGTTATTTTTAATATACATGATATACATGAGGACTAAATTGAAAAAAAAATTCATTATGCTTACTACTAGCATTTTTGATAAGCAATTGATGAATTACAGTCAATTATTAACTTGTTCAAGTATAAGAGGAATGCTGTGAAATAATTATGCTTTGAAATAGCCTGCTGGTTTCACATTTGCTGATAACCCAGATGGTTCTCTGGCAGAACAGTGGGCAACATTTCAGAAGTCATCTTTTGATGGATATAGATTTCCTTGAACTAGTAAAAGTGTTATCTGATCCTGAACTATATGAGCCAATCTTGAATCACTGGCAGTTAACATGGTGTATCAGCAGGAGTCCACTTATCCAGCCAGGTAATGAAATAGCAGCTGTGAGAAACCGAACAAATGTTAAGAGCCAATGGACGTTCATTGCAAAGTGCCAAAAAATGTTCAAATAGTTCTCAGAACAATTGTGTAATGTGCATGCCAAAGCCATAAATTAGATTTATTTAGGGCTAGTTGAAAGACAAGACACTCAATGAATAAAAGGGGGGGAAACCCAATGAGACAAATGGGCAAATTTCATTTAAAAAAAAAAAAAAAACAGCTGTAGTGATGTTTCGGGATAATGAAAATAAGATTTTTTAAAAAATTTTTGGCAGTGTATGGGATTATGTAAAAAGTAGACAAAAGACTGAAAATTCATGAATGTAACTCTGTCCTGTTTGTCTTTCTGAAGCAGGCATTGAGAACATGAGTTTTAACTGATTTTTGAAGGGATTTATATCTATCAGTGAAAGGGGTTTCAAGTAATTTGGCCCTATTCTCTTGAAATCTTCTCCCCCCACCCCCGGCAATACAAGTGCATAACAAAATTAGAGTAAAGGCAGCTAGGGCTGAAATCCTGTACATGCTTTCTTGGAAGTAAGCTTCACTGAATACATGAGAGGACAGGCAAAGAACTGTGTGGTTAGTCGTGGAAACAACCTTGGACAAAGGTTCCCAAACTGTGTGCTGCATTGTCCTCAGATGCCATGGCTAACTTACAGGGGTGCTGTGGGATGTCTTCGGTGGCTTCTTCCTCTGGATCTCCCGAGCACTACCATCTCAGAACAAATGAGATCTTGAGCAATTTTCGCAAAATCTCCGAAAATCATGCAAGATCTTGTGCAATTCAAGATGGTGGCACCTGGGTGAACTGGGAAGAAGGAGCAACCATGAGAGAAAGGTGCCATGACCCTGGTAAGTTTGGGAACTGCTGACCCAGGATATAGTCATGGGATGAAAGACTAAGGGCACAAGCCTAACCAGGTAAGTCCTATCGTGTTCAGTGGAGCTTACTCTCAGGAAAGTGTGGTTAGGATTGCAGCCTAAATATATGTGATTCTCTCTGTTCTCTTTCTAGGATGTATCATTCAAGCAGATTAATAAACTGCACTTTAAACCATAGCAATGAAGAAATAAACCGCAGAAATGAAGCAGCTCACAGATGCTTCCACATACTTGTGAATGCATCTGTGAGCTGCTTCATTTTTACACTTGTACTGTGGGCTGTACTGTGGGCTGTATATTTGTTCTTTCAAAGATTAAATGGAACTACTCTGAGACTTACAAATTCATGCCCCAATCCTATGACCTATCACTTGCACTGTGGAAACTGCGCCATGAGAGTGTGCATTGCCTCCTATGGTAGGGCAGGGGTTAGGAAACCTTCTTGAAATATAAGAACTTGTGTTAACTTTTGGTAAATCTCTTGTTGCCCTATGGGTCTACTCAGACTAGCACCAGCTCTTTGGTTGGCACAAGTCCAAGAGGACCCAAGGGGATGCGGCAGCATCTGGTAGGGGCATATTATGTTGGCAGCAGAGCAGGCTATGCTGCATGCTGTGGTGGGGGACAATTGGGAGGCTTGGGAAGGGAAACTACCTTACCTTACCCTTCTGCAAGCCCCTCAACCACCAATGAGTCTCCTTGGACCTACGCCTGCTGCTTAACTGGCACAAGTCTGAGGAGAGGGGCATATTGGCTGGCTCCAGAGGGGAATAGCATCTGGTGCAAGTTGCCAATGCCAAGTGCCACTCCTCCAACCTCTGACATGCCTCTGGCCCGATTCTGCCCTGATCCTCGCACCCCATTCCATACACTCTGCTGACTTACCAGCATTGATAGGGCTCCTGTTCACTGCTGTAGTGTGTGGGATCTTCCCTGCTGTCTGCAGCGGTGGGGCTGAGGTGCATGGCTTCACAGGCTTCCAGAAGGCACTGTAAAGCACATACTGCCACTGGAACTCTAGTTCCAATGGCGGAGTGGCCACATAACACTGGGCTGTAAAGCAATGAGAAAATAATCTGCCCCCAAGTTTCTGCCCATCTTCAGATTTTGCTCTTTCTTTGGGATCCCTGAGAAGTAGGCTATAAACCCTGAAACTGGCTGAGCCCTGACAACTCTATTGCCAGTGAAATCTCTGAAAGAAAAGGCTCAGTAGCCCTGCTAACTATTTTAACATTCAGGCAGGTTACTATTAGAGGACACAGTCCTTAAAAAGTCATGTTTCAAAACCATTCAGGGCTTAAAAGATTACAACTAGAACCTTGATTTGAGCCTGGAAATTAATCAAGAGCAAAGCAGATGAAAGAGCAAAGCAGTCCCATGCCTTCGTCTCAACTACAGTAACATGGTCTATTTCTCCTAGGCTCCCGAGCCCACTCTGGCCACTGCATTTTGATTTTGCCTTAATTCCCTCCTTGTGGGGTTTCTGGTGGCCATACTGAGAACATGTTGCCGTTCATGGAGCCACTTTCTGATCCGCCAGATCTCTTCTTATGTTCCGAAAGTCAAAGTTTGCTTTCTTTTATGCCTATCAAAGTTAAGCCTCTCTTAGCTGTATTCTAAATACATCATTTACCTTCTGATTTCTCTGAGGGTGCTTTAAACTGTGTATTAGGAGTGTCCCAGGCTTCCTCCATGCCATTATTTTAAATTAATTGAGGAAATTAAAAACATTGCCTAAACCCACAGACATCTTTTATGTTTAGCTCTATTTGGCACAACTGTCTGGAGCCAAGGGAACACAGGATAAAATTAAAGAGGCACAAAGCAGCAAATCCCTGTGTCTGAGATTGCAGTCGTTTAGGTAGCCTTTCAGCACACTCTGACCCAAATAGGCTGTTTTCCCCATTTGAGTCAGGAGAACTTATTTGCTATTTGCAGATCAGTTATTTGGTTCAGAGCACTGGAGTTGACCTAACGTATCAAAACGGCCTGTTTTCTGCCTGCAGTCTGTTCTACTCCAGTGCTGTTTCACATTGAGATGTTTTGTGCCAATACATGGTCCCTGATCCTAGAAGAGCAAAAAGATCTGTTCATATCAATGTGCAGAAAGAACACTGAACATGCATGAAGAAAAAAGGGATGGGTGGGAGGGTTTTGTTTTCAAATAGAATTATAAACTGAAACATGTGCAATGCAGGGATAATTGGAAGTGCTTTGGTACGACATTATTAATATCCTTGATGCAAGCACTATGGGGTAAAACACATGTGTGTGCGCGCATATACACACTAAAGGTATCAGCTGCAAAGGGTAATGGCAACCATCAGGAAGGGCTGAGATAATGAATGCAAAATTCAGTTTCACTTAACATTCAGCAAAGGGCAGTGACCATACATTTCCCCCTTTTGAAGCAAATGGCAAATTGGTGAAAGCAGATAGTGAACTGATGCAAAGGAATCGAGAAAGAATAACTCACTAGTCTGGAAATTATGCATAACGAAACAACACTAGATAAGAAAATTAGGTGAAAGAAACTAGAATGTGTGCACGCAATAGTAAAGACCAGAACACAATCCTTTCTTTGAGTTAGGTCTGTGGGACAAAGATAGGATCACTCCCCAATCCCCTGCACCAGTACAGCCTGAAGACCGGAATCATCCAGAATAAACTACACTTTACAACAAATGCATAAGGTGACTTGTGCCTTCTTTTGCTTGTTGATCCTCGGGGAGCCAAAGCAGGGTGAACCCAGGGCAGATGGTGAGGGGGTAGGTTAGAGAATTGCCTCCCCCTTGGTCCTGATCATGTCCCCTGCACTATTGTAATTGAAAAACAAAAACCTTTCCCATTTTTCCCAAGTCCAATTTTTCCCATCAACTCCCATCAGATCCCCAACTGCCCTGTTTTCCTCCACCTCCTGTTCTTCCACCTGCTGCTGACACCCTTCTCCTTCTTCCTGCCATTTGGAAAGGGAAAGGAGAAAGTGGGGACTGGCAGCTTAGAGATGCTATATCTCCACTTCTCCCCACCTTCCCCGCACTATCTGTGTTTTCAAATGACAGGGACTTGGAAGCAGGGATGGCCCAAGACCTCCTCATGCCTGATGTGGAATGCCCCAAGCTACCCTTGCTCCTCTGTTACTTACATGTGGTAGGGGAGCCTTGCCCTCTCTCCTGTGTTCCTAATTCCAGTGTTCTGGGGACAGCTCCATGTGTTACAATAGTCAGCGATGGAAACATCAGGGTGATACTTTTCCCTGGCCACAAAAACATAGCAGGTGGACCACTTATACATGAGTATATTCATCATTAAACACATTGTACATGTGTTTGAAAAACCAGACCCGTTCAGATCAGATTTCCCAGATCCATGCACACTGATGTTTCAAGATGCTACATGTTCCTGGTGTCACATTGGCTCGTGCCTCACTAACCAGACCATGTGGATCTGCCTTGGATTGCCAGATCATTCTTGCACCCAACACGTGAAATTCTGCTCTGCTCCAATCTATTGGCCTTGGACTGACAATATTCTTCACCTGTATGTGGGTAGCAGCTCAGCCTTCAACAGGAGAGTGACAGAATGAGTGTTCATGCATAATAATAGTGATAAACTCCAAACATATTGTTCAACATGAAGAATCATGTTTGAGAGCACCAGAATGAACTAGATTATTTGGAGCTCTCCTAGCTCTATGATGGTAAGGGTTGTGATACTGGGAGGATACAAGAGCTATAAAAAGGCAAAACAGGATTGAGGAGGATATAAATAGCACTTGTTGCAGACGCCAGTTCTCTGTACTTTGGCAAGAGACTTGAATATGCAAAACCACAGAGTTTAGCCTTCATAAGTAATGAAGTATTCAACCCTGTAGTGATGCATTGTATTAACGGCTGCCAATCCTAGCTATCATTCTGCACTGCTATGAAAGAGAGAAGGAAAAAGAGAGAAAAATTTTCTATGGTTGGCAGGGATTTAGCATTTCTCTTTCCACCCATTACTGGCACACAGAAGTATGATCCCAGAATTTGGTTTATTCTGCTGGAGGTAGTATCTTTCATAAACATCACCAATGGCCGGTTCTAAATCATTTGTAAAGTAGCAACTAAGCCACACAGAGGCTCCAGGACAATGATATGCTGAATAAGAACAGGCAAACCCATAATGAGGTGCTAGTTTGTAAACTAACATGGGCAGGGTAATGTTTTTATGCTGTGAGGAACATACATTATGAATAGTGATGAAGAAAGTCTGCTAGTCAGGGAATTCATCATATTGTCCCACAGAATTTGCTAGAGCAATGGAGGTCTCTGTAGCAAATACATAAGACCAAGATATTAGTACGAGTGTTGTGGGTATTCTTTCCTTTAAGAATGAAGCCCAGAAGGCCTCCTGATAGCAGCAGCGGACCTAGCACTTTGTGAATGGGGCAAATGCCCCAGGCACTAGGTCTTTGTGCCTCTAGGACCATGTGGGAAGCCTCTCTGAGGCTTCCAATGCGGTAGGAAACAGTTTAAGACCCTGAGGATGACTCAGAATGCTTTCCCAGTTGGTCCTAGAGTCGTGCAAGGCTCCATATCGCTGTGGTGAGTGGTGGGGGCCTCACATGTGGAGGGGCGGCATGTCATGGGGGGATGGCATTGAGGACCTTTGCCCTCGTTGCGGGGCTGGTGAAGTCCACCACTGCCTGATAGAAAGTTCATTTGAGGGAATTGGGTGAAACAGTTTCTGTTCTTCATCAGTTTGAGTGATTGGATCTCTGTGATCTTTTCAGGTGCCTAGAAGGTGCCTTCTCAGGTGCCAGACTAACCAGCAACAAGAGACTATTGTCTTCAGATTAATTGTGCTTAGTGTTTCAATTCTAGAATTCCTACATCCCACAGTCAGCATTGCCCTGTTCAGAGAAAAGTTGAAAACATGCATGCTGGGGATATGGCCAGCAAGCTCCTATATGTAAGGGGATGTGAATAGCTGGCATGCTTCTCTTTTTCCCTCCATGTCTGTAATGAATGAACTTCTAGATATTCTACATCTGAATAGGAATGCTGCTATTGCAATAGACAAAATCATTTATCTGGAGTCTTCACATTGTGTGGGTGTATTTCTATGTTGAAGGCAAAAAGGGGACGGCAGAGGATGAGATGATTAGATAGTGTCACGGAGGCAATGAACATGAATTTGAACACACTCCGAAAGTTAGTGGTAGACAGGGGGGCCCGGCGTGCTGTGGTCCATGGGGTCACAAAGAGTCGGACATGACTTAACGACTGAACGACAGTTCTGTGTCAGAAAACAAGGCATGTTCGTGAAGTGCTCAATAACGTTTAATATTAATTGATGATTGCCTGAACCTTCCTTTCCACATACGTTTCAAACTAGATGTTTAGAACTAGATGTTTTTAATCCTTTTATTTAGTTCTTTCTTACAGCATCAAAATTAACTCTGCATATCTCCAAGAGTGATATCGAAACCATACAGTCCAGCCTGTGCTTTTCAAAAATTCAAGGAGTTTAAACTAGTATTTAGGTCACATTTGAGGGAGAAGTTAGGAGTCCTCCTCCCACATGGTTAGTAGAGTAGGAGGGGGACCAGGACAGGTTCATACACATTCCTAATATCGCTGTAGGACCAGCTTAGATGCCATTGTCCGATGTAGGACCTTCAAGTATCTTGGGAATGATAAAGATGCATAGATTCTCTCTTCGAAACATTGGAAATGGTGCTAAGATTATATTATGCACTTAAGAGCTAAGATTAGTAAACTTTCCACATCGCCAAAATATCAGATAGCTGTGTACAGTGGACCCATTAAATATTTTAATCAAAAATATCTGCTGGTACAGTACTAGCAACAAATTAGGCAAATATATTCAAGTGGCCATATTGTGCACGTCGTCTTTCCTGTAACTGCAGTCATTCTCTAATAAAATTTCAGAAAGTTGATTTTTAATTCTATTTTGGCATTCTGACAAAAGAACAGCATTCTTTGGAAGTGTTTGTTCAATGTCTATTTTTTTCCCCTACGCTAATTTCAACTTTTATTGCTTCATTCTGAATATACTGATTAAAGTAATATTAAGGCTTGCAAAGCTTCTGCCAAAGAAAATGAAAGAGTGAAATTATGTATATTTAATTAGATACAGTTCTTATTTAGGCACCATTCCTTCTTGTTCTTTAAGGTTGAATTCTTATCAAGTAAACTCTTAAATCACTCAGCTTATTAGCGGATGCTGGGGTGGGGGGGGGGAGGAATGACACACTTAAATATTTTAAACCTGTTCCGTGAAAATGAAGCTAATGTACTATGTAGCTACAGTTTCAGGAAAATATTTATTATTTCATTCTTCAACCCAAGGAATTACTTTAACGGGCAGCTCGATCCACCATGTGCGGTGATGCAGCAACACTAACACAGCGTCCCTGCTGTATCCCACAGGGGAGTTTCATCATGTTGAGGTCTTCTTGGGTTAAGAGAACATTTGTTTCCTTGCCCCAAGGTAAGCCAGCATGTGTCAACTCAGATCTCCACCAGCAATATTGCTGGCACAACTCCCAGTTGACTTCTGAAGGTGGCCTTGGAAAGAGGTTAGGATTTGGTAGGATTTGGTAGAGGTTAATTATGTTTTTATTTGTTTTTAAATTATGTTTTTAATCTGTTGTAAGCCACCTAGAAAGGCGGGGTAAAAATAAAGTTGTTGTTGTTATTATTATTATTATTATTATTATTATTATTATTATGCGACACTGCTGCCAAAGCCACCCCTTTCTTGGGCCTGATCCACTGTCCACCCTGCCCACACCGATTACAGATATAAAAATAAAATGTACATAGTTTATGGCACAATCCTATCCTTCACCCTGCCTCCCCTGCTCCCCTGCTATTGTAGCCATGCTGTAAACTACTTTGTATCCAGTGGGCTGGAGGATCAGGAGGCTTTGGAAAGGAAAGATTTAAGAACATAAGAACGGCCCCACTGGATCAGGCCATAGTCCAGCTCCCTGTATCTCACAGAGGCCCACCAAATGCCCCAGGGAGCACACCAGATAACAAGAGACCTGCATCCTGGTGCCCTCCCTTGCATTTGGCATTCTGATACATAGCCCATTTCTAAAATCAGAATGTTGCACATACACGGCTTGTACCCCGTAATGGATTTTTCCTCCAGAAACTTGTCCAATCCTCTTTTAAAGGCGTCCAGGCCAGATGCTATCACCACATCCTGCGGCAAGGAGTTCCACAGACCAACCACACGCTGAGTAAAGAAATATTTTCTTTTGTCCATCCTAACTCTCCCAACAGTCAATTTTAGTGGATGTCCCCTGGTTCTGGTGTTATGTGAGAGTGTAAAGAGCATCTCTCTATCCACTTTATCCTTCCCATGCATAATTTTGTATGTCTCAATCATAAGACATACCGTAGCCTTTCCTCATAAGGAAGGTGCCCCAGCCCCGTAATCATTTTAGTCGCTCTCTTTTGCACCTTTTCCATTTCCACAATGTCCTTTTTGAGACGTGGCAACCAGAACTGGACGTAATACTGCAGGTGTGGCCTTACCATCGATTTGTACAATGGCATTATAATATTAGCCATTTTGTTCTCCATACCTTTTCTAATGATCCCAAGCATAGAATTGGCTTTCTTCACTGTTGCTGCACATTGGGTCGACACTTTCATTGACCTGTCCACCACCACTCCAAGATCTCTCTCCTGATCTGTCACAGACAGCTCAGAACCCATCAGCATATATGTGAAGTTTTGATTTTTTTGTCCCAATGTGCATCAATTTACACTTACTTACATTGAAATGCATCTGCCATTTTGCTGCCCATTCTGCCAGTTTGGAGAGATCCTTCTGGAGCTCCTCACAATAACTTCTGGTCTTCACCACTCGGAAAAGTTTGGTCTGCAAACTTAGCCACCTCACTGCTCACCCCTGTCTCCAGGTCATTTATGAAGAGGTTGAAAAGCACCGGTCCCAGGACAGATCCTTGGGGCACACCGCTTTTCACCTCTCTCCATTGTAAAAATTGCCCATTGACACCCACTCTCTGGGTTTTCTGGTCTTCAGCCAGTTCTCAATCCATGAGAGTATCTGCCCTCTAATTCCCTGACTATGAAGTTTTTCAGCAGCCTTTCTGAAAGTCCAAATATATAATGTCCACGGGTTCTCCTGCATCCACATGCCTGTTGACCTTTTCAAAGAATTCTATAAGGTTCGTGAGGCAAGACTTACCCTTACAGAAGCAATGCTGATTCTCCCTCAGCAAGGCTTGTTCGTCTATGTGGTTTGAGATTCTATCTTTGATGAGGCATTCCACCAACTTACCCAGTATATATGTTAGGCTGACCAGCCTATAGTTTCCCAGGTCCCCCTCCCTTCCCTTTTTAAAGATCAGTGTAACATTTGCTATCCTCCAATCCTCTGGCATCATGGCTGTTTTGAGGGACAAGTTGAATATTTTAGTCAAGAGATCAGCAACTTCATTCTTCAATTCCTTAATAACCCTTGGGTGGATTCCATCAGGGCCCGGTGACTTATTGATCTTTAACTTATCAATGAGGTCTGAAACATCTTCTCTTTTAACCTCTATCTGACTTAATTCCTTGGTCAGGAGGGGCCGTTCGGGCAGCGGTATCTGCCCAAGGTCTTCTGCCGTGAAGACAGATGCAAAGAACTCATTTAATTTCTCTGCCATCTGTAAGTCTCCTTTTATCTCCCCTTTCCCTCCCTCACCATCCAAAGGGCCAACCGCTTCTCTGGTGGGTTTCCTGCTTCTAACATATTTGAAGAAGCTTTTATTATTCCCTTAATGTTGCTGGCCATGTGTTCCTCTGAGTCTCTCTTGGCCTCCCATATCACCTTCTTACATTTCTTTTGCCACAGTTTTTGTTCCTTTTTATTCTCCTCATTAGGGCAAGACTTCCATTTACAGAAGAAAGCTTCCTTGCCCTTTACGGCCTCCCTAACTTGACTGGTTAGCCATGTGGGCACCCTCCTGGACTTAGTCGAGCCCTTCTTCCTTTGTGGTATACACTTCCACTGGGCCTCTGTTACTGTTGTTTTAAGCAGCCTCCATGCACTCTGGAGAGATTGGACTCTTTTTACCCTCCCTTTCAACCTCCTTCTAACCAGCCTCCTCATTTGAGGGAAGTCCGCTCGTCGGAAGTCAAGAGTTTTTGTTAGAGATTTGCCTGGTATTCTTCCCCCAACGTGCATGTCAAAACGGATCACAACATGATCATTGTTCCCCAACGGCTCTGTAACATTTACATCTCTAACCAGGTTCTGAGTACCGCACAATATTAAATCCAGAGTCACCTGTCCTCTGGTGGGCTCCATGACTAGCTGTTCTAACGCACAGTCATTTAGCATGTCAAGGAATCCGGTCTCCTTTTTGTGACCAGAACACAAATTGACCCAGTCAATATGAGGATAATTGAAGTTCCCCATGATTACAACCCTGTTCCTCCTTGTCACCTCCCTGATCTGTTTCCTCATTTCAAGGTCCCCTTCCAGTTTCTGGTCTGGAGGACGATAGTATGCCCCCAGTATTACATTGCTCCTCCGACCTGGTAATTTAACCCACAGAGATTCTACGGTGGAGTCGGACCCACCTTCAATCTCTACTTTGCTGGATTATATCCCCTCCTTAACATAAACTGCCACCCCACCTCCAACATGCCCCTCCCTGTCCCTCCTGTAGAGTTTATAGCCCAGGATTGCGGTATCCCACTGATTCTCCGCATTCCACCAGGTTTCTTTTATGCCCACTATGTCAATGTTTTCCCTTATCACCAGACATTCCAGTTCTTCCATCTTTGCTTGGAGACTTCGGGCACTTGCATAAAAGCATTTGTACATGGAATGCCCCAGGATGGGCTGCTTATTAGCTTCTTTATCCCTGCATCCTCTCATTGTGCCAAACCGTCTATCACATCCCATCATGCTACCATTCCCAATTTCTTCTCCTACTCTGCCTTTGCCTTGTTCTTCTCTAACCTCCCCATCCTCATCCCATAGGGATGAGGAGTCCCAAACTGGATGCCCCTCAGCTCCTGTCGGCCTTCCCCCAGGGATCAGTTTAAAAGCTGCTCTGCCACCTTTTTAATGTTATGCGTCAGCAGTCTGGTTCCATTCTGGTTCAAGTGAAGCCTGTCCCTCTTGTACAGGCCTCACTTGTCCCAAAAGTTCCCCAGTGCCTAACGAATCTAAACCCCTCCTCCCTACTCCACTGTCTCATCCACGCATTGAGACCCCTGATCTCTACCTGCCTAGCTGGCCCTGCACATGGAACAGGTAGCACTTTGGAGAATGCTACCCTTGAAGTCCTGGCTTTCAGCTTCCTACCCAATAGCCTAAATTTGGCTTTCAGGATCTCCCAGATACACTTGCCCATGTCGTTGGTGCGGACATGCACCACAACCGCTACCTCCTCCCCAGCACTGTCTACCAGCCTGTCTAGATGAGAAGTGATGTCCTCAATCTTCTCACCAGGCAGGCAAGTTGCCATGCGGTCCTCACATCTGTCGCAAACCCCCCTCTCTCTGTTTCTAATAATCAAATCCCCCACTACAAGAAGCCCCCGACCCCCCTCCTGCTGAGGAGTATCCTGAATGCGTTTGGATAGGGGCCCATCCCCTGGAGAAGGGGTCCCCCCTAGGGGATTATTTCCCTCCTCTCCAGGATGACGTCCTCCAGCCCTGAGACTTCCTAGACAGGCAACGGAGGAGCTACGTGCCTGAACGTGGGATGAAGCTTGATCGTCCCCAGAAGTATCCCCATGGTCCTTCTTTGCCTGCCTCTGCTTTTCCAGGTCAGCCACCAAGGCTGCAAGGGAGTGGATGTGTTCCTTGTGTCTCTGGAGCTCCTTGCACCGAGGACATACCCATGACTTATGCCCCAGAGTGCATACATGTTGCATTCAATGCAAAACACTGGATAGCCCCCACCCTGCTGCTGGCTGTCTGACTGCATAGCTTTTTGTTTTGTTTTGTTTTTATTTAGGAGTACTTACAAAACCCTACACTGGTTAGCTTCCCTCTTCTCAAGGGAAGAGAAGGGCAGTGTCTGGGGCCCTTGCTTCCTCACCCTGCTGCTGAACTTGCACAGATGCTAAACTCGCAGTGCCTTACCTGGCACTTTGTTCCCGAGGCACTGGGTGTCCCAGAGACCACACACAGTTCTGCAGAGAGGCTCACGCAGTGGCAGGCACTAGCTTTATACCTCTAGCTGGCTCCTCCTCCCTCCCTCCTTGCTGATTGAAAGGGGGCTTGTCTTCCCAGGTGGAATTATAAAAGATCAGGAAGACAAAAGGCCGCTGATGGGCTTAATCCACTCTGCAGGCTCCTGAATGGGTTGCTTGGATTAGCCTAATGGGGCTCTTATCAACTCCTAAAGGACAATGACTATGCTAAATTGCCCTGGCTGGCTGAGAAAGGGCCCTTTCTAGGTTCTTACCCTCCTAATTCAGTTCTCTTAGGCTGGACTGTTTTTTAACCTCAAGCTAGTTTGTTTGTTTGTTTGTTTGTTTGTTTGTTTGTTTGTTTGTTTGTTTGTTTGTTTGTTTGTTTGTTTGTTTGTTTGTTTGTTTGTTTGTTGATTGCTCTCACCTAGATCCTGTGTCCCAGTTCACTGAACCTTTTAGATTATGTTCTAACTTAGATTAAGTTTAACTTGGGTTAAGTACAGGGTTAATTTAAACAAAGTAGAAAAACTTGCTTTCCACTTTATCCTCCTCTGTTTTATTTATTTATGTTTTATTTACTTACCTGTTTTATTTGTTTATTTTATTTATTATAAATTTGTTTTATTTATTTATTTATTGTTTTATTTATTTATTTAAACCCCTTACCCCTTTTTAAACCTCCCAGATCACAATGGGTCTCCTTGGACCTGCGCCAATGCTTTAGCAGGAGCAAATCTACGGAGAGAAAGGGGAGACTCAAAAAAGAAGGGATAGGTTCCAGCATATGCCATCACTGCTGGATACACCTCCTCCCGCAGCCTCACTGTCCCCTGTTCTTCCCCCTCCCCATCCCTGCTACTGTCTTGTCTGCTCCTCAGCTCTCTCTGAATGGAGGCAGTCATTACTGATGAAGATTCCCTCGCACCCGCACAAGGAAAACAGCTACAGCTTTGATCCATAAAGAGTAAAAGCATCCAATACTTCCGAATACGTGTATGCTTGAGAAACTGTAAGTGCCATATTTTTCACTCCATAAGACGCACCTGACCATAAGACGCACCTATTTTTTAGAGGAGGAAAACAGGAAAAAAAAAATATTCTGAACCAAATAGTGTAATAAAATATTTAATAAACTATAACAGAATAATATTTGAACCATGTAACGTGAACAGCAGTCAACAGTGGAATTAAGAACCATTATCACTGTCATTAACAAATGGAGAGACTTAAAGGTTTGAGTACTCTAGTTTTCTGGAAACCCCAAGAACTCATCATCGCTAGAGTCAGAATTTATGAAGCTCATTTGCTCACAATCACTGACATCACTTTCTTCACTGTCTTCATATAAGATACCGTGTTCACTTCCATCTAAGGCATTGCTAATGCCACATTTTTTGAATGACATTTTTTGAATGTGAGCATAAACTAGCATGAAGATCCTCCCTTCTTAGGGTGAATGGGATCATAAACTGGCATGAAGATCCCCCCCTTTATTAGGGTGAATGGGATCATAAACTGGCATGAAGATCCCTCCCTTTATTAGGGTGAATGGGATCATAAACTGGCATGAAGATCCCCCCTTCATTAAGGTCCCCAATGTGCACTCTTTTTTGCAGTATTCGCTCCATAAGACACACACACTTTCCCCCCCACTTTTGGGGGGGGGGGAAAGTGAGTCTTACGGAGAGAAAAATAAGGTATTTCTTTTGAACCTTGACTCTTACAAGTATCTCTTTTGGAACCAGCCCCACCAGCTCAACAGCAAGATAAGATTGTGCTGTTAGTTGACTACTTCGTGGATCCACTATCTATTGTCATCTTCTGCCTGGAAACCTCAGGCACTCCATCACAAAGCAGTGTCAGAAGGCAGCAATTCACAGTAGAGAAGCAGTGGGCAGGATGAGTAAAGTGCAGCCCTTTTCCATCCCATCCCTGCAAATCCATTGCTGTGTTTTGCCAGTGAAGTTCCAGACATGGCAAACATGCATCCAGGCCTCTTGATGGGAGGAAGACAAGACAAAACAAACAAACAAAGCAGAAGCCAGGGTTTCCAAACATAACTTGGCTGTGGACCACGTTGTTCCAGCCTCTGTACAGTCATTTTAAAAGCAGTTTTTAGGGCTGTTATGAAGCCTTGCCTGTTGTAACTCACAAATAGAAACCATTATAGGGGTCATCTGGAGGAAAGAACTTTTGATTTGTTTCAAACAAAAATAAATTCTTGACGTGATATATAATCAGTTAAAACTGATCAGCTCTACATTTTATGGAGGATGAAATAATCTTTTCAGCCCAGTTTCTGTTTCTAGATGTCTTTGGCTTTGGGGGGGGGGGGGAATCCCTTACAAAGTTTTTATTCCAGGCAGTGGTTGCTAAAATGGGATCCTAAGCTTCTGGGCTTTACTGCAGGTGTAAGGGGGAAACTTGAGAGGCTGAGATTCAAAGGACAACAAAATAAATAGAGGATGAAATGCCATCAATTTACAGCTGAAAGCACAAAATGAAAAGAAGATGAAAGGAGGATAAGGCACATTTTTTATAACCTACTTCCTTTGTTACTCTTCAGATGAATTTAATATTAACTCCAAATGTGCCAGTCTGAAATTGGAATGATCTTCCATTGCTTAAGGGAGATAAAAGCACATCAATGAGTTGACAACTCAAGTAAGATTTCCTGGAACCCTGAACAACTCAGCTACACAGTGCAGGGGGTCATGGGGAAAGCTGATGGCTTTGCAACCTAATGGCCTCTTTGCCTCACACAATGACCCAACAGACCAGGAAACAGTCTAGAAACTGTGACCAAACATGCATTTTTCTCTGTTCTCCCAAGAAATCAAAGGAATAGATAAGAACCTGGTTTTTTGTTTGCTTATTTGTTTGTTTTTGTGAGAGGAATCACATCTTATTTTCTGGACTTTTTATTTGAATCTCATGTTTATCAAGGAAAAGCAAAAAAAAAAAAAATTATGAAGTGATTTTTCCTATTCTATTACTTTATTCTTTACTTGGAGTGCATTCCTATGCAAATTTACCTGGGAGAATGTCCCTTTGAACCACTTGGGAACCTGGCCCATGTGCTAGGGCCAGGTTCAGAGAATACTGTTCTCCCCCCAATGTTGCATCGGGGGGTCCTCAAAAGGCTGTAGGATGCCATACTGAGGCCTCCAGAAGGAAAGCCTTCTGAGGCCTCTGGAAGTGGGTGGGAGGGAGGCGAGAGGGAGGCGTTCTGGGGCAGGGGGATGTGGGGGGGAAGGTGGGCAGTGTGCAGCCCCGGGGTAGGCGGGTGGGGAGCGGGAGGCAGGGCTGGGATCTGGCAGTTATGATGGATCCCAACCCCTGTCCTCGGGGAGATTGGAGCAGCTTGAAGTCACTCCTCTCTCCTTGGACTTGTGCCACCTCAGGAGGTGATGTAAGTCCAAGGAGACCCATTGGGGCAAGGGCGCCTTACCCAGGGGTAAGGGGAAAAGTTTCCCCTTGCCTCTGGCTGAGCCGCCTTAGACCCCTATCCTGTGCTGGATACAGCGCAAACCTCTTGCCTTGCCTGCTCCAGAGCACGGTAGGATTGCGCCCATAGTGTTTCACTATCTAAACAGATCACTGGTTAGTTTTGACATAGGAATATACTCTCCTATGTGTTTATTTCTTCTTTTGTTTCTGATGCTGAAAGTGTATGAAAAATGAATTGTACGATATTTTCTGCATCGGGAGACATGCTGTATTTAGTTCAGGCATCATTAGATCGTCTGAATCCTTAAATTAGAAAAAAAACTATCCTAAAGGTCCATTAAAACAAAGAAGAACTGACAATTACCCTTGGGTAGAAAATATATGTCACCTTATTTGGTATGAACAAATACTACAGTTAACTGATTAATTGTTTTATCCCTTTAGGCTTATAAAAATAGACACACCTCTGGGTAAGTCATAACCACTGAATCATTAACATCACAACATGAAAGAAGGACAGAATTTACAATGTAAATTGATGTATGAAAAAAACCCTATTCCTTAAGGTTTTATTTTTCCAACAGTCAAGCTCAGGCTAGAACATGTAAAACAGTGGTTCTCAGACTTTTTAGCACAAAGACCTACTCTTTAGAATGACAATTTGTTGGGACCCTCTGGAAGTGATGTCATAAATCTGGAATTTATGTCATGGCTGGAGGTGACATCATCAAGCAGGAAAAATTTAATACCCCCCCATACAACAAAATTAATTAATTAAAGTAAAACATTTACAATAAGTATAAATTTAAAATATATTTAAAATAAAGAACCCTCCTAATCCTCCCAAGCAATTGCTGAATTTTAAAAAATTCCCCCAAAATTCCTAAAAGGCTACAATCCTATCCACATTTACTCAGGAGTAAGCTTCATTATCATTGTTAAAGACATATACAGGAGTCTCATTATTCGCGAGGGTTCCGTTCCCAGAACTCACGTGGATGGCAAAAATCGCACTAAAGCAAATCCATTTTTTTTAAAAAGCAAATCATTTTGGTAGGTGATATAAAAACAGCCTTGCTGACCTTTGTGATGTAAGACAGTCATTAGGCAGACAATCCATCAATCAGTCTCTCTCCCAGAGCTTAGAAAGGCTTCACTCCAAGATAGAATAATCTGTGGATAGTTAGGTTATACCTGTAATCCCTTGCATGACTGTCTCTCTACAATAGTGTATACTATTTAATAGTGTATATTAAATAGTGTATATTTAATTAGTGTATATTACTAGTGTAATATACAATAGTGTATACTCTCTTACAATATTGTAAGAACATCAGCAGCATACATATGGAGTGCTTTGCACACTCATAAAGTGCTATATTAATACTAATACTAATAGTTCCAAATAGGATCAAAAGACTCATTTCATGAGCATAGTGCCAAAACAAGGGTGGCCAACCTTTCAGCCTTGGGCTCCTAGACCCTTAACTATTGTGTAAAGGAGGGAATTTCAGCAGGTGCAGCATGACAAGCTGCACCTGCTGAAATTCCCTCTTCTACACAACTGTTAAAGGTCTGGGAGCCCTAAATTTGAAAGATTGGCCACTCCTGTGCTAGAAGGGAGGAAACTATGCTAAATCAGGCTTTTGGTCAATGTTCTTGCTCTGAAAGTTTACAAAATTGAAAATCTCAAAATTCTTCAGATCTTTAGGCAGGACCAACCTGGTATTACGTAGTTTGTAGACCATTTGATTATCACTTGATTATTCCAATACTTTATACTTGTACTTTCTACAAGCTGAATTTGTTGAGGCTTGGTCCCAAGTAAACAGAACAGAATTGCAGTGCCCATAAATGATTCCAGTCATTTGATGGAGCTGTCTAATACCAAAAAAACCAATTTCTGAAATATTTCAGATTTTAATTTGTAGGGAATTACCATTGCATGGTTATATGACATGATATCTTTCTTTGATTCCATGATACTATTTACTATATGAAGAAATAACTCATTTGTTATAACATGGTAGACAAGAATATATTTCTTTTGTTGCCATACCATCCCTAAAGGATTGGGGTGGGTGGGAATTATGCCCAGTTTTAAAAGTTATAATGGGATTCTTGCTGCTTTTTGCAAAATCCTGCCATTTTTAATGATATTGTCCTTCTATATTAACTCACTGGAAGATATTGCTTTTTTTAATCTGCTCAACTGCTGAGTCTGATATCTGATGTAAAGAATAAATTGCAGAAACCTTGCATGTGTTTAATGCTATTTTTAATAAGCATCTCCCAAACTCTCCTTCCCCTTTTCCCTTCAGCAATATGCTGAATAATACAAGTTCTGATTTGATTTCATGCTACTTACAAAATGTGTTCCTATATCCCTTCCTTGTCTGCAAGTAGAGCGATGACCTGAGTATCATAAATGTCATCCGACTTCTCTCTCTCTCTCTCTCTCTCTGTATGTGTGTGTTTCTATTTCAAGTATCTACGAGTTCCAAAAGTCACAGGGGTATTACCAGCCAAGAATCTGCAGTTTAGTTGTTGCCTGAATTGCAAATGGAATGAAATAAGATAGATGAAGAGTATTACCAACTGTTGTTGACATCCAACTACATGCTTAAAGATGTCTCCATTCATTAGCAGATTATGGTAGCCTGCCAAATGTGAAAATGAGATGCAAGATACAGCCTGTACATTTATCACTGAGAGGCAAGAAACCTGCCACTGTTGGTTAGGCAGAGTGTACTTGTAGACATTAGTTGTCCACTCTGATTATTGGTCTCAATCTGTATCCAGTGGCAACCTTAAGCGGTGATAGCATTGTCTCCATCTGTGCCCCCACCAGAGATTTCGAGTCTTCACATTTAAAAGTTCTGAAATAATCTTACAGATGCAATTATCTGATTGCTTAGGGATTGATCCAGCTGGTCTGTGATAACAGGCTATACCTGCAGCAATTGTCCTGGCTCTTATTTTCTTGCTTAGCAAGCCAAATTACAATTAGTCAGCATTGTCTCACATTAGGAGAGGTGTCTGTGATTTGATAGCTTTGTTTCCATTTGCTCAAGTGTCACTTCTTTCCAAGTATATAGTGTAGGAGTACCATCATTTTTGAACAGAGCAGTAAATAATGAGTATGTGAACCAAAGGGCATATTTAGATCAGCAAATTGTGCTAGAAGGAGTGACAGTGTAAACAGCCCGACGAGTACTTTTGGGAATATGTGTCTGTCAATCAATCCTGAAAAATAGCACTGATTATGACATATTAAGTGCCACTTTTGATGTGATAAAATTAATGCCACTTGGTCTGAGATGTGGAAATAAACAGGAGAACAAAAGATCTCATATGCGGCTGGTAGTTGTTTCACAGACTCCCACATGCATGGCAAATACTTTCTGCCAACATGGTAAGACTGCTTTCATGGCCAAGATTACTTACAGCCCAATCCTATGCAATGATTTTGGCAGTGGAAGTTGCCTTAGCATGCTGCTGCTGGGCAAAGCCCACACTGACCCAGGCAAGGTAAAATCAATCAACCTTGTTCTGTTCAGCAAAAAGTCTCTCCACATGTGGACTACACCTTTAAATTTCATTTGAGTCACAACAGCTGCAATCCTAACCACATTTTCCTGAGAGTAAGCCCCATTGAACAAAATAGGACTTACTTCTGAGTAGACCTGGTAAAGATTGTGCTCATCATTAATAATAATATAATATAATATACAGTATTTATATACCGCCTTTCTTGGTCTTTATTCAAGACTTTATTCAAGGTGGTTTACATAGGCAGGCTTATTAAATCCACGCAGGGATTTTTACAAATTGAAAGAAGGTTCTCTCTTTCAAGAACCACCACATTCAAGGTGTTACACTCCGATCTGGTTTAACATTCTGGCCTCCATCCTCCCACGCTCCGAGCAGATGGAACAGCTCAGCTGCAGCTTGCCAGTTGCTTCAAGGTTGCACGGTGCCAGTGGCCTCGAACTGGCGACCTTGTGGATGTTAATCTTCAGGCAATGGAGGCTCTACCCTCTAGACCAGACCTCCTGCCCTCATTAGCTAAAAGGCTATAGGAGTGGGGCTGCAGTTGTAAGGGTGACCTTCAGAGCGCAAGCAGTGCTCCAGCCAGTTGCATCGCTAGGGGGTGCAGGGGGTGTGAGCTGCACCGGGTGACATGCGGGGGGTGACGCGCACGGGAGGGTGACACACTAAAATTGCGGTGGTTAGGAGTAACCCCATCATATTATATACTGTTGGATGTGGAATTTCAAGCAGAATGCAATGCAAAAAGCAGAGTGAAATATCTCCTTTCTATCAAAAGTTATGGCCAAAAAACCGGAGAACAAAAAATGCATGGATCCCTATGGAAAGTGAGCCGTATCGCGTGTTTACTCGCAAGTAAACTTGCCTTAGTCCATCAGAAAGGGCAGGCTGAGAGGAATCCAACGACACCAGAATGGTCCTGAACCAATGAATGCAGCCCCCAAAAATACCTGAGAAGGAAGTCCCTCCCTCCAAGCAGATGTATATTTTGAGCCCTATGGAAAGTGAAACTAAGCGTCAGGGTTGAGTTTACTCACAAGTAAGCAAACATGCCTTCGCTGGTGTGGAAGTTCAGGTGAAGGAGAGTGCAAGGCTACCAGAATGGTCCTGATCCTTTGCACCTGGAGCTAAACAAGTGCTCCAGAAGGCAGCCTCCTGCCACCCCCCTCCCCCACTAAAAAGGATCAAAACAGAGGCTTCAGCTGATAAGGTGAACCTTTTTGAGAATTGCAAAGCCAGGTGGATCCTGACAGTGATCTGGTTTAAACAGAAGTTCTTAAATTGAACTGGGCACTGGGTAGGGCTGAAAACCTTACTGGTTTGGAGGGGGGGGCGTGTTATTGCAGGCAGACTACAGAGGAGATTCACTTGGTGGAACAGGGCTGGCTTCTGCTTATTTAATTATTTGTTTTACTTTAATTATTTATACTTATTTATTTTAATTTGCCTGATGATGTCACTATCACCATGACATCATTTCTGGTAGGTCTTGGACAGATTGTCATTCTAAAAAGTGGGTCCCAGTGCTAAAAGTTTGAGAACTGCTGCAATAAGGTGTTAGTAAGTTGACACCCGGGGGTGTGTGCGTGACACCACTAGTGACCAAAAGCACTGAAATCATAATTTGGAGGAATAACACCATCATGTTATATATCAATCAATGCATAATTTCATGCAGAATGTCTTCTATCTTTGTTCTATCAAATGGTACAGACAAAAAACCAGTGGGGTCGGAGTGATGATACATTGCCACGCCCACCACCTGGGGTGTTGCCCGCCCACTGCATGGGGGGTGACGCACCGGCATCCCACACCTGGTGACACGAACCCTAGTTACGTCACTGACTCCAGCAGTTGGGATTACACACACTTTGTTTTCTGGCAAATTTCCTGGGCCATTCACAATGGATGGTGACACATTTTGAAGGTTTCTGGATCAAGATGAAAGTTCAAAAAATGAAACTGTACCCTGTAGGCCACTTGAAATGTATTATATGTATGATTTCTCCCAAAAAGGGGTGTGTGTGTGAGGTATTATATAAAAATTCTGTACAGCAACATGCATAACAAATGATGAACATATTTCTGTATCTTGCGTGCATGCACACCAGGAAGCTGTGGTCAATTTTGCCTTGCCAGCTTGCTTACCGAGTGAAATAACCATGTGTTGGTGTGCACAAGCTTGAACCAGCTGGAGCTAGTTGCATCTAATGGAGTCTCAACAGAACAAGCATTGTAATCTGACTATATAATTTCACATTAATCATGAAGGAGTTGTACGATGGCCAAAAGTGACAGCTTTGGAAGGGTAGCAAAAGACTGTCAGCCAGAAAACGGGAAGAGAAATGCCTTTTCCCCCCACACTGACAGACCAACTAACTCAGGGGACTGCTAATCATTTTATAATCACATGAACGTTTTCCAAGAGTCCTTAACTTTTCCAAAAGTTTTCCTCTTTAGGAAAGTCAGAAAGATGCCACTTCATATGTTTGCATAGATTCTCAGTATAAATGCTATTACAGGTTGCTCTTCTTTAGCGCAATTTTTTTTTCCCCGGGAAAATATATATTTTTGTCTGTCTGTAATGTGTTCACATTTAAATTTGTTCACATTTTTCATGTTTCTGTTCTGATTTTAAGGACTGTCACAAACTGTATGGCATTCACTTCTACAGTACAGTTAAATCATTAATAGTTAAGCTTTTGAGCAATCTTACGTTATGAAACATTTAGAAAGTGAATCATGGTGTAGGTAAAGTTTTCTGGCTATTGAGGAAAAGGGGGCATATTGAACCCAATGCTAAAGGTGTAGGCAACTTAAACCAGACTAATAAAGTGGGGGCCATTTGGGCCTCAAAGGACAGGGAATTCTGCAGTTTGAAAGGCCTGAAAAGGCCCTCTCACATGTTCCCTGCCTCCCAAACGAACTTTCAAAGGGGGAGGAACATAAAAGCAGAAACTCAGATGGTGAATGAAGTGGTGGGGATAAATATCCCAATCCCAAGCTGTTTAAGAGTTTGATCGTATGTGGGGCACTTCTGCACTGGCAGAGTGGCTTTTCGGGGCATGCAGAATGTGTGGGGAGAGCAGGAGAGGGAGGAACTGGGCAAGGGAAGGACAGGGCAGAGGGAAGGTTGAGCCCAGGAGGTGGGTGGAGATGGCATCAGACTCTGCCACCTTATCCTTTGCCCCTTCCAGAGCCTGGAACATAGGCCTCCTACACCAGCAAAATAGCTGGCACAGCTCTGAGAAGACCAATTGCAAACAAATATTCCCTGACCCAGAGGAGACTCTGGTGGCTGCCCCAGGCCCACAGAATACCATGGTGCCATTTTGATGCAACTGCTTCTTTGAATGCTAGGGCAGCATAGGATTGGGCTGTACAGCTTTAAAGCTAACATATGCTTCAGATTTGTTCCTATTCAACAGCCACCTCACCAACAAACTGTGTTTGTAAAAATGGCTCAACTCTGATGCAAGTTTACTTGAATGTAAGTTCTGTTGAGTTCTGTTCTCTTCATGTCTACTCAGAACTACCATATCTATTGTGTATCAGCCAAAAAATTATGCCTTAAAATTGACCCTGAAAACTTGGGTCAATGTATACATGGGTCAATATGACCAGATAAACGTCTAATAGCTGCTCAGTGAGGGGGGGAGGGGGGACTGGGCTGAAAAGCGGGACAGGGGGGTAAAAAAAGAGGCACCATTTTACTTAATTGTTATTAAAAGGCAGCAACAGAAAGCAAACCAAAAAACAGAGCCATTTTATGTTGCAGCATAGAGAAACAGGAAGAGAGGTGAAGGCCCTCATGGGAATTATCTTTATGAGGGCTGCTGCTGTTGAAAGTTCTATACTTTGTATACCTCACAAAGCCTACAAAGCCTCACAAAGCCTAAGCATCTTCATCTCTATTCCTTCCTGTTTGGAGAATAGCTCCATTTCTGTGCAGCCTTAGAAAAGATAAAATTGTTCCCATTTTTCGTTTGCTTACTGTTGCTGTCTCAGAACAATTACTGGTAAGCAGTTTTCAAATAATTCAAAGAACTTCATATACCCCAAAGCTTTACCCTTGACTTATCCATGGATCATAGAAAATTCTATTATTTCTGCTTTGAGCTTGACTTATCTATGAGATAGACTTATACGCCAGTTGTGCAGTCAGTCCTATTGTGGGGCTTGCTCTCAGGAAAGTGTGTATAGGATTGCAACCCAAGTATAATCAGGACTGCAGTAAACAAAAGTAATGTTATTCTACAAGAATGTTTTAAGATGAAGTAGTAATTCAATAGATTCAAGTACGTTCATGTCTCCAAAGCTAGATCTCAACCATTTGATGGGTCTTTTCCCAGGCACATTCATAGTATTCATTCATTTATTTATTTGCAGTATTTATTTGCAGTATGCACCTTTCTTCCCGAGGAACCCAAAGGGAATGACCACTTCTAGTCAAATTTGTTTAATGTGATATCATGTTTTAATGGTTCAGACTACTGCAAATCAAAGACAATGACAATTCAATATATTGAGCCAACCATGCATCACATTATTCAGTTGGTTTTTACATTCCATCTTCAAAGAGTGGATACAGTAGAACCTCCAAAGTTGATCACCTCTCTATACTGACCACCTCCTTAAGTTGACCTAATTTTCACATTATGGACAGACACAGCATATACACTATGGGAGACCAACCTCTCTATATTGACCACCTCCGTAAGTTGTATCTTGACCACTCTGACCATTGCACAGAATATTCATTTATCCTCTGTAAGTTGCCCACTGAACGCGATACTGTGGGCCTGTGTTTTGTCTGGTTTATCCCATCTTGGAAAAGCAGGAAGCCATGCGACAATCCCTCCACTACACCTGCTAGCACATGTACGAAAGGGTTTTTATAGGTGGGCACACTGCACATAGCTGACAGACCTGTGCTAGCTGCCGATTGTACCTGGACATGTACTAAGTGTACCTGGACATGTACCAAGTTGTGAGGGACATGAGGTTGCTTGTGCATAGTGAAGCCACTGTCCTTTCACTTTGGTTCCCATCACCAGTGCATTACTTTACACTTAAATTGAAACACAACTTCTATTTTCCTGCCTATTCTCCCGGTTTGGAGAAATCCTTCTGGAGCACTTCACAATCCCTTCTGGTCTTCACCAGTCAGAAAAGTTTAGTGTCATTCACAAACTTGTCCACCTCCCTGCTTATTCCTGTTTCCAGGTCATTTATGAAGATGTTGAAAAGCACCAGTCCCAGGACAGATCCTTGAGGCACTCCACTTTCCACCTCTCTCCACTTTTTTGGTCAATTGCCCATTGACAACCACTCTCTGTTTCCTGGTCCTCAACCAGTTCCCAATCCATGAGAGAACGTGTCCTCTTATTCCCTGACTGTAGAGTTTTCTCAACAGCTTTGAGTGAGGGACTGTATCAAACACCTTCTGGCATTTGGTGAATCTGAGGAGACCCAGTAGAGGCCAGACAGGCTAAGTAAAAAAGTGTTTTTTTTTTTAGCTGTTGGAGCTATGTAAAATGCTGCATGCGTTAGACTGGCAAGGGATAGCATTGGTCTGCCTGTCTGCTATGAAACTAAGTATTTTTTTTTAACTTACAATTTTTTTTAAGCTTATGAATTTTCAGGGTTTTTTTTAAACACTGATTGTGGGCTGTTTATTCTCTTTCTCTTGGTACAGATATAGATGATATAAATAGTAAGCATCACAAGAGGATCAATTCTCATTGATATTTGCAATAAAACTTTTTAAAAATTCAATCTAAATAATAATTTGGCCTTGCATTTGTTGTCCTGGGAGCTAAACATGATAATATTTAAATGTCTTTTTCCCGTATGTTGACCACCTCCCTATGTTGACTAATTTCCTCCCGTCCCTTGGGTGGTCAACTTAAAAAGGTTCTACTGTACTTAAATTTACAGCCGAATCCTATCCCCAACCATGTTATTGCATGCAGTCATGTCAAGAAAGCATGTGATGTATGCTATGGTGAGGGGAGGAGAATATGGGGAGGTCAACCAGAGGTAAGTCAAAATATCTTTTACTTACTTCTGAATAGGATTCCGGGCCGCCTATGGGTCTCCTTGAAAACTATGCCAGCTATGTAGCTGGCATAAGTCCAAGAAGATGAAAGAAATGGGATGGACTGAGAAAGAGGAGACAGGTTGCTAGCGCAAGTTGCTGCCACCAGAGTCCATCTCCTCTGCTCCCTCTCTTTGCCCTCTCCCTCCCTGTCTATGACACACCCTGCCACAGACTTACAGCCAGGGTCAGCACGCCTGGGATCTGCAGCAATGAGCATGTGGAACCCAAACAGCCTGGTAGCAGTGCAATGTTCATGCCACTGCTGCACCTTTTAAGTCAGCACATCAGGAGATACATGGCCATAAGATACCCATAGCACCGAGCACTTAAATATGAGGGCAGGGTAAATATCAGAATATTTTATTCAACTGTCACCTGTGCCATATCTTTCTCTATAATTACAAGACCAAAGTCTGGATTTCCTGATTGAGAATGCTAATGTATTTATATCAAGATAAAACACACAGCTCTAGGGAATGTCACACAATTGTTTATGCAACAATTTGTCTTTTTAATGTGTGAACACTGATTTGCTGCTGGAAAGAACAACAAGAAAAGTAGCCTTATGGAGGATCAAATTAATGCGTGACCGCAGGGCACAAGAGCACTGCTTTTGCACAACACTTAAGCATCCGTACAGTTTCAGCACATGTTGTTCCTTTGGAATTGTTCACCCTGAAGTTCACGACCAAGTTCTAATATGAACATTTCTATTCAATGGCACGAAAACGGAGATCATGTCGACTTGCGAAACGATACAGTTTTAATTTCACCGCAGCAGTAAATTACTGACCTTTGCAATATGCTGCAGGTTCCTAGCTGTCAAAGTTTTTCACGCAACATCTTTGTTGGATATTAGACCAAAGAGACATTTGGTTAATACGGAGCACTATTTACATTGTTATTTTATTTTAGCAACATGATTACATGCACAGGGAAGAGGCACATCTGGATAACTGAGTTGACACAGTTGGGGGTCTAGTGATTAGGGCAAATATGGCTCAGTGAAATTATGCACTTATTAGCAATGATGTACTTCATTATCACACAAATTTGGCATTTTGTCTTTCTCTTCTTCCCTGAATAGGAGACTCAGCATTTATGTATTAGTTACAATATTTATATATCATCTTTTGGTATATAAGACCAAATGCCTGAAGGACATCCAAGACAGCTAGTAATACCAAATAAACACAATACAAAAGTACTGAATGCAATATACATGCATACATATAGTGGCTCCTTCTTATCCCTGAGTTTGGAACCCACAGATTTGACCCATTCTGCGTTCTGAGCCTGCGCCTGGAAGACCCACAGAGGACCTCTGGGCATCTCAGAGGTCACGTGTGCCTCCCAGCACCTCAGAAGGCCTCTGAGAGGCACTTCTGGTTTGTAAAGAAACTGTAAGGGCCTCTCAGAGGTCTTTGGGAGACCTTCTGAGCAGTGGGGAAGCCTCCTTCTTCCTCCAAAGGCCTCCCAGTGGCCTCTGAGAGGCACTTGTGGTTTGCTGAAAAACCAGAAGTGCTTCTCAGAGAACTTCTGAAGTATAGGGGGCGACGCGTGTCTTCCCCATGCCTCAGAACACCTCTGGACACTACTGGAAAGGACATCCAGTTCACATTCTAGATATTTCTCATTTAGATGCTTATGCATTTGGTTCAAGCATTTTCTGTTTACGTTACACCCATTAGAAGAAACTGTACCCCTCTTATAGAAGGACAGAAGAAATAAAAATCACATTTATAGTTGCGTGAATGGGGAACATTGACACCCTGTCCATTCATTGGATCAAAATGTTGCTGTGAACATATTTGCTATGGAAAACAGAGTGCAATTTTAGCTTTAGATTTCAGTTTATATTCCCTGGCAATACTGTTGGTTGTATTCTGTGATCTAGGTGGTGACTCTCTTGAATCTAATTCCATTACTTCACAGGAGTGAATCAGAACTAATCTCTGCTTTCAGATAGGAATGTCTGCTTTTATTATAGAAAGCCTCAAAAGTTGAATACTGATATCGCCCACTCATTATTCTTGTTTTAATGCAGTTGCACAGTGTTATAACTTTTCTTGTTTTGCCACCACTGTTTGATCTACTGCCCACAATTGCTATGTAGCATGTTCTTAACAAAGCTTGTTTAAATGAAGGGATATGCTGACAATTAAACGCAGGATCCTGCATGCTTCACTGCCATGCCTGCTTATAATGGGCAAGAATAGAGGTAAAGTGCTGAAATTACGGGTTTAGGTTGTGTCTGTGTGACATTATTGTGTCTGCCAAAGTGAAAACTGTTAAAGTCAAGAAATATAATTGTGTGCCTTAAGCTGAAGTCATAGTTAAGTATAACTCCTGCCTTGGCTATTAATGAGCCAGAATCCTAATCTTCAGAGGTATTAAAAATGTTCTTCGTCACTGTAGTTTTCTCTTATGAATATGTTTTCTTGCCTAATCTTAATGGGCCCCTGCACTGGTGGAGCATGCACTCCACTGGCACAGACTGTCACAAATGTGCTGTAAAGAACATTGTGACAGCGCACCATCTAGGCCAACCACTGAAACTCAATAAAACAACAGCAGAAATCATACACCAACGTAATTGAAAGCTTGGATGACTTAAACCAGGAATGTCAAACTTAAGGCCTGTGGGCAGGATGCAGCCCATGGAAGCTCTTTATCTGGCTCTCAGGCTCTCCCAGTACCACCATCAGCTGCTGAGCTGTGCTGAGGTGTCACTGCTTAAAGGACTTGCATAATAAGCGAGCCTGTTATGGGATCATCCCTGGGCCTGCAGGTAATTTGCAGGCTGGATAGTGTCAGGCCCTGAAGTCTTGGCCTGACTGCGCACAGCATCGTGGGAGGAGATGATGCATACCAGGTGACTGTCACCTGGTGAGTCACCCCATATGCCATCAGAGTGACTTTGCACTTTTAGTTTGCTCTGATTGGCTATAGCCAGTATATAGTCCAGCGAGGGCAAGCTGGAGTGTGGGAAATGCAGAGTGGATTTTGTGCCAAAGGCTACGTCAGTGTGATTCGTGATTGTGTGTTATCTGGACTGCTGCTGTATATATTGTACATAGTAAAGAGATGTTTGGTGGAGGACTTCTGCCGTGTGTCGTCTTTGTTCCCAGGAGTGCCTACGCTCCGGCCTTGAGAGATAAGCAGAGAGTGCAGCCGGACAGCCGCTTGCTGTAAACGCTTACCAAGCTGTAACAGAGCCATATCTTGAAAATATCATGATTTGTGCATTTTTCTTCTGTCATTTGCAACCAATGAATTGCCTGACATGGGACTATGCATCCAGTGGAGCAGAGTTCCTCTGGTCCTGCCTCCCTCGTGCCCCACTCCCTCTCCCGCCATGACTTCTCTCCACTTCCCCTCACCCCAGAATGCCTCCTTTCTGCCTCCCCCTACGCCCCCACTCACCTCTCCGCCGCTCGGCTGTCCAGGTGAGCTGCCAGACAGCAGACCGCAGGCCCAGCACCAGTGCTTACGACACATTTGTGACAGTGCTTGCCGGCCGTAAGCCAGCATGGGAGGCTTAGGATTGGCCCTCAGTCAAGCAACATGTTAAATTGTGTTTTTAACTCACCCGGCCACGAAAGCCTTGGTGCATTAGACAATTGTTGCCGTATGTTGAACTCAGCCTCAGTTGGGTTCTGGAACATGATTGAAACTGCTCAAAGGCTAACATTATCACACACATTTACATTCAGGTGCAGCACCAACCATGATTTGGCATTGCATAAATGAACAGTGCAGAGCCATGGGCTGTTACTGTCACTTTTCTCTGTTCCTCCTGCCTCCGCACTTTGCATTGTCTATATTTCCTGCTGGGTTCACTTCTGAAATGCAGCGAAGTATAGTCTGAGAAAACCATAGCCTGCCACATTTAGAAGCAGCAGGAAGCTATGTTTTGTTGGGATCCCGCAAAGGAAAGTTTGGAAATCATCACACACAAGGAAAGGGACACAGGAAGAAGAGGATCACCTGAATCTCGTTCGGTTCTGCTCATTCATTTACCCAAATTTCTGAGGGCTTCGGCTATTCTATTTAGAAGGTTTGGGCTCCATTACTGTGTTTTGTTCCTAATACACCAGTTGCGTGCCTGCCATAGAGCTCGCTGGGGCAAATGCCCCAGGCACCGGCTGCCAGGACCCCGCGGAAGCCTCTCTGAGTTCTGGTTTGCCGGAAGCACAGTTTATAGCACCGGGGAATCTCACAGAAGTTTCTCTGGTGTGGGAGGAGGTCGCGTGAGATTCCATAAGCCTCTGGTGAGTAGGGGGGCTGATTTCTGCACAGGGGCAGTGATAGCTCGAGGGGGCCCCATAGCAGAGCTTTGCCCCATGCCCTAAACTACTTGCCTATTTTTATTTTTATTTTTGTCATTTAGGATGAATTTTGTTACAGCTCAGTTCTATTCAGGCCTGTCGCCAGCAGAACATGTGTTCCACTGGCGGCAACTGCCTTATGGCAGTAATAAAGAACACTTCAGCAGAGCATGAATTCATGCACTGCTGGAGCACCAGTGGAAAAACTGGAACCTTCCTCCCATGTGCTGGAGGATTCCTGGTCAACCTGAGACAAGTAGGACAGCCAGAGAGGCAGAAGGGAGCTGGGGAGGGAGGAATGAAGTGGCAACAGGTGCAAGGGAAAGATGGATCAGGTCAAAGAAGGAGGCAGGTTCAGCGGCGGTGGTGACCACCAAATCCTAGCCCCCTTCCCAGACCATGGGTCCATGCTGAAAAGGATCACTTGAATCTCATTTGGTTCTGCTCATTCAATTCACGCAATCCATGGATTGTGTGATGTGCAGCCTTCTTCTTCACATCCTACATCTGGTGATATTTGTTTTGAACTGTTTGGACAATGTTCAAACATTGTTCTTACATTTCTTGAACCTTCTTGACTTTTAAGTCAGTAAAGTGTAGGCTACTGCAGAGTATGCATATACAGCTGACAGAGTAAAGCCTCTAGCAGTAACTCTTGGGATAATAATTGGTGTTCACAATGCGCCCCTATTTTCATCTTTCATCAGACGGTGAAAGACATGTTCTGGTTATCACAGGAGTGCATTGAAAACAGACTCGCCACTCCCTCCACATTGCAAATCTCAATGTTGTCCCATCCTTCATGCCTGCCAAGAATGTGGAGTGGGGACATAGAGGCTCGTGTGTGCTGGGGAGGGCCAGTCACATGATGAACACTTGCAAACATTCTGAACCAGGCAGGGATTGTTCACCACAGGGAGACCATTTTCTGTGGTGTTTCCATGGTAACAGTTTTCACTATGGCTCTCAGTCGCTGTAGGGAAATTGTCGGTCTTGGCTTGCTTGGTTGGAAACTAAAGGCAACTTCCTAGCCACACATTTACAGGCACCATGTGGGCATCTTTTAAAGTGGTTACGGTTGATTCTTAGTCATCTGTTTCCAGTCACCCTAAGAGGTGGCTGCTGCTTCTCTTTCTATGCCGCATGTCCAACAGTGATGCATATTCAGTACGAATCAGTACTGAGCGAGGACAATATTGTCTTGCAGTGTTCTTGTTCATTTAGATAGGCTGAGCAATATCTGTAATTTCTTCTCATAGTCATTGGAAGAATGATTCATTGTTTGGCTTCCGTATCTTTTGAAATAAAATTCTGTGACACTTGAAAGGCTGCTTCTCAGTCCAGCCTTGACCCACATTTCAGTGACAACCAGATATAGCTACATTCCTCCAAGGTCCTCCTTTCCAGTTCTGTGTTTTCTGTTTCATATGTAAGTTCGCAAACGGCCACTTGAAGATGCAAAAAAGTTGTTTTGATTTGCTTCGGCTAGAACTAAAATTTCTCATAAACAGGAGTAAAAGTTATCCAGCAAGAGTTCTCACCACTAAATAGTTATTTGCATATAGCAGGGGTGCCCAAACCCCAGGCTCAGGGGCCATTTGCAGCCCTCAAGGACTCCCAATTCAGCCCGTGGGGAGCCCCTAGTCTCAAATGAGCATCTGGCTCTCTGGAGACTTGCTGGAGCACTCGCTGGCCCAATGCAACTGCTCTCAGCATGACAGCCAACTGTTGGACCTCTTGCATGAGCTGTGGGACAAGGGCTCCCTCCACTGCTTGCTGTTACACATCTGTGATGCTGCAGCAGCAGCAAAGGAAAGGCCAGTCTTGCTTTGTGTAAGGCCTTTTATAGGCCTTCAGCTATTGCAAAACCTTCATTCATTCATATAAGTTCCATCTTGGATATACTCATGTAAGTAAATATATGTAAATTTATTCAAATTTTAAATGTAAAGTAATTCTTTTTTATTCCCAACCTCTGAGGTGTTCATTAGAAACTCCCCCAAAATTCTTATACATCTTATTTGGTTTCCTTTAAAATGTTAGTGGTTTCACCCTGGGGGAAGCCTTGAAGCTTGCTTCATGTTTCCCATGGTGTGACATTCAATGTCAATAGACATTTGAACAACTCCAATGAAATTGTTACAATTATAGGGATTCACAACCAAAAGAAAATTTTTTGGAATAACGATCCTTGACCCACTAGCAATGCACTGAACGTTATAAGGTAGATAATGCAAGTATATATTTATGTATAAACTCATTTCAATATCACATCTTCCACCCAGATAGGTCCTCGGAGTGCCTAACAATTGAAAATACAAAACAATGAAAGCAACCAAGTACAGAAAATTTACATTGAAAACATATTTAAATGCAGAAACTGCGGAGAAAACTAAATGAAATCAGTGAAGCAGCTGAGAACAGAATATCCTGGTTCAGTACCATAATGCCAGTTTGGCAAAACAAACAAAAACTCTGTGTTCCATCTGAACTCGCAAAGAGATGGGACAATCCAAATCTCCTGATGTAACAAGTTCAATATTCTGAATGCTTTGCTTCAGCATGTGCTGACCTGTGACTCTATCCAATTGTTCCAATGCCAATTAGATGGCACTTTAATTTGTATACACTTTTCCATGAAAATTATTCTCCAGACAGCTCACAAGACAAGTGAACAGAACAGCAACAAGCAACAAGCGTACACAGAAAATAAATCAACATTTCAGTAAATCTTGCTCCAAAACTCCAGAGCAGTAGGAAAATAAATTACATTGTATAATTGTAAAAATACAATAGTGTCAAAATATATTTTAATCAACCAGATCCTTCAGTGTAATAGTAGTAAGAGTAGAGATATTAGAATACAATTCTGTGGAAGTCCCATCAATGCCATTCAGCCCAGTAATGGAAGTTTTTGAAATCCAACAGTCTGATCCAATAAAACCAGCTCACACACAGCTTGCAACATATCATCTCTCAACCATGGCAATATTTTCAAACCATTCCCCCCCCCCTATATCAGGGCTTACCTGTAGACAGCAGAGGGACTGGGGAAGCAGAAGGTCAACCAACAAAGTAAGGCACAAACTGCAGTGCACTTCTGTAGGAGGCCATGGTTGTCTAGGCAACTTTCCACCTCAAATAGGAAACCTTTTACGCCTCTTCCTGCCTGGAAGGGATCACTTGCTAAACTTGGTGAGTAGAGTCAGTCCCAAGCCTCAGAATACTTTACTGCCCAAGAAAATGATCTAAGTCACAATCTAGGTTGCTCACCATAAGCAGCAATCTCATATTGAACCAAAGATTCCAGGTTGTAACTTCACTGGGTCCTGAAACCATGCTATGTTGTGTTGGCAACCTTCAGTCTCGAAAGACTATGGTATTGCGCTCTGAAAGGTGGTTCTGGAACAGTGTCTAGTGTGGCTGAAAAGGCCAATTCAGGAGTGACAATCCCTTCCACACTGGGAGCAAGTGCAGTCTGTCCCTGGTCTGTCTCCCTGGCTATGGGCCTTCCTTCTTTGCCTCTTAGCCTCAGACTGTAGGCCAAGTGTCTCTTCAAACTGGGAAAGGCCATGCTGCACAGCCTGCCTCCAAGCGGGCCGCTCAGAGGCCAGGGTTTCCCACTTGTTGAGGTCCACTCCTAAGGCCTTCAGATCCCTCTTGCAGATGTCCTTGTATCGCAGCTGTGGTCTACCTGTAGGGCGCTTTCCTTGCATGAGTTCTCCATAGAGGAGATCCTTTGGGATCCAGTCATCATCCATTCTCACGACATGACCGAGCCAACGCAGGCATCTCTGTTTCAGCAGTGCATACATGCTAGGGATTCCAGCACGTTCCAGGACTGTGTCGTTTGGAACTTTGTCCTGCCAGGTGATGCCGAGAATGCGTCGGAGGCAGCGCATGTGGAAAGCGTTCAGTTTCCTCTCCTGTTGTGAGCGAAGAGTCCATGACTCGCTGCAGGACACTCTCAGAATATTCACCTAAGAAGAGCTCTGTTGAATCACACCAAAGGCCCATCTAGTCCTGCTTTTTGTTTCCAGATGCCTCTGGGCAGCCCTCAAGCAGGAAATGAACATTTACCCTTCTTCCACAGTTGCTTCCCTGCACTGGGTATTCAGGACACACTGCTTCTAAACTTGGGGGTAGCATCTAGTCATCACAAGTAGTAGCCATTGATTGATTTGACCTCTATAAATTTGTCCAATTCCCCTTGGACAAGCTCTTAACTCTTCCTTATCAAGGCTCAATAGGATGGCTTCCTGATACAGAGGCCCTGATGTCCTGTTGGTTCCATGGTTTGGATTATTCCTTGTGTTTAGTTTTCATGCATTGAACATTCATGGGCCACGGAATGAACTGAAAGTCCATTTGCATGCAGTTCCATCTCATGGGGATTTGGTAAGTGGATGTAAAAGTAGACAATTGGATTAAATTTGTCAACACTGTAATTCCCTGAATGCCTTTGTCCAGGATTCATCTCACTTCAGTGGCCTGCCTTGGGGCCTCCCTGCATCAGTCTTCTTCCATATTTGCTCACTGCACAAACTAGCTCAAATTAATGCCAGCAATGACTTTTGATTTTGATTAATTTAAAATTCATTAGAGGAATATGTTGAGGTTTCCAGTGAAAAATACATTAGCTTTCAATCTCAGAACTATGGCTATTTGCAATCCGCCCTCAATAAATATGAAGATTGAACAGTAAAATATTTCTCGCTGTGCTAACAATCATCTTTGAAGTACCATGAAATAGAAATCCATAAATTTGTTGAACACATTTGCAAGTAAACTTTGGCATTCAAACACAAGAAGCATTTAAAACTATTTCACAAAAGAAGAATGCTGGAACTTATCTAAAATTACAGCATGTCTATGGGTAAATGAACGAATCTGGACCTCACCAGCCAAAGCCTGCTCTCTCAAACTGGTTCGAGGGGTGGGAAATGAAAAATTGACATACCTAGGCCTGGGAGGGGGTATAGAGGAGACAGGAGATGCTGTCCTGCAGGTTTCCACTGTCCTTTATTCAGGTGTGTAGGGGACTAATGCAACACTAAACAAGATGGCACCCTCTAGCCACAAGAAGTTCCTTCACCTTTGTGCTAATTTCACCTGCGCTCTCCCTCTTCAAGCCTGGTCTACGAGACTCTGCATCCCTGCTGGGGTAGGGGCCAGTGCAGGTAGTGAAAGGCCCACCTTACTTGCTGCTGCAGAAACAGGGCAGGATCCTTTGCTGCTGGATAAAGCCAGCTGGGGATTCAGAATCAGCTGAATGATTTTCCCTTTGCCCTAGTGGGGGAGGCAGTAGCGTAGCCAGAGAGGGGTTTCACAGTAAGTACAGCAGGCGCTGCACTCCCTGTGTAAGAGGCTCCTCCCAGTTGCTGTCAGAGCCATTCAGGGTAGCAATGGCGAGTGCCTGCACATTGCTGTTGCTGCCCCAGTGGCTCTAATGGCATCTGGTAGGAGCTGCTTACGCAGGGAGTTGCTGCTCCTGCTGTCTTTACTGTACCACCCCCTGGCTATGCTACTGGGTAGAGGTGGTGTCCCACTCCTGGTCCCCATGGGGAGTCTGGAGTGTTCCTGATAATTACTTTCTCCAGGGAAGAAGGGCGAGAGAGAGAGAGAGAGAGTGAGAGAGAGAGAGAGAGAGAGATCCTCTTCTTCTTCAGCTCTCCTTCCTCTCTGCCAGGCCAACCAACTGCTGCCCTGACAGCCTGCTTATCTCCCACAGCCATTTTCCATGGGCCTAGGTTCTCTCACTTGCCTTGTGGTCAACCTACCTGTTGCCCCTGTCCACCTCTCTGGCTTCCCTTCTCCTGCCTCTCCTCCTCCTCATTGCTCTCTTCCACTCTCCTTTTGGTTTCATGCTCTCTCTTTCTCTGCCTTTCCATCCCTTCTCTCTGAACTCCTGTCTACACATTGTGCCCTTTCTGCCCCAAACTGCCTTTATGGCCTGTTGCTAGCACAATCCCTCACAGCAGCCCAAGTACTGGCAGCTAATGCCTTGCAGGGCCTCCTAGTCCTTCCCCTGCTGTCTGGCTAACAAGTGCCCTGCCATTAAGCTTTTGGCTCTACCCTTGTGTTCTTGCTTGCACTGCTGAAGCAGGATGTAGGGCTGACCATGCATCTCTTATTAATTCCAAAGTATTGTTTCATGGCTTTATGCCAGCACCTAAGCACAATTTATATCACCCACAGATCCCTTAAATTTCTTCAAAAAGCAATAGAATGTGAAGAAGAATATGGATCCAGACAAGCTGATTTATGGTCTAAAAATATAATTTCAAAAAGAAAAACTACAGATATTCCATACTACACTTAATGAAAAACTTTTGAAAACTTGTCTCCAATGCAATATAATTGTCATTAAATATAATTGAGGCTACAATCCTATGCACATTTTCCTGGGAGTAGGCTCCATTGAACACAATAGGACTTACTTGTGAGTAGACCTGCATAGGATTGGGCTGTCAGTTATTTAAGAAGACGTCAATTAACACATGTAAAATTTAAGAAGCAGTTAAGCTAGGTAATGATAAGAACATAAGAACAGCCCCACTGGATCAGGCCATAGGCCCATCTAGTCCAGCTTCCTGTATCTCACAGCGGCCCACCAAATGTCCCAGGGAGCACACCAGATAACAAGAGACCTGCATCCTGTTGTCCTTCCTTGCATCTGGCATTCTGACATAACTCATTTCTAAAATCAGGAGGCTGAAAATACACATCATGGCTTGTAAACTGTGATGGATTTTTCCTCCAGAAATTTGTCCAATTCCCTTTTGAAGGCATCTAGACCAGATGCCATCACCATATGCTGTGGCAAGGAGTTCCACAGACCAACTAAACGCTGAGTAAAGAAATATTTTCTTTTGCCTGTCCTAACTCCCAACACTCAAATTTAGTGGATGCCCCCTGGTTCTGGTGTTGTGTAAGAGGGAAGAGAGCATTTCCCTATCCACTCTATCCTTCCTGTGCATAATTTTGTATTTCTCAATCATGTTCCCCCTCAGGTGCCTCTTTTCTAGACTGAAGAGCTCTAAACACTGTAGCCTTTCCTCATAAGGAAGGTGCCCCAGCCCAGCCCAAAGTACCGATGATGATGATGATAGGTGCCTGTTAGGAACAGCTCAAAAACCATGCCTATTATCCATCAGCGGCAATAAAGTATTCAGATCCCTTAGAAAGAGATATATATTTTCACTCCAAGGGGGAAAAAACAGAAAAGGGCACCTTGTTTCTCAGCATCTTTTCAGTTGAGAACATACACTGGGATTGTTCACAGTCCAGTTTATTTACAAATCTCTCCCCATCATTTTGCCATATGCTATATTTGCTAGAGTCTAAAGAACAGTGGTTTTAATTTGTCTGCACCACAAGGGAGAATTTTAAAATGTGTTCTGTTCCACAATTACATTTGTATAATAACAATCTCATCTCTTTTGAAGCATGTAACACCTGAAAAATCCCTCCGCTTTGTGCATCAATGCATGGCTGGGTTTTTGCTCTAATCCATTTGCCTTAAATCAATGCTAAGGATTTGGGTGTTTTTTTCCCCCTCCCACAAAGGGAAACAACACAAAGCCACATAATGTGCATTAGCCTTAACGAAAGAAATTCTAGTGATTTAGAATCTATCATTTGTCTGTTAACTGCTGCAGTGATGAACACAAGATTCTTTTGTAGAAAACAATGCGCATCTGTTACATGCTTGATTGGCCTCACAGTATCTGGGAGATTATAATAATGTATTAAACATACAAATTAGGATGCTTCTGAAATGATGTAAGTTTCTCTTGGAATATGAAGTTTTCACTTGGTCTTTATGCATTCAGAATCTTCCTTTATTCTGGTTCGTATTTTTGAATTTTGTTTTCTGGATAGCGAGCTTTGCATTCTCAGTCTGATATGTGTCTTTCCCCTCTCTGTATCACCAATGCCCATGTGCACACTGCAACAGTGCAATGTGCCCATAACCCTATGCAGCGTTCCCCACCGTGTGGCTCTCTGCAAGGACCCCTTGCAACTGTATTTGATATAGGGCACAATCCTAACGAACTTTCCAGCAGTGACTTAGCCGCAGCGCAGCCCCCAAGGTAAGGTAACAAGCAATCCTTACCTTGAGGAGGCCCCCTTGACTGCCCGCCCCCCATTGCAGGATGCAGTGAAAACCACATTGGCACTGCTGTGTCAGTGCTGGAAAGTTTGTTAGGATTGCACCCAAAATCCGATTGTGTACTTACCTGGAAGGATGCTCATCAGGTTCAAATCAGGACACAATCATTTTCCTTCTCCATGAGATCACTGAGGGCCCAGTCCTATCCAACTTTCCAGCCCTGGTGTAGTTGTGCCAATGGGGTTTGCGCTGCATCCTATGGTGGGAGGATCGTTATGGAGGCCTCCACAAAGTAAGGGAACATTTATATCCTTGCCTAGGGGCTGCACTGCAGCTGCACTGGGGCTGGAAAGTTGGATAGGATTGGGCCCTGAATGTGTCAGGGGTTTTGCAATATGATTTAGGTGTACATTTGTATTAAGATTGTTTTTGTGTAGTGTTTCACCAATGCAGGGGAACACATGTGTGTGTTATTCAAACACACCAGGCAATGTTCTACAGCTGCTAACCAGTTTTATTCTCCAAGCCACAATTGTAGTTGCTTCCACAAGGCAGCCTGTCCCCAACTCTTTTCTCTCTTGCTCCAGTAGATGAAAATGCTGGGTTCAACTTGGACGCAGCATTCTAGGTACTCTGTCATAGCAGAGCGCTAGGAGGTATTATTTCTTCACAGTTATCTTCTCCTACTTTGGGGCAGTATGGAAGTCCAGGGCTCAGCTGTCTGGCAGCACACAGCAGAGGTGTGTAGTGCGCCTGTGCCAAGCAAGACCAAACATGACCGAGGACAACCCCCTTCCCCACAATCCCCATATTCTGGAGCAACAGAGGAAAATAGTGCTCAGCAAAGACATTCAGGCAGCTGCTGGGTATGACCAAAACTCATCCACTGTCCTTGCCAGAGGGCACTAGTTTCATCACCATGTGAGGGTGGTGACCCAAAATTGTGGAGCCTGACTCACCATCATTCTCTTTAAGCAAGGAGAATTTTGAACCCATTCTCCATCCCCAATCCAGCTTGAAGGGTGTGTATAAACAGTAGTAAATGGTATGATATTTAATTGGATCAACTGGCTGTGTACAGATGTGCCAATTGATGACCGAGCGTTTCACTTTCTTAGCATTAAGCGCTGGGAGGTCGTGGTGGTGGAGGTAGAGGTTGGCTCAGTCATGCCCTGATACAAACTAAATGCCACACTGGCAGAATGGGTATTCTGTTAATAAATAAAGCACTGGAAAGTGCCATAAAGCACTTTGCAATTGCTCAGGGAACAAGCAAGCCAGCAGGAAGACCAGAGCCATCCCACGAGTGCTGGTGGCAGTCAGAATGTCTCCCAGAGCAGGTAAGTCCAACTCAGGCAGCAGGTGAGGGCATGGAGGGAGTGGAACGGGGAGGAGATGGGGTGGAGGTTGGCAGATTGGGCCCAGAGGCGTTGGGATTGGCGGTGCCAGCGCATATCCTAGTTGATGCTTTGTGGCTGCTGACGCTTGCCCTAGAATAAGGGGGGAAATGTTCCCTTACCCCAGGGAGTTCTCCAGCAGCAAAAAATCCCCCACAAGATACAGTAGAAGCCATGCTGGCATCACTGCATTGTTGCATGGGGATTTAGATAGGACTGGGCTGTTAGTTGCTAACTTTATTGTAGATATTAGCTAAGGAGTGACTGATCACTTAGTGATTGTGCACTTGAATGGTCCTAATACTTGAAGGCACTTGAAGGCAGCAGCAGGTATTCCCCACACCCTTAACTGCCATGCAGTAGTGTTTTGCCTATGAACCATCTCACTAGCCACTGCTATTCTTAAATATATGCGGCTGGAAAATGTGATCACAAATTTAGGAAAGAAAAATCCTGAAAGATGCAGCCTAGGGGACTGCAGTCAGTGGCAGACATTTCCTAACCCATACCCCGGGGCAAAGGTTTGCGATGGTGCCCCACTGCAGGATGCCACCACACCCCCACATGCAAATCCATCCCCCCCCCACTTACCTGGAGTACAGAGAACCTCGTGTAACTCCAGGACACGTTGGGGAAGCCTCCTGGAGCTTCCCCTATGTTTTAAACTGTGCTTCTGGCAAACTGGAAGCACAGTTTCTGACTGCATCAGGAGCCTCAGAGAGGCTTTTGCACGGTTCTAGAGGTGTGCGAGGCTCCGCACCCGGGGCATTTGCCCCTTTGATTCAATGGCAGGTTTGCCACTGGCTGCACTGATGCCTCTTTGGGAAATGAAATGCTTGTTTTTGCAGCTGCCGCCCTGTATTTATTTTTCAATCTGTACATAGTGAGAACACTTTCTGTGATGTGCTGGACTTCCATTCCTCACTCTCAGGATGTGGAATGTTCAGTTCACTCTGTCTGAGCAACTGGTAAATGGACAAGATATGTGACACAGAACAAGCCACTTCACTGATGACAAATGAATCAGTTGGTTCACATTAGGAAGGCTTTAGTTGCTATGGCAATGAAGATCAAAGAAATGTGTGAAATCGGAGAAATGCTACATCTTCTATGAAATGAAATCCCACTGATTTCAAGAGGGCTGCTTTCTTGTATGTAGACCTAGAATTGCAACCCAAGAATTTCATTTCATGGGACACAATATACTTAATAAAGAAATAGAGCAGTGTTACTCAAACTGTGGGTTGGAACCCACTAAGTGGGTCACGAGCCAATTTCAGGTGGATCCCCATTCATTTCAATATTATATTTTTAATATATTAGACTTGATGCTACCATGGTATGTGACTGCATATGGGGAAATGTTACAGACCTGTATTTTTAACAAGCTATGTATATTCTTTTAACAATGATAGTAAGTGGGACTTACTCCTGGGTAAGTGTGGGTAGGATTGTTAAAATTCTTACTGCTTGATGATGTCACTTCCAGTCATGACATCACTTCCGGTGAGTCCTGACAGATTCTCATTCTAAAAAGTGGGTCCCGGTGCTAAATGTGTGAGAATCACTGAAATAGAGGGTTGCAAATAAATAGCTGGCTGATCATGTTAAATCAGTCTGAGTATTTAAGTCCATTTCTTCTTTCTACTTTCAGCTTATCAACCCTCCTACCACTTGTTCAATCATTAGGCAATTCCTTGTTCCATTCTACCAGATTGACATTCTGAATTAGTCTACATGCCAAACCACATTGCCTCTGTGACCCCTCCTCCCTACCTTTGCTAGCTAAGCATCCTCTATTGCTACAACACACATTGTCTCTTGCCCTATATCACTTACAGCCCAATCTGATCTAAATTCTCCTGAAGCGATGTAGCAGTGTCCCGGATCTGGCTATAATTTGAAGTCACACATCCACGCATTTAGAAATGGGCTATGTCAGAATGCCAACGCAAGGGAGGGCACCAAGATGCAGGTCCCATGTTATCTGGTGTGCTCCCTGGGGCATTTGGTGTGCCGCTGTGAGATACAGGAAGCTGGACTAGATGGGCCTATGGCCTGATCCAGTGGGGCTGTTCCTATGTTCACTGATGTTTGTGAGTAGAGCTTTAACTACCTAATGCTTGTTTGTTTTGTTTTTGTCTTATACCTAGAGCTCAAAATGACCATAGTTTTCCTGTAGGCTGTCCAAATGTTATTTTCTTAATTATATGGACTTCATTCAACCTCATTTTTTAAAGGAACTTTTATTATTATTTTATATTTCATCAAAGCCTATGCTGGGGCTGGTTATATTCCCTGCTAATTGGGTAAGAGGCACTTTTTCAAGTGGGTGCTCCTTTTTTTAGCAGGGGGAGAGTAACTGGCCCACCTCAGCCCAGCACTGTCTGTTTTAGTGGCTGTCTGCTGGTATTCTTTTTGCATCTTTTTAGATTGTGAGCCCTTTTGAGTCAGGGAGCCATTTAGTTATTTGATTTTTCTCTGTAAACCGCTTTGTGAACATTTAGTTGAAAAGCGGTATATAAATACTGTTGTTGTTGTTGTTGTTGTTATTATTATTATTATTCTGCAAGTCGGGATCTAGCCAAGATCCTGGGAATCATAGACATCATAGGATTCTTGCTGTTCTAAGCAATGTTGTTTGTTGATGTAATTTATTCAAGGCCAAGGATGTCAAGGTGTTTCTTCAGATTTGTAGGCACTGCTCCAAGGGCTCTAGTGACAGTTGGCACAATATTGACTTTCTTCTCCCAGAGATACCGAAGTTCTTCTCACAGGTCCTGATATCTTGTGATCTTATACTCTTTATCTTCAATTCTACTGACTCCTGGGATTGCAATTTCAATGATACAAACTTGATTTTTTTTCTTTTTCTCATCTACTGTTATATCTTGGTGTATTGTGTTCTAGAGCAGCCATTTTTAACCACTGTGCTGTGGCACACTGGTGTGCCGTGAGTGGTCCACACGTGTACCACAGGAATTTGGGGGAAGATCATTAATTAATAGGGCCAATGGGAGATGTGAGCCCCCACTGGCAGCATGGTGTGCCTTGTCAATTGTCAAAAAACTGGTGGTGTGCCTTGGCCATTTTAGTTCCTTGTCAGTGTGCCGTGAGATGAAAAAGGTTGAAAATCACTGTTCTAGAGGTTTATCTGTCTGTAAACTGTAGTTCAAAAGAATCTTTGCTTCATTGTTCTCTGTGATATTATCAGGCTTATGATTCCTGATAATATTTTGGTGTGAAGGTAAATGGTATTGTTTGAAAAGATTCCAGTGTACCATAGCTGCAACTTTATCATGACATTCTTTATAATCAATGTGAACAATCTTACTGAGGCTGCAATCCTATACTTTCCTGGAAGTAACCCCACTGGACACAATGAGACTTACTTCTAAGTAGCCATGCATAGGATTGTGCTCTAAAGGCACTGACTAGGTGGTCGACTGTTTCATATCATTATCCTCATCTTTGGTTTTTCTGTTTGTTCAGCATCAGGGAACTCTTTTCAAAGGATCATCCTACATTTATATAAAAAAGTTTCCTCTGTATTTTAGATCAATTTGTAAATTACAGCTCAATCCTAACCTATGGGGGTATATCCAGGCTACATGGCCTTTGCTGTATCCAGCACCGGTTAGGAGGTGGCTGGAGGTCTCCTTGGGGTAAGAGGGTATTTTTTTCCTTACATCATCTCATGTCCCAGCCTTCCCTATGGGGCTTCTTGCTTCTGTGCCTGCTATATATATCTGGTGCAAATCCAGGAACCCCAGTCTAATGTCAGGAGTGCTGGGACGGGGCGGGGGGTTTAAGATACTGCAGAGGAGGCCTTCATTGATCTTACTCCCTCTGGAACTGGATCCAGTCCATTCATCTCTCTCCCACCCAGAAATGCCCCCTTCCCACCTCTCCCATCTTCCCCATGCCCTTCTGCCCCCTGGGACCATCTTATCTGTGCCATTTGGCCAAATGGCAGGATGCAGCATTGGCAAGGTGGAGCAGGCTTGTACCCAGGTGTTGCAAATGTTTTTGGCATGTTCACAAGAACTTTGGTCAGCGCAGCAGCTGCTGAGCCGGCTGAAAATACAGTTAGGATTGTACTGTTAGGGGTTTTTCTTTGCCTTTTCAGTTTTCAGTGCTGACAATAGAAACTAGCTATTGTTGTTTGGATAGCATGATTGACATTTCAAGGACAGGTTATCTAACCATTGGAAAGTGAGGGGCCACTTCCAGATCTCTCCTTGTATACATTTTCAGAAACAGTCAGCTTTGTTTTTCAGGTTCTCTTGATATTTTGGTAAGCACTGAATTCTTAAGATGATCATATATAAGCTGCATTATGAAAGCCAAGTCATATTGCTTCCAGAACTGAAAATCCTATGATTAAAAAACTATAAAAACTATTAATAAGCAATCTATGCAGAAATCTCTAACGATCTAATCCTATTATTATTGGACACTGGTGGAACTTGCATCCTGCTGGCATGTGCTGTAAAGTGCTTTGCATTGCTGCATCAGGGCCCAATCCTAAAGTCCCCTTCCCCTGAGGAGACTTCCAGCTGTTTCCCAGCACCTGCTGGATACAGTAGTAGCTGCTTTGTCACCATAGCTCTGGCGGGTGCCGGGAAGCTCAGGATTGGGAGGGGAAGCATAGAATTGGATTGTTGCACTGTTACTTTGCAATCGTATGCATGTCTACGCAGAAGCAAGCTCCATTCCATTGAATGGGGCATACTCCCAGGTATGTTTGTATAGGATTGCAGCCAAGTTACTAACCAATGTTGTAATTGTAAATTACAGACTGAGAGCAAAGTCCAAAGTCCAGCTGAAATGTCTTTGTGACTTCCTCTTTGCTGACGATGCAGCTGTCACTACCCACTCTGCCAAAGATCTCCAGCAGCTCATGGATCGTTTTAGCAAGGCCTGTCAAGATTTTGGACTGACGATCAGCCTAAAGAAAACACAGGTCATGGCTCAGGATGTTGACTCACCTCCCTGCATTACAGTCTCTGCGCATGAACTGGAGGTTGTCCATGACTTTGTGTACCTTGGCTCAACGATCTCCGACACTCTTTCTCTCGATACTGAGCTAAACAAGCGCATCGGTAAAGCAGCTACCATGTTTTCCAGACTCACAAAGAGAGTCTGGTCCAACAAGAAGCTGACAGAACATACCAAGATCCAGGTCTACAAAGCTTGCGTCCTGAGTACACTTCTGTACTGCAGCAAGTCATGGACTCTCCGTTCACAACAGGAGAGGAAACTGAACGCTTTCCACATGCGCTGCCTCCGGCGCATTCTTGGCATCACCTGGCAGGACAAAGTTCCTAACAACACAGTCCTGGAACGTGCTGGAATCCCTAGTATGTATGCACTGCTGAAACAGAGACGCCTGCGTTGGCTCGGTCATGTCGTGAGAATGGATGATGGCCGGATCCCAAAGGATCTCCTCTATGGAGAACTCATGCAAGGAAAGTGCCCTACAGGTAGACCACAGCTGCGATACAAGGACATCTGCAAGAGGGATCTGAAGGCCTTAGGGATGGACCTCAATAAGTGGGAAATCCTGGCCTCTGAGCGGCCCGCTTGGAGGCAGGCTGTGCAGCATGGCCTTTCCCAGTTTGAAGAGACACTTGGCCTACAGTCTGGGGCTAAGAGGCAAAGAAGGAAGGCCTATAGCTAGGGAGACAGACCAGGGACAGACTGCACTTGCTCCTGGTGTGGAAGGGATTGTCACTCCCGGATTGGCCTTTTCAGCCACTCTAGACGCTGTGCCAGAACCACCTTTCAGAGCGCGATACCATAGTCTTTCGAGACTGAAGGTTGCCAATACAATTGTAAATACTGCTATTCAGCTGATAATGGTAAATGACATATAGCCTTCAACTTAAAAAAATATTCAAGGCTTTACCAGTTAATTGATCCAGAATAAAATTTGCCCTATCAATCCAAGTCTTCCACAAAAAAAAGACCTATTTTTAATTCAGGATTAACCCATAGACTTATTTTAACATTCATAAAAGTATCAAATTTATATTTCCATGATATTGTGGTCTACAAATATCTGACTGAAGAAACTATAGGTGGACTGTCTTTCATTTTTGTAAATAAAGATGCCAATGCCATCTTTATGGGACTTTAGAATCCAAACGGATCGACGCGTTGAGGCCAACATGCCCGATATCACATTAATTGATCACAATTCCCGACTTGTGACATTCATTGACATTGCCATCCCTGGTGATCACAGGGTGGTAGAAAAGAAACATGAAAAAATAGACAAGTACCACGAACTGTGTCTAGAAACCACCTGATTGTGGATGAAACACTCTAAAGTGCTGCCAATAATCATAGGCGCACTAGGAACCATCTCCACAAATTTTGACAACTTTGCAACAACTGAATGCACCAGCAATTACACTTGCTGAACTGCAAAGAGCTGCTATTATTGGAACTGCATCAATTATCCGTCAATACCTACAATGATCCTAGACCTCTGGTTGGGACCCAAACTTCGTGGGCAGTACCAGTGATACTGTGATTTTTATTTGTGTATTAACCTTGCCCCAAAAGGACAAATTTAAAGGGGCCCATCAGTCTAAATCCAACCATTTTTCATGTATCAGTCTTAATATTTAATGCAGTAATCTGTGCTATATCTCTAGGAATCAATATTTTTAAATACTTAATAATATTTGGGCACCCTCAAAATTGCCAAGTATTAAATATACTCCACGCAATATTGTCCCCAGGTGTCATAAGTCTTACTTGTATTTCCTCTTTAAGAACAATATTTCAGGGATTAAAATCCCAACACAACCAGGTGTTTGTTTGTTTTTTCTTTTTAAATGTGTGCTTGCGACAGTATCACATTTTTATCCATATTAAATTATTTTTGTTTGCACTTTTCTACTGAGAATCTTTCTGCGTTATTACCAGTTTAATATAAAACATTTTTTTTTTTTTTTGCCAAAATCTATGGAGAATCTGTGGAGTGTGAACACTTCTTTGTATGCAAACAGGCAGAAATATCTTGGGAATGTGATGATGGCAAAAGGTCGCGGTTTGTGTTTTATTGGAAATACTTTTAGAATATCAAGTGGTTTATAAGTCACTCAATCAATATCTTTAGGGTAAAAGAAAGAGTACATCTTTTTCAACACAACTTGACTTTTCCAAAAACAGCAGCAATAATAACAATGTAAATACCTGAAGCACAGTGGCTGAAATTTCATAATATCACCAAGTAGAAGTATTGTGCATTCATAAGCAACGGGACTTGAAAACAAAGAAATAGCAGCAATGGATATTATGGAATTTGTAAGATGCATTTCACTGAGGGCCAATTCTGTGGACGACATTGCAGGCCTTTACTAGAGTCAGCTGCAATCATGTCAAAGAACCAAATTTTGCTTTTCACTATAGCGGTATTGTAGAACCTTCTAGTTCAACTGGCAACCAAATCACAGGGAAAATAGTGACATGTTGAGAGATGGAAGAATGGAAATCAGGAAACATACTTGACATGTTTTTGAAGGTGTCATCGAATGTAAAATGTCTAGGCTACAGGTGAGTGGGGTTTCTGAAGTCTAAGTTGCCTGCAGCTGTCCTGCCCACTTACTGGGGAGGCCCTCCTTACACCTGAGAAATCAGGTGTAAGGAAGGGTTCCTTGGATGTAAGCAGCCAGGGCAGTTGTATTGCTTTTCCACAGACAACAATGGGACAGTTCTGCCTCACCTGCTGTCCCCACACTGCATGTCCCTGCTGATACATATGCTATGCTGCCTACCTTTCCCTTATGACTTTTACAATAATATTTTAGAGATGTATTATATACAGTGAATGATGGTTGAGTGATAGCTCATAAACATCCTGCTTTGGTCAATTTCTCAGTACCAGGCAGAGACATTCTACTAAAGTACTTGTATCGAGTAGATGCTTCATGGAAGTCCAGCATTTGCTGGTTTATTTGTTGGCTTCCATATTTGTTTCATGAATAATTTCATTGTAAGAAAAAATTAGGAGAAAATTACCTGCAATAACAAGAGTGAATAGTCAAGTATCTTTCCCATTAATAGAACAAAACCTATAAATGCACCTTCAGTGGTACGTTTTATGGTGAAATTGTGGCATCAGTTAGACATCAGGTATTATTAAGCATAAATCACAAAGAAAGAAGGGAATTTGTTTCGTAACAACAAAAGTAAGAGAGATCATGAGACTTGCTTTAATTAGGCTCTGCTTTAATTACACATTTAAAAATATTAATGACAACAGCTGTTGTGTTATTAAATCCATTTTAAAGTAAGTTTTATTTATTCTGTGCTGTTAGAAGAAAACAAACTGATTTTAAATGCCTAGGGCAGTGGTATTCAAACTGGGGCATCGCAATGCCCCAGCCTGTGGGTCCTGGCCTCTGCCCCCTTAAGGGGTGGGGGCAGCCAGGAGACGGGGGAAGGCAGCGCAGGATCGCACTGCTCAGGGGGGCTGCAGGGGCTTGGGTGCATTTGCCCAAGCCTCCTGCAGCCTCCCAGGGGTGCAGGAAGCCCTGCACAACCTTTGGCAGGGATCCCCAGGTCAGGAAAAGTGAAAGCGGAGCGATCGTGCCCCACTCCGCAAAACCGGAAGCGGAGCACGATCGCTCCGCTTTCCCTTCTGACGGGGCTGCAGGGACTGGGGTGCACCCTCCACTCCCTGCAGCAGCCGTCCCTGTGTGTGGGGAGCCTTGTGTGAGCACCTGCAGGGCTCCCCAGGTCAGGGAAAGGGAGAGTAGGGCGATTGCGCTCTGCTTCTGCTTTCGTGGAGGCAGAGCAGATCGCTCCTCTCTCCCTTTCCCTGACCTGGGGCACCCTGCAGGCACTCGCGCAGGTCTCCCCGCATGCAGGGATGGCTGCTGCAGGGACTGGTTAGTGCATCCCAGTCCCTGCAGTCCCCTGAGCGCAGGATCCCCTGTGATCCTGGGGATCACGTCGCTGCCTTCCCCCTGCCCCTGCTGCCTCCCCCCTGCCCCTGCTGCCCCCCCAGCCCTGCAAAGATTTACTGCAGGTTTCAAACTCCCGGAGAGTTTGAAAACCGCAGACCTAGGGAATAATTAAATGCATATGTTCATTAGTCCCACATACTTTCAATGAATATTTGTTACAACCTTGCTATGTTGTTGTCGAGCATATCCCATTAAACTTCTCAGAATAATGACTGTAAAGGATCAATCCCCTTTTCAATGTTTTAAAGAGAGAGACACACAATTGTATGCATGTATAAAATGCATGCTATGCTCCAGTTACATGAATGGTTATAGTTTACAATTTTGGGGGGGGGGGCATGTGAGCCTAATATGTGGCAGAAGTCCATGCACCATTTGACCATATGATGCAGATTACCAAGGCTGCAATTCTATGCACACTTTCCTGGGAATTAAGCTCATTAAGCCATTTCTGCCCAGTGTTGCATGTACATAACAGGGATGAAATGCGTATACTTGTGGACTGGGCAGAAATGGGTTAAACAAAATGAAATTTACTTCAGAGTAACAGGAAGAACCAGGGTGGTGTAGTGGTTTGGGAGGTGGACTTGGACCTGGAAGATCCAGGTTCAAAACCTTCCTTGGCCATGAAGCTTCCTGGGTGACCTTGGGCTAGTCACTTTCTCTCAACCTCACCTACCTCACAGGGTTGTGAGGACAAAAGGCGGGGAGCAGCTGTGTACATGGAAACGTGAAAAATAAGGATAAAAATAATATTCATGTGATGGTAAGGTCCACTTGCAAAAATCTTCTTCCACGTGTCTTATCTTGTACTTTTTAAGGTGACCAAGTGTTGTCCCTTATTGCCTATCACAAAACAGTTAAACTCTACAGTCAGTGAAACAAATGTTTCATTGCACCAATCCAGATCCCTGTGTGAACTCTAATGCATATCTGGAACTCCTTTGTGCACACTGTTTCCAATGCAATTCAGTAGGGGAAATTTCAATTCCTACATTTCTTTTGTATGCATCAACCTGCCTTCTTTAATCTTGTCTTAGCAGTGTACTCCCAATGAATTGTCACTGTTACTATACCATTATTAAGAAATATGGATACTGAATAATCTTCTAGAGAGAAACCGTACTATGGACAATGCCCAATATGGTTAAATTAAGTGCTGTAACTCATAAGCAATTAGATTTTGTGACATTTTTCTATTGCAAAATAAGACCACCAGTAAAGATGAAAATAGATAAATTTTGAAAATGAGAACGGTAGAAAATTTTCATTGATCTATTTTGGTTGAGTAGAAAACTTTTTAATGGTGTCAGTTTCAGGATCTGCACTATGAATAAGAGATGAGTTATCACCAAGTTTACATGGGTCAGATGTACAATAGACACAGGTCTAAATTGATGGCTTACATTATAATGAGTTATATTACATTTGAGAAGCAATACCTTGGTTTATCCCATGAGGCCGATGACTTTGGCTGTGTGCTCATGTTGAAGTGCTCATTATACCAAGTATTTTTATAGCTTGGCTATGCTGAATGATTTGACGGTCTCCAATCCCGGCGACGTTTGCGAAAGGTGATGAAACCTGAAGGGAAGGGCATCAAATATGGAAATTACATGTGGGAAATTGGTTCATCGTTTAGACTTAAAATTCAGATTGTTTCCTGATGAAAAGAGAGGTTTTAACTAGGTCGGCAGCCTAACCCCCCTAGGCTGCTTTGAAGCTAAGTTCAGTTGCTAATAGAACTTTAAGTTCTACTGTAAAAATGCAAAAGATGCACCTGAAGGATATGGATTCCTTACCTTTTTATCAGGTTCATCTAGGATTCTACTTTGTTGCTAAGGAAATACGCAAAACTTCAGAGAACTTTGTAGTACAAAACTTCAGAAAGATTCTGATCTGGAAATTAAAACCAGTTAAGTCTAAATTGTTATGTTTGTATCACCAACATTTACAGTATTCATTTATTATCCTATGTGTCCTTCATGGAACACAAGATATGCATCAATCCATCCCTTCACATTATCCTTAAAGTAATCCTGTGAAGTAGGTTACACCAGCGGTTCCCAAACTCCTACTTGGACTTTGGGACCACACTAAGTTTTTGCATGGGTGGAGACTAGGGCAGGCAGGAGCACTGCGGCACCACAGTAATCATGGCACCATGAGGACCCAGGGGTTGTAATCATACCTGGGGGTGACTCCAGCCTCGCGGAGAGTCCAGGAGGCCAGCAACCCCCTCTGCGAGTCTCAGTGCTGCTTCTAATCGCTCAGATCTGTAATCTGAGCCCACTTCCAGATTTCATGGCGAGTTGTGGCCTGCCACTTTGGGAAGCACTGGGTTACACTAATAGTGGCTTACTCAGTGTCACCCAGTAAGCTTCAAGGCTGAGAGGGGATTTATACCTGAGTTCACCTCATTCACTTGTTTATCCACTGCACCACACTGGCTCTAGATGGAGGTTAGTCAAACTCCTAAGTATATGTTTCAAAGTGCTTTTCATTCACTTGTATATCCGTGGGCTTAAGAGAAAAAAGACTAAGGACGCAATCCTAACCCCTTATGTCAGTGCTGGAAAGCACTGACATAAGGGCAATGCAGCTCTGAGGTAAGGGAACAAACATTCCCTTACTTTGAGGAGGCCTCTGTGAGTGACACCCAACTGCAGGATGCAGCACACGTCCCATTGGCACCGCTATGCCAGTGCTGGAAAGCACTGACGTAAGGGGTTCGGATTGCACCCTAACAATTATAGGGATTGTTTCATTCAATAGATGACCTTTCTCTCCCTAAAAAAAAATGTATGGTATTCTGCTTCTCGTGTTACACTTGCACTTCATACATGGCCACAGCCCCTTTCCACCAAGGTCTCTTGAACAGTATGAAAACTTCTCTGTGTGACTCAATATGTGATTCTGTCCTGTGTTCCGCAATACTCTAAGTAGTTGACCTATGGCCCAATTCTCTGGGCACTTATGGCAGCAGATATAGCGATCTGTAAGTCACTTTGCGATGGCAAAAACATTGCACCGCTGTCTCGCGCTATGGAGCTGCCAGTGGAAATGGCTGGGGGCTCTGTGCACATGCCAGAACTACCTGTGTGCTCTGCTGGTGCAGTTAATGTGTTGGAGGGGTCAGTTCATGGGTAGCATGTGGAATGCTTGGAACAAGCAGTTGGCCAAACTGGGAGCAGTCCAGGCTGGTTCAGGGTAGTAGTCTTGGTAGTAGTCACACACTGGTTTCTAATCCCCTTTCCCAGCCCAGGCCTTCTCCATTTTTCTCCTCAGAGCTACACCAGCAACATAGCTGTCATAGATCTGAGGAGACCCACTGATGAGTTGGCAGCCAACTGGGAGATAAGAAATGCTTTTACTCACCTTTCGCTGGCCATCTGATTGCCAGCTCACAATAAGAAGCAACAGATGCCCTGTTGGGTGCACTGCTTGCTGTGCACTGGCATGGTTGTATTAAGATTAGGCTGCCCATATATCATAGCATTTATGCTGCTCTATAAGGAGAGGGTGGCTTTAGGAGAAGAGAAACTAGGAGGGGTGGATTGGACTGATTTCTGGAGGAAAACTCCATCACAGTTTACAGGCCATGATGGGTATGTACAGTCTGAGATTAACTGGTCGCTCATCATGAGGACTGGCTAGGAATTTTTTTTTCTGTCATCCAAATTGGCAGTTTTGGCAGTGGATGACAGTTTTTTTCACCTGCCCCAGACTGGTGAGGGAAGGAGGGTGTGTTCAGTAGGTTTCATGCTTTAAGCGTTGGTCACTTGTAAAGTGGCCCAAGTGGAACACAAACCGCAATCCAGTGTTGGGGGGTGCGTGGGTAAATAGAATGCTAGATCCAGGGGAGTGGCAGCGAGAAGCAAGTATCCTGTGATGAAAGTGCTAGAACCACTACACCATCTTGGTTTCCCATTCACAGGGTAACCAAATACAAAGGAGGATAAAGTACCTATACCTTTTAACGATTGTATAGATCAGGGGTCTCCAAACCCCAGCCCGGGGACCAGATGCGACCCACGGCAAGCCTCTATCCAGGCTGCGGCCAACCTCTTGTCTCCTGAAAGCTTCTTGCCCACTCAACTGAACATGACCAGAACTGTGCTCTGATTGTGTCTGGAGGGTGTTCTGAGGGTCAGAGAGGTTGAATGAACGAGCCCATTCATTTGTGTATTCACTCATCTAAGTTCCAGCTTTAATTTATTTATTTAAATTTTATATTTAAATTTTTTCCCGGCCCTCAACACCATGCCAGATATTGAGGCGGTCCTCTGGCCAAAAAGTTTGGAGACCCCTGGTATAGATGATTGAGTTTTGCCAGGTACAGCTTTTTAAATCTTTCCATGATGAGCTGCCAAAATCTTCTTCTACACAATGTTAAAGGTATAGGCACTCTGTCCTCCATTGTGTCCATCACCCTGACCTAGCAGGGTTGTTGTGAGGGAAAGAACTACGTACACCTTGGTGTACACCTATGTACACCTGAGCTCCTTGGAATGAGGGCAGGATAAAAATTTGGGAGAAAAATAAATATAAGAACATAACGTAAGAAGAGCCCCGCTGGATCAGGCCAAAGGTCCATCAAATCCAGTTTCCTGTATCTCACAGTGGCCCACCAAATGCTTCAGGGAACACACAAGACAACATAAACAGATAAGAATAGAAAGGGACAGGTTTGTTATTACAGACTATTAAATAATCTGGATGGTAAGAATTAGGCCTAAAGGATCTCCCTCCTGCCAGTTGTCTTCATGTATCTTTTGTAACCATGTCTGTTGTCAGTTAAATGCAATTTAAGAAGATGTTGAGAGATGGGTTCACATATCTATTGAGTTAAGCTCTGTTGCAAAAGCTGTTTAACAAGGGAGAATTGAGTTTAATAGAGATTTTCCTCCCTCTCTGTTCGCGTCATTTGTCCCCTGAATCCTAGAAAATTACCCATCTGTCAAATTAAATCAATAATATTTGTGGTGTATATGTGAGAGAGAACCCAAGAGTTCTGTGAAAATTGAAAAGCGCAAACTGTAAACACATCTCTCAGCAATCAATGGGTGGAATGCTGCTAAATGTTACTAAAACTCTGTGCTTCCTTCTTTAAATTGAAGGGTTAACCAAGATTCTTACACTCAATGAAACCAAACCAAACTTAGTTCTTATGCTAATGAGCTAAGCTAATTGCAGCTTTCCCTAGATAATCTTGGTGTCAATTATTCATGAACCATTGACAGCTGACATGACATTTCTTAACTGACAGCTTTCAATCCTTTTATTTACAAGTCTGATGTGCTTTAGATGGGGACAGGATCAAGAAGGAAAGTATACAGAAATTTTGAATAAAAAACAATGGAAGTGTCAACACACTGAAATCCTTAGATGATGCCAGACAACGGTATGTATTCATATTTAGTACGTGTGTTTGCATTCACTCATGGTATTTGAGCAAGGATTTCTTCCTCCTGAACTCTTTTCAGGTCTGCAATTGCAAAAAAATCCTAAGATTGTTTGAGCTACATGAACACAGATACTGTCAAAAGCACACAACAGACATGGTTACAAAAGGTACATCAGGACAAACAAGAGGAAGGAGGTTATTCTGGCCTCATTCTTACTACCCAGATTGTTAATGGTCTGTGATGATTGAACTTCCCGTACTTCCGTTACTGTCCCCATCTGTTCTCCCTAAAGGAAAGCCTTTTGTGTGAATGTTCTTTCACATTACAGATATCAAAGTGGTAGTATTATGTGAACTGTCTCCCTGTCTATGTCTTCTGGGAACATTTTAGCCTCGTGCATGCACTGTAACAAAATCTTTATTCCTTCTGTGGGTAGGGGGAAAATAAAACCAAAAAACTTTGTCTGCTAGTCAAGAAAGCAATATATGGTCCAATAGCTTCAGAGCTGGCTACAGGTCTGTCTGTCTGTCTGTCTGTCTGTCTAATCAGTTCAAATCCTCTTGAAATGAATGAGCATGTCTGGGGTTGGAGAGTTTTAATGGAATCTGAAAATCTGATGCCCAGAGTAAGTACAGTTAGTAGGCAGCAAGCAAATTTCAAAAAGTATGCCAAGTATATAAAAGAATATGTATTCTTTTATATAAAGACTGTATAAGCAGTTGCACAAGTAGTTATATCTCTTTTCCTCAATTAGTTAAAGATTGCCTCTCTGGCGAATATATTTGTCTCTCTAACCAGATGTAACTTGAGAAGACTTGATTTATAAGGAGAATCTGTTTGTTGCTGTTTTGTAGTTCTCATACTAGATTTTTTAAAGCTGCGGTTTTCAAACTCGCAGGGAGTTTGAATCCCGCAGTAAGTCTGGGGGGGGGGTCGGCAGGGGCACGATCCCCAGGCACAAGTGCCTGCAGGGCTCCTCGGGTCAGGGAAAGTGACAGTGGGGCAATCGTGCTCCGCTTCCCATTTTGCAGAGGCGGAGCGCAATCGCCCCATTCTCATTTTTCCTGACCCGAGAAGCCCTGCAGTTGCTCGTGCCTGGCTCCCCACAGCCAGGGACGGCTGCTGCAGGGACTGGAGGGTGCACCCCAGTCCCTGAAGCCTGGTCAAAAGGGGAAGAGGAGCAATGGTGCACCGCTTCCGGTTTAGCGGAGTGGGGCGCAATTGCTCCACTGTCACCTTCCCTGACCCGGGGAGCCCTGCCGAAGGTGGTGCAGGGCTCCCTGCACCCCTGGGGGGCTGCAGGGGGCTTGGGCAAGCCTATCAAGCCCCTACAGCCCCCCTGAGCGGCGCAATCCTGGTGATCTTGTCACTGCCTCCTCCCTGCCTCCTGGCTACCTCCGCCCCTTAAGGGGAAAAGGACCAGGACCTTCAGACTGGGGCATCACGACGCCCCAGTTTGAATACCACTTTTTTAAAGGATGGCCTAAGAAACAAATACTCAAGGTATTTTGCAGAGAGAGGGAGGGATAGTACAAGGAAGATTGTACGTATGTCTCTGTCAAGTATAGCATCTTACGGATGGCTATACTCATGCATGTATATAATTTGATGCATGAACTGACTGCACTGAATAGCATTGTGTTTGATGTCACAGGATATGAAAGCTCTGTCTGTCTGTAGCATTAGATATATGATGACTCATTCATACTTGCAAGTGTTATGTGGGATAAGCATGTACTGTATATGTAACTAACCCATAAGACTTGTAAACTAGGTTGACCATCTGCCAATCTCCAGCCATGAAGTATCTTAAAGAGAATCTTTTTTTCAAATGTTTTCAAATGTTTAGAGAGGAGAGATGGTCACCTAGATTTAACAACATAAATAACAATGGCCATGATCTGAAACTCCTAAATCTGTATGAGTAGCAGTGCTATTTTTCAAGAAAAACACATCTTTCTCCTCCCACCAAATATATTATGCGAGGTACATATGTAATGATGTCACAATTTATTTATTTAGCATATGGCATATAATACATGGACTTATGTATCAATTAGACTAAATGAATTGTCAATGTCCAGTTCGTCCAGCCATTCAAGGACAGAGTTACCTTCATTGAAAATGTCAGACCATGGGCCAGTATACGCCCTCAGTTTGCAGCCAGACACAATGTGGTACATGGTTTGGTGGGAGAACCCACAATCACACTGTGGGGTAGATACTAGCCCTCATTTAAACATTGAGTCCTGACTAATACCATGTAGTGTACAGCTCCTGTTCAAAGTTTTCCAGTGCTGGCGAGGTAAGTTGAAACCTGGCACCTTAAGTGCAGGATTATCTATATATCTATCTGTTTCTTGGTGTTCAACTGCCCATTTAGCTTTCCATTGTGCACTGATGTTAAAATTGTTGTGCAGACATTGTGTGAGTGCCAGAGAAGTCTCCCTGGATTCAAGCCTACCAACTGATAGATGAGGAAGATTGGCATGCACTGGTAGAAGTGGGTTGTTGGTGATTTTTCTATATTCTTTCACTAAAGCCTCTTGTCTTTGTAAGGCTGGTGGTGCCATGTGGCTCAAGATGGAGAGCCAACAGACAGGAGTGGGTCTTATACAGCCGCTTAGGATCCTCATGGTTTCATTTAATCTGGCATTGACCTTGCTAGTCTGACAGCTGTTAAGCCATACTGGAGCACAGTATTCTGCTACGGAGTAGATCAATCCTAATGCTGATGTTCTGAGAGTAGTGGCTGAAGCTCCCCATCTTGTTCCTATTAATTTCTGGACTATGTTGTTCCTGGTATTGATTTTTGTGGCTTTGTTCTTGAAGTGTGACTTATAAGACAGAATCTGGTCCAAAGTTACTCCAAGATATTTTGGATGGGGATTGTAAGGGAGTAGGTTGTTATTTAGATAGACCTTTGGAGCTGCATTAGCTAATTTATTGTTAAGGTGGAAGCATGTAGTCACTGTTTTTCCCTGCACTGCTAGAGCCAGGTTGTCGGCATATCCAAATTTACGTCCTCTTGTTACTGGCAAGTCTGAGATGTACAGGTTAAATAGTGTGGGTGCCATTACAGAGCCTTGTGGGAGGCTATTGTTTAGCCTTCTTACTTTACTTGCATTGTCCCCCATTATGATCTGGAAAGATCTGTCACTTAGCATGTTGTTGACTAATCGATACAGTTTTTTACAGGGGATGATGTGACACAATTTATATAGCAGACCCTCCCTCCACACAGTGTCATATGCTGCAGTTAGGTTGCTAAATACAACTGTGGTTTTTAAACCTCGTTGAAAGCCAGTCTCGATATAGCTTGTCAATGTTTCACATTTTCTTAACTCCTACATTAGAAGAAGTGGAGAAATTCAGAAAGCTATGACGTCAGGACTAGATGAATTAAACTAGATGGAATGGAGAAGGACTGGGAAACTGTGTGACTGTGGCCCCAGTCCTAAGTAAGTAGTGTGCTAGTGGAGCGTGCACTCTGCCAGTGCACTAGGCCTTTGCACAGTCGCAAAAGCACCATAAAGTGGTTTGTGATGTGCGGTCCAGGTGCACTGGTAGGAAGGTCAAACTTTTCTGTGGCACCAGTAGACACACAGATGCTCACTGGAGCAGATAAGTCTGCCAAGAGGCCTGGAGAAGGGCAGGGAGTGGTTAGAAAGGGGTGTGGGGAGGGTGGTGACAGAGGCTGGAGTGAGCACATTGGGCCCAAGAAGGGGCAGGATTGGAAGTGCAGGCACATGCCATAACCTATTCCCCTTCCTGGGCCTGATCTACCAACATGGTTCAGTTCGGATATTGCTGGTGCAGGTCCAAATTGACCCACTGCAGCCTCTGGGGCTTACAATAGAGGAAGGGGACAGTTGTTGCCTTACCCCGAAGAGACCTCCAGCAGCAAAAATTCCCCTGCAGGATGCTGCGTAACCTATGCCGACACCACTGCATTGGCACAGAGCAATTTACAGTCCTAAAGCTTGTGGCTCTGTCAGGTGCAGTGGCACCAAAATGGCTCCTGCTCCTTCCAGCGGCAATGCCAAGGCTGCCAGAGGTCTCCACGGGAGACACCCCAAGCCCTGTAATGGTGCTTCTCAAGTCTGCGCCAGCTATTTTGCCAGCACAGGCCTGAGAGACACCTAGTCAGTCCTTCTGGCCTGACACGGAGTTCAACATCCGGAAGAGCAGAGCAATACCAATTCCACCCTCCTCCTACTTGGTTCCTCCCCTGCCTCACCTTTCCCCCACCCCATTCTGCCCACTCGCCACCTCCACCGCCCTGAAACTACCGACTGCAGCTGGTGCTGCTGGAGCACCAAACAACCCTGTGAGACGTGCTGAGACCCAGCGGCCCCTCCTCTCTGGGTGCTGCAGACATGCTTTATGGCACATTTGTAATATCCAGGGTTGGTGCTGGGGCTCAGCAACAGTACGGACAGAGTTCAGGATTGGGCCCTTAGTTAGGATTGGGCTGCCCTATTTTCAGAGGTAGGTGCTTGGTGATCCGTTTGTACCTTATAGACAGAAAGCACGTCACTGTTTTCCCTATTTTTAAAAGCATAATGTATATTTATTTTATCAACACGCAATATAAATAACTGCACTCCATCCATTTGGTCATTTATTAATTGTGAAGGATAAATCCTTTGTCTTCTACACCTCATCATTTACAAAAGCATCAATAAAACCCACACATCTTTGGCTTACAAAGTTGGAATGCAAATCGACATTTGGTTGCACTGAAGAAATTTGGAGTGTATCGATATTTTATGAGTGATGAGCCTGTAGAACTACTGCTTATTATTCAAGGTATATCAATATAAAAAAATATTTATATTCTCTTCACCAGCCCAGACTGAAAAATATAGCAGTAGCTGCAGTTTGCTGAATGTTCTTTGAATAGCATGGAGATGGGTCTGTCAAATCTCATGCAGTCTCTTGGGATGTTTTTTTAATCCCCAATCCTAGAAAGAATGAGAAATTTTGTTACACTACCTATTACATATGGTTGAAATGGAGACATCACCCAAGGTGATAGATAGGGAGATGATTCTCATGGTTTGCATCAATTACTTCAATCCTACTGATATATGTAGGTTTCAGTATGTCTGTTTTGAGCCAAAAACAAGTATTCAGTAGCATTAAAAAAAAATGGTTGGCATTCAGGGATTGAACAGAAACTCATCTGGTCATGTATTCCAAACTTGATGAAACACTATTTTGCCTCCAACGATAGCAGCAATCTCCATTAGAACACAGATTGGATCTGCACATACACTACCACTTCAGCCTCCAGGTGGGAAATCATATTTTAAAATACCCCTCGTAGTAAACTCTGGGAAGTAGGAAACTATAACAGCAGGAGAATATTAGGGTAGGACATATCACTTTAATATGCTACCCATTGAATTGCAAGAATGAATGCTACCCATTCTTTTCAGTGGGGGGGGGGAGACTATTGTTCCATGGTATCCCCACCTGAAATACAGGCGGCCCCCAGTATCTGCGGATCCGGTATCCCTGGGAGGCAGGAATACATTTCTAGTGGTTCCTGGGGGGGGGGGGGGGGTCTGTAGTACCATCCACTTAGGATTGTACCACTCATGTTGCTTGCATACATCAGGCCTCCATAGCAGAATTTGGCCATAAAGTGCCACACTAAACCATGAAGGTTTTTATGGGGTTCTCTTCTTCTTTCCTGAGGATGCCCGAGCTACATTTGTTTAACCTTAACAGAATTGCAACACGTGCTATAACAAGTCCGGCATCATGACAAGGTGTAGTGACATTGCGGAAGATATTACCGAGGAGATAGGGTGTGGTGTCCACAGTGCCCCTTGCTCTAAGTGAATGCAGGATTAAGGCCCAGGTGGTAGCTGGAGGTGTGCTGCACAGCTGCAGCCACTAGAGGCCAAAGGAGATCCCTCAGGATATAAGGAGCACCTGAGATAGAAAGGATTGTGAGTTGTAGGAGGAGTGAATGTGGAGAGGAGAGACTAACTAACTAACTGATTGAACTGACTGACTGGGCTTACTGACTTTGGATTCTGACTTGGCACCTTTGACTGATTGGACTGACTGACTGACTGACCTTGGACTGTGACTTGGCTTACTGACTTTGGACTCTGACTTTTGCATGCTGTACTGGTGAGTCAACCAAGGAAAACTAATCAGCCTTAAGCGGGCACAAGGCCCAGTGGGGAGGAGCTGTGACAAGACACAAGGAATGGTTTAAAAAGATGTAGTAATGTGTTTGGGGAATTCCACAAATGCTTTCTTTTATAATAAAATAACTCACTTCCTTCTCCAGCAATTGCAGTTATACATGAGTACCTCACTTGCTAAGTAAGTTTATTTAAATAGCATGCTCCAGTGCCTCATCAGATGCCTGTAAAAGTAAGGCAAACATTTCCCTTGCCTCTCACCTGTCATGTAAAAAAAATGTGTGTTGCATAGATAGATAGATTATGGCACATTTCTCTCTGTGGACATCCAAGACTTAGCTTACTGTCAGTGGCATCATATAAAGGACTAACAATTCCAACAACTGTAATATGTATACTAATGATGAGATGAATATTCTGGATTATAAGTATATGAGTTTAGTGGATTTACTTATTTTCCAAACCTTTAATTATTTTTCTTCTTTCCATGGAACTGAACTTGTTACAAAACAATGTGTATACAAAGCCAGGGCTGGATTTAGGGTCAGGCTCAGTTGATTCAAATCAAAACTTGATCAGCTGGGTTTAGGCAACACCAGGCATTTCAGGTATTCTTAACATTAAAAGGCTTCTTTGAAATTAGAGGACACTAATCTACTAATTTACCTCTATGTGACATGTGACATGTATAAACACCAGCTAACTGATCCATGCATACAGACTGATTTTTCTTTGACGACAGAGATAAATGATAGAGGGCACAATCCTATGCATGTCTACTCAGAAGTATGTCCTATTGTAAGCCCATAGGGCTTACTCCCAGGAAAGTGTGTATAGGATTGCAGCCAAATACATTATTAAGATCCGGCAGTGAAAAAGGCTAAGAAAGAAAGAAACATACGTTTCTGCATACGTTATTGCATAGCATGGCTGTAAACTGGACCTCCCATACACAATTTCTACTTTTTTGGTCATTCCAATGGCAGGCCCTTTATATTCTTGATACCTAGATTTTATAGGAAAAGTTTAGATCAGTGATTCCCAAAGTCCTCCTTAGGAGGAGGGAACCACCTAAGTGTTTGTGGGAGCAGGGGGATTGCAGCAATGCAATCCCCAGGATTGTGCTGCTCCTGGGAAAAGAAGGGGGTTCTGGCTTACCTGAAACCAGTGATGGGGTGGAGGGGGGGTGCAGTGAGCCCACAGGGCTCCCCAAGCCTGGAAATAAAAGAAAATCTCAATTGGAAATCACTTCCAGTTTTGTAATCGGAAAGCTGAAGTGACTTCCAGTCGTAATTTTGTTTTCCAGGCTTGGGGAGCCCTGCAGAGGTATCTGTGGGCTCCCTGCACCCTCTAGACCCCATCACTTGTTTCAGGTAAGCCAGAACCCCCTTTCTTTTCCCAGTTGCAACATGATGCCAAGGTTTGTGTTGCTTCTGGGGAAAGAGGGAGGGGTTCTGGCTTACCTGAAGCCAGTGACAGGGTCCGGAGGGTGATCCATTGTGATCCAAAGTCCTGAGGTTCATGTTGCTGCAATCCCTCTGCCCCCGCTCCTTAAGAGGCCAGATCTAAGCCCTTCTCTGGCTGGGTCATGGCCCACCAATTTGGGAACCACTGGTTTAGATCATACCAAATATCTGTTATCTTGAATTTTGTGTGAGAAAAAGAGTCAGGTTTTTTTAAAATGTTATATTTCTCTGTGAGCTATTGTTGACCTTTTTTAAAAAAAAAAGAACAAAAGAAGGTAGGATATAAATACTTTTAAGTAATAAAGATGTAAAATAATTTGACAGAGTTTTTCAAAGGAAACTACTATTGTAGGGATTTTGACATTTCCATTCCAAAAGTTATGATATTCTCCTTCTTCTCCATATCAACATATAAAATTCCATCATATGTAGTTGAGTGTTATCTGACATTGTTTCATCACTGGGGAGAGGTCAGAGGTCAGTGTTAAAACACATGCTGTGCGTGCCGAAGCTCTCAGTTTCAATAAATGTCATCTACCGGTAAAGAAGAGAAAAAATAATGTCTGAAATTCTGGGACATTGATATTGACAATATTGGGCTGGAGGGACCAATGGTTTGACTCAGTGCAAGGCAACATTATATGTCCCTATATCAGAAAGTTTCCTTAAATCGCTAAAGTGAAAAACAACCGTTCTGTGAGGTGAGTTGTTTCAAAAACTTTACACAGTGCAATCCTATGCCTGTCTACTTAAAAGTAAGTCCCATTGTGATCAATGGGGGTTACTCCCAGGAAAGTTTGTATAGGAGTGCAGCCTCAGGGCCTTATCTTGAACATCATGTGCTGTCTCACTGCCTGTGTGCAGTGTCTGTAAGGCATGCCTGTGATACTTACCGCCCAGTCAGCGCAGGAGCCAGGCAGTGGAGAGGTGAGTGGGGGCATGGGGAAGGCATTAGCGAGTTGGGGAAAGTGGGGGGAAGACATGGTGGAGAGAAGGAGTGGGGTGGGATGGGGTGTAGATATCAACAGGCCCCGCCGTCATAGCTTCACAACCTGGCAGACCTGGGAGACCCTCAAATCTGTGCTTGCTCGATATCTCCATTACTCCGAGTAGCCCCAGTGGTGCTTCCCAGCCCTTGGGAAGCCATGGTAGCTATTTTGGCACTGCAGAAGCCCCGAGTGCTGGGAAGCACAGGATTGGGCTGCCAGACAGCTGTACTAATTCTCTGTTTATACATAAATACGTGTGTTTTGTTGCATTTTAAACTTTTTCATCCAAAAGTTCAACTGGCAATGATATACTGACATCATCAGGCAAAGGCAAGAATCATTGAGTGGCTCATAATTTGACAGTGGTTAAAAAATTAAGATTATAGTCTTAGATACATTTCCCTGGAAGTTCCATTGAATTTAATGGGATGTACTTCTGAATAGATTTGCATAGAATTGCGCTGGGAGATTCTTTATGTGCATAGCTGAAAGTGACAGTCAATTAATGCTACATACGAACATACATTAATTTTTATTAGAAATTATAATGAAAATATGCCTTGCAATTAATACTGCAAACACCCAGCTCATACCACTATTTATATCTTCTAGAATGTTGTTCATATTTGGTTACAAAAAATTGCCCAAGTCAAGCTTAAGAAATTAACTTTTTTATTCACTTAGAACTTTCTAGGAGTTTGAACTAAAATGTACAACATCACAACATTTTATTCAGTTATATAGAGGCAATATTCTGTCCTTGTAAAGAAGAAGATAAAATATGCACTTACTTTGAAAGGTTTAGGATCCAATTCACTTTATTAGAATATATATATTGAGAACTGTTACTCCAAAGCATACACAATTTAATGCAGCAGAAGGCATTCTATTGATTGCAAGAATTTCCTTGGATATCTTATATATTTACTGTAAACAGCTGTGGCTTGAAGTCATGAGGTCATGTGAGATCCAGGTTTTCTTTTAAAGATAGCATGGAGACTATATTTGCATAAAGTAATAGTAATGAAAATATACTTTATAGGGTATTAACCTTTTACATGCTTGAATGCAAAGCTTGTAGGAAAAGAGTCACTAAAAATGGTCATATTTTGGAGTGAAGTCCCTAAAGCTCTTTGAATAGCTTGTTGTAGAAACAATTATGATTGTCTGGTCTTCCTAGTCATCATCAAGAGCTGTAGATCATCTGCTTGTTATTTATTTTTTTTATCTTACCTGAAGCAATGAAGCAATCAAGACACACTCACATGTTTAGGGTTCATGAAGGGAGCAAAGCAGGCTGGCAAGCTTCAGGGAGAGAGCGCTCACACACCGGAGTTGCACTCACACCCAGCCAGCCTCCTCACCTTCTTTTATTAACCTCCCTCTCCGCCCAGTACAAAGTCCAGTAGGTAAACACTGTTCCTCAGCTACATTCTAGCCTAGTAGAAAGGTCAGTCGGGGAACAATGCAAGTTCCTCAAGGGATTTGGCACTTTGTGGATTCAGCCTGTTTACTCAGTCTGCTTCTGAACTCAGGCATCACCCAGACCGGAGCTTGGGCATCACCTAGTCTGCTTCCTGACTCAGACCTCACCCAGTCTGCCCTGTGACCCAGGCGTCACCCCGGAGTGTGCCCCGAGGGGGTGAGTGTGCTCACTGGCCTTTGTCACGTAAGCACAAAGGGTAAGGTCTGGGTAAGGTCCCCTGATTATTTCCTTCACTTACCTGTTTATCAAAAAAGAGATCTACAGCAGCAATTCTCAACAGGAGCCGTATGGCCCCCTGGGGAGCCCCGACACATTTGAAGGAGGTCACATGCAGAAAACTGTGAGAAGGGGAACCATATGTTTATCTGCTAGGTTTTGTATCCTTGTTTGATAGGGGAGAAGAAACCTGAGAAGAAACCCTGAAACCTGAGAATAACTCCTAAGGGGATGTAGCCAAAAAAACAAACAACAAAGTAAGGTTGAGAATATCCACAGTTTTGTAACATATGATAGTGTCAACATATGGTAGTGCTGAACTATTGAGTACCATATGGAATAAGTAAGGCATGTCTCACAGAAATATGTTTCATAGAATATGATTATGGGTGGAATCCTAACTGTGCCCTGGGCTGGCACAAATCTTTTGCTCCAGCCTGGGAAGGTCGCAAATGTGCCGTAAAGTAAGCCGCACTGGCTCGTGGAGGTACACTGGCCCACGGAAGCCAAATCCAGCCTCCATGGCGGCAGGAGATGGTAGGTCTGTGTCAGCCGAGCTCAACCAGCGCAGAGGTTCTCAGCCAGTGCTCAGCCAGGGAGGAGGTAGGGAGGAGGTGGGGAGGAGGCATTTCGGGGAAGGGGAAGGGGAAGGGTGGGTAGAAGATGGGTCCATGGGCGGGTGGGCAGAGAGTGGCAGGTGGGGCCAGGACCTGGCAGTTATGCTGGATTCTAGCCCCCGTTCCTGAGCAACACAGAGCAGCTCCTGGCTGCGCCATTCTGCTCAGACCTGCATCACCATCAGATGGCGCATATCCAAGTAGACCCATTGGGACTGCTGTGGCTCTCCATGAGGTAAGGGGGAATATTTCCCCTTGCCCCTGGCTGAGCCACAGTCGTCCCCGTACTTGTGCTAGATACATGGCAGTAGCCTGCAGATGCCCAGTTGGAGTAGATAGGTCAGTGGGGGAGGCAGAGCAGGAAAGGATTGGAGGTGGTTCCAGGTGGAAAGCAGGCTGGGCAGTGGCCAGAAAGGGGAGGATCTTGGTAGAAGTCTCATAATACACCAAGATCCTATACCCTTTTTCCTGCCCCAAAACACATCTGACAGCCCAGTCCTAAACTGCCTGGAGCGCAAGGCAGCCATGGCGCCAAAATGGCTGCCGTGTCATTTTCCCTGAGCGGCTCCTCAGGGAAAGGGGACATTTGTAAGGAAAGTAGCCCCACAATGGAACTACTTGACTCTGCGCTGGCTTAGCTGGTGCAAAGTAAAGAAGTGACATGTTGGACCAATATGGCTGATGTGGGGCTCTGAATCCAATGGAGCTGAGCTCTAACAGTCCAGCCCCCTCCTCCCCATCACACCTTCCCCCCACCCACTCCCTGCCATGGAATGCCACTGCCTCCTACTTCACCCCAACTTAACTCTCTGCTGCCCAGCGCTTGCCCGGAGTGCCAGGCAGCACTCCACCAGCTGCCAACAGGCACCAGTCCAGGGCAGGCTCATGCTGAGCCTGCTCTGGTGCTGGGCTGGCACTAACTCCTGTAAGTATGCGTTATGGCATGTTTGTGACAGTGTGCACCAGTGTTGAACTGGTGCACCCTGTTTAGGATTGGGCCCTGAGGCTCTTACCGAGACTTACACCAGAAAAATGGGTCTACGGAGACTAATTGGAGGTCAGACAGCATATGGGGAAGAACAAGTTTTATTTACCTCTCCTGGGCCATCTGGTTGCCCCTCACAGCATGTCATGCACACTCCAGCAGTGGCACTGTGTGCTATGGAAACAGGACTGAGCCATACTTCATGTAATGCTGGCCAGCAGTTTACTTCTCAGCATGATAATACTGAGCATACACACATCCCACTCTCACACAGCACACGACTTCACTCTGCATATTTGCAGATTGTTCAAACTGTCTGTACGCTTTGATTGGAAAACTAAATAGATTAAAAGTGAAGGTGGATGGACTCTTTGACACTTTTTGTTTAAGTATTCTCATCAGAAATTTGTAAAATTCCTTCTTACATGGAGAGGTTACACGATTGCTCATTTGTATGTACATCTGAGTGTCGATCTGATTTATGCCTTCAGTTTTTAATCCAGTAATGCTGCCCCACTGCGCGTTTTGGAAAGGGGTTTCTTTGCCCAGTCCTGCCCCAGCAGAAGGATCTGTTTTCGCACCTGACTGGTGTCTTTAAGTCAACTGGGGGTAAAGCGTGCAAAAATACTGGTTCCTAGCATTCAATCACTGTACTTGGTTTCATTTCATTTATGGGGGGGAGTGCCAGGAGGTGTCATTTATGGGCAGGCTGTATGCGTATAAATCCCGTAATACGTATAGATCTACTTAGCTGCTTTGGGATGAGGTTCTTAAAATATACAGTTTATAATCTAACACTATCAACCCAGTCCTGCGGGCTGCCTGCACTGCAAGAACTCACATTCTGGCAGCCGAACCTGCTTTATGGCAGCACAAGCAGTGAGGAGCTCTGCCAGCCTTGGTAAGATGGCAGGGGAGGCATGCCATGGGCGGGGAGGGGACACACAAGCAGGGGAAGTAACTGGGCTGTTCAGAGGGAAGAGAGAAGGCTGGAGGGGTGGATCTCAAGAGCAAAAGTGGATTCCAGATCCCATCTGCTGAATTCTGGCCTGTGCTGTCTCCTTACTCCCCTTGAAATTACGCTAAGCTGTAAAACTGGCATAGGTCCAAGAAAACCCATAGGCTATCAGGGGGCTATCTGGAGATAAGGAACAAAACTCCTCTAACCTCAAGGAGATCTCCTGCTTCTCCCCCCCCCCCCATAGCATGCAATGCACATCTCCATAGCTGCATCACATAAAATGGTAAGGGATAGGACTGGGCAGTAAGTTAAACATTTCTTCAGACCATAGCAAAGAATAGCCAAAGCAAATTTCACTCTGCTTTGGTTTCCGGCCATTATTCTGTTGATCAGAGAAGCTTGAATGACTTGCAACAGCAGAGCTTTGGGCATCCTACTGAAATCTGCAGTGATGCTCCTGTCTTGTGTTTGATCCAGGATTCAATGAAGAATGGTGACTGAAAAGGTTTTAGTCACTACTATTCACATTTGCAATAAACATAAGGATTCTCAAGTGAATGTATCTTATTTCAACAGAACCTGTTCTAGGTGACAATTTTACATTTGGGATCATTCTGATGGCCTTGCGTTCCCCTTTGCCTCGCCTTTGATGAGAGCCAAGGAACATTTGCTTACTTGCAAGTAAACCTCTCATGTGGCTGTTTCACTTTCCATAGGGCTCAATAGATTTTTCTTGTCAGCTGGGGGGGGGGGGCGGCTTCCTTCTCAAGAGTTTGTTGGGGCTTGCGTTCATTGGATCAGTATCATTCTGGTGGCATTGCGTTCTCTCAGCTCACCCTTCAGAGTGGACCAAGGCATGTTTGCCTCCTCATGAGAAAATGTACACCTGCTGCTGCATTTCATTTTCCCTAGGGCTCAGCACACTTTCCTTGTCAGCTATCAGCTTGTCTGTTTCGCAAGCCTCCGAAAATGGGGTTGCAACCCACTGGTGGGTCCTGCCCCACAGTTTGGGAACCACTGGTCCAATTCATCTCACATCCTAACTTGCCCAGCCAGATATATCCAGGTAGTCTGAAGCAAGGTGTGAAGCAATCGCCCTTCCCCAATGCTGACTTCAGCAACTGGTATTCAATAGCACATTGCTTTTGAACAAGCATTAGGGTTGTTACCTTTAGGTAAGAAACATAATGCAGCAAAAAATTATATCTGTTGCGATGTTGCCTTTCAAAGTCATTGAGTTTCAAAAGCTAGAGTTTGTTTATCAAAATGGGTTAATCCCCAACCAGGTTTTAAATCCTTTTATCGGATTTTTTTTTTAATCTATGAGCTGATTCCCCCCCCCCCGATATTTGGTTTAGGACATTAGGATTTTTGTAACCCCCTGTGAGTAGAGGAAAGCCACATGGCAAGGAATCTTGAAATGATAATAATTGTTAACATTTCCGGGCTATATATGAGAATAAGAATAATTTGTGACACATTTGGCTATAAAAGTCCAGGTCTGGAAAACAAATGTATGATGTATGATTACATATTATTCATCTTTAACAATTATGAAGTATTACTGATAAATATTAAGCACTCAATTACACTCAAAAAGTCATCCTTATCAGTAAAACACACTCGCTGTAGTGGAAAAAAATCCTCAACCTGAAATGAAAAAATAAGAGAATCTCTTTTACAAAATCTTATACATGAAGATCAATGTGGTTTTTTACCGAAAAGACACATGAGTGATAATATTAGAATAGTATTGGATTTGCTGGAATATTATGATAAAAGGATAAACAATTAGCATTGATTTTTTTGGACTTTGAGAAGGCGTTTGACAATTTGAGTTGGACTTTCTTGATTGCTGTCTTAGAGAAGATGAACTTTGGAGAGAACTTTATTCAATGGACAAAGTCAATTTATACATAACAAACTGTGCAGGTAGTGGTAAATGGAGAATTATCAACAATGTTTGAGATTCAAAAGGGAACACGACAAGGATGTCCATTGTCGCCACTTTTATTTATACTTGCCTTAGAAGTGTTATGTAGAGATATTAGACAAGATGAAAGACTACATGGTGCAAAGATTAAAAAATGAATGTTTTAAATTAAGAGCATTTGCAGATGATATGGTTTTGATCTTAGAAAAACTTTTAAAAGACATAGAGTTGTTGATGGTTAAGTTGAAGAAGTTTGAATCATTAGCAGGATTTAAGATAAATAAACAGAAAACTAAAATTTTATCTAAAAATATGAACGAACAAGACCAATCGAAGTTGATGAATAAGACTGGGTTCAAGGTGGAGAAGAAGATTAAGTATTTAGGTATTATTTTGACAAACACGAATTGTATGTTATTTCAAAATAATTATGTTAAAGTTTGGGGTGAAATCAAAAAAGATTTTGCAAGATGGGGAAGGTTGAAATTATATTTTTTGGGAAGAATATCTGTAATTAAAATGAATGTACTACCAAAAATGCTTTTTCTTTTCCAGAATATACCAATATTACTTTCTGATAAACCTTTTAAAGAGTGGCAGAAAGATGTGACAGGTTTTATATGGCAAGGGAAAAAACCAAGAGTGAAATTTAAGATTTTGCAAGATGCAAAAGAAAGAGGAGGTTTAGGACTGCCTGATCTGAAGACTTATTATGCATCATGTTGTTTTCTGTGGCTTAAAGAATGGATATTGCAAAACAAAAAATTGTTGAAGTTAGAAGGATATGATTTAAGATTTGGTTGGCATGGATATCTTTGGTATGATAAGTTGAAAGTGAATATGGAATTCAAGAATCATTATGTTAGACATGCACTGTGGAAGATATGGAATCGTTATAAGAAAAGGTTTTACAACAAAATTCCACTCTTAGCTTCACCACCAGAAGCACATTTTGGTTTGGGAACTGTACCAGGAGATAAATGGTTATTGTATAAGAACTTATTGAAATGTAATTAAGGTCAATGTATTTTGAAGTCTAGAGAGGAATTGATTGTAGAGGGTTTTGACTGCCAATGGTTTATGTATTTACAATTATTAGAAAGATTTAAAATGGATAAAAAATTATATCGTTTTGAAGAGGGAGAGACAATATTGGAGAAACAATTAAGATCAGATGAGCAGGTAATATCTAAAATATATAAATTGCTTTTGAAGTTTGAAACAGAAGATGAACAGGTTAAGGAATGCATGATCCAGTGGGCAAAAAATGTGGGCTATGAACTTTCAATGGACAGATGGGAGAAATTATGGATAAAACAGACAAAATTTACTTTGAATGTTAACATTAAGGAAAATATATATAAGATGATTTATCGTTGGTATGTGACACCAAGTAAATTAGCCAAAATGTATGAAACTATGTACAATAGTTGTTGGAAATGTAAGAAACAAGAGGGAACATTTTACCACATGTGGTGGACGTGTTCAAAAGTTAAAAAATATTGGTCACAAATTCACGCACAGATACAGTTGATCTTAAAAACAAATATACAATTGAAGCCAGAAGTATTTTTATTAGGTATGACAGATGAGTATGTGGAAAGAAAAAATGAAGTTTTATTTTTGTATATGATAAGCACTGCCAGAATACTTTATGCTCAAAATTGGAAGACTATGAATATACCTTCGGTGGAGGAATGGTGGATAAGACTTATGGATTATGCGGAGATGGATAAATTAACAATTTTGGTTAGGGAGAATTCAACAGAAAACTTTTTGAAGAATTGGAGTCCAGTTATTGATTTTTTGAATCAGAGAGAGGATGGGGATTTGAGGTATTTTGGATTTGAAGATTGATTTTGAAGTATTAGTGGTATAGATTAATATTTGTTAATGTTTGGACTGTATGTATTTGGATTATAAGTATGGGAATGTTTTGGCTTCGCTCGTGCTGCTTTATTAGAATTTTGTTTATGTATTTGTTTTTTTCTATTTTATGTTTATTATAGTTAAATAAATAAACAGAAAAAAAAGAAAAAATAAGAGAATCTGTCCTATTATCTCATTTTTTGTTGATTTTTTTTTTTTTTTTTTTCTGGGAAGAAAGTCATTTTGACAGCATGACTTGTATCTTTTGTTTTCAGCTTTTCTTCCCAATCTCAGCAAGCTTCCTGATGCTTCTAGTATAGGAAAAGATGATGGAGAAGCAAGGACGTACAGATACAGGAAATGAGATCATTGGGAATTATGCTAGAATAGACTTTTCATTGCTGGGCCATTCTAGCCAGGAAACAAAGGATACAACTCACATCAGGGTAGGTGGTGGGAGTTGGATTTGGGGGTTCTTCCCCACTAGTCAGTCATCACCACCTGCCTCCAGCTCACTATGGACATGAGCCACATTAATCCACTCTGTACGTTCCTCATTGGACAGTTCTTTTCCCAATCCAGGCACCTGGATTGGGAAATCCAGGTTTATTTAAATCCAATAAATCCAGGTTTTATTTAAAGAGACCTTGCTCTTTCTTTCTGCGGCAACTTTAAATAAAACAGGAAGTCCTGCACTTCCTGTTTTGGGGAAAGAACCATGCAATGAAGAAGGTAAGAATATATATATTTTTTAAAAAAGTTTTTTGAGTATGGCAGATGTGGTGTAAGCAATTGGGGGACAGGACAGAATCACTTGCACCATCCTTGTTCATAGGAACATAGAAGAGTGGTTCCAAAACATTTTAGCACTGGGGCACACTTTTTTGAAACAACACTCTCTCTGGACCCACCTAGGTTTACCAGACTCAAAAAAAGAGCTCTAGAAAGAAATAATATTTATTTATTTGGTTAGTTAGTTAGAAGGAATAATAACCAGAAAAAGACCCTCAAACATTTATCTCCCTGTTTTTACACATCCTTGCAAACTGCAGGAGCTGAGCTCTTCGCAGGGTAATTAGCAGCTACAGTATCTGATTTTTGAATAGGGCTTGAGACAATTAGATATCTTTCCATCACCCTTTGGCGACCCACCAAAAATCAGGCCATGACCCACCAGTGGGTCCTGAGCTAAAGTTTGGGAACCACTAACATAGAACATTATACAGAGTCAGACCATTGGTCCATCCACTTCAGTTCTGTCACAACAGAGGGGGAAGCAGCTTGCCAGGGTTTCAGGCGGAAGTTTTTCTCCCTGTATCTGGAGATTGGGACCTTGTGTGTACCAGCAGGTGCCCTACTACTGAGCTGCTGGCTTCTCCCAAACTCTCATGCAGATGTCTTATGGGGACCTGATTTTTACTTAACTCTCCCATGCCATCTAGTCACCCTCCTCCAGCAGGGCTGCTTAGCATAGGCTGTTGGGAGATAGGATTGGGATGCCTGGCTGCAATTCTAAACATAGTTTCCTGGAAGTAGGCCCGATTGAATACAACTGGACTTATTCTGAGTCGACATGCGTAGGCTAGCACTGGAACATTTCCTTTTGGGAAACACACGTTTTGTCTTTTGGGAATAGAATACAAAGAGAATATACACCAAATGGGGTGTTTGAAATCAAGGTTTCTTGAGAATTTTGCTCATCTTTGAACACTGCCTAGGCAGGCCAGATGGTTATAAGGTACAACAGAGCTTTAATAGCTGTATTGTTTGAAGACAAGATTAAGCAGCATATTGTAAAATATTCATTTTTTAAGATTTTCAGGTCCTGCTTGTAGCAATATTTTCAGATTAAGCAAAATGGTTAAAATATGTTATCCTGTCATTCACAGTGTAATACTTCACTTTGGAAATTAATGTAAATGAGCATAAGGTCATATGAGAAAAAAAGGTGTTTTTTTTCTTCTTCAGCTCTCTTCCATGTCACGTATTTTCTTAAGAGCCTTTTTTAGAATTCAGTTCAATAATATTTGAAGTGCAACAGATGTCACATTCTGATTTCACTGTAATAACATCAATCTTTCAAAGATATGGTATTGGTGCTTTTTCATTTAGATAATGTGCATTTTTCTTTGTTTGAGGCTACAGGCAGAACACACAAAAATTTCCAAATCGCTAGCAAAATGGACACATTACCTGGCTTGCACTCTCCTGATTTTCTCCGGGTTTCTTTTTTCTTTAAGCAGAATTGGGAATATGCTCTTTTTGTAAGTATTCTTGATCATAAAATAAAACAAGTATGGTAGCCCAATCCTATCCAAGCCCCCCTGCCCCATGCACCAATGTGGTGAGGCCAGCATAGGTCACACTACATCCTATGGAGGAAGTTGGAAGGCTAGAGTTCTCTTTGAGTTAAGGGGATGTTTGTCCCATTGCCTGGGGAAAGCCCCAGCTGCTGGAATGGGTCTATGCAGACCTGTGCAGACTAACAGCCCAATCCTGAGCTGCCCAGGGTACGCGGTTGCAGCAGCGCCGAGAACGGCTGCCGACGCATCCTGTGTGCCTCAGCCTGCTGCGGGCGGTGCCTCAGGAGAAGGGGAATTTTGTCCCCTTCTCCCAGGTAAAGGAAGCAGCCCCGCAATGGGGCTACTCACTTTACCGCCAACCTAAAGATCGGCGGTAAGGTAAAGGCATTTGTAGGGCACTGAGCCCTACACGAACAGACAGGATCTGGTGGAGCTGAGCTCCACTGGACCTGCCTCCTGCTTCCCCACTCCCTCCCCTGGCACGCCTTCCACCTGCCCTCTCTCTGTCTCCCGCCTCCCCGTCACGCCTCCCATGAGATAAGTTGAGGGGGCAGTTCATGGGAAGTTCAGGAGCAATTTGGGGGTGGTTCAGTGGAGGTTTGGAGAGGTCAGAAGAGGAGAGTGGGTTGGAGGAGGTGAATCTCAGCAGCAAAGGTGCACACTGAATTCTATTCCCAATTTTCCAACCCACCCACCCACCCTCCATTCCTCTCCCCAGACTAACACCAGCAAAATAGCTGATGTGGGTCCAAGGAGACCCATTGGCAGCTTACCACTTGCTGGCCATTTGATTAACCCCACCATAACTTGCACCACATGCTCAGTCAGCCCAGCTGAATGGCAGAAGATGGTGGTGGGCAGGATTGGACTGAAAAGGATAGAATTGTAACAAAAAGGTGTTTTTTCTCCCATGGTTCATGTAGCAATGTGGTACTCTTAATTTAGTAAAACTATAAGCCTCTGAGTGATATAGGATGAAGTTGTAGAACCTCAACTGTCTGAGCATACTCTTACTTGTTGGCAACCTTCAGTCTCGAGAGACTATGGTATCGCATTCCGAAAGGTGGTTTTGGAACATCATCTAGTGTGTCTGAAAAGGCCAATTCGGGAGTGACAATCCCTTCCACAACGGGAGCAAGTGCAGTCTGTCCCTGGTCTATCTCCCTGGCTATGGGCCTTCCTTCTTTGCCTCTTAGCCTCAGACTGTTGGCCAAGTGTCTCTTCAAACTGGGAAAGGCCATGCTGCACAGCCTGCCTCCAAGCAGGCCACTCAGAGGCCAGGGTTTCCCACTTGTTGAGGTCCACTCCGAAGGCCTTCAGATCCCTCTTGCAGATGTTCTTGTATCGCAGCTGTGGTCTACCTGTAGGGCGCTTTCCTTGCATGAGTTCTCCATAGAGGAGATCCTTTGGGATCCGGCCATCATCCATTCTCACGACATGACCAAGCCAACGCAGGCATCTCTGTTTCAGTAGTGCATACATGCTAGGGATTCCAGCACATTCCAGGACTGTGTTGTTTGGAACTTTGTCCTGCCAGGTGATGCCGAGAATGCGCCAGAGGCAGCGCATGTGGAAAGCGTTCAGTTTCCTCTCCTGTTGTGAGCGAAGAGTCCATGACTCACTGCAGTACAGAAGTGTACGCAGGACGCAAGCTCTGTAGACCTGGATCTTGGTATGTTCTATCAGCTTCTTGTTGGACCAGACTCTCTTTGTAAGTCTGGAAAACGTGGTAGCTGCTTTACCTACGCGTTTGTTTAGTTCGGTATCGAGAGAAAGAGTGTCAGAGATCGTTGAGCCAAGGTACACAAAGTCATGGACAACCTCCAGTTCATGCGCAGAGATTGTAATGCAGGGAGGTGAGTCCACATCCTGAACCACGACCTGTATTTTCTTCAGGCTGATCGTCAGTCCAAAATCTTGGCAGGCCTTGCTAAAATGATCCATGAGCTGCTGGAAATCTTTGGCAGAGTGGGTAGTGACAGCTGCATGGTCGGCAAAGAGGAAGTCACGCAGACATTTCAGCTGGACTTTGGACTTTGTTCTCAGTCTGGAGAGGTTGAAGAGCTTTCCGTCTGATCTGGTCCGGAGATAGATGCCTTCTGTTGCGGTTCCAAAGGCATGCTTCAGCAGGACAGCAAAGAAAATCCCAAACAAGGTTGATGCAAGAACACAGCCCTGCTTCACGCCGCTTCGGATGTCAAAGGGGTCTGATGTGGAGCCATCGAAGACAGCAGTGCCCTTCATGTCCTTGTGGAAGGATCTGATGATGCTGAGGAGCCTGGGTGGACATCCAATCTTGGGGAGAATCTTGAAGAGGCCATCCCTGCTGACCAGGTCGAAGGCCTTCGTGAGATCTATGAAGGCTATAAAGAGTGGCTGTCGCTGTTCCCTGCATTTCTCCTGCAGCTGTCTAAGGGAGAATACCATATCAGTGCATATAAGTGCACTGCAGTGCAGTGCAGATAAGAGCATACTCTTATCCTAATGTTTATTACACATTTTCCTACCAACACTTTTTCAACATAATTGACTAGCGATGGTAGAGATTGGAGAGTAGAGACAGATATAGATTGTTATGATTTTTAGGACACAGGCAAATTCTACCAAATGTTGTGGGCAAGGAGGTAAATGTGTAGAACAATTCTGGTTGCAGCTATGCATTTAGCCTAACATGCACTTTCAGCACAATCCTATGTGTATCTATTCAGAAGTAAGTTCCATTGTGTTCAGTGGGGCTTACTCCCAGGAAAGTGAGTATAGGATTGCAGTCTTTGCTGCAATTGACAGTTGACAGAAGGATTGAGTTAAATGAACTAGTGGCTTGACTTGCATAGGACTGCTTATGCTTTAATTTTAACATGTTGGAATTTTAAACACATCGCAGTGTGTTCTGAATCTTAGCATAGCATTCTTGACATATTCTTTACACAGTATTGCAGTACAGGTAGCTCCTGTTACTCACAAATTCTGAACCAGCGGAGGGTACAGGCTGGCTGATGGGTCCAGTCTGTACCCTCTGGAGGACCTATTGATAACTTTCTGTGGATGCCTCCCTAGCCCTCAGAAGCCTTCTGAGGCCTCCCAAAAGCCAAAAATTGCAACTTCTGGCTCTCAGAGCTCTTCCAGATGTGTTTAGAGAATTGCAGGTGTCCAAATCAGTGAACTTGAACATCCACAGTTTCCAGTATCTGTGGAGGTTCTGGGAACGGAACCCTTGCGACTATTGAGAACCCACCTGAATTTGTTCTTCTGTAATTAAAAATATCTTACTCCCTATTGAACTAACTTTACAAACTTGCAATGATATTTTATTTATTTAGTTCTGTATTTATATTCCACCTTTCTCAAGCTCAGATTTCTCTTCAGATATTACTCAAGGTAGCTTACATATGCAGGCTGTCTTGGACCCAATAAGGGTCTTCACCATATAGTTCTACATATAGAACCCTCCAGTCTCCAGATGTTTTTTTTTTCCTTCAGGTGTAGTCATCTTTTTTTAACTGCCAACACTTGCCTTGAACTTCTGCAGATAGCCATGCCAAGCAGGGGATATATCTTCCTTTTTTTATATACTAATAGCTATTTCTACTGTGCATGCGTGCAGGCAATAAAAAAGCCAATCATTAAGATGATTCATTTTAAAATTGGATCTTCTTTTTTCTCTTCCACTCTTTCAAATGAGACTGGCAGATTGTTGAACATTTATGGGTCAGAACGTTTTATAAGACAACTCCAGTCTGATGTGCTTGCATATAACAATTCATCACAAGCCTCTCCATCTGTAGCAGTTTTATGTTTTGGGACTTAATTTACTGTATAAAATTTTATTTCATAGGGCTTGAACTCCCAACTTCTCACATTAGTTAACTTGAAATGATCTTCCTCTTCATTTTTAATCTTCATATACATTCATTTTCCCTCTGATTAACAGAGTAAACAACCTTTATACTAGGTGATCTTGAAAGGGGATCTAAAGCTCTTCTATGTTCTTATGTTCTGGGAAGGCAATAATGCCGAGTTAGGTGACAAAATTAGAAATACTTTGTGTGTATGTAAAATATCTTTATAAATCAAATAAAAAATAGCAGTGCCATTCTAAACATATTTATTCAGATATAAGTTCTTCTAAATTCAAGAATGTTTTAGTATGGAAGCCTTACAACCCAATCATAGCTAACTCTCCATGCGGCAATGCAGGGGTTCCAACACAAGAGTCCGCTGCATTTCATGGGGGAGTTTTGGCATGTTGAGTCCTCCTTGGGGTAAGGGAACATTTGTTCCCTTGCCCTTGGGAAGGTCCCTGCCAGTCCAGTGGGTTTACTTGGACCTGCTCTAGCTCCATAGCTGGTGCATGTCCATGTGGACACATGAAGGCAGATTGGGCCTGCAAAGGATGTTAGGGTTTGGTGGGCACTGCCGTAGCTGAACCTGCCCCCTTCCTGGGTACCCTTTACCCTGCCCCTGTTGCCTCCCCATTCTGTGCACCTGGCCCCATTTTGCCCCTCCCTGTCTCCCTCCTGACCCCTCCTGGCTCCCTCCCTGGCCCCTCCTGGTCTTACCTGAGGCAGTGGGTGTCCAGCTTCCATCACCATGAGGACCTGGCTGCTCATCACCTCTGGTAGCAGCCAAGCCACACTCTGCATTGCATTTGCAACAGCCAGAAAGCACATTATGTCAGCTGAACACACGTTATCAGGTGTGCTTAGGATCGGGCCATGAATGAGGTCATCAAAATTCCTTGATTTATCAAAAGAGAGAACGAGGCTTTGTTGCCTCATTTGTGGGTGATGCAAATTCAGTGGACCAGACTCAGGTTTAAAGCTACAGCTTATCAACCATCTGTATCTACTCCAAGTTTCAAACACTTAAGTTCAAAAGTTTCTATTATACAGTAAAAGTATCCATTTTAGAAGATCTATCCTTCATCTGAGCAAATTGCATTTAGAGGTGGGTGGATAGCAAACAGCTCACACAGATCAGCTTGGAAGTCACGGTATCTGAGTTTTTCCTGAAGTTATCATGTTTTTTTTCCAAACCATGAAGACTTTGGATGGTTCACCAATCCAATCTGGGATAGCTTTGAGAAGTTCTCCCCTCCCATCCCACAAGATTCCTACCCTGCTCCTCTAGATGGCTAGCAGCTATTCCAGTGGGTCGTGGGGGTGGGTGGGCTCAATGAAGGCTGGAACATGCTGAGCCAAAATGAAGAGTGAGCTGACTCACCAGTGCCCACCCTCAGCCACAAAAAATGCCCAATCAGGTGCTGTAATTCTCCTACCATGTCTCATGTAAGCATGGGGTGGGGGAAAAAGACATCCCCATCAACACAATCATGGGCAAAGGAGCAATATAAATGTAAATAGCAAAAATGTAAAGAGTAATTAGTTGGGTCTTTTATTTTTAAAAACATTAATGTTTCCAAACCTTCCCACAATATTACTTAAAGGTGATCTGTAAAATATATTGAAGCAGACTAGTATTGTAGCTATCTATAGTTGCTTGGTTTGTATTTTTTTTTTCCCTTGTTCTAGCTTGTGTGTCTGTGTTTCAGAAAACATTGTTCCCTTTTTTAAAAACTGGTTTCAGGTCTTGTCCTCTATGTTCCTTCACATCAGGTTAAGCCTCTGGAGCCCACTGCTAATCAATATACCTTCTTCCGAAAAAGTCTACTATCACTTGGGACTCACTTGGCCTGTATAAACTACACAACCACAAGATTGCTACAGAAATTATACAGCAAGTGGCAAAACACAGAAAATTATATGTGAAAGGCAATCTTTTTTTTAATGTCTGAAATATCTTTGAACTTTCTTTCCTGCCCATTGTTGCTTTATAGTTATTTAACTGTAGAAAATAAGGAGAAAGTGGAGGTTTGGCAGGGAGAAAGGGAGGAGATAATTTCTTACATGATTGGTGAGAAGCTTTTTTGAATACTCATTATTGTATACATACAGCATTCCCCAGCATGGCATTCCCAGCATTCCTCAGCATGCCTCCCCAGCATGGAGGCATCACCAGAACTGTATGAAAATTTGGATTGTATCCAAAATATGTAGGAATGAGGTATCAAATTGCCAAGACCTCCTAATGAATTCAATCGCATGCTGAGGTTTGCTCCAATAGCCCGCAGGTCAGGGCCAACATTTTGTGTAGGTGCCCATAAATGTTAAATAATGCTATTATTAAGACATTTGTATGATACAGTGGTGCCTCGCATAACAAATGCCTCGCGCACTGAAAAACTCGCAAAACAAAAGCGTTTTGCGATTTTTGGTGACTCGCACAACAAATTTTTATGACCCGTGCTTTGCAAAACGAATTTTTTTTTTAATGCTTCATGCTAGTTTATGCTCACATTCACCCTAAGGAAGGCGGGGGATCTTCATGCCAGTTTATGCTCACATTCACCCTAAGGAAGGCGGGGGATCTTCATGCCAGTTTATGCTCACATTCACCCTAAGGAAGGCGGGGGATCTTCATGCCCGTTTATGCTCACATTCACCCTAAGGAAGGCGGGGGATCTTCATGCCCGTTTATGCTCACATTCACCCTAAGGAAGGTGGGGGATCTTCATGCCCGTTTATGCTCACATTCACCCTAAGGAAGGCGGGGGATTTTCATGCCAGTTTATGCTCACATTCACCCTAAGGAAGGTGGGGGATCTTCATGCCAGTTTATGCTCACATTCACCCTAAGGAAGGGGGAGGAAGACAGCGAAGAAAGTGATGTCAGTGATTGTGAGCAAATGAGCTTCATAAATTCTGACTCTAGCAATGATGAGTTCTTGGGGTTTCCAGAAAACTAGAGTACTCAAACCTTTAAGTTAATGACCATTTGTCAATGACAGTGATAATGGTTCTTAATGCCACTGTTGACTGCTGTTCACTTTACAAGGAGCGAAAAATACGGTATGCCTTTAAAGAGCACTTAATAAGCACTTTGTAAACCAAATTTGACTTTGTTCTGACTTTTTTTGCCCATAGGAACGCATTAATTAAATTTCAGTGCATTCCTATGGGAAAACGTGCTTCGCAAAACGAAAAACCCGCAAGACGAAAGGACTTGCAGAACGAATTAATTTCGTTATGCGAGGCACCACTGTAAATGCTATAACATTTTAGACAGAACCACCTACATATCTAAATTAACCCTTAGTCACCTGTGTCCACCTTTCTGATGGTACAGCTCACCAAAGATATTTCCAAAGGTGCCATATTTAAATACAAGGAAGCATAAATAGCATTGGGAATTGTTTATTAAACAAGGAGATGGTTGATTTATTTTTTTTATTTTATTTTTTGCCATTAAAGATAGAATATTCTGCTTAGTTAAAAAAAACCAGGAACTATTTTTAACACTGTTTCTACTAGTCACTCTGCTTGCAAAAAGAAACAGAAACACCGACCAGAAAGCAGCAAGATAAGGTATCCAAACTGAACTTCATAGTTTCACAAATATCAGTCAATTTTATGTGCAATTCTCAAGTTTTCCTGCTGGTTTGTGAGTGACAAATAGACAGGGAGCTTCTTCAACCATGAAACTTATGAAAATTCACTGGCTTCATTTCTGAAGCCATGAATTCTGCAGGTTGACAATTGAGTAAGTTGAGAATCATGTATTTTTCTGCTCTGTACCTGTGCTATGACAAATGTTAAGCAAGCCCAGTCCAGAAATATGTATGGAAAACTGGACTGCTAGGGCAATGCTACTGGGCAGCCCAGTCATGAACTGCCTGGAGTGTGGGGCTGCTGTGGCACCGAAAATGGCTGCTGTGGCATCCTGAGAGCTACCGGACAGCTGCTGGTAGCTCTTTGGGGGAATTAGCCCCACAATGGGGCTACTGGATTCTATGGCGACCCTTGGGTCACCATAGAATCATGAGCCTCTAGGTCAGGCAGCAGACCTCACATGGAAGCTCAGGATCTGGTGGAGTGGAGTTGAATCTTTAAAAAGGGAAAGAGGGGGGACCCGGGAAACTATAGGCTGGTCAGCCTAACGTCTATACTGGGTAAGATGGTGGAATGCCTCATCAAAGATAGAATCTCAAAACACATGGATGAACAGGCCTTGCAGAGGGAGAGTCAGCATGGCTTCTGTAAGGGTAAGTCTTGCCTCACAAACCTTATAGAATTCTTTGGAAAGGTCAACAGGCATGTGGATGCAGGAGAACCCGTGTGTAATGGAAGATCAGAAGATCATCAGGTGGATGATGTGGTGTTGACAGCGATTCCCTGTTTTGACAGCTGTTTGACAGCTCTGGGAAGGGCAGGGCTGGCTCCACAGCTGTAATCAATCAAGGCCAATGGAGACCTGGATGGACACCTGAGCTTCATTGGACCTTGATGGGACTTTGCATGGACTCATGGACTGAAGAGATAGCTCAGCTGAGCCTAACTTGGACTTAACAAGGTAGCTCACAGCTGAGCTGAATTTGGACTTAACAAGGGGCTGCAGGATAAAAGGCAGCTTCAGAAGGAGCCAAGGGCTGGCCAAGCAGGACGCTGACCCAGCCGGAAGCCGGACGCTGACCAAGAGGGCTACCTGACCCAGACCTACAGGAAGAGAGGACTGCCAGGACCCTGCTGGAGGAGACACACTGCTGGAGAGGAGGAACTCTACTGCAGAAGACTGGACTGTGTTTTGGAGACGGATTGGACTTGGAGGCTTCAGACGTTACCCCCGGAGTTAAGTGGAGTTTTGGGGAGGGAAAGCCTCTGGACAAGGGGACTTGCAGGGAGTGGCTGTGTTTGTAGCAATAAATTCTTGTTATTTGCTATAGATAAGGAGTTCTGTGTTCATTCCATTGCACACTGCAGCTGTGCTTCTTGGAAAAGGAGGGTGTTAATTAGCCAAAAAGCGGGCATTAAAAGGGAGTTGGGATATTTGGACGGGACAAATTGCCGTGGTCGGCAGGAGTCGAGAATTTGGCAGAACACCGTGGACATTATATATCTGGACTTTCAGAAGGCGCTTGACACGGTCCCTCACCAACAGCTGCTGAAAAATCTCCACAGTCAGGGAATTAGAGGGCAGGTCCTCTCCTGGACTGAGACCTGGTTGAAGACCAGGAAACAGAGAGTGGGTGTCAATGGGCAGTTTTCACAATGGAGAGAGGTGAAAAGCGGTGTGCCCCAAGGATCTGTCCTGGGACCACTGTTTTTCAACCTCTTCATAAATGACCTGGAGACAGGGTTGAGCAGTAAGGTGGCTAAGTTTGCAGACGACACCAAACTTTTCCGAGTGGTGAAGACCAGAAGTGATTGTGAGGAGCTCCAGAAGGATCTCTCCAAACTCTCTGCATGCTGCCTTGGATTTCCATGGAAGAAAGGTGAACTATCAAAGCATCAAGTAAATTAAACAGCTTTTGCCTATGCCAGCGCTCCTGTTTGAGATGGCACTGAGAGAGAGATGGCACTGCCATAAAAAGGGTCTATAGGTCCCTGCCACACACTCAGGTGTCTCACATTGTGCATAGAAAGGAGTCATACTGCTGTGTCTTCTGCACCTATGTGTGCATAATACCAGAGAAAACAAAGGAAAATAAATTGGGACAAACATCACAGCTGACAAGCAGGAACACTTACACGGACGCATGATTCTTTGTCATGATTCAATGATTCTTTCTCTCTTGAATCATGCCATGGATCCTCATATATATGTGTCTCACTAATACATTTTAGACCTTTTCTATTGAAAGCTTCCATTACTGCATGTTTTTGAAAATATAATTATCACACCTTAAAGTAGTTTTGGCACCTTCAGGTTTCACTCATAATGGCTCTTAAGAATACTAATATATGCACATTAGCAAAAAAGAAACTCTAATTTTGCCTATTTTGTCAAAGTGATGAATTAATTTGTGATGGCCTTTTCTGCATTAAATTAATGATTAGTCTTTCACTCAAGAGAAATAGTCTGAATAAGTAATTACACTTTTTAGAAAGAAGTTTCTCATTTCTTTCCATCAGCCATTTTTTCTCCCTTCAACATCCTCTCTCCCTCCACCAATGCAGTCGCACCAAGAAGGTTTCTGCTGCATCCTATGTGGAGGGGGGTGGAATTATTTTCACTTACCTCTCCATAAGCCTCCTACTCGCCAATGCGTACCCTTGGATCTGCACCAGCTCTTTAGCTCCAGCCACCCACACCAGTTGCTATCCTTTCCCAGCTTAGTCACATCCTTAACCCTTCCCCACTCTGCCCTATTCCACCCTTCCCAATGACCTACTTTCAACAGTGGGCACTCCACTTTCAACCACCACATGCAGGGCCACTGTAGCCTCCCTGGTGGTGTCCTGGAAGCATGTGGTTCTGTGTGCTTTCGGAAGGATGTTCAGGATGGCCATAAAGCATACCCCACTGCTGGAAGACTAGAAGCAGCGGGGGGAGGGGTGTAGGATTGGGCCATAAAAATATTATCTGATAGCCAATTCTATGATATGAGAATGAACACATTACTAGATATTAATATGTGAAAAGTTATTCTTCCGAACCCCCCAAAAGTTTGGCCTTTTAAAACAGTTTCATTGTGGTATATGTATTGCATTGACATATTGTCTAGTTGGCAGTTTCAGTGCTTGGCCAGCAGTCCTAGGCACATTTACTACTAGGAAATAAGTCTGATTGAATATAGTGAGTAAAACTTCTTAAGATGGTGCTACATGCCATTCATAAAATGAAAAAGAAAGGAGACCACAGAAGTGCACTAAGAATAGGAACCTGCCTTGTAGTGGGTCAGATTACACAGGCCTACAAAATTGAGGGTCCCAAACTCAAACTCTATGGTGGTTTGATATGAATTTGGGGCGCTGATTCCAAAAATGGCATCCGTTTTGCCCTATCATGTGTATAGTATATACACATGGGGAAGCTGCTTGAACCATTCACTAAAGAGGCTATGCCATGTCTCCAAAACTAGACGTGATAGGGCAAAACGGATGCCATTTTTGGAATCGGTACCCCAAATATACCGAGGAATTGGTGTAACATTTAAGGAAGCAAAATGTGTGTTGGCCTATGTTATAGGTCTGTCTAGTTCAGCATTGGCAGCACTGACCAGCTCTCCAGGTTTTTGGACAAGAAGATTTCTGTGCCCTACGTGGGAATTGAAACCAAGATCTTCTGCATTCAGAGCTTGTGCTGTATCTGAGCTCTGGTCCTTTTCCTGGATCTTACATCATTACTGAAACAAGGGCTTTAACTCTTCAAATCACATGAAAAAGAAAATATCTGGTACAACTTACCAACCTGAACACCACACCACAGGAAGCAGTCTGGGATAGGTGAGAAAATGCTCTGCTAACTTCCAGTCAGGTGGAGAGCAAAACATTCCTACCTGACCCCTGAAGGTAGCCAGCTAAGCTCAGGATATCCCTAGGTTGGATGGGTTGGGTACGACATCACTGGAGCTCTGAATGACAAGCTCAAAGTGGGAACAGCAGAGAAAAGCCATGGGAGCACAGACTTTTACAAATCATCTAATCAGATAAAGGCTCCACCTCTTGTCTCATGTGGGGGTGTGGCTTCATTTCCAAAGGATGATTTTGAGATAACACTGCCTTGCTTCTTCAGTGTCCCTGAAGAATAGTATCCACTTGAAATACAGGTGGGACCTCAGTATCCACTGATTTGGCATCCACTGGTTTCACTCATCACTGATACTGGGGTCCACTAAATGCCTTGTAACAAGGGGGAAGAAAGCACAAAATCCCATTTCCTACCTTCACGCTGTTAAATAATTATAATTTCATTCCATTAGATCTCATTATTCACCCCATCTAGTGGCTAAATGTGGTGTAGCATCTATACCAATGCATCCTGGGGCAGCAATGGAGGAGCAAGAAACCTGGGAGTGGGTCTTTAAAGCTATTTTTCTACTGATTTGGTATCCACTGATTTTTTTTTTTTTAATCCACTTGGAGTTCCAAACCAGAGGCATGGCCTATATCTTGTGTCAAATTATAATAACAAAAATCCAGTACAAATCCGTGGTGGTTCTGTTTCGGAACCCCCTTCACGTACCTGAATCCGTGGATACAGGAGACTCCCCCATCCTTTGGAGGCTCTTCTGAGCCCTGTAGAGGCCGCATATGTCCGCTTGTGGCCTCTGCAGGTCACAGAATGATGATTACAAGTTTAGAAAAGTCATGTCCAGTTTTTCGACAAAACCGAAACAAAACCGAAAGTGACATCTTTATGCCTTTTAAAGGCATTATGAGGGCTGGGGTAGCCACTGAAGCCACCGGGGAAGTTCTATACTTTTTGCAACTGATATAATTTTATTTTCTCATTTTATTTTCTCATGCCCTTTTTTCAGTACCCACAGTTTCTTTCTCACTGCAAAGAAGTGAAAACGATCTCTCCACAGTTGCATAACGTTATCTGATCCTCCTATTCCACACCATCCGCCAGTATTCAAATGAAAGCAAAATATGCAGAGCTTTCCAGAGCTGTTGAAGGATTACAGAGATGAACATGTGGAGGAATGTATGAGCAGCCCACTGATGCTTTGTTTGCCTTGTACCCCATAGGCCAAGACTGTGAGCCTGCAGTAATCAGGCAAATTATACGTAATTCTTATGCATATTCACTTGTGCACACATTATGCCCTATGTATGGCCATTAGTGCATTCCCAAAGCCTGGTACTGCACCCGACTTCTTTAAACTATTACTGAGCCTGTTGCTGTCTGAACTGACCCTCTAAAACAGTGGCTGCTTTCTCTCTGCTTTGATCCCCATTAAACCTTGATTATCATCCACAGCATTTTTTCCTCTGCCACTAGTAATAAGAGTAAGAGGCTCAAACCCATCAGAGATGCATCTCTTGTTTAATGAGTTACTTATAACCTCCAGTTTTCTTTCATTACAAAGGTTCATTGGCATAGATCATTATCAGTCCTGAAACCCTAAAGGCATAGGCTAACAAGAATAAATTGAGTTGCTTAGGGAAAACTTCTTCTCCAAGTATGTTTGATAGTCAATATTGAAAACATAATCTAATAATCTATTATTCCAGAGGGATTTATATTTTAATTGCACTAGGCTAATTAGACATCCCGGTCGAAGAATCTGCATATATTCTCTAATGCTTTCGGTTGTAGAAATAAGGCTGAGAATAAGGCAGCGATATATTAATTTGTCAGGCGCTATGTGTGCTCTTTGTCTTTAAATATTTAATGAAAATGCTTCAAATCCTTTGACTAATTTCATCTTTTAGCTATCGTAAAAGCAGGTCACCCCCGTCTAAGATTGCTGGGAAGAATATGTTAATGCATGTTTCACAATACACTGAGGCCCCAGATTGGAGAAACTCGCCTGGCATGAACCAGGATTTGCTTATTCTTACTCAGGCTTCTTATGTAAACAGCACAGCAAACAGTTATAATGCAGCGGGGGAAAGATAAGAAGCATCTGAGTTTCAGAAGCAACAAGTGGGCCAGTTTTTATTTCTCTTAAAAAAGAGAGCCTTGGATTGTCCCAATTGCACAGAGCTGACTGTATCCACTTCTGAATAGTAGACTTTGTACCAAAGCCGATGGTGATTGCCTGCTAGTGTACTGCAGTGGCTAAGAAACTGAGTAGCAAATCAGGACTTCCATAGTTCAAATCTCTCCCCACCATGAATTCACTTATTGGTCTTGGGCAATCCACTCTCAGATGCAAGAAGGAAAAGTAATATAGGTGGCATAATCCAACTCAGGGGCAGAACTGGTGGCCCACACGCTGCCCTGGCAATGGTAGTCATAAACGTGCCGTAAGGCATATTGCAGCGACTGGGCAAGGAGAGGTGCTGGCAGGGAGGCTAGCACCAGTCAGTACTGGGCCTCTGTGCCAGTAGGAGGAGCATGCAATGGTAAGTCGCCAAATGAGTGGCAGGAAGGTGTTTTGGAGTGGGAGTGGGTGGGGGTAAGGCAGGGAGGGGGCAAAACTGGGCAGGGAAGGGCGGTTCAGGCCTCAGGCCAGAGGCTGCCACTGTATCCTATCCCTCCTGAGCCTGGAGTCCGACGCTGGTCTCTCTGTGCCGGATAAATAACTGGCACAGCTCTGAGTAGACCCATTGGGGCCAATGGGGCTCTACATGGGGTAAGGGAACTGATATTCTTTTACCTCAAGTAGACCTCTGGCTGCTTCTCTTGCTCCGCAGGATACAGCAGCGACCGCCTCAGTGCTGCTGTATTGCTCTGCACCACCAGAGTATAGGACTGGGTCCTTTTTCATCTTAAAGGGTAGGATTACAGCAAGTTAATATATGCGCTGCTTTCTCAATACTTGAAAGTGCTATACAAGTGTTATTGATTTATGAGAACACAAGTAAATGAATACCCATCAAGGCACTCCAGCACAAAACAAGGCCATATTGCTTTCGTCTTCATTTATTTCACTGCACCATGCACGTGGCTTGCTCTTCCACATCTAGTCCATGAACACAGTTTCCAGTTTGCACTTATTTGAATTTGCACACAGGGGCCCAGTTTCAACATATGCATTTCCCTTTCTGGACCAAGATAGGTGCATTCTGTTCTTCCCAGACCTGTTTCAAGGGGGTTTGGCATCTCACCGAATGGAGACAGTGTGTAAAGTTCTATGTCGTATAAAGATAAACTATCCTCAGTTTGAATTTAGAAACATCTTCATCTTGGAAGTCACTGAAAGGCTTTAAAGAAATGAAGAGTTAAGTGCGTCAGACATGAGAAGGGAAAAAATGCCATAGCTTGATGAAGAAGAAATAGCCATGAGTGATGATTAATATGTGAAGTATCATAAGTAAATGAGTGGTCTAATGCCCAGTGATTGAAGCAGGAAAAATAATTGCCTAAAAGCATGGCAATGTTTTAAGTGTAATTGAAATTCTGAAAATCATCACTTTTCTATTAAGAAGTCTCCCATTATTGCTACATATTTTACATTTGTCAAGAAGTGGATACCTTTGCTGATACTATTTAATTTTGTCATTTTTATTATGTGTCCCTTAACATAATGCTTTTTTTAAAAATAAAAGCTCATTTTCTCCCTTTATTTCCTGTCATGTGAGATATACTTTGACATATTCAATTCGTGTAACCTATTCATTATTACCACAACTAGGGATTTTTGTTTTGTTCAGTACTCTGTGTTTTTTAAATCCTCTGTTACTTGCAATTTACTGATTTCTAGAAGAAAAGAATGGATCAATTTTTATGTAGACCAGAGTTTTTCAATGTTTATCCCCTGCTGCACCACTTCGCATGGCCCAAGTACCTCCAGAAGTAACTGGCGATGATGTCATCACCAGTTAAGTATGTACAGATTGGGAGGCCAAAAACAACATGGCAAACACTAGTAAGGGGCTCATGGCAGATGAGAGGTCTTTTTCGAGTGTGCAAAAAGCACATGCTGAAGCCTAGCCAGCCAAAGGCCCAATCCAAAGCTCTGCATGCTGGCTTACGACTGTTGCTGGCTTACCTGCGTGCACTGTTGCAAGCATACCATAAGGAACGTCTGTGACCATTACTGCAGGCCTAGCACTGGAGCTAACCCAGTACAAGCCCATGCTGGGCCAGCTCCGGTGCTGGGCCCATGATCTGCCACCCAGCGGCTCACACAAACTGGCAGACAGCGGAGAGGTGAATGGGGGCATGGGGGAGGCAAGGGGGAGGCAAGGGGGAGGTGTTCCAGGGTGGGAGGAGGTGGGGGAGGGTGGGAAGGAGGCATGCCAGGGAGAGGGACAGGAAGAGCTCAGCTTCACTGGATCCTGAACCCCGTGTTGGGCTGCAAGGCCCGACATGGGACTCCTTGATTCTGCGCTGGTTTGAGAGCCACTGCAGAATCAAGTAGCCCCATTGCGGGGCTACTTCCCTTACCCAGGGGAAGGGGGCAAAGGTCCTTTTCCCTGAAGGACCTGCTGCAGGCTGCCTGGTTGCATGTTAGATGCCATGGTAGCCATTTTGGTGCCACAGCAGCCTCACGCATCGGGCAGCTCAGGATTGAGCTGTCATGCTCCTACTGCTGCTTATCGTGTTGCTGGTCTTGCTAACAGAGACCAGCACTGCATAAAAGAGACTAGCACTGCATAAAATTTTTATTTTAATCTTAAAATGACCATATTTAAAAGACCAAAGAGTAAAAGAAGCCCCAACTGATGGCCACAATTAAAACATTAGGAAGTCATAAGGGCTATTTGGACACCTGTTACAGTCATGATTTTGTTCTAATGCGGCTCTAGAATGTACCGTAGATACCTGCCTATAAAGTGATCTCACAGATAAGATGAGGGCAAGTTTTCAGCCAAAAATCATGGAATGTTCCATAACCCTCTGATAAGTTGGGGTGGTGGTGGTGGCTGGGTATAAAATTTAGGGAATGGTGCCTGTGAGGAAGAATTGCAGCTTGCCTTGGAGCCTGATTGAAAAGGGGAAAAGAATCTGAACTGTGTTACTGTTTTTGAAGACATTAACAAGGTGCTTATGCAGTACTGTGTGCCATTCAATTTGTAGTGTAATGAAACAGCCTGAAGGGAGGAGAGAGGAAGCACTGGGAATTTTTTTAATCTGGAGTTGCATTGGGTTTGTAGATGGCAGGCTTTAAGACTCAGAGGCAGCATTCTAGCCTGCCTTCCTGAATGGCGTGCTGGCTAGTTGCAAAGCCTAGGAGAGGCAGAGAAGAAAGGCATGGCCAGCCAGAGTGAAAGCGTTCTTTAAAAAAATAAAAAATAAAATTCAAGCTGTACTGAGTTTCTCCTGGCTGCTGCAACACCCCTGAACTGCCCTCACCCTCAGATAGGATAAGAAGGCAATCCAGCCTTGATTTTCTGGTATAAATTTCTTGTCTTATAGACGAGTATCTCTTGTCTTATAGACAAGTTTACTTCCCTGCCTGACCTCCATGTTGCAATCAAATATTCAAATGCTTTCCAACAAAAAGCAGTCACAACAAAGTCATTAAGGGGTTAGTTAACTATAGAATTTACATTTTTTTAAATTTTTTTGAAGTTAATTAGTACATAGTAGTTGATTTTTACAAAATAATGTACATTTTCTTGAATGCCGTCTTATTAGATTACAGCTAACTTAATGCAGTCTTCCAACATGGAAAGGTTCCCCAGCTCTGAGGCAGAAAAAACAAACAAGCAAATATACAAGTTCTATAGCGATGTGACCTGTTTTTGCACCTTGACTTTGCAGAGCTTCGCGCTGGGCAAGTGCTTCCATCAGGAAATTGGGATTTATGTTCCTAGAAGTAAGCCTCATTGAACATAATGGGACTTACCTCTAAGTAGACATGAATAGGCTTCCACTGTTAAAGGCTGTTAAAGGCTCAGCATTCCCTGAATCTTGATGTTATTGCGGGTGGGGGCTACAAAATCTTCTTTGCACTGGGTAGTAAATAGTTTAGCTATGCCACCAAAACTGACTGCATGCAAAGGTCCTGCATTCAAACTTTTGTACGCAGTTGATGCTTGTAAAGCTTTCGCCATCTGTGAATGGGATTGAGCCATTACCAGAGATTGGGATGATTTGCAAATGCCCTTTTGAGGACAATTCCTTGGAATGTGCATAGCACTCAACTCACACACAAGACCTTTATTGACATATATAACGGACACAACAACAGTGAATACAGGCCTGTAATAAATGATACAGAGGAATACATGACAACCAAATAAATCAAATATATTTTCCCCTTATAAGACATACTGGCAGTTAGATACCATCTCTTGGTTCTACTTGCCACCATCTGCTGCAGATAAACTACCACCCTCTCGATTATAACACTGGAAACATCATTCAGTAGGCATTGTTTATCACCGCATCATAAATTTTGAAATCTTTTTCAATTCCACAGGTGAGCAATCATTTAATAGAAACTTTATTTTTACCATATCTGGAAGACCCTCCCTATTAACCAGGATGGGCATCAAATAGGTGGAGTGGGCACTGTCATGATGTGGACAGTAGAGGAGTATATGTAAAAGAGATTCAACTGACCCCCCGTTACAAGGGCAAAGGCGATCTTGGTAGGGAATCTTGTGGTATCTCCCAACTGGGAGATATTACCCTTGAGGGAATAACATTGAACCTTGCAGAGTTATGGCACATCATTCTCTGGGGTCTGCCAGTGAGGAGGTTGCCATTTTCCCAAACCAATATGGGATGGAATGATTTAAGGGCGAGCAAACCATCGTTGCCAGTTCACAAAGATTTTGAAATTCAACAAGCAGCAATCTGACTGTGATCCTCCGATAGGCCTCGGAGTATGAACACATGTTCAGATGGTCTAGTGAGATCCCTGTTGCCCTTTGGAGGACAATTCCTTGGAATGTGCATAGCACTCAACTCAATTTCAGATCCAATATGGAGAAGTTTGTGCATCCCTAACACGGTGTAAGTCCCACTGAACTGAGCGAAGCTTACTTCTGAGTCAGCCTGTAAAGGGCTGCTGTCTTAATTGTACACCTCATTTTTATTTATGACTTTGGATGGAACTGGAGTTTCTGTTAGTCAACGTTTTCTTTTCCAAACTATCTGCATCTGGCACCATTAATTAAAGAACAACCAAAGATAGAATGTAAACTTCCTTGTGATATGACAGCTTTTGTATGATTGTATTAAAATTGCCAACTGACACATTTACATCCTCTGCCCAGTTACCCAGCAGGATCAGGTCAGCCATATCTCTGCAGTTGCTACTGTTTTCCCAGTTTGGATCAATCTCGTAAATTGGGACTTGCAAAGGATTTAAAAATTCATGAATAAACCCCCTGTGACTGTCAGTTTGTTGATGAAATTGTGTTTTAATTTAAAGTTCATTTCGTGTACAGCGTCTCACATTAGAAAGTATTGAGGAAGAAGCTATGCATGGCATCCGTTTATGTACTGATTAGATCACAGGTGAAATATAATTATTTTTTTCATAAAGTGCTGAAGTCTTTATTAGTTAGAAAGATGTGCATATTTCCAATTGCATTAGCTAACATTCTTTGAATTATCCTAATGGAGAACAACCAGCACCAAAATATATTGTGCACAGAACAGTGTAATATAGCTTAAAAACAAAACAAAACAAAATTAAATCTCTAGTTTTCCTTCATCAGCAAAAGTAAATATCATCTTTATGGCACAGCCAGGTAAATATCATTTCATTTATCAGAAGAGAGGGGAAAATACACAGTGACCTATTTTCTTTTGCCATTTTATCCAACAGCTGCATTAAATCAAATGGAACATATTAAAACAGCCACAAAAAGCAGATAATAGCTTTTCCCTTATTGCCTCTCTCAGTCTGGTAGTGCTGCAAAAGTTATAAAACTCATTTGTATCAACTCATTACTGTGTCACCTCATTTCATGTCTTTGCTACATAAGTAGCAATAAGCACTGGGGTTAGCACAGATCACTTTGACGTGAATTTTCACAACATCAAGCCACTGAAGATTACCCTCAGTAGATATGGAAATTTAGAAGGGGTACCTTTCTAAGCTCTCACATGTTATTTTCAGCCCAATCCTAACTAAATTCTCCCACGCCAATGCAGTGATGCCGGTGCTGGCTGTACTGCATTCTGTCAATTTGGGGGGAGGGGACATTTGTCCCCTTGCCCCAGGGTAATTTCCAGCAGCTGCAACATAGCATCTTAAACTTTTGTTGGCATCCTTCAGTCTCAGAAGACTATGGTATCACGCTCTGAATGGTGATTCTGGAACAGAGTGTCCTCTCCAGTGCACGAGGCCTGGGTAAAGTAGGTATGGAGGATAGGCTGTTACCTATGCAGCAAATCCCCCCTCTCCACGTCGCTGAAATGGTCCAATGGAAAGGCAGAGGCCAATATGGTTGGTTCCAGCGGTGTTGCAGGAGTTGCCAGAACGTGACTGTGTTCAGCCATGAACTGCCTCAGGGACTCCGGCTCCGGATTTTGCCTCGAGGTTGAGTCCTGAAGCCTTTTCCATAACTGGATGTAGCTACAAGGCAGTGGAGGTTTGGGATCAGAGTTTTCCTTCTCTCAGATGAGCTGCCTTCCCAGGCTATCGAGTCCCATCTACCTGGTGGCTATTTAGTCACCTCTTACGACAAGTACAGCCAAACCGAGGGCCTATTCTTATCCCCAGCCCCCAGGGGAACATCTTAAACTTGCACCAGTGATATCACTGGCACAGGTTCAACTTTATCCATGTCAGCCCATCAAGCTTGGGAAGGGAGATAGGATATGGTGTGTGCCAGAGCTGCTAACGCTGCTCCCTCCCAGGCTCCATCTGATCACTCCATCCTGCTGCCACTCTGTTCCATCTTTTCCCTGCTCTTCTCCACCCCTCCACTGCACTCACCTGCTCCAATGGTGTTACTCCATGCACTAAGGCCAGCTCAAAGGCTCTGGCTTTCCTGCTGGTGCACCTGCCTTTGTGCCACCGCAGAGCACTTACATCTCTTTAGCAATAGTGCAAAGGTTTGGCATGCCAGTGGAGCACACACTCCGCTGGCATGCCTCTTGCATAGTTTTGTTTCCTTCATGTGGTATGAGGTGATAACTCCAGGCAGGTTTTCATGACACCTTCCGGATCATTTGGACTGTCCAGGGCTGATGGAAAATGGCAGAAGCTGTGAGAGTAACAAATTCTTTGTGTCAGATCTGACACCAAGTGCTCCGACTATAAGGGCACCTGCAGAGAGGATTTGTAAAAGGCATGGAAGATTATCCCAGTAAACAACATCACTGGTGGTGTCAGAGGGCAAAGCAGAAGTACTAGACCCAGTACTTGAATTATGCAGGGCAAGCTAAGGTATTATGAATGAAGTCCTCAAGCTTTTGCCAAATCTCTTACAATTTTTTTTTTTAAATAATACCCTCCCCATAGCCTTCTCAAAGTAGAAGTTTTGAGAGCCATCACAAAAGAAAAAGAAAAGCTGGTGTTTTGTACTTCCTCCCCATTCTGTAGTTTAAATATTGATTAGTCAGAACTTTGGGACAACTTTGGTACCTGACACAGGTCATAAAAGAGACGTATGGTGACAACTAGTAATATCATCAAGTGTTTGAACCCTTCAGGACAATGGTCTGAGATACTACAGCCAGCAAGAGTTAAAGAAAGAGGAAGCTCCAGCATTGATCTATCATCTATTCTCAACTGGAGGGAAAATATAATTTTACAAAGCCAGCATATGAATAATTCCATCCATAATGAATACCATAAATGTGTCTTGTAAATTGATTTTGTACTTTAATTTAAAGTAATGGTCTTCAACCTTTTCCATGCCACAACCCAAATAAATAAATAAATAAATAAAACAAGCAAGCAAGCGACTAGGGACCCACTATCGATCCCGCCACCTCCTGTGACCCTGTCTGCCCACCCCTACCCTTATAGCTGCCCACTTCTCACCCCCGCTATGGTCTGCAGCACTGCTCACTGTAGCCAAATATTCTCATTAGAGAGAGTAGACAAATTTACCATGAAGCCTGACACTAGTGAAAGCTATTTTAGCACAATTGCTAAGAATCTGAGCAGGACTATGACACAATCTTCTGATACTTGAAGTGGTACACCAAGATGCCTCCTCTGTACCTGTTGAGTTCTAGTCCAGGGATCATCAACTTTTTTCATTCCAGTAAGTTGCCACAAGCCCACAACTCAGGCTTGGTGACCCCATTGGGCTCACAACCCCAAGGCTGAAGGGCACTGATTTAAAGTACTGTTGTTCCATTTTATGTACGGCATCTAGAGCAGAGGTTCTCAAACTGTGGGTCGTGACCCACTTGGTGGGTCACAATTAAATTTATGGTGGCTCACGATAAGTTGGCAGCCGCCATCTTGAAAAAGGACAAAATGAAGTTGTTGGTGCCATTTTGAAAAAGGGCAGACCTGGGCGATGCCATTTTGAAAAAGGGCAAAGTGACCCAGGTGGAGCCATTTTGAGACAGGGCAAGTAGACCTAGGCGGAGCCATTTTGAGACAGGGCAAACAGATCGTTGGGGAGCTATTATAGGCTTCCAGGTAAAAGTTTGAGTTAACAAACAGAAAGAGTGGCTTGCACATGCACAGGGCAGGCAGCGTGCCATTTTTCCTCTGTGAGTGTGCTGCTGCCCAGCCCAATTCAAAGGAGGGGAGAGGAGAGGAGAGTGTGCTTGGAGATTTTTAGGTGCGTGTTCCCTCATTCTTGGGGGCATGCAGGACCCCTCTGTTTGGCTCCCTTTAACCTTAGGCAGGCGAAAGGGGGAGTGGGAAAGCGCCCTGGAGTGGGGACCATGGGTGGCAGCACCAGAGGCTTCAGCGCCCACACTCTGCTGCCACGCGCTCAGCAAGAGGGAATGTGGAGAGGCCAGGACAAGTGAGCACTCCCAATATAGCTACCCCACTGTTTGGCTCCTTTTAGCAGCTGGGAGGAGAACAGTAGGGCATCCCTATCTTCCCAGCTGTGAGAGGGATGCCCCATGGCCCTGCCCCACACTTCTCTGATGCACACCATTAAAAGTAGTCAAACAGATAAGATATATCTCTCCAAGTGCCTTGGTCATCTCTTCTGCACTGAATATATGTCTGAGAAGCTAGAGAGAGGAGGTTGGACTAGATGACCTTTTAGGTCATTCCATGATTTTGGTGATTATCAGGGTTGTGTGTGAAATGGGCTGAAAGTAAGCACTGAGCATATGTCTGAGAAGCTACAGACAGGGGGTGAACTAGATGACCTCTTATGTCTCTTCCAGTTCCATGATTTTGGTTATCTTTAGGTTTGCATGCGAAATTAACTGAAAGTAAAGTCAGTGTATGTGGCAGAGAAGCATTTGGAATCTTTACTGTAGTTTGTGAAATGGGGTGCATTACTGATGATGGGAATGGTGGTTGCTGTCCTGGCAGCTGAGTGATTTCAAAGCCCACAAGGCTCACTCCTTGCTTGTATCTCTGGTTCAATCTTCAGAGAATTATAGCTCTGCCATGGTCTTTCACCAATTTTGCTTTATTGTTGCCAGCTGACAGTTCTGGCATACGCTTAAAACTTCCTACTTCTTGGTGGTGGTTTTACAGATTCAGGTTGTTAAACTTTCATATTTATTCCTGGAAGCATTAAGATATTCAGTAGAAATGGATAATTGCTTTTTAAATATAAACACCAGACTTTTTCAGAGCACAGAATCATGTCATTAATTTTGCCCTGACTTCCACATTGCCCTATGCCTGCCCAAACACTGTTTCACCTGATGGCATCCATGTCTCTAAAGCACCATGACCCAGGCTAGTTCCAGGGAGTGAGTAATAAGATTTAAGGGCCTTTCCTTTTGGAGAATATCACAAAGCTACATTAAATGATGCCCAACTTAACACAATGGGCAGTAAGAAGGGCTTACTTCTGGTATGGTACAATGGTAGCAGGGGTGGGAAGAATTGGAAGAAGCTTCTGAGCTGGAATATTTTCTCTTGTAATTTACAGTTCGAGTTCCTAGGTAAGAACAGTGATGTCACTTCCTGTTTGATGAAATCACTTCCAGCTCTGATATCACAGTGATGCCACTTCCTGCTTGATGATGTCACTTCCTGCATGACATCACTTCCAGGTTGATGACATCACTTCCGGTGGGTACCAGACAGATTGTCGTTCTCAGAAGTGGGTCCCGGGCTGAAAAGGGTGAGAACCACTGATCTAGAGAATATTGCTTTGAAAGTGTTTAATGCCACAGCAGCAGTCAAATGTCTTGTGTGATTTCCAGAGGCATTGACTGAGCTGGGAAAAAGAGATCTATAAAATGTTAAACTCTGATATATTAAAATGCTGTCTTTTTTTTTTTTTTAACTACCTTCTGGTGCCTGAATGTGAAATAGCAAAGTTTAAGCCTCCTACAGTTACAGAAAATACATTTGCGCAGCAGCCTCACCCATGATTTGATTTGATTAGGACATTTTTTTGTGGTGTATACTTTCCTATCTCCAGTAATATTTGTTCCATAAAACTCTAGAAGAAAATCCATCTTTTAGTTATTGAGGTGGAGATTTTGGTGAAAAGCAGAGAATAAGAGTTCTGGTGTTATTTTACAGCAGGGCTTTAACTTAAAGGTTAACATATTCCATATTGGTATATTCATTTCAAAATATCTATTTTATATTTCACATACTATAGCAATTCAGGAGCAGTCTGATTCAGTTTGTACAGAAGATAGTCAAAGTCCATTCACTTCATTCTGTTCAACTTTTTCCATTGCTTTTGGTAGGTTTTCATTCAGTGCCACATTGCTTCTTAACATAATTTCTTCTTACTCACGTACCCCCCCCCCCAATAAGCATGTGAGATATAGGGCTTGAGTTAACTGAGCCACTTTTAAAAAATGTTATACAAATACCTGCAGCAGGGAAACCTAACTCCAAGCCCCAAATGTGTGGGCCACTATGTTGGGGAACCGTCATAACTATTTGGTTCTCCCAAGTAATCAATGGTTGTTACCAACCTGACTCAAAGCTACCCTCCATCAGAGACAACTAATCACAGTCAACCCCGAAGAATCGAGACAGCTGGACAGTGCCACTTCCCACAGATCAACAAGCCTTATCGTTGTCTTTACATCCAGCCAGTGGGGCTTGCCAGCCAGCCTCACTGAGCCAGACTAGCAACGTGTGAGCAGTCCTGGCTCTCCCACTGACCTTGCTGAACTCAGACTAGACACCAAGCTGTCAACACCTGCCCATTCCATTAACCCACTAGCCCAGTGGTTCTCACACTTTTAGCATCCGGATCCACTTTTTAGAATGAGAATCTGTCAGGACCCACCAGAAGTGATGTCATGACTGGAAGTGAATTCATCAAGCACAAACCTTTTTAACAATCCTAGGTTGCAATCCTACTGATACATACCCAGGAGTAAGCCCCATCATTGTTAAAAGCATATACAGTGTAGTCTGTTAAAAGTACAGATGTGTAACATTTTCCCAAATGCAGTCACATGCGATGATAGCATCAAGTTAATATACTGAAGTCTAAATATTGAAATGAATGGGGACCCACCTGAAATTGGTTTGCGACCTACAGTTTGAGAAACACTGCACTAGCCTGTGCCAATATCTTTTGCTTCAAATGCAGGGCATGAAACAGTGCAACTTTATTTGGGAAGACTGTGTGTGAGTGTGTCTCTTTCACAGACATAATTTGACTTTACTAGAATTTCCAAGGAGTGTTTCCTCTGTAACAGTATTTTCTTTGGGTGAGCTTTCTCATAATTTTGCCCGAGTCCTGCTGCATAAAATAGCACTTACATCACCACTTGTGCTGCCCAGAAACAAAAGATATGCCCCCCTCTGCCCAAATTGCCTTGAAATGCTGCCTGGAGAACAGAAGACCATTTTTTCATGCATCATGCATGCATTTATGGGACTAAATTAAATATAGCCCAAATGAAGGGAATGGTTCTCTCTCTTCTCAGGTATTTCCACAATATTCACAAGCCCGTTTAAATAATTTATTTACCCGCGCGGAGAATACACTGTAGCAAGTGGTTGATTTAAGGCCTATTCAGTTTTATCACTCATAACAGTAATACGGCTTCAAATATAATCCCATGTTTTTACCACATAATAAAAAGTGATAATATATTAATTATAGCTAGATGATTGTGAAACTTCCACAGCTCTTTTTCTAAATATTCAACACCGGTGACATTTTGATTCCTAACACAGATTTATCATTAATGACTTCTTTTCAATGGAACAGATTATATTTGTATCAAAATGAGCTAGGTTTTTTTTTTTAGTAACTTGACTATAATTTACATAAGCAACCTTTCTGGGCATTTATGTATTCATCACATATAAATAAAGGTAGTACTGTTTGAGTTACTTTTTTTTTTTTAATGAAAAGAGGAAGCAATGGAGACCAGAGACAGAGCAGATGTTCACTACTCAGGAGGAGGGAGAGAAATAGAGATGTGTGAGCTGCTCAAATTCTCTGCCACATTAGAAAAACTTGGGTAATCCAATCTGCAATCCAAAAAATGTTTAGCCTGGTCTGTTTAGCCAGGAGAAGAGATGGCTGAGAGAGGATATGATAGCGCTCTTCAAATACCTGAAGAGCTGTCATATGGAAGAAGGAACAAATTCTGTCTCTGAGATAGAACTAGATCCAAATGGTACAAACTGCAAGAAAGGAGATTCTGGTTGAACATCAGGAAGACATTCTTAATGGTAAGGGTAGTTTGGCAGTAGAAGAGATGGTTGAGAGAGATGGTGGATTCTCTCTCACTGGAGAACTTCAAGCAGAGGCTTGACATACTCTAGGACAATGGTTCTCAAACTTTTAGGGAGAGTTACTCCCAAAGTAAGTTTTTGCAGGGGAGGAGCCAGGGCAGTGATGCTATCCCCAGGATAGTTTCACTAAGGGGGGGGGCAAGGAGGGTGCTTTTTACTTACTTTCACTATCCTAGGACTGCTGCAGCCACCAGGAAGCACAGGAGCTCCGTGCAGCCCTCTGCAGGGCTCCCTGATGCTTGGAATGTTGAGGCATAAGCATGTACAAAGCACTTCCTCATTGCATCGCAAAGAGGAAGTGCTTTGCATGTGCTTATATCTCAATATTCCTAGTGTCAGGGAACCCTGCAGAGGGCTGTGCGGGGTTCCCTGCACCTCTTGGAGGCTGCAGCAGCCCTACGTTTTCACTTTCTTTTCTCAGTGGAGTTGGGGGTTTGGAGGTCTTCCCTGGGGATAAAGGCAACAGATTTGCATTGGTAATCCCCTAGAATGCTAGGGGTCCTAAGGCAAAGTCTAACTAGTGCCTCTGTTTAGTACGCTGGTCACTATGGTTGTCACAAGTACTGGATGACAGTACTGGGTGTTTAGAGGGTTGATATTGGTTGGATGCTCAGCCAGTGCCTGACCTGCCTGATCCTGATGCCGTTCTGAAGAAGGAATTCTGATCCTCATTGTTATGAATAGAGAAGCAGGGGGTGATTGATATTCCTGAATCATTCCTATAAACAATAAATGAAAGCTCTGCAATATTCAGTGTAATGGCCATATTATGGTGTGATATATATATGAGAAAATTTTGTAATCACAATACTTTGCAAGTGACAGACTACTTCAGAATTTGTAAGAGATATACTGAGATAAGTATATACTTATCAGATATACTAAGATATACTTATCAGAAGACTACTTGCATTAAATACAGTTAACTCATAGGTTAACGACGGGGATGCGTTCTCCAATCCCCATCGTTAAGTGACGCTGTCGGTAAGCAACCTTGCCTGTTTGAAGCCTCTGGAGCTGAGGGGAGCTTTTGTGAGCCTTGCAGAGGCCGTGCACATCTGCCTGTGGTTTCTGCATGGCTCCGAATGGCTGTTTCAACCAAAAACCCCCACAACTTCCGGTTTACAGAGGGAAACCAGAAGTAACATTTTTAAGCCTTATAAGACTTTCTGAGGCCCAGGGAAGCCCCTGGAGTTCAACCATCATGCGCTTTCACAAAAGTGCCATAACACACTTTATGACAGTGAGAAGACCAAGTGTGCTGGCACGTAGGCCAGAGCCTTCCCTCTGTTGTTGTGGCCACATGGACACCTGCCAGAACAGGTAAGTCCAGTGCAGGGGTGGGAGGAGGGCAGGGGAAAGGTAGCAGTGGGTGGAATGGGGTTGGGGAGGGTGATAACAAGAGGAGGGGTGGGCAGTTCAGTCCTGGGAGGTTGATAAGATTGGCAGCTCTGGTGTGCACTGTATCCTATCTCCCTTTCTGGGCCTGATCCACTGACACAGATCAACTCAAGACTTGCACCACAATATCACTGGTGCAGGTCTAGGTTGACCCATAACAGCTGCTGGGGCTTACCTAGGGGAAAGGCGACAAATGTGCCTTTACCCTGAGGAGACAGACCTTCAGCAGCCAAATCCCCCCTTCCCAAGGATACAGCATAGCTTGCACCAGTGCTGCTGCATCAGCGCACATAAATTTAGTCAGAATTGGACTGCCCATGTTGTATCATTCAGATTGAGAGCTGATTGAAATATGGTGCTCCCCCCCCCCTCAAGTACTTCCTAGTCTTGGCATACCTTTCAACAGGTGGAACATTAAAAGTGTTTTTGCATACAGATCAGTCCTTACGCGTGCAGATCCTGATAAATTCCTGATAAAGCTGAGGGGGGGGGGGATGGAATGCAATCAACATTTTGAATTTATTTGTTGTTTCTATACAAGTATGATTTTGCTCTAAAAGTCCCTGTGCAATAGCCTATTGAAGGAAATGTTGTAAATTAATTCTTATAGCTAGCTAAAATAGAAGCCATTGTAAGTCATTGGTGTATCTGTCTAAATATTATATAGAGGCAAGCTAGAAGCAATGACGCATGGCAAACAGGCTATGGACAAACCAGGCTGACAACTGCCGATCACAGCCTACAAACTGATTATACTGCCTTCTGCCACATATAGATGCTTGCTCAGCTGTGAGTCCACTGGAGCACAAAAATACATTACTGGAATCAGTCATAGAGCGCAAGCTGAAACGGAACAAAAGACTGACAGAAACCACAAGATGATGACTGCATAGGAATTGAGGGGTCAGAGGTATAATGGCTTCCCTTCATGTTCTTTCTTTTAACATGTCACTTTCCAAACTTTTCCATGGTCTTCAAAACTTCATGTGTCAGTAAGACAAGATGGGTTGAACCTTTTCCTCACTCAGGAAATTGCAGAATTTAGATCAAATTTCTTTAAACTTCCTTGCAGATGTTTTATCGGATCAGGTGTCATCTCTCAATAGATTTGCACCAATAATTGCTATGTTCACACTTACACCACTGGGAAGAGAAAGTTTATATTTGTCACATAACTAAGATCTGAGCACTCGGCACCTGGGGAAACATGAAGTGGATTACATTTTCTATTTGATTACAACTAGCATAAAAGTTACAGTATGAAAAAAAAGTCAGTTCACATAAAGTGATTGTGGGACTTCTCTCTTTCATCATATGATGACTTAAACATATACCCAATCTCCAGCTCCATCTATTACATTTTTACTACAAAACTTCTGGGGGGAAAAAAATTGCTCAGGCTTACACTTGGGTGAGTCACCAGAGGAAGCAAATTATTCAGCATGTAGTCAAGGGGTGTGAAACATGTTTCATATAGTGAGCCGAATAGCTGTCATGGCACCTGCTGAGGGCCAGAAGTGACAGCATTAAGGAGAAAGTGATGTCATCAAGCACATGATGGTCAGAAATTATTTCTCACACAGAAACTCATTAGTTGCAAATCACAGAAGACAAAGTGGGCAAATCATGATCATATTTTTAAAATGTGGGGAGACCAATTACCTCATGGGCTGCCCTTTCAGCAGTGCCACTTCTGCCACAGTGTCACTTCACTGCTCACCAGCTGAGAAGCGCTCTGTGAAGTGATGCCTCAGCAGAAGCGGTGCTGCTGAAAGGGTGGTCTGCATGATAACTGGGCTCTCCCAGCACTTTTGCTATGCTTCCTTATCTCACCCCTCTTGGTCTGCCCCTTACTCCTTACCCCTGAGCTTTAGCAGAAGCATCGCTTCTAAAAGGGTGACGCTGGGAGAGCCCAATTATCACAGGAGCCAGATAAAGAGTTTCTGGGAGCTGCATCTGGCCCACAGGCCTTATGTTTTACACCCCTGATGTAGTTGATCTAGTTGTGGACCTACCATTAGGTCCAATGGGGCAAAAGCCCCAGGCATGAGCCACTAGGACCCCATGGAAGCCTCTCTGAGGCTCCCAACGAGGGGGCGGAAACTGTTTTCATAGTTTATAGCATCGGGGAACCTCAGAGAGGCTTTCCCGATGGGTGGAGGTTGTGCTAGTCTCCCTCAGCCTCAGTGAGCGGAGGGGAGCTTTTTGTGTGGGAGGTGTGGCAACAGCCCACGGGGGGTGCCATTGCAAACCTTTTTCCCAGTTGCTGCGCTGAGGAGGTCTGCTGCTGAGTCGATCTGTGATACTTTTTGGCTACATTTGGCAACCTTTCTAGGAATGTGTTTTTGGTCTTACATTTTGGTCTTCCCTTGTCCTGTAACATAGATGAATGATTCTAATTCTGTGTCTGACATCTTTGTTACAGTACAGTGGTGAGGGTTAAAAAAAAAAAGTGACAGAGGTGCCCTTATTTAATAACAGCTATTTTTGTGCCACAGGAGAATATTTGGGTTGTTAACTGCACATATTTTAAATTGCAGGATTAATGTTGTTGTTCATTTCTATGTAAATCAGGCCTCCGATCTCTGTGTGTGACCCTTACTGGCATAATTAAAAAATATGGTTCGTAAGCAATTCATGTATCCTAAAGACTAAACACTTTAGATTTTGCCCCATCAGCAGTCCCTTTGTTGCTAAGTGTCTGAAGCAGAAGAAGGTAAAACAAAGATACCTGCTGATTTATATTCAAGGGTGTCCTATTAACTGCGTCAGTATTTTGATTTAGAAAGATTAGCCCATATAAATAATGCATCAAAAATAGTTGGGCTCTTTTGCATAGGAGACTCTTCCTTGTTTGCCATTTTTTGAGATCTAAAGCACAGTAACGAAGCTGAGAGGAAACGAGTAAGAATTTAGCATTACTACAGCCTCACGTAAGCATACTTGCTTGAAAGGTAGTCGCACTGATCTTTTCAATAAACACGCCAAGGATTGGGATGTAAATGGGATGTAAGGCCCTAAATGGATGCTTAGGATGTTTCAAACCCTATCAAGGGTATGGCAGCAAACTCTGGAGGCAAGTGATCAGAGCTGATGGAGTGTGGAGCCGGTACAAATTACCAGGACCAGTCAGTCTGAAACAGGGCCTGTGGCCTACCTATTTTTGCATACTTTTAGCTGATCCACCTTTGGAGGGTACCCCTCCCAACTGTTTTCACTGGAGCCCAGCCCACTCTTCATGGCCGTCAGTGGCTCATGTAGCACAGACCCCTTGATTGAATGTAGCCATGGAATTGATGCAAGCGGCTAGGGTTTGAGACCTTTCTGTTACTTGTCACCAACGAGTTTGTTTACTCCTCAGGAAGTGGATTTTGTTCACAGGGTCAAATATTCTGTGCCAGCAAAGTGTGGCTATGTATGGAGTTTTCAAAAACCAAAGCCAGGCAAGGATTCTCCTGAACCAGTCTGCTAGACTGGCGGATGGTGGCAGTGATGATTGTTCTGACAAAATAAAAGTGTGGCCTTCCTCTAGCCCTTCAGTATTTGAAGCCACATATCATCAGCCTGCTTCCAAAGTATGATATTGGCCAGCAGAGTGTTTTCCTGGTAGGCATCTAGCATTAAATATGCATGTAATTAAACATCCCACAGGTCACACATCTAAATAAAAGTGATAAAAATGTTGTCGGGGAAAACCTTATTATCAGAAAGAAGCTCTGCTCCCTGGCCCACCTATAAGCAGTTATCATAAACAGGACCTTTTCAGTGGCAGCACCCTACTTCTGGAACTAATTCCCCTGGATTATACATCAGATTCCCTCTTTTACTATTTTCAAAGATATCAATGAGATTAGTGAAACTATCATTTTACACTGTTGATTTTTTGCTGGTTTGTGTGTGTGTTTGTGTGTCCATAGATTCAGGACCTGTGGTTTTACCTCACTGCGGGTTCCACAGAATTACCCAACCCATAATCATCCAAACGTGCCTGGAGCTGTACTCTCTTCACGTTCATAGGCCCTTCTGAGTGCTCACAGCCTCCCCAACCCTCAGGAGGCCTGAGGCCACCAGAAGGCAGAAAATGGGCACTTCCAGTTTTTGGCTGAAAACATGACCTCTCCGGCCCTCAGAAGGCCCTCCAAATGCCACTGGAGCAGAGCTCCAGTCTTGTTCAGAGGGTTAGCATGCCCTGACCTGCGGATTTGATTGTCCTCAGGTTTCGGCATTCACAGCAGTTCCGGGAGCAGAACCCCTGTAGATGCCGAGGCATGACTGTATAATGATATATTGGCTTCAGTACATTTAGCTTATAATTAGCTTGCTTGTGACTGTTTTCAACAGGAAAAGGTAAGATTAAAATCAATTAAACAAGAGCACCAACAGTTCTAGAGATATGGTCAGAAATGACACCAGTAAAATTAGAGTACACAGTTAGGGCCCAATCCTATCCAACTTTCCAGCACCGGTGTAGCCGCAATGCAGCCCCGTGGTAAGGGAACAAATGTTCCCATACCTTGAGGAGACCTCTGTGACTGCCTTCCCACCACAGGATGCAATGCACACCTGATTGGGGGCCCAATCCTATCCAACTTTCCAGCACTGGTGCAGCCACAATGCAGCCCTGAGGTAAAGAACCAAATGTTCCCATACTTTGAGGAGGTCTCTGTGACTGCCTCCCCACCGCAGGATGCAACACACACCCCGTTAGCATAGTTGCACCAACACCGGAAAATTGGATGGGATTGGGCCCTGGCATGGCTAAACTGCTGCTGGAAAATTGGATAGGATTGGGCCTTAAGGGCCGCAATGCAGCCCCAAGATAAGGGAACAAATGTTTCCATACCTTAAGGGGACCTCTGTGATTGCTGCCCCATGACAAGATGCAGTGCATGCCCCATTGGCACAGCAGCACTGGCACTGGAAAATTGGATGGGATTGGGTCCTTAGTTGTTTAAGTTTCATGGTCTAATATTGCTGGATTGAATTCTTAAATTTTATTTACAGTGCCCACAGCTTTTAGAGCATTTATTTAATGATGGTAAACACACATTCTGAAGATTTTTTTTTAGGGGGGGGCACTCTAATGGGGAACAAATTTAAACTGAAATCCTATACACACTTACCTGGAAATAAGCCCCAATGAACATAGTGAAACTTACTTCTGAGTAGACATACATAGGAGTGTGCTGTTATTGTGCAACAATGATAAAGGGGGAAAGAGCTAAACACCTCCACATCCTCTCTGATACTGTTGTCTGCTGTAAATCACTCTTCTAAAATCCAAAGCTGGTGTGCTGTTTTAAAGCAGCTTTGGGGAACTACAGCATGTGTTTGCATGTACTGTGTATTGAACTCTTTCAGGTTGTGTAGCAGAGAATCTAATCCTACTTGATTGGCCCCATTAAAGTGAATTAATTAAACTTCTTTAGATAACTTCAACTTTTAGGAGCGAAAGCCAGAACAGCTGCAATGAAGTTATTTTCTTTTTCTGCCTGCTGCTGTAGTTAAGGAGAGCACCTGGATTTTCAAAAGTCATGCACTGCATGAAATGTGGCAGCACAACACAACTATATATTGTCGTCGCCCAAATCCAGAGATGCCGAAAGCCACCTGAGCTTCACTAATGTGACATATCAATTTCATGTGTGATTTCTCATCTATTACTTGGCTTATGTTTAAGGTGCTAAGATAACCAGGAAGATTCAGATACTATTTCCGAAAGGATGAGACACAACACTACAAAGCACATTCATTTGTATTGCAAAGAATACAGCAGCAGGTGTGGGATGTGAGATAAAAATCCTTGCTATTTTAATGTTGAATTAGTCCAGGGGTCTCTAAACTTTTTGGCTGAAGGGCCGCATCAAATATCTGGCACAGTGTCGAGGACCGGGAAAAAAAATTAAATATAAAATTTAAATATACATTAGAGATGGAACTTAGATGATGAATAAATGAATGGACTCAAATGTCCAGGACTTCTCCAACATGAACACAGCCCAAGAAATAAAGCACACACTTAAATGGACCCCCTTCTCCTCACCCCACAAGCACAACTCTGGTTGTGTTTGGCCAACTGGGCCAGAGGTGCTCAAGGGATCAGAGGCTGGCAGCGGGCTGGATAGAGGCACACCGTGGATAGGGCATCTGGCCCCTGGGCCGGGGTTTGCAGACCCCTGCATTAGTCCATAGAAGTTTCACTGTTCTATGATAGGATCAGATGCATTTCACAGTAAAACATTAATGTGATACAAGAATTAAGACATGGGCAACTTTTGCTGTTGCCAAAACTGTTGTCTCTCTCACACGCACAACCACACGCACGTACATATGTGCAAGCACATGCCTGTGCAGTTCTACCACTGCATGTGGAAGTACATTATCTTGGGTCCATGCTTGTCCAGCCTATAATTAAGACCAAATCAGGGAAATTGAGGCTCGGTAACCAGAGAGAACAACATACAAGGATGTAGTGAATGGGTGTTGTGGGGCCACTGACTGGATAGGTTTTACTGAAAAGATGTAGGAACAAGGAAAAAGGCTATTTTATTTATAAGACCCATTGCTTAGAGTTTTAGTGGTTGTGGGCAGATGCTAATTGGAAATAGTTCTGTTTGGAAAGGTGTGGTTTAAGTGAGAGGCGAAAGACAGAGGGAGGCTACCAGCTGAACAGGTTTCCTCCACTCAAGATGACCTAATGGGGAGTGGAGAAGATTGGTGGGAAGTTTAAAGCAGGCACTGGGGAGGGGGAGGGGTTGAGCAAGACAGGAAAGACCAGGTGTTTAGAATACAGAGTGGGTTTAGGTGGGGAGGAAATGCAAATTTGATTTGTGAACAGCCAGGATCAGCCAAATTGGTTCAGCCAGTTTTACAGAGATAGGATGAGTGGCCAGGAGGCTGGCACTCCTCCCATCAAAAAGGCAAATGATGTCATTCCAGCTGAGAAAGAAAAGCCATTTCTGGTAGAACCTCTCTCTCTCTTTCTGTCTCTCTCATCCTCCAGCCAGCTCCAGGGGGAACTCCCTTGCCTTGCTCAGTATGCAAAGGAAAAAGAGTTAGTAGTTTCATCACTCTGGTAAGATCAGAGAGAATCATACAATGCACAGTTTATTAATCATTAATAAATTGTAAGCTTTTAAGTTGTTTAGGTGTTTGTCTTCTTTTCAGCCATCTCCTTTTCTCCGTGTATATATAAAGTGAATTGAAATTTGCGGGAAGTAGCCCTGAGTGAGCAGCCATGTGTGAGATTCCACAGCACTTCATTGCCATCAGCTGGCCATTTGAATGATTGTAGAAACAACTTTTTTGCCAAATGCAATCCTCTTTGCTGTACTTTTTTTCTTGTTCATTTGATTGTGTTATCTCTTGTCCAGGTCTCTCTTGATTAGGCTGGTGAGCCACAGATCTCACCCCCAGCTGCTCTGGTAGGTTCCAGTCCTGTTGCAGCTTCCAGGAATGCTCTAGAGGCCATTGCCACTCAATTCACAAACCGGAGGGAGCCAGCTGAGGCATTCACACCACAAAGTAGTCTGAGGCAAACATGATCTTCTTTGGGTTCTCAAAGCATATCGTCAAGGAGCAGAATCTTCTTTGGCAGTCCCAGCCCTGGAGTTCTGAAATGCTCTCCTGAGGACTATTCATTTGGCTCCCAGATCCTTTCAGGTAAAGGCACTGTTGTTCTATTGTGCCTTTAGAAGTGAATTCAGGTGAATTCTGCTGGGTTTTTTTAATTGTTATTCATACAATTAGGCCTCCTTCTACCTTTATGCGGTCTTCAAAATCTGCAAATAATTCTGCATAATAAAAACATGTGATTCACCACTAACTTAAAAAAAATGACAACTTTGAAGTGTCTGTTGAACAGTATTGGTTTAATGAGTAGGCCACAATTTTTGCATTGGAATGGAAAAAGTGTTTTTTCCTGTAAATTCAATATCAATTTCAAACAGCATTGTAACACAAAGCATGTTTGATTTTCTTTCTGCAGTGTGACAAATGTGCCTTTAGAGACTAAAGAGGAGAGAAAAGCAGTATATTGCTTAATGCAAAACCAGAGAAGCATCTTTTTCAGCAATTTATAGTGGCACCAATAAAATCTACTGTGTGATACAGCCGTAGATTATACATATGTTCTAATATCTTCTGTGAATCTGCATTTGTTGTGTACTTGCCAAGATCTAGGTTTCATCTGTGGGCTTCCAATTTCTCAGCTGGTTCCTTAATTTAAATTGAAACTAATCCTGTGGAATTCAGCTACTAGAAATGACAGTGCTGAAGCAGAAACATAGTTGTTCTTGGTTGGCTGATCCTGGCTTTTCTTGAACTTAACACCTCTGAGCCTTAAGCTGAAAGACAGGAGTCTGGTTTGTTATCAGATCTTGAGAGGATTCCTTTTTCTTAATTGACTGCCCAACAGGTTTCATGGAAATTTGTTGTACAGGCAATGTAAAATACAGCAGTGGTCACGCTTTACAAACAAAACACATCTGCCCATTCCCCCTGCCCTCCACACATAGGATTTGGGAGTTCCTCTGTCAGGTCCAAGACCAAAGAAATATAGCCCTTGGTTGCCAATGGCTGAAATAATGCAAAGAGGGATTTGTAGTGACAGTATCTTAGGCTTTGTTTTGACAACTGGTCAGTCAAAACCCACAATAGGTCACATCCTGATTCATGGCCCAAACCTATTGAGGTTTCTAGGAAGTCCTGGACTGGCATTGCTGTCATGCACTGTGGGACTGCTGAGCAAATGTCCGGAGGCACCAGGTATGCACCTGTGACTCATGCAGCCCATGCTGGACCAGGGTGGGAAGGGGGAGGAAGAGAGCAGAGGCAAGGACAGTTGGGGGGTATGTTGAGGCTGGGAAGGAGGAAGTATCAGAGGCAGTGATGTGGCTAATATCCTATGGCTTCAATTTGCCTTCCCAGATCCACTTCCCAAAATTGCTGGCACAGGTCCAAGTAGACCAGTTCGGTAGTGAATGCTTACCCCCAGACAAGTATTGGTTGTCGACCCAATGTGCGGCGGCAGTTAAGAAGGCCAATTCTATGCTTGGGATCATTAGGAAAGGTATTGAGAACAAAACGGCTAATATTATAATGCCATTGTACAAATCGATGGTAAGGCCACACCTGGAGTATTGTGTCCAGTTCTGGTCGCCGCATCTCAAAAAAGACATAGTGGAAATGGAAAAGGTGCAAAAGAGAGCGACTAAGATGATTACGGGGCTGGGGCACCTTCCTTATGAGGCAAGGCTACGGCGTTTGGGCCTCTTCAGCCTAGAAAAGAGACGCCTGAGGGGGGACATGATTGAGACATACAAAATTATGCAGGGGATGGACAGAGTGGATAGGGAGATGCTCTTTACACTCTCACATAATACCAGAACCAGGGGACATCCACTAAAATTGAGTGTTGGGCGGGTTAGGACAAACAAAAGAAAATATTTCTTTACTCAGCGTGTGGTCGGTCTGTGGAACTCCTTGCCACAGGATGTGGTGACGGCATCTGGCCTGGATGCCTTTAAAAGGGGATTGGACAAGTTTCTGGAGGAAAAATCCATTACGGGGTACAAGCCATGATGTGTATGCGCAACCTCCTGATTTTAGAAATGGGCTATGTCAGAATGCCAGATGCAAGGGAGGGCACCAGGATGAGGTCTCTTGTTATCTGGTGTGCTCCCTGGGACATTTGGTGGGCCGCTGTGAGATACAGGAAGCTGGACTAGATGGAACTATGGCCTGATCAAGTGGGGCTGTTCTTATGTTATTACAAGGGAAAAAATGTTCCCTTCAAAGGAGACCTCTGGTCTGCCCCACCATAGGATGCAGCATAAGCTCCAGTGGTGTGACTGCTTTGTTGGGCGGGGGGTGCTTTTGATAGGTTTGGGCTGCCAATTAAGGGCCCAATCCTATCCAATTTGACAATGCTGGTGCAACTGTGACAATGGGACATGCACTGAATCTTATGGTGGGGCAGCAGTCACAGAGGCCTCCTTAAGGTTTGGGAACATTTGTTCCTTTACCTTGGGGCTGCATTGTGGTTGCACCAGTGCTGAAAAATTGGATGGGATTGCGCCCTGAATATCCATTTTGCTGATTAGAAGGCAGGGACCTGAGAGATATTAGCACCCAGCATATCTGCTGGATAGTGTAAGGGAGAAAAATGGCATGAGATGGGAGTCCACTATGCTGTAGATCAGTGCTTCTGTTTAATAATAACAGCCAGGCTGTGGCTTCTGTTTAATGAAATCATGTTTCAAATATTGACACCATTCCTAGAATCAAAGCAACTTTTCCTGCAGTCATACAGAGAAGCATTACAGCAGTGACACGCTACACATGCACATCCAAAACCCTAGCTTATTTTGTCGCATAATATTGAAGTAGAGACAACTTCTCCTTCCCATTGGTTGCTGTAAGGTGTAACCACCAGGACAGAACACAGGAATATCCAACTGTAATTTGTCATGTTATATTACTGAAATGCAAAAGATAATTCCAGAATTAATAATACATTACCAGATAAATAGAGCCTGGGTAGAAGCTTGGTGATTTCTTCCCCCTTTGCCAAAAGCTGGTTCATTTCTAAACCTCTTTTATGCAGAAAGTCACCTGTTTTACAGGACTCCAGTCTTCCATAAATATGAGTCGCCAAAAGCCTTATAAATTGTTTACAGTCTGTAGAGTCTTAGTCGTAGAACCCCTAAGGACCCCGCACAAATACTCACAGACTGCAAGAATTGTAAATCATCACTTTACTGGAATAGCACATGAGCCAGCCGGGGAAAAAAAGCCGTCTGCTGCGTTATTTATTTATTTAAGGAAGGCTTTTCTCAGGAGTTTAGCAGCTCATGCAGAAGATCTCTGGGGAGAAATAGAGATATAAGGGTCAAATCCATTAGTCCTTACAATAACTGGAAAATAAATAAGGTAGAACTGGGTAAGAGGTTCAATGAACATCTTGAGGTTGGGAGTGCAGTGTACGTGATCCGAGAGCCTGCTCTATGTGTTCCGTGTGCAAACTCTCCAACTATATGAAGCAGGCTGTTGAGTTTGAGGGAAGTGGAAGGTATGGCAAGTTCAGTCTATCATAAGGGCAAAGGTTACAGACAACTAACTTTTCACTCAGACCGGAATGGAAATGTTTTAAGAGTGCAATCCAAATGGCACTCTGAGCCAGCACAAACCCCCTGCACGGGCTCCTGAATGTTCCAAACATGCTGTATGGCACATTTGTGCTGACTCAGGAGTTGGTTGGGCCAGCGTGGAGGCTTGTGCCAGCCCGGGAGGGCCAGATCTGGACCCTGCACGAGCCCGATGAAGTACATTTATGCTGGGTGGAGCAGGGAATTTAAGAGGGTGGCAGGAGGGCGTTCCAGTGGCGGGGAGGGGGCATTTTTGGGCAGGAAGAGGTAGAATTGGAAAGCAGTTCAGGTTGTTGAGCATGTATGCTTGAATCCTTGCATACCCCATCCATGCGTCTCGCAGACTCCAATCAACCCCTTGAGAAGGGTTTTACACACATGGGGAAGCCAGGCGAATGGCATTGAGCAGGCTCAGGCTTTACATGGGATAGGGGAACATTTGTTCCTTTACCCTGAGCAATCCTTTAGCCTGTTCAGTTTCAACACTGGACACAGCATGGGCCCTGTGGCCCCACTGCAGCAGCACTGAATAGGATCGGGCTGCCCCGATGCTTAAAACGATGGTTTGAACCTATTCATAAAGGGTAAATGGGCCCTAGGGGAAAAATCACCACATTGAACTGGAATGATCAAATATAATTCAATCTCGTTTCAGCAGATGAAACTGTTTAGATATGGTGGAGTGACGGACCTGAACGTGAGGTTGGAGTTTATATTGCAACCTGTCTTGTTGAACAAAAGTGGTTGTTTGATGGGATAAAATAGCTAACTAGTGAGTAGCCCCCAACTGAAATCAGTATTTGGGCTGAAACTAGTATGCGTAGAGCAAGGGGAGGTGAACCTATGAAGAGTGGCAATTTGGAGGTTAAGTGGGATGGGGGTCTTACGAAGGTGATGGTAGCAAGATTCTTTTTTTTATCCGCTAAGCTACTTTGCGATGGCTGCAGACATCAGGGGTGATCTCTGCTCCTGGTGGCTGCTAGTTCTTCCCAAACGCACAGTATGGTGCTACATGGGAGCATTTTGGGGGAGGGGGGGCTGAAGTGGCTGTTGAGAAGACCTCTGCCACTCAGAGCAAAGGGATGCCATCACCAAAAACAGCACCACAACCGAGTGGCATCACTAGGGTTTGTGTCACCCAATGCAGGGGCCAGCATGTCACCCCCCCCCCCGATGGACTTTCTCTCATGCAGTAGGCAGAGCAATGCCCTGGGAAATAGGCATGGTGATGCACCATTGTCCCATCACTGCTGTTTTTTTACAATAACTTTTGCTAGAATAGAGATATTTCAACACAGGGTGTTTCATTGCATTCTGAATGAAATAGCACATTGAATGATACATAGCATGATGGTATTATTAAAAAAAAACAAGATTAAAAAAAATTTCCCAGTAGTGGTGCTACCTCACCCTGTGCGCATGACCTCTTACAGCCCATAAACCCATAGCACTCCAAGCACAAGCTCCAGCTGTTTCCCTTCCAATTTTTCAAAACAATTTGTCACTTTAAAAAAAACAAAAACCCAAAACGCCCTCCCCCTCAACTCACTGCCTGCATATGGGGGACTGGTTTGAAGTGGGGCAATTTTAATCTGCCCTTATTTCCCCTACACACCCCCTTGTATCTGCCTAGCACTGTCATGGTGGAGCGATTACTAGCATTGGCATTTTTTTGCATGCCACAATCTGAATCAAAAATAATTCTGCAGGCTTCTCGAGTTAAGCAAGTCCATTTTTTGAAATGCACACCACAATTCTCAATGTGTGGTGTTTGACTCTCACAATTCATTGAAAGAAGCGGCACTGATCATCTGAGTAGTGAAGCAGGAGAGGACGTTTAATTCAGCCTTTCAACTCACATTCTTCGGGGGCTTTGAACAGAGCTTTCTGTGTGGGATCCTTTGTGTTGGAAAGCAAAACAGATCCACGGGCATGAAGATAGGCAATGGCTGCCACATGATGATACCGGATTAGAGAGGCAGGCGAGTTCAAAGCTTGGCACGTGAAGTGCGCCACTGCAGCCGGCACGATTCAAAAACGTAGTGCTCAGACTGAAAAGCAAAATATTAGAAGTTTACTTGTGGGTTTGTTTTTTTTTTTAATGCGGTTGGCACCTGCTTGCTTCCTGATGGGCTCCAAATGGAACCCTGCGCCGTTTCTCTCTAATCCGTCTTGGAGCTGATAGAGGTGCAAGTCACAAGCCGCAGCTTGCCTGCTGTGCTGCAAGATGACAAAGCTCAATAGTAACAATTATTTCCAAGCCTCCATCTCATCTGTTATGATACCTGTGAAAAGAGTTTTAATGCCATCTGCAATTAAACAGCAGAAAGATATAATCAAGAAGGAAAACCCAAAGAGTGCTTTGGATCAAAAGAATGTATGGTTCTGGTTTCAGTTCTGTATTTTTGGACCTGTGTATAATTCAGGTTGTACTTTAATGCTGAGAACATCCTTTGTCTCTGCAAATGAGAGATAGCTTATTCCGCAAAAGTAACACAGTCATTTCCGCTTCTGCCCATAAAGAAGACAGCAAATAATATATTAATGTTTTGTAGAATAAGTGCCGCAAGCAAATATTACCGTGGTGAAGGTATTTTGCAAATATGCAGTAGCAGCCAGTGTTTTGTGTGAGCTTTTTCCTCCTAAAAAAAGTTCATCAAATTATTTCAAGGAACGCTGATGTAGTGTCTCTCATCAAATGGTCATTATTGTTCCGTGTCTTTGATTAATGCTACAAACCTATACATATGTGTCTGGGAGTGTGTACCATTGAACTCAGTGGGGCGTACTTCTGAGTAGACCCACAAGGGTTTGACTATAAGCTGTGGTTTATTCCACACTCTCTTCCTTGTACAAATATTTCATATTTTTTATCCAAATAAACTAACAGCCAGTGAATCCTCATGTTCCTCCCAGTCACTAATCCCAAACGTTGTTTGAATGTTGCAACTTTGGACTTCATAGGCACCGAGGAGTCAAATATATGGGTATAAGAATTTAGGGTCCAATCCAGCCATTTTCAACCACTGTGCCATGGCACATTGGTGTGCCACAAATGGTCCCCAAGTGTGCCGTGGGAATTTAAGAGAGGGTCACTTATTAGTAGGACCTTTAGGGGATGTGAATCCCTCACTGGCAGCACAGTGTGTCTTGTCAATGGTCCAAAACTGATGGTGTGCCTTGACCATTTTAGTGCCTTGCCAGTGTGCCATGAAATGAAAAAGGTTGGAAATCACTGGTCCAATCCTATTCACCTTTCCAGTGCCAGTGCAGCTATACCAATGGGATATGCACTTCATCCTGCAGAATGAGGGGGAAGTCATGGAGGCCTCCTCATGGTAATGAAAAAAATTTTCCCTTACCTTGGGGCTGCGTCGTGGCTGCATCAGTACAGAAAAGTTGGATTGGACTAGGTTTTAATCTGTTTAAAAAAAAAACAAAAAACAACTCACTAAGGAAAAGATGAGACTGACATATAGACCTCTTGTAATTTAGACCCCCCCCCCCCATAACTTGACTGATACCTTGTTATTGAATGCAATTTGTGCATGCTGAATACTTGTTCCTCCAAGCACCTGGAATATTCATTGCACAAAAAGTATTTCCATGGTTTTTTTCAAGGACTCCACATCTTTATGTATTCTTTTCTGCTCAGTATTACAGCATACAATCATAGTCTTTTGAACTAAGTACTAAATGATAATGAACACTTCAACTTTAAATTTATGTGGAATCAGGAAGAAACAAAAGGGAAAATATAAAATGTTTCCTCAGCACAACTCTGAAAGAGCCCATTGGGTCAAGGTGATGTCACATCTTACAGGTGGATGTCCCAGCTTACAGGTGGATATAGCTGGCCTTGCTGGTCCCATATCTGTATCAACTAATCTATGAAACAAAACAAACAGCCATGTATTAAAGTCACAGTATAATTTTCTTTAGTGCTTTACATTTCATTATACAAGCTCATTTGATTATACAACATTTTTTAAACACAGCTTAATAGAATGAAAGAACCATGTCCAAACATTCTGTGAAATGCAGATAGGAGATATATATTTAGGACATGTAAGCTGCCATGTTGGGAAAGCACACAGAGAGATTGGTTTTGCTAGAACAATGAAATGTTATTTTCACTTCTCTTTGGTAACCTCACCTACAGGTGATAGCCTTAACCAACTTGAAATCAAGACCTCTGCATGGGACGTGTTTCTAGTAGCTATGAGCATTTGATCATTCACAATGAATCTTCCCTTCCTAGCAACTATGCCATGTATACCTACTGTTTTTCTCCATCTCGGGCCTAGAGGTTAGACAATTCTAAATATATCTACTGTAGCTCAAAGGCTTCCTGCAGTCTTCCATTTGCCCAAACTATGCATTATATACAAAAGCACACATGGCTGGAATAAGAGACAGGACTGTTCTCTCCATTGACCCATGCAAGTTTGCACAAAGGTCTTGTAGAAAGGATGAGACAAAGAAAGTTTACTTTTTTCTTGCCATCCATGTGCTAATGTACACACCCACACCATCTCACAAGAATAGGTTCACCCTCATTCCATCCACTTCTGTACTCTTAAGAACATAAGAAGAGCCCTACTGGGTCAGACCAAAGACCCATCTGGTCCAGCTTTCTGTATCTTACAGTGGCTTGCCAGATGCCTCTGGGAGCCCACAAGGAACAAGATACTTGTACTGTATGCTATTGACACTCCCTTGCATCTGGCATTCAGAGATAGCATACCTCTGAAACCAGGAGGTTACGTACAGCCATCATGTCTTCTAAGCTATGATGGACTTTTCCTCCATAAATCTGTCCAAGCCCCTTTTAAAGGCATCTAGAGCAGGTTCTCTCACAAAATCCTTCTTTGTCCCAGTGGCATAGCTAAGGCGGTGCAGGGGGTAGCAGTTGCATCGGGCATCAAGCTTTAGGGGGGCAACAAGCTGAGCTTGACACTAATGACCAAAATTGTGAAAATCTTGGTATGTATGAATAATACCATCATGTTATATATCATTGGAAAGGTAATTTAATACAGAATGCAATGAAGCAAACCTCATTGGAATATGTGTATTCTATCAAAAGTTATGGCCAATTAACCAAGAAGAACACAACTGCCTTATGGAACAAAAAGTGGATTTTCTTAACTCAAAACTGACCTATGAGACTGATTGTTCTGAGAGCCAAAGACATGTTATTATGTTATTGATATGTTGTAATGACATGATATCATGATATAGCATGAAACCAATAAGGTGTTAATATGAGTTAGCTCTCATTTCCATGTATCATAATACATTTACCCCTGCTAACTGGGTAAAAAGGCACTTTTTCAACTGATGCCCCTCATATTTAGCAAGGGGAGAATAACCATCCCTCTTCACCCCAGTACAGTGTCTCGAACCTATCAGGGGAACACTTTTTATTTATTTGCTTAATTAATTTGATTTTGGCTGGGGGCTACAAATCTTCTTTGACCCCAGGTAGCAGATAGATGCCTTAGCTATGCCACTGACTGGGGGGAGGCAGCAGAGCAATTAGGTGGCAAGCTGCTGGGGGGAGAAGGTGGGTTCCTCCCAATCTTCACTTTTTAAAAAGTCTAGGTGTGATGTCACTTCTGGTTGTGACATCACTTCTGGGGCAACATTTTGAGCTTGGCACCGGGCCACACGATCATTAGCTACGCCACTGCTTTGTCCAGTCTTGGATCTCTTCCTTGTGACTGAGGTGTGGCAATAAATGTAAGGATTTGACATCTGGCAGACATTCAGTGGTGAGCACTGCTGCCAATGATTGCCTTAAGGGCAAACTGAGCATGCTAACCAGCAAATCCACTGACTGATATGTGTTTTTCAGCAAATGATGTCTATATAGCACTGTGGGGTGAGGACAAGGAATGGGAAACCTTTTTATCCCCTGGGTGCGTAAGAGTCTCTGCTATGATTAGAGTCCATGGACAAAATTCAGAAATACAGTATAGATAAATACCCACCCCGCAATCAAAACCCAAGGTCAAGCAGATCAATCACGATGCTGTGAAGTATAATAAGAGTGTCTACAACTACTGCAATTTGCAGGAACTGTGAATAGTCTTAACACTCACAATGAATAATAAAACAAACTCAGAGATCATAGTTAACTTGCCTATTTGAATTCACTGTAAAATCTGTTCATGTAAAAACTCAAATCACAGCCTCCTGCAGAAAACCAGTCTTCAGAGAATGGATGTTTACTTGAGGCCTGTCCAGCTCTTGCTGTAAACCTACCTGTAGTAGTAGTCCATTGGGTGCTCTAGCATTGATCATCTATCAGTTATGCACCCAACTGTGTGCCCAACTTCAGATAAGGCACAAACTGGATCAGTTTTTTGTTTGTTTGTTGTTGTTGTTTTTTTTTTTTGGGGGGGGGGGGATTATCCATGAGGAAACTTTGCTTTAAAAACCAGAGATTATGAGCCCAATCCTGAATTCTGAGCACCGGTCCACCACCGGTGCTGAGTGTTGCAAATGTGCCATAAGATATGTCTGTAGCCCTCAGCTCTGGTCCGGCACTGGTGCTAGCTCAGCGCTGGGCTAGTGCTGGTGTACTGCAATTGCTCTGCTGCTCTGTGATCACCACAGGATGGCAGACAGGTAGGTGGGGGTATGGGGGAGATGGGGAGGAGGCGTTCTGGGGCGGAGGAGGGTGGGGAGAGGGTGGGAAGGAGTCATGCGGGAGGGAGTGGGTCGGGAGGGAGGTGGGGCCAGAGAAGCTCTGCTCCTTCGCATCCAGAGCTTCCGTGTCAGGCCAGCAGCCTGGCACAGAGACCTTGATTCTGCACTAGTCCAGTGCCTGCCGCAGAATTGAGTAGTCCCATTGTGGGACTGCTTGCCTTACCTGGGGAAAGGAGACAAAAGTCCCCTTCCCCCAAGGGGCCGGCAGTGGCTGCCCTTTTGCATGTAGGATGCCACGGCAGCCATTTTGGTGCTGCGGAAGTCCCGGCACAATGGGCAGCTCAGGATGGGGCTGCCTGTCTCTAGCCCAACCTGTGAGAGCTGTGAGAGGATGCAACAAGTTGTTAATTCATTCTATACCTCAAAGAATGAAAATGTACGTATGTTAATGTTCAGTAGTGAAAATGTTTGGTCATAAATGTAAGTACTGTCCAATGGGGGGGGGGGGAAGCATGTGTTCTTTCCTTTGAATTTAGATATGTGTGTGAGTAGGAGCAGATTAACTTTAAATTAGCATACATGCAAATCATCTGAAGTTTCAAAAGTGCTCAATTGGCTAGCTAAACTGAATTATTTCAACGCCCAATCCTATGCAGTCCAAGCATTGTGCAGTACGGTGGCATCAAAATGGGTGCTACTGTATCCTGTGGAGCCAGAGCAGCAGCTGGAGGTCTCCTTAGGGTAAGGAAACTTCAGTTCCCTTATCCTGTGCAGAGCTCTTGTGGTCGCAATGGGTCTACCCAGAGCTGTGCTCTTTATTTAGTGGGCCCGGAACTATGGACACCCATGTTGGGCTTTGAGTCTTGGTAGGTTGGCAACCTTCAGTCTCGAAAGACTATGGTATAAGCCTACAGCACCTGGTATTCCCAGGCGGTCTCCCATCCAAGTACTAACCAGGCCTGACCCTGCTTAGCTTCCGAGATCAGACAAGATCAGGCATCTGCAGGGTAACAGTTGGGGCGATAAGATCCAGCAGCAGTTTCTAACACTGTCTGGTCTCCTCCAGTGCCCAATCTGCTGTCCAGCTGACGTGTCCTCTGCCCAGTTTTACCCCCTGCCCAGAAAATACATCCCCGCCACTTGGCAGGGTAATACCATGCTCCAGTCTCACTGCTCCGGCCACCGACAGGGAAGCCCAGAGCTGAGTGGCACAAGCCACCTCACTGGTGCTGTTCATCTGGTTGCTGCCAACACATGCTTTATGGCATATTTGTGACGGCCATTGCCTGGGCAGCATACAAGTGGGCAGCACTGCCTGAGCTCAGGATTGGGCTGTAAAATTGCTTAACTGGGACCAAATTTGGATATGTGGGGTTTCCTTCATTCTCTGTTGCACTTACCCTTTACTCGGTTGTCAACATAGCAAGTATATTTCTACTATGAAAGACCTCTTATGAATTCTATCAATCATACTGAATTTGGTTGCAGATTGTAGAGCGCTTAGCTTCAGATTTCATTAGTAATTTATTTTTGAATCTTAATTAGAAGGAGTGGGTTGAAATTAGTGTAATACCATGGAACATTTTTGGTCGAAATGGTTGCTACAAAATACCTGTGCATAGGATAGATCCTGAAGGAAGTTTAATAAGCTGGCAGAGTCAAGGGCTCTAATTAAAGGAATGGTGCCCAAGTCCTCTGCTGACTGATGCAGCAATTTTCTCTGTACCCAATGGGCAAAGATGACTGTCTGTATGTCTATTTACAAAGATGTGACAGCACAATTTTCCAAGCAAGGACTTTGGGGCCTCATAAACAGAGGAAAGTTTTTCCCAAGACTCTTCTTGTTCATATTAAGATTAAGAAAAATGATTGCTGGCTAACACCCTCCTAACACTAAGAGCCCAATCCTTTTCATTCCTCCTCCACCACTAATGCAGCAGTGCCAAAAAGGTCACCTCTGCATCCTGGGGGGGGGGCAGTTACAGAGGTCTCCTCTGGATAAGAGAACGCTAGTTCCCTTACTTAGGGGTAAGCCTCCATGGCATGGGGATCTACTCCCCATCACTAAGAGCCCAATCCTATCCATTCTCCCGAATGCAGCTGTGCTAGAAGAAACACTGCTGCATCCTGCAGGGGGAAGGGGCAGTTACAGAAGTCTCTTTTCAGTAAAAGATCATTCATTCCCTTACCCAAGGGTAAGACTCTGTGGTGTGGGGATCTACTTGGACCTATGCCAGCAAAATCACCAGCACAAGGCCACAATAACCTGGATGGTGTATCGGCCCTGGAAGGGGATTAGAGTTCAGCAACCACTATTGCCACCAAACCTTTGTGGACCCAATCTACCCTTCCCTGCCCTATCACTGCCCCATTCCTCTCTTTCCTTGCCACCATCGCCACCTCATTCCACTCTCCCCCACTCTGTCCTGCCTCTCCCGCCATCTTATGCCTTGCTCCACCCTCCCCACTCTATCCTTACTCCTCCCTCGCCATTTTACCACCCTGCCTCCCCTGCCAACTTGTCTCAGTGGATCTTCTGGGATCTGTTGAAGTGTGTGGGAAAGCTCCAGCCATCCCTCCAGCACTCTGCAGTGCCAGAACATGTTTTACTACTGCTTTATGACAGTCCTTGTTGATGGAACACTTGTTCCACCAATATGTCAGCTGCCCAACATATGTTCTACTAGCCCTCCTATCAGAAAGCTCCCACTTCCCTTTTCTCTTAAGTTTAGTGCTGGGACAAACACAAGACAAACAATGAATTTTTTTTCTCTCTCTTTTCTCCCTTCCCTCTCTATTGCACTGATTCACAATGGCTGTAGCTTCAGAAAAACTACAAGTGCCACTTTTCCTCTCCTCGTGGTGTACTGCTGAACAATGTCCAGCATCAGTGCAATGGCAAGAAAAGGGGAAGGAAAACTCCACCCTTGTACGCTCTCCCTCCATGCCACCTCAGCTATTCTCACAAGTTGCCAGAGAAGTAAAGACTGAAGATTGGAGCTGGGAGCTGGATACTGGGTGGGCTGGCAGTGAAAGGGAGTCATTTTCCAAAACTTTAGTTAGCTAAGAAAATTAATAATAATAATAATAATTTTATTTTTATCCCGCCTTTCTCCCCAAAGGGACTCAAGGCGGCTTACAACATATAAAAACATAATTTAAAAACAAATAAAAACATATTAACACATCATAAAAAACAGCAGTCAGAGTAAAAAATAGGTAAAAAGAGCATAGAGCAGCAGCAAGTCATAAAAGAATCAGGCCTGTAAAAAATATTAAAAGATGTTAAAAAGATGTTAAAAGGCCGAGAACTCAGAAGGCCTGTTTAAACAGAAGGGTCTTCAGGCCTCGCCGAAAGGTCTCAAGAGAGGGAGCCATTCTTAAGTCAAGGGGAAGGGAGTTCCATAGCGTTGGTGCCACCACTGTGAAGGCCCTATTTCTTGCAGCCGCCCCACATACCTCCCTAGGCGGCAGCACTTGTAAAAAGGCCTTCTCTGATTACCTAAGACCTTATTCATGTTCTTTCCCAATATTTTTGGCTTTGGTGGAGCACACATTGCATGCTGTGGACTAGAGGCAACCTGACAGCTCTGGTCAGGTAAATAAAAAACTTTATACTCTAGTCTAGGCCATTTGGCCACTAATGGATGACCTCAGACCTACACCACCCAAGGAGAATCAGGAGGCAGTTCAGGGCTGGGAAGCGGGGATAGAATCTCAACCTACACTAGTGCCACCATAATCCTCCACCTGCCTCTTTTATCTTTGTTCTGGCCCACTCCATGCCCCAATCAGCCCCTCATCCTCTCCACCACCAACCTTCCTGCTCCATTGGAGGCTCTGAGGCCCACTGATGTTGGTACAGGGCTTACGGGCTTTCAAGCCATTGGTAGCAAGCTGCAGAATGATGAAGCAGCTGTGGCTCCAGCAGTCCCAGCTTTGTGCTGGTGGATCTCAAGATCCACCAGTGCAAGACCACCACAGGACAGGGCCATAATTTAAATTGCATACATGCCACTTTTAGTGAAAAAGCACACCGCTGAGTCACTTTACTACTGCTGACGAACTGCAGTGTGTTTGTCACTTGCGTTGCAGCTGTATCATGTATACTTAGTGCTTCTGAGCAAAGATAAGAAGACATACTCCTTCTGTGAAAACCTATTTTTTCCCTTTAATTTTCAGGTGGGGGCACAGGAAGGGCAAAACACAGCCACATATGACCTTAGGATCCCAATTCGTTCCTTTTTGTCCCAGCCCTAATCAACTGCTCCTTCAGCACCATTTATTTTTAACGCTTGCAATAATGACCTCATCATAAAGCCAAACAGATTTGGACGAATGATGATGTCACTGGGATCAAACAATTCTCCTGAGCAGTTAGGAGCTATTCACTCAGCAGTTTCATTGGTTTGCTGTGACAACACCACTTATAAAAATGTGATTGGCTACATGAAATCCTCACTGTTCCTAGGTGGAAGATGTCCATTTTTTAAAAGTACAATTCTCAACCAACAGCTGATCAGTACTGTAGTCCTGAAAAACATATGACTTGGCCGACTTTCTGACAACTTTTCAACCACCCCAATCGCATTTGTTATACCAAATTTTAAAGCTGGAAAATATTCAACCAAACATTATACGCCGTCTTTCCTCAGGCTTCCGGATAATTATCAGTTGAAGATATTTACTGGTTTGCTTTGCTTGGCACTTCTGAAACAAAGGCTCACATTCAAATAGCTGTTAACAAGATTAAAAATGGCCTGAAGGCACATGATGCCATTCTGTTACTGGAAGAATGCCGGCTTGGCCCTGTGAGCTGCCTGGATGGAAACCAAACATAAGCCATTTTGAGCCACTCAGAGGAAGACCATGTAAGTGCGATAAATAAATAACAATGCTTCAGATGAGCCTTGAAAGAGCAAGTCAACACAAATAAGTAAGCAATAAGAAAAATCTAGAGTTGAAAAGCAGAAAGCAGGAATATTGAGCATCAGGATAGAGCAAAACTAGGGTCTAGGAGAGTTTTTTTTTCAGATACATTCTCCATTTGTCAACTCCCCAGTCCCTCTTTATCTGCTTCCTTAGAGAGAGGACATGGAAAAAAAAAATAGCAGCAGTGGCAGAGTCTGTGTGGGGATGAGGGAGAGAAAGAAGGAGAATCCATGAGGTTCTGGAGGATTTAGTGATACCAGGGATGTGCAGTCAGGGGAAGCAGGAGAGGGTGAAGGGCATGTCCCTGTGATTGTGCGTGCCCTCCACCAATTTCTAAGTGGTTGCGTGATCACAGGGGAAGCTTTGCAGCTGCAACTCTCTCTTCGAGAGACTCTCCAAGACTGTCTGATTCTCTCTGAGCCTCTCCAATAGACCAGAGCTGTGGCATTGGCAGCTCAGCTTCTGTTGTGATTGCACAAGCACTGGTGCTTCTGGGTAGCCCCCAGAATCCCTTGTGGCATGATGTCACCCAGAAGCTCTGCAGACTGTGCCTTCCCAGTTTGGGACTTCACTGCACATCACTGAATAAAACAATAATTTCTTCCCACTCTCTTATTTTCCATTAGAGCAAAACTCCAGTATTAGTTGGAATTTGAAGTCCTCCCCACTCTCACCAATTTTTGTTGGACTATCCCTGAGGGAAGAACTTCAAATCCCCAGCAACTTTTCAGATCTACTCTACAAGAATGATCATGGAGCTCCATAGGATGGTGATAAGCATGGAGTAAGAAGGAAAAACCATCCCCTCTTTCCTGCTCTGTTCTTTAGACTCTGCTGCAGCAATTTTTCTGCTGTTCAGTTGTCATTCAGACAGATAAAAAGGAGGGGCAGAGCATTGGTGTGATGGGGTGGGAAAAGTTTTTGAACTCAAGCTCTAAAAACGCTCAAGCTCTGAAAATCTGTCTCCTTTTGGGGATGGTAGGAATTCCGAGCTCTAAGAATTGCTTTCCAGGCCTGTTCCCAGTTAAATTCTCTAGCATCTTCAATTATGATGCATTATTATTTCACAGTTCAGAACATAAACTGAGTCAAAGAAAAGCTCCTAATTTCCTCTTATCCTGCAGAGCCTATTGTATTTTTAACTTCCCCTTTCTAGATATTGTATTCTTATCCCATAATCAAGGCTATCTATTGTCTCCCTCCTTTTTTCATGCCATTCCATTGAGCTGCATGATGTGCCACTGCACTTGGTCCCTGCACACGCAATAGATTTCTCTTGGGTGCTCATGTTTCACATTTAAAACACACATCCCCTTAGTTTAGTTTATTGTCAGTATGGCTATTGATCAGCATGTATCGCAAAGCAACAACATTCCACACACATTATACAATACAATATATTCATGGTATTAAAGCTTAAAAAAAACAAGCACACCTGATAACATATTTACTGCCTAATCCTATCCAGGGCCAGCCTGCAGGGTGCCTGCTGACGCAGCCTTCCCTGCATCCTGGGGGGCAAGCTGACTGGGAAAATAAAGATTTTCTTTACTTACTTTCTCCACCACTCCCTGGTCCCCTATGGGCCTACTCAGATCTACTCCAGCTATGTTGTTGATATAGATCTGAACTGGGCCTCACAGGGGGCCCAGGAAGGGGGTGGTAGATCTCATTGATGATGCTCTCGAGACCTGTCCCATCCTACCCCCAATCTGCCCCAAGCCTGGCTTGATCCCTTCTGCCCCCAAACTCTTTCAGCCAGGGCCCATGGATGGCTGAACTGTGGGGACCTGTCTGTAGCCGTGCCAAAAGGATTGGTCTGTTACTGCTCATTGGTGCCACCTACCTATTGGTGCCACCATTGGTGCCACCTATTTGTCTACTGTGGTTCTGGATGTGGCAGGTAGATTCTGCATTCCCTCCCTTGGTGCTGATGGGCTTGGGTTGCAACCTGCTAAATGTCAATAGTGAGAGGAATAGGGAATCATTGGGATGTTGGAGGAAAGATATCAAACATGTTGTCATTCTCATGGCATAATTAGGAGTGTGATTGTGTCTGAAAGGCATTGCAATCAGCCAAAGAAATCACTATTCTTTTAGGAAAATAGCTCAGATAGTTGAGTTTCAAACCGAGCTCATCTCTTCACCTATGGCTACATATGGGTTCTTTCTAGCTCTTTTGTGGCCACAGTCTCTCATCAGGTGTTCTACAATATTCCCACTCCATTACCTTTCACATATTTAGAGCTCTTGGTAAGAACCAATTAATTAACAACAAGATAAGAACCCTTTTCTGGCATCTGTTGTTTCTGAGATAAAGAGGAAAGACAATGTCTCTCTTCTTTGGGTGAATTCAGCAAGACTTCTGAATTCCACCCAGACCCTGAGAATCGAGAAACATCCCTTTCTAAACCAGTATGTTCCATCGTAGGGGTCTACTCTTCGGGGTCAGGGAGTACGTATTGTGAAAAATGTTGAAGCACTATTAGAACTATTAGAAAAAGTTGCCCTGATGGCAAATCCAAGACATGTTGATTAGTGTTTACCTTAGCATGAAAACAAACCCCATCTGTTTTCTCTCCAAGACAAATTTTCTTTTGCGCTTTACTACAAGGCAATCCTATCTTTGCCAGCTGTGGAAATAGTTTTTGATGTCTTTAAATGAATGGAAAATAATTTCATGGGGGGGGGGGGGAAGCCACACCTGAGACACCAAATTAAAACTTATTATGTAGTGTGACTTTGAAATTTTGCTTGTCGAGATTTACAGCTAGAGGATAATATGCCTACACCAACAAATGGGTTACTGCCAGAGGTACCATACAGATGTGCCCAGATATAACTTGTGCAGCTAGGACTTTCATGTATTCGCACGGGCTGCCTCTGCTTTGCTCTCATGGCAGGGAATGGCTCTGATGATGAGGGGTAGGGGCAGTTTACATAGCATGCTGAGACACCCTGCTGTACCCCCCTATAGCTATGCTACTGAACTCGGTGGTTGTAGAGGACTGAATAGTGGTCATACAACTAAGAAGAACCAAAGCATCACAAAAAAAATTAGACTGTAGCGTATATAAAGCAACTGTTTGAACATAATTATTGACAGCGCAATCCTAATGTTGCGCTGAAGCATCGCAGGCCTCCCTGCAAGTGTTGCAAACATGCCAGGATTCTATGGCATGTTTGCAACAGCTTGCACCGGTACAGCAGCCACTGCCCTGCCGCTAGCAAAGAATAGGATTGCACTGCAAATCATGTTACTCATGTTTTTGGTAGCCCTTAGTTTTTCTGAGTACAAGCTCTCACTGCCTGAGGGTGTGTGCAAACAAAAGATTCACCTCATGAAATCAATGCAATAAAATCAACTTGTCATGAATTTTCCACTTCAGAAAGAATGATGTGGGAATATGCCCAAAATACAATGGAGAGAATGTGGTCAGTTCTAAAGGGGAAAATCTGACTCCTTGAAAGTGGAGGAGAAAATAAAGATTGACCCTCTTTCCAGTTGGCACCCTGAAACACTCATAATACTGAATAAATATGCACTGACTCATGAGATGCTATATTTTATGGGAGTTGCTGCAACCATTTCCAATTTGGTATTTAATTTTTATTATTGGGGGGGGAAGGCTTGCTTTCATTTCGTTAAAAAATGACAATAACATCTGAACGACTGTCAAAAAGTAAGATTCCACAACAATTAATTTTAATTGTTTGTCAGTAATATAACACTGAATTGTCTTTTCACATGAACTATTTTCTATCTAAGTCTTGAACAGGTGTTTTTTTCTTTTTTTTTCTTTTTTTCTCCCCTCTGGAAGAAAAAAAAAAAGCTCTGGTAAACAGTTTCAAGCTTCTCAAAACAGAATGCAGTGGTAATTGGATTCAAAGGTCAGCTGTTCCAGGGTGCTGCATAAACCTGTCATTTATAATATATCCCTAGGAGTGGACACCTTTGAATTAGTGATACTTGTGATTGTCTCCATCCTGCAAAGTTCTCTGTATGTGAAGTTATGGTAATCCACCTGGGCCCATTATTGTTTTTACCTGTGAAGTCGCAATCCAGCTGAAATCGCATCCTGTCATTTTGATCAAGATGGGATTTGAAGCTAAGTCTCGGAAATAAAAACAGATGGAACACATTTTCCAATGCCTCTCAATCTGGACAATGGTTCATTATACTTGATTTAAACAAACAAACACACACACAGAAATGAACACACTAGCCTAACAGTTCGGTGGAATTATGTACATTTCCTCTCCTCCCATTGCATGCGCCAAATAACTGAGCGTTCCCTATGCATGAATGCATAAAGACAGACAGTACATTTCTCTAAAGGCAATGTTCTGGAGCTTTATTTTCTCCTCTTGGAGCACTTGACTCATGATTGCAGGATTTTCCCCCCATTGTTTTGTATCTGACTGTAGGAAATTATTAATTGAAATGCCAGTCTAGTGCTTAGATGTGGACCATTGCTGTAAGGTACTGCAGTATTTGATAAGGAAGTAATGGAAGGGATTCATAAAGGATTCACAGTACAGTTTTACTTACAGTTACTCTCTTCTGCTCCATTGCACTGAGGCAACAGATCATTCAGAATAAGGGCCCTGGAAGTTGTGCAAAAAGATATGTGATCCCTTTATTCCACTACAAGTACTATTATTATAGTGCTTGCTTGGGACTCTGAGTATAGCCAGTAGTTATGGAGGTGCCACACTGAATTTTGGTTCTGACAGAATAAGTGGTCTCTTTGTGCCAATACTGGGAGCGAAAGTCAAAGGGGCCAAGCAGTAGCAAGAGGTACTCCTATGCTCGACCATGCACAATAGCAACAGAATTTAGAAGCCAGGGATGACCTTAGGTCCCTAGTCCAACCTCAGTGCAAGTATATACACATATCCCCTAGGCAAATGTCTCAGCTTACCTTCTGCTGAGCCTAATATTTTTTTCTCAGTCCAGGTCTTTTGAAAAAGATTCAAAGGTGGAACCTGAGCACTCTGACTAATGACAACACTACTGCTGTTGTAAGTTCTGGAGTTTCACACCCCCTTCTCCTCCATTTCTATACATTTGATAACTTACTCAGAGAGCCTGCCTCCTACAATATAAGGACTAGACAAACACACATAAGGGGCAAATGTTGCCAGTGATCTTATTCCTGATAAAGCACCCAATACTTATATGTAATGGCAGTTGCACGGCCATTATGTAATTATGAATACAGAAGAAGGCCTTGATCTGTCCTGTCCTTGTCATTTGAGCTAGGTACAGATCATTCACAAGCTGGTTTATTGGAGAGACACACTGGAGCTTTTATTGAATCTTGTTGTCACTGTAATATTTTCATGATTATAGCCTGCCTCTAGAGAGCATTCTTCATTGACTTCCAGGTCTGACTCTTTGCTAAGATATTTTCTCTCCAAAGACCAAAAATCATTGGTACAACCGCTGTAAATCATTATAAATGAAGGTCTGGATGTGGGCTGTCAACATCATAATAAAGGAATTAAAAGGTGCAGCAAATTACCTGGGTTATTCTGGTTGTGTTTTTTTCCCCCCCAGAACATATATTTAATAGAATGACATTAATAATCTGCTCTGTAGCCAAAGGCAACAGACACTGCATATCTTTTTTTTAAACTGCTTTCTGTATTGCATTTTTTACTCCCATAAAGAAAAGATTAGAAGAAATTTCATACCGAAATGTACACACTTTTTTTGTGCTCAAGTTCCATTTAACTCAAACCTTGCACAGAAAGATATTCCTCATCCAGCAAATCATTTTGATGGTCTGTGGGGAACCGTAGCATAAAGCAGCCTCTGGCAGCCTCACTGACCAACCCACCAAGCTGCCTACACAAGGCCAGGTTGAAACTGACATGGTGCCAGTGTCACCAGCAAAATGGCAGTCTGACATGTGCCCCAGGCCCACAGTACCCATGGACACAAAGAATGATGGGGCATAGTCAGCCTCAAGCAGGAGAGACTTCTAGGAACAAAACCAGGACAGAACCCATAGAAGTGAGCAGAAAACATCCAACCTCAAGTTATGTCAGGAAGACAGAAAGTCAAATAGTAGCTTGGACAGGAGAATCAATAAGTGGATCAGTAATAATCCTTCCTTCCTAGAGGAAAGTGCTGCAGCACAGGAGGCAAACAAACAGAGAGTCAACTGTGCAGCAAAATCGTTCACAGCATACACACAGTGCCTGAACCTTTCCCTGTCTACCAACCTTGAGCTCATCGATCAGTGGTTCCCAACCTTTAGAAACCTGCAGACCGCTGAGGCAAAAATTGTCATTGTCATGGACCACTTGTGGCTGTGGAGAGTCTGGTCTCCGCCATCTCTGGTGGTCCAAGCGCTCCCCCATGGACTATTGGAGAGGACAGAGAATTGCCTGCCCACAGCCACAGCTGACACTTCAATGGTTGTGACTGTGGGCAGTCCATTCTCCGCCCTCTTTGGTGGTCCACAGGAGATTGATCACTTCCAGTGTCTCACTGTGCAAGGAAAAGTGTACCTTGCAGACCACTTCTCAGAGTCTTGCGGACCACCTGTGGTCCCCAGATCACAGGTTGGGAAACAGTGTCATAGATTATGGATACTGGTGCTCAAGGGCTGGGAATATACCTACTGAGCTTCCTTTGAACCCCATAGCATGACAGTCTTCAGACCAGGGCCTTTGACAGTAATTTTATCAGGAAGTACAAAGTTTATTTGCAGTTTCTTCCCTTCTTCATTGGATCATAATTTCATACGATTATTGGATCATCATTTCTATGATTTACAGTATGTAAAGGCTTACACACCTATAAATACTAATCTTCACACAATATATGCAACAGTTTCTGTGATCCCAGGATATTTCCAGTTCCCCTGCTTTGGCTCCCGGGCTCTCTTTTGACCCTGGGCCCTGGTACGATGTACTCCTTACAGCCCCTTTCACAGGCCCTGATGAGATAAGAAAATGTAAGATCCCAGGAAATTTTTAGGCCTCCTCCTTTGACTCCTTGGCCCTCTTTTTTTTTTTTTTTTTTTTACCCTGGGCCTGGATGCAGTTTACCCCCTTCACTTTCCTCTCATGGGCTTCAAATTATTTCCCAAAGATAATATAGTTACTTTGTCTGCACTTCAGTCCTATGCACCAAGTTCAGGAGCATTATATTATGGTAACCATTTGCATTTCTATGACAGTATTACCTGTTTGCACATTACAGTTAAAATTCTCTCAAGAAATTTGGTTACAAATGAGACCTGTATGATGCACCAGAGACTTCACAAACCCATTTTTCTGTTAGTGGAGACTAATTGGTCTTTTCTCTCCTGCACTCTGTGAACTACTTTTGGAACAAGTAGTCCTTTAGGGTGTCAAAAAAACCTTCTAAGACCCTCATGAATTATTTTCACCCTGCCAAAAACAATGTACACTTTTTTTGGGGGGGGGGGGGGTGTTTCCTTTTGATCATGCAAATGACAAGGTACTGAATTTTTCCCCAATTTTTTTCGACGTGAAGAAGTTTCTGCTGTAATAAAACAGCAGCAGATGCTCATAGTAGAGAGTGTTAATTTTGCTCTTGGCGTGCCTGTGTTCCCTTTGTCTGGCATATGGATGGAGATAGATTTTTAAAGATAATAGCAGTTATGATTTCTATCTTTTTTTTTAAAAAAGCACGGATGTTCTGAAGAGTGACAAGTTGCCAATAAATGCATATTGCAACACAGTTCTGACCAGGGCTGATGTGGAGCTGTCATTTTACTGCTGATGTTTTTGTAGTTTGCAAAAATGGGGGAGGCTTTGCCATTTTCATGGGTGACCCACAAAAGTCACATGGATTTTCCAGGGGTAGGGACTTATTTGGATGACTGTAGTGTGTATTTTTAATAGGAACGGTCACCACCTCTGAGCAGTGGTGGACCAACATTTTGGGGCCCTGAAGCTAGCTGTTATAGGGGCCCCTTCACAACCAGCAATGAGCTCTGGGTAACTACTGTTATCTTCTTCAGTGGGGTTGTTCCATGACAGATCATCTCAAATCTTTTTTTTTTTTTTTAATTTAACCGCTACATCTCAGATTTTGATTAAAATTAAATTGCTGGATTGGATTATGTCACACGTCTAAGTTACTTGGGGTGAATAAAAAATTTCCGATGCCTTATAGTTTTTGAGTTATGGGGGATTAAAATTAGGGAAATGTTATACAACATCTGTGTTGTATAACTCTCAAACGTTGGGACTGCTGAAATATATACAACAAAAAATTAATCAGTTTGAGTCGTGCAACCATTACACCAGGTTAATAATATTCTTTTTTATTTTTTAAAAAAACCTTCTCATACAGAAGACCCCAAATTTTTAAGCAACGCGGACTACTTGCTTCTCACGATCGCCCCCTTTAAAGAGGTGATCGGAATTTGTTTCGCCTGACCAGGATACAAGGGTCCCTCCCCAAGGGGGAGGTGTAGGGGGCTGGGTCGGGCAGCTACGGTGGTCCTTTAAAAGGGGACAAGACCCAGCCCTCTTCCTCCTTGTGCACGTGGGCACCGTGGGAATACCCACCCGCCCGCCCTAGAGGCAGTCTGAGTTTAACTGGTCGCCGTTTGGGGCCGGGTAGGAATATTTTGCTGCCTGCCAAGATTGGCCAAAGGGCAGGCAGTTTTTTCGCCTACCCCAGACTGTTATGGACTAGGGGGTTACACCCCCCCCCCCCCGTTTACAAGCTGCCATTCGGTCACTTTAAGAGGGCAGGTGGTGCGGGTTAGGAGGCGTGAATGGGACTCTGGCATGCACCTTCAGGCGGCATAGGCAGGGCAGAACCCTATTTCAGTCCTCAGGGGCTTGGCGGCACAAGGACTTAGACGGGGCCCTGGCCGGGATCGCAAGGCACACCTCAGAGGCTCAGCGGCTCGAGGTGGCACAGTCTGCTGTCCGGCTGCCTTCCCCTTAAGGGATAGACATTGATGAGACGCGCCATCCCAGCAGCGGGGTGCGACTCGGAGTCGGGTGCATGCCCGCCTGGGGGCAGAGGTTTCTGGTACTGCCCAGAGGTCCCTCCCCGTACCACAGGGGCTTTCGCTGCCTCGGATACTGCCGGTCTCAGCCTCTGCTCCTCTTGTTTAATGTACAATAAAGTGGCCCTTTCTTCCATATCTGTTGTCTCAAGTGTTCATTGGACAGTGCGGAAACAATGGGGCATCTTTGGGATTAGGGGCTCTGAAGCTTAACCCTCATTTGTTTTATAGTAGATCTGCTCCTGCCTCTGAGGGCAAGTGCATTCTGGGACAGAAATTGTGCCTGGCAGTAGCCAAGACAGTAACAATTAATTCCAGCTCTGCTCCACACTCTCAAAAGCGGTGGGTGTTTTTTTTTTTCCTGTTCAAAAACAGAAAAGTACACACCACCACAGCCTTTCCAGGAAACCGCCCACTCCTTGGCACTTTTGTGGTTACTCCCAGAAAGGCAAGGGGGTTGGCTTCAGCTGAAATCCCTTGAAACAAACAACTCCTCCCTCAAACCAGTAAAGTGCTAGGGATGAAAAGTTTGACCAGCACTATTTTTAACAGTCAAATATGCTTTACATATTATATATTCCATCAAAAAAATAGAGTAATAAAGATATTGTTCTATTATTTTGTGGCTTTTGGTTTCATTTCCTCTATACTGACATGGCTATCTGAAAATTTTAGGTATTCTTGAAGAATCTTAAGAATGTGCATTCCACCACATAATAATCATACTGTGACAATTGTTTCTAACTTGCGACCCTTTTAATATCTGATCAGTTTTTAAGATTTAAGTCTGAAGCAAATGATTTCCAGCAGCTCATGGAAGGACAGGAGTTCAACTCAGATGGGAGCCAGGGAGCATGAAAAAGACCAACTCCAAAGTGGGCATCCTCAGTAGTTATCTTACTACTATGCTGTTCTATATTTGCATTTTCTTGCAAAAAAAATTATCTGCCTGTTGCCCACAAATGACATGGGACCAGGTACACTTTTGGAAAATGGGCCACTTTATTGATTGACATATCAAAATGCAGCAGGTTCTGACTAAGGGCATCCACCCCTCATAAATGCAGACATCTACCCTGGAGGAGAGAGGAAGCCTGTTGTTTTCCCCCTAGGCACCACCACCCTGGTTCAAACCTGGGGTTGCCACATGCCACCCCAGTTTCTCCACACCAACCCCTGAAAAGAGAGTCAGGTTAGCTAAATTGTCCAGTCTATCCCAAGCCAAATGGCTTTTGAGATAGACTTCCAGTTCAAGACAATGGGGCCACTGCCTGCACCCCAGAGCCAGACAGCCTCTTGAGACCAGGACTGTTTCCCTGGAGACTGTTGTTGCCCTCAAGGTGCACACCAAATCCTTACTCCTAGACCCTGTCCTGCACTATTCCTACTGATGTGGTAACCTGGCTAGTCCCCACCATCTGGGGAGTAGGCATAAAACTCCCCACCAAAAGCCAACCAGCTGAAGAGCAAGAATGCCCCACATGGCAACCAGCTAACCTCAGGGTGCATTCTGAGGTGCTTGTGTTCACACTGTTGCCCAGCTGTGGAATGAGCTGGATAGGGCTCAGCCTTGAGTCTAAGGCTCGCCCTCTCTCCCACAGCGGTTTGCCACCAATCTGCCTTGTGCAGGGGGCAGGACTAGGCAAAGAATGCCCCCGGCCCCATGGAAACAATCCAGTTGCCTTCCTCTTCTTCATCAGGCAAACTTACCTTATCACATTATATCACATTATATATTGTTGTTATGGTGCCGGGTGGGGGAGGAAGGAGATTACTCAGTTAACTGCGCAAACAAGTGAGAGCATCACATTTGCAGTTTTGAATAATGCCAGCTGAATTCCCTGACAGCTTCTATGGCAGGGGAATCAGACTTCAGAATTATTCTAACATGCCTGTACTGAGGCTAACTTATCTCTCCACAGCATGTGCCATCCATATTGTTGGGGAGACAAACATAGGAGGTTGCGTTCGCCCCTTGGTACGTGAGCATATTTTAACTTCAATTAGCATCATTAATCAGGAGGCGAATCGACCCAGGAGCCTTTTAAAAAATTCCATCCTGAGGCTTTGCTCCGCATCCCAAGCACGGAGGAAAAGACACGCCCCGGCACTGACAATGGCTTCTCACCTTGCTAGTTGTTCAGTCATTTTCCATATGCTTACCCAGAGAGACAGTTGACAGCTATAACAGAACATCAGTTACTGTCATCCAGCCATGTTCCAAACCACAGGCAGGCTTATTTCAGCTTGCCTGTCACATTTCCATGTGTTTTCTTTAACTCTTTCGTCATCCAAGGAGCTGCTACAACTTCGCTTACCAAACAACACACACTGTTCATGAGCTGTCATTTCTCCTTCCTGACTTGTTAGCTCTGGCAGCAGCCTGGCATTGGGGAGTCCTTTTCCCACAAGAGACTAAAAGTAGATGCGATGAGGATTTAAAGGTCAAAACTAGCAGCAACATAAGGGTTAAGATGCCCCTTCCTTCCGTGCTGGTCTCCTCTTGGATAAAGTAGTCTAAGCTTTAGTTAAAGCAAGAAAGGAGATGGGGCACTATATGTGATTAATGTCTTATATAGTTTGAGCCCGAAATTGAGCATTATGCTTTGCAATGTCAAACTCACTTTTAACCCAGCCCTACAACATGTGACCCATAACAAATTGTTCCCAGTATATGTCAGCTTTCCCAATAGGAATGGAAGGCAGTAAAGGCATCAATGAGCAACCCCAAGAGGGACACACCCTTGTATTTCTCAATCTCTTCCAAAGCAACCAAATACAATAAACCTAGAACAGCTTCTTGCTCTTTTATAATTACATGAAGGTATTTTTAAAATTGTGCGAGTTTATTAAATTGCAATAAACATTCTTTTTTTGTCGCTGAGCTAGCTGTAAACCTCCATCAGATTCCAGTTTATCCCCTTACAAATCAACAATTCTCAAGGAGGTTAGGAAAAAAGAGGCTCCCCTATCTATTCCTTTAAAATTCACTCCAGAAGCAGATCTACATCCTGTTCAGCTCATGTATGCTGCTGTGTGCTAACTCAGATCCACCAAAGTCAAAGTCTCTGTTGACTGGTATCAGCTCTATAGGGGTCTATCCCAGCCCTGCCTGGGTACACCAAGGATTGAATCTGGGGTCTTCTACAGAAAAACATGTACAGGTCCAGCCTATTTATACACGGATTTTTTACACACGAATTTGACTCAACACGAATGGCCCCTGCAAATGAGAAGGAATGTGCTGATCCCTGGAGAAGGGGAAAATGCACCCCTTTAAAATCAGTTTAAAAAAATGAACAGTCCTTTAACAACCGCCTCCTTCATGAGAGAGAGAGAGAGAGAGAGAGAGAGAGAGAGAGAGGGCAGCTGGCTGACCATCCATCAATCTTTCTCCAGCGGACCCCTCCCTTCCCCCCAAGCATGTGAAAGAAAGGTGATCATTTTGCATTGGTGAAGGGAGCGGCTGAGTGAAGCACTGATGGATGGTCTTCTTAATGATTCTTATCTTACATCAGGAAGGTCAGCAAGGCTGTTTTTAAATCAAAGAAGAGCAAAGAGCAAAGAAAACTTTGTTTTTTAAAATTGATTTGCTATAGTGCGTTTTTTGTTGGAGTGCGTTTGAGTGCTTGGAACCCACACAAATAATTAGTCTCAACCTGTACTCTAACATTGACCTAAGTGCCTCTTTCTCTTTCAAATCCTCACTTGCTATGTCTTTGCATGTGTGATCTTCTGGAATCTTTGTTCCCTTCCTTGTTGCTTCCTTTCGTATCCACCCACTCATTCCCTCTACCCTTGTCCCATGTGCATGTTTTTTGCATTGGTTCATTCCCCAAGTGCTGTCCTCCTTTTACCCAGCACCCCCCAATAAAGACACAGGCAAGGGTATATGGTACAAAGGGCCACTTTATTAACTATTTAAATATACTTCAGATTGCAACAGGGCCTAACAAATAAGTCATGCGGGTTCTACATGGGGGAAACGGAGCTGCCCGTCTACTTCCCCCTATAGTGATTTGGGCGACCACACCAGACTCAGGGCAGCGTCAGTACAAGCCTGCCGCCCCCTTCATTGTCACCCCGAAGGGGCAGGGTGGCAGGCTAGCTCAGGCCACCCGAGCGAACCCGCGGTGCGCCTTTACCACCAGGCCGAGGTTCATCCAGCCTGCGCCACCCAGCCGGGAATGCCAGCATGACCAAGCGTGGAGTCCACCCGGCCCTTGCCACCCTGCGGTGTACACCGATATGACCTTACCTACCCAAAACCCGCACGACACCTGCCTAAAGTGACCAAGAAGACCTATGGAAAACCCCCATTCCGCCCCTAACTCCACAGTCCGGGGTAGGCAAAAAACCATCAACCGATGTGCCAGTTAGGCTGATGGCAAAAATTCCTACCCGGCCCCAGAAGGCGACCAGCTAGTCTCGGACTGTGAAAGGGTGGGCGGGTAGGTGACCGCTGCCTGGTCCCGACTGCGCGGGCTTCTCTGAGCAGCCTGCACGTGGCCCCAGACCAATTAGCCCCCAGCCAATCGGCTGCGAGGCTGGCCCTTCCTGTGTCTCGTGGGCAGGCAGGGTAAACGCCGGTGGCGTGCTAATACACGTGCCACCGGAATTACCCAGCACCCCCCAATAAAGACACAGGCAAGGGTATATGGTACAAAGGGCCACTTTATTAACTATTTAAATATACTTCAGATTGCAACAGGGCCTAACAAATAAGTCATGCGGGTTCTACATGGGGGAAACGGAGCTGCCCATCTACTTCCCCCTATAGTGATTTGGGCGACCACACCAGACTCAGGGCAGCGTCAGTACAAGCCTGCCGCCCCCTTCATTGTCACCCCGAAGGGGCAGGGTGGCAGGCTAGCTCAGGCCACCCGAGCGAACCCGCGGTGCGCCTTTACCACCAGGCCGAGGTTCATCCAGCCTGCGCCACCCAGCCGGGAATGCCAGCATGACCAAGCGTGGAGTCCACCCGGCCCTTGCCACCCTGCGGTGTACACCGATATGACCTTACCTACCCAAAACCCGCACGACACCTGCCACCCGGGGGGTCAGCCTAGCGCTTGGCCCCACCGCCCCACACGGAAACAAATTTCCGCAGGCCCAGTTGCAATTCAAGAAGAAAAGGATAATTGCCCAACACCAAAAGGTGTACTCCATCGCTTCTGAACAACTGGGGCGCATCATAGCTGATGCCTGGGTGATAAATGACACCGACTCCATAAAGGGGTACCACCCGCCTAACATATGAATTTACCTTCGTCCTATCCAGTTCAATCTTTTTAACATCAGAGGCATAACACCAAACACTGTGAGGCAAGAGGTCAGACCATAAGATGACCGTCCTGCAAGATGCTGATTAATGTGGAGAATATCGCTGTAGGCCTGAAGCCTCAAGGACAGAGTCGTCCTCTGGCCCAGGTCGTTCCCTCCCAAAAGTATAACAACAATGTGAGGCTGGGCATGGGCATGCACAAACTCATAAAAAGCAGGAAGAAGCTGATCCCACAGCATTCCCCGCCGTGCAACCCAATGCACAGTAGCCAAGGAACCAAGCTGCAACTGCATGCCAAAGCTACTGGATACCGCCCTCTTCCTTGCCCAGAAAACGATGGAGTGGCTGAAGATAATGACCCGAACTGCTCCCGCCCTGGAACCTGTGGACAGGAAAACAGGAATCACAATTCCAGAAACATGCATCACTTAACCATATAGCACCTGGCAAAGTCAGTGCAAGTGAGCGCCCAACCGCTGTCACGGGACGAGCCCGGAAATATAGCATGCAAAACAGGAACATGTGGCAGTGCCACTATAAACTTCTGGCAATACCAGTATAAAGAGCGCCCAACCGCTGTCACGGGACAAGCCCGGAAATATAGCATGCAATACAGGAACTTGTGGCAGTGCCACTATAAACACCTGGCAATGCCAGTATAAAGAGCGCCCAACCGCTGTCACAGGCCGCGCCTGGAAATTTCTGTGGTATCTGCATCACCCCTCGCCCCTACCACCAGGGCGAGGGGGAATAGCCGAGCGAATCCCGCTCAGCGCTTGTCAGGCTCTCTGACGTAATACAAAAATGCGCAGGAGCGCCAACGGCCAATCCTCTGAATGTCCCGGGCTGGGAGGCCGATATCAGCTGTAGCCGATGCAGCCCCAATCCTGAAAGAGTGCAGGCCGTAATCTTCCGTCCAAAACCCCAGGTCCGCCACTGCCCTGCGAAAAAGGATCCTAACTGGAAAAACATAACAGGTGAGGCATCAACATGACAGAACAAGGCATCCCAAACCACAGGACGTGCAGCCAAACAAGACCAGCATCAGCAAAACTTGAGGCCTTGGCACAGAACGCCAATGCCGCCAAGTACACTGATAAAGACCCACACGATACGTTAATGCCCTGCAGGTATAAAAGAACCGCATCAGGTGTTCTGGCGGAATAGGCCAGACTTGGGGTACGGCCAGGGCTGCCCAAAAGGCCTCAAATTCCCTTGCCTCCCTTTGATAGCTGTGAAGGTAGACGGCGCAAGCGCAGACAAAATTACATGCTGCGCTCTGCACAGCCAAGGGTCCTAAGCCAAAGGGGCATCGGGTCGGGATCCCGCCGCACCCCTGGAGCCAGCTGCCGGAAATGCTCCACCTAAAAAACGAGATAGGGTGTCGGGTATGCCGTTATCAAGACCCTGGATGTGCCTAATGAAAAACAAGGTGTTAATCTTAAGGCAATGCAAAACAAACACCCTCACCAGTCCCATTACCTGTGGGGACCGGGACGTCTGCTGGTTAACGACAAAAACCACAGCTTGGTTGTCGCACCAGAAACGCACAGTGGAGTTGGCAAATTCCTCTGCCCATAATTGAACTGCCACCGCAAGGGGGGGGACAGCCCTAAAAAATCATGTCTACAGTAACCCCTTCTGAAACCCATGTATCCGGCCAAGGGGCAGAACACCATCTCTCTCTAAAATAACTCCAAATCCAAAACCACCCGCAACATCAGAGTGAACTTGCAGCCCCGCCCCAAGGAAACACTCCTGCTGCCAAAAGGATACACCATTATAAAACTCCAAAACTGTAACCAGATTACCCAATCTGCCTTCATGTCCTGGGTGATCCGCAGGCGATGGTGAAGCCTCTAATACCCGCCATGCAGGCATGCAGCCCCTGAAAAAAGGCCTGGCCAGGGGCAACTACCCTGCAGGCAAAATTCAGATGCCCCACGAGAACCTGCAAATGTCTCTAGGACAATTTCGGAGCCTGGAGGCCAGCACGTATTAGCTGCTGCAGCCTAACCAACCTGTTGCCAGGCGGCCTACTGCACTGCTGTACAGTGTCTAATTCAATACCAAAAACGTAAGGGTAGTTGCGGGCCCCTCAAAATAATAGACCATTGAGGCGAGTCGTGCTCTGCTCACCACTAACCACCCCATAAGGGAGGCAGATTTCTCGAAAGGGCACAGGAAATTGCGCATCCCATTGGTAGCACTTTATCCAGATATAAGGAACCATTAAACTGAAAACCAAGCAAACAAAAATCATCAGGGTGGACGGGCAAGAGTCTGACTGCAGACACAATATCCGCCTTGGCCATAAGGGCGTCAAGGCCACAGCCACATACTACCCTGATAGCTTGGTCCAAAGAATATATCATAATGAACTAAGGTGTGCAGGGATCCTATCACTAACGGAACCCCCATAAGGATAGGACAGATGGTGAATGAGATGGAAGGTCCAGGACCTTCTTGGAACTACACGTAACGGGAACACCTAAACATTGGGAAACTGAGGAGACTTAAAGGGGCCCACCAGATGGCCGGCTCCCTATTCCTTATCTATCTTAGCTTAAACTGTTCCTTCCATACCCTTTACCGACAGGAGATTCCTGGCCCAGGTAGACCTGGAGGGAGGGGCCACAGGAACCTGAATCCCTTGTCACTACCTTCAACTAATGATTGAGCGTCCGAAAACTTAGGATACCCCTACAAAATACAGCCAACATCTCTACTCTAATCAGGGTGGGCCACCTTCCCAGCTTGAGGGGGCTGACCACCCCCACTTTTGGCCTGCCCAGCTCGAAGCCTGGGACTCCTCCTAAATCCTGCCAACTCGGGGCACACGGACACCGAGTGCTGGCCGTTGTACTGCCCGCTGACATGTGCAAGGGTGCAACCTGCCCTGCCGCCCCGCCCCATGGAGTTAAACTCATAGCAGGAGCGGAGGGTGAATGCATCACACTCCTAACATCCCTGCCACCGGCCCGGCTGCGCCCAGAGCAAATGCCCACTAAGGATCAATCGCCCAAATTGGACCGGGCCAGCCAGATAATTTGAACCCACAATCCTGCTCTGAAATCTGCCAGTCGAGGGGATAATATCCAGGTACTTAAAGTGCAGCTGCCCGTGCTGCCTACATTTGAATAACTACTGCAGCATAAATATCAGGTCGACCAATTATTCCAATTTTTATCAATTTTTCTGCCTTCACCCCACTTGAGGGACAGGCACTGGGTCACCCGCCTTCAAGGCTGGCTCAGGTTGCTCACACAATAAACTAAACACAGTAACAAACTCGCCCTGCTAAATTTTCCTTTAACTGCCAAGGCGAGTTGACCACCCAAAGGCAGGGCCACATCCCACTAGGCCACTCGTGGACATTCACCTGACCCTTCCGTGGCTCCCTGAGAGAAAACACCATACAGGACATCAGCATAAGGAGCTAGGCTGTAAGGGACACCAGAGACCATCAAGATCCGATGCCTGTACCTGAACAACTGGAGGTCCCGGAGCCTGTCGCTCAATGAGCTTGTCCAAAGTGGTTAATCTCTTCTGTGCCCAGAAAATGATGGAGTGCCCACAGATAAGAACCTGAACTGTCCCTACCCAGGAACCTGGGAAGATGCCACCTGTGGCTGCTGCTGCTCATCAGGGTCCCACTGTGCTTGCACAACCGGAGGTCTGGCTGGAGCCTGTGACTCCTTAAGCTCCTCCAATGGTTACTCTGGAAGAGAGGATTTGCGTTAGGTTCGCCCCACGTCCCTTCCTGGTAGACCTCCCTGGGGAGGGAAGCGCCTGATGCATTGACCATCACCCAAACCAGCGTTTGCACATTGCACTCTCCTTCTTAAAAGCTTCTGCCTGTGCAACCAGAGCCCACAGCTCAGCTGTATCATCCTCCTCCTCTGAGGAAGAAATCAGTGCGAGCTGGGGGGGGGCCTTCCCCCCTGATTTCTTATTCCTCATTGGGCATACAGACGTCTCAACAAAAAACCTGGGGGGGGGAGTGGTGGCAACTGACAGCCACCTCTCACCCCTCCAATATATTTCTATTAGAGAAATATATATATATTATTTCTGAGAGCCCAGTCCTATGCATGTCTACTCAGAAGTAAGTCCCATTATAGTCAATGGGGCTTACTCCCAGGAAAGTGTAGACAAGATTGAAGTCTTATTTATCATGACCGTCTTATTATTTAACAATCATTAATTTTCTTTTTTTTTTTTTTTTTGTTTTGTTATTAATTTATATTTTAACTACAACTTCCTTAATTATGGAATTTGGTTTTTTTTTGTTTGTTTGTTTGTTTGGTTGTGTGTTTTTTTTTAAAATTAAATTTTTTATTATTATTATTTATTATTTTTATTAATATTATTATTATTTTTAATCTCACCTCTTTATTTATTTATCCAATCAACTTCTTATTTTCTTTCCTCTCCCCCCCTTTTTTTTTCTCTCTCTTTTTTTTTTTTCTTTTTTTAAACTAGCATGCAAATGACACAGCAAAACAACTATCCAACTTGCGGTCTCCCATCCAATTCTAAACCACAGCTGACTCTGCTTAGCTTTGCTCAATGTTGAGTGTAAAACACCACTCAGCCAGTAGGCCTTATAGGTAAGCAAAGGAAGCAAACTCCTGGCAAAATGCCCTTCCATACTATGTGCTGGGGAGGAAGCTGGCGACGCCCTGAAAGCCCCAAACACACGGAGGAAGGTGCGGAGAAAAGCTCCTGGTGCCTCTGCCAGCAGGCTCAACAAGCAGCCGGGCAGGAGGCAGAGCAACCCCAAGGGCGGCAGGCACCAGCTGCAGCCAGGCACGCGCCCAAACAGCGCTCCCACGGGGCGCCTGCACACCAAGCAGGCGACCCGTTTCCCACAGGCACCCCAAACGACCAGCAGGCTCAAACACTGACCCGTGCAGAGCCGCCAGGCGTCCAAGCGCTGGCCACCCAAACTACCCTGGGGAGGTGGGGGGGGTCGGGCACTGAGCGAGGGAGGTGGGGGGGAGGTCGGGTGCTCAGCGGCTCCCGCTGAGCGCTCTCGCTGAGTGCAGCCAGCAGCCTGGAGGAGAGCAGCCAAGCACCAGCCCCAAGGCACACCAAGCCCACTGGAGGCGTGGGCACACCAGCCGCACACACGAGGCCAAAGAGGGGCGCAGCTGGACCGCCGCCCCTGCAAGGCAGCCCACCGCAACCCAGCCAAGAAGCCCAACCCAGGCAACACCACCAGCAACCGCTCGCTGCCCACAGGTAAGCCGAGAGGGCAGGCGGGCAGGCGGGCGCCCGCAGCCAAGTCTGCTGGGCTCGAGGCCTCAGCAACGTGGCCTGAGTCGGGGAGCAGCGTGCAAGAGGTCCTTCCCTGACCGCTGCCTGGTCCCGACTGCGCGGGCTTCTCTGAGCAGCCTGCACGTGGCCCCAGACCAATTAGCCCCCAGCCAATCGGCTGCGAGGCTGGCCCTTCCTGTGTCTCGTGGGCAGGCAGGGTAAACGCCGGTGGCGTGCTAATACACGTGCCACCGGAATTCTCTTGCCATCTGGCCCCCTTTTGCCTTGTGATCCTCCAGATCAGCCCCCAAACAGAGCTTTCAGAGCTGTTTTGACTCAAAACATTGCCTTGGTGGGTTACACATGTTCTCCCTCACTAAATGAAATCCCTCAATTACTTGGGATTGGTCCAAATAGCAAAAATCAAAGAAATAAAATATAATATGTTTGCATGCAGTGGGCCCTAAGTATCTGTGCTTGATATTGGAATTTCTAACTGATACCTGCATTTTTAGCACTTCATAATACAGTGATCATCTGTGGCTATTTGCTTAGTGGATCTTAAGCAAAGTTCAGTTTGTAAACATCCTGAGATGGAATCAGAAGTTGTAGGCTCATATATCTTATTGCAGCATTTCTCAAATTTTGAGGGAGCTTTACTTCCTCAGTAAGTTCTTGTGGGGCAGGGGCTAGGCAGTGGCGTAGCTAATGATCATGTAGTCCGGTGCCAAGCTCAAAATGCTACCCCAGAAGTGATGTCACAACCAGAAGTGATGTCACACCCAGACTTTTTAAAAAGTGAAAATTGGGAGGGACCCACCTTCTCCCCCCAGCAGCTTGCCACCTAATTGCTCTGCTGCCTTCCCCCGGTCAGTGGCTTAGCTAAGGCAGCTATCTGCTACCTGGGGTCAAAGAAGATTTGTAGCCCCCCCAGCCCAAATCAAATTAAGTAAATAAATAAAAAGTGTGCCCCTGATAGGTTTGAGACACTGTGCTGAGAGCAAAGTCCAAAGTCCAGCTGAAATGTCTGTGTGACTTCCTCTTTGCCGACAATGCAGCTGTCACTGCCCACTCTGCCAAAGATCTCCAGCAGCTCATGGATCATTTTAGCAAGGCCTGCCAAGATTTTGGACTGATGATCAGCTTAAAGAAAACGCAGGTCATGGTTCAGGATGTGGACTCACCTCCTAGCATTACAATCTCTGCGCATGAACTGGAGGTTGTCCATGACTTTGTGTACCTTGGCTCAACGATCTCCGACACTCTTTCTCTCGATACCGAGCTAAACAAACGCGTCGGTAAAGCAGCTACCACGTTTTCCAGACTCACAAAGAGAGTCTGGTCCAACAAGAAGCTGACGGAACATACCAAGATCCAGGTCTACAGAGCTTGCGTCCTGAGTACACTTCTGTACTGTAGCGAGTCATGGACTCTCCGCTCACAACAGGAGAGGAAACTGAATGCTTTCCACATGCGCTGCCTCTGACGCATTCTCGGCATCACCTGGCAGGACAAAGTTCCTAACAACACAGTCCTGGAATGTGCTGGAATCCCTAGCATGTATGCACTGCTGAAACAGAGACGCCTGCGTTGGCTCGGTCATGTCGTGAGAATGGATGATGGGCGGATCCCAAGGGATCTCCTCTATGGAGAACTTGCGCAAGGAAAACGCCCTACAGGTAGACCACAGCTGTGATACAAGGACATCTGCAAGTGGGATCTGAAGGCCTTAGGAATGGACCTCAACAAGTGGGAAACCCTGGCCTCTGAGCAGCCCGCTTGGAGGCAGGCTGTGCAGCATGGCCTTTCCCACTTTGAAGAGAGACTTGGTCAACAGTCTGAGGCAAAGAGGCAAAGAAGGAAGGCCCATAGCCAGGGAGACAGACCAGGGACAGACTGCACTTGCTCCTGGTGTGGAAGGGATTGTCACTCCTGGATTGGCCTTTTCAGCCACACTAGACGCTGTGCCAGAACCACCTTTCAGAGCGCGATACCATAGTCTTTCGAGACTGAAGGTTGCCAATATAGCTGGGGTGAAGAGGGATGGTTATTCTCTCCTTGCTAAATATAGGAGGGGCACTGCTTGAAAAAGTGCCTTTTTACCCAGTTAGCAGGGGTAAATGTATTATGATACATGGAAATGAGAGCTGACTCATATTAACACCTTATTGGTTTCATGCTGTATCATGATATCATGTCATTGCAACATGTCAATAACATAATAACATGTCTTTGGCTCTCAGAACAATCAGTCTCATAGGTCAGTTTTGAGTTCAGAAAATCCACTTTTTGTTCCATAAGGCAGTTGTGTTCTTCTTGGTTAATTTTCTGGTTAATTGGTCATAACTTTTGATAGAATACAAATATTCCAATGCAGTTTGCTTCATTGCATTCTGCATTAAATTACCTTTCCAATGATATATAACATGATGGTATTATTCATACATACCAAGATTTTCACAATTTTGGTCACTAGTGTCAAACTCAGCTTGTTGCCCCCCTAAAGCTTGATGCCCGATGCAACTGCTGCCCCCTGCACCCCTTTAGCTATGCCACTGGGGCTAGGGCGTATGCAATAAAATAAAAGCGAATGCAAAGCACCTCCTGCAAAACAGAAGTGCTTTGCACCTGCTTTTACTGAAGATTTCCAGAGTCAGGGAGCACTGCGGAGGGCTGTGCAGCCCTTCATTGCTCAAAGTAAGTGGAAAGCACCCATCCTCGCCCCCCCCTTAGGAATGTGATCCTGAGGATTGCTGCCTCCCTCCCCCTTCCCCTTAAAGGGACAGGGGAAGCATTACACAAACTGGTGGGTCGTGACTCACTATCTGAGAACCACTGTCTTATTGTATTATTCCCTGCCTGATCAGTTCATTGCTCTAATGTGGCTTTGTTGCAGCAGAAGGAATGCTATTGATTTGCCATGTAAACTCATTTTTGATTTTTTGTAAAGTCTTTGTGGCTGCCAAGATACAGTAGCAAACTAGTATGTTGTAAAAAGCACAGAATACCTGCTCAAATGTTCTTACTCATGTTTTTAAAAATCAATCCTACAGTGTGTGTGATGGCAAGAGAATCCTTTAACTGAGCTATGCTTCCATATTTCTCCTTCTGATTGAGGTCAGGTATTTGAAATTCTTCAATAGACAGAACTTCCTCTTGGCCTTGCACAATGTTGTTGCTTGTTTGTAATTTTGTTGTGCCTGTTGAACTTGGAGCTTTTGCCACCTAATCCTACATAGGGCTGGCCTATAACATACAGTGCCACTGACTCAGGCTGCGCTGCGTGCTATAGACCAGCCAGGGACTAGGCAGCCTAAGAAAGGCAAGTAAAGGAGATTTTTACGTACTTCTCCACAGACTCTATAGGTACCCAATGGATCTCATCAGACCTATGCCAGCTCTTTGGCTGGCATGAGCTTCTGAAGGTGGGTCTGGGCCAGGAAAGGGGGATAGAATCTGGTGTGAATGGCTGCTGCTGAAATCCACACCCTCCCACTCCCGAACTGCCCTGGCCTAACTCTCACCCCAATCTACCTCTGTCGCCAACTTACTGGTGGCAGCTGAGGATCTGCAGCCCACCACTGCTGGCATGGGGCTTACCACCAGCTACACCACTGCAGTGAGCTGCAGAATGGCAGAGCGGTTGCAACAACGGCAGGCTCCATTGCAAGGTCCACCAGCATAATGCGAGGATAGGAATGGGCCATAAGACACATTACTCTAGCATACAGTGAAGGGTACTCCTTAGATCATATTATACACGTAGCCACCAATTGAATCATGTAGACTGGTCTTCTGAATAGTGAATTCAACCACAATAAGGAATAGCTTTATGGCAAGAAGGGGATATTTCAAAGCTTCAATTCTTTTTATTTTTATTTTTCATGTGTATACAGCGTGCACATCGCAAAAAACATATATACATTTAGGTGAGTAGTATGCAAAACACATAGAATTGCAGGCCTGGATCTTTCATTATTGTTACTCCCATGAGTGCTATACACAACACTGACCATGGAAGCATGTGTGCCATTTGAAATGAATTCATTTTGACCTCAGATGTTTATAATTGTGTGTGAAAATAAGGTATAACTCCATGCAATGTGAGATCAGTCCCAAAGAGGCAATGTTATCCACAAGAAAAGCAGAAGCACACATGACTATGGAGAACTCGTGCAAGGAAAGTGCCCTACAGGTAGACCACAGCTGCAATACAAGGACAATTGTATGCAAGAGGGATCTGAAGGCCTTAGGAGTGAACCTCAACAGGTGGGAAACCCTGGCCTCTGAGCGGCCCGCTTGGAGGCAGGCTGTGCAGCATGGCCTTTCCCAGTTTGAAGAGACACTTGGCCAACAGTCTGAGGCTAAGAGGCAAAGAAGGAAAGCCCACAGCCAGGGAGACAGACCAGGGACAGACTGCACTTGCTCCCAGTGTGGAAGGGATTGTCACTCCCGAATCGGCCTTTTCAGCCACACTAGACGCTGTTCCAGAACCACCATTCAGAGCGCTATACCATAGTCTTTCGAGACTGAAGGTTGCCAACTAATACTAATACATGATTCCCATGGCTGCTAAGTCATGGTGTAATCTAGGCACCCAGTCTGGCAAGCTCAGCACCTTGAAACCCTATTTATTTCAATGAAGGTCATTAAAGCTGAACATTCTTCTGTTGCAACCAGTAGGATCATGGCTTATGATTAAGGCACAGCATGTAAGATACTAGGGGCTCCTGATATGTTAAGCATACAAGGGTAGATTGGAATATAGTTATACTTCTTGTACAGTATGGGTTGTGCTACCAGGGGCATCTATTAGTACTTGATGTGGCAAACCAAAAGGTTCCCCGCACCCTCAACACCCTGTCAGTCACCGTGCTCCTCCCCCTCTCATTCCCTGGATGTGAAGAATATGAGGAGAATGAAGCATAACAGGAAGTGTGGAGGTGAGAGTGGGGAGCTAGAACATACCCAGTGCTTTAGTTCACCAGTCTTTTCTCTTCTACACATTCTTCTCTGTTCCATTTCCCCCTTTTCATTTTTGAATTCAGGGAACTGGAGAAGAAGAAGAAGCAATGGAGGTGGGCACACCCTTCCAACAATGTGCCACTTGGCATGACTTCCTTGAGTAGTTTCATCGTGGGCCAACCCCTGTGTTCCAGGGGAGGGGTTCTCTAACTTCCCTTCACTGTGTCCTACCTGTTCTACAGCTGATGGCACTGAAACCCGATTCCTTCTCCGTCACCAGGTCGCAACCCACAGTTTGAGAAACCCTGCTCTAGGGATTTTTAAAATGGGCATTTTTGTGTAAGTTGTCTTTACGTGCTTTGGTCATTTTGCGTCACTCTCTGCAGGATTAGCAATGTTTAACACAACTTTTCTCCACCTTTTGCTTTTCACTTCCAGTCGCCTGCATTCAGGGGCTTTTAATGAACACATTTCAAGGTTGTACTTCCTTGATTGCTATGCAAGGTTCTACCTATTTCCTTCTCTTTGTGTACTCATTATCTTTTCTAGTTTACAAAGGTACCACCAACCTTGTCAATTACGCGGCTGCTTCTAGGTTGTACTCTTTTCCTCTCCATCTTCCTACTAATATAAATTGTTGTCCTGAACTTTGCTTTGTCCTCAAATGGCCTCTGAAAACAGTTCTCACTTGCAAATCTTGTACTCTGCAGGTGGCATTGATTTCTACTAGTCCCATTTTGCCCTTTCTGGATTAAAAATTCTCTGGATACGTCTCTAACACTAATGTCCTTTCAGCTGCCCCCCCCCCCATTCTTCCTTCTGAATGATTGACCTCTTTCTCCTTACCTTGACCTTTCCAGTCCTTTGAAGTCTGCTGAGTTTTGCACAGCAGAGCCGCACGTTCTGTTGCGGCATTTAAATTTTGCTGACTGCAATTTGGGTTTTACTTTGAAGATTTGCTTCTAAACCCTAAACTGCTTTTCAAGTCCGTTCTCGTCGACATAGCAATAACCCAGAAGAGGCTGTAGGTATATTTCAAAAGTAAGACTCTCCAACCAACCAGTCCGGGGAAATTAGTTATATCAGAAATTTGCAGTTGGGCAACACAGTATGAAAGCTTAGGTGGGAAACTCAGAAGTTGACCCAAAGGAAAACTACACGCAGATCTGGGATAGAGTGCTGGACATACGGAAGGCAGATTCTGCCCTCCCGCACCTGCACTTACTGATTTCCTAGTTTGTACAAATGCATTGCTGTGCTGGTTGTGCTTGTGCTTGTCTTGTGCAAAAGGAGCACTTAGCTTTTTGTCTTCTACAGCAACCAGAATCCAGTGGGTTTGAACATGTAGCAGCCACCAACAGCTGGACTGGATGCACTTTGCTCAAAAGAAGAGCATTTCCGTTTGCAGAATATAATTTTTTTTAAACAAAATAAATTCTATTAAGGCTGTTAGTTTCAATTACTGTGCCTGCTGAGTTCAGAAATATTTCCAAAGCAACTACGTACTCGGATTTTGGTAGGCGTATTTCACAACCATCAGCAGGGGGAATGAAGGACTTTCAACACGTTGCTTTTTAAATGGCAACATTTCAAGGAAATATTTACATTCAGATGCTTGTTTCTTATGACTGCAAATGAAGGCGATTTTTTTTCTTGGGAGGGTCATGAGGGCCACAAAAGAGTCCACAGCGGAACAGTGGCACTGTGGGACAATAGCGCTAAATTAGCTCTGCTTGTGTCTTTTGTCAATAGGAGGGAATGTCACCAGCAGGAGCATAATTTCAGGGCAGCTGCACTAATCATACAACCCATTTAAAATGGTTCTGTAATTATTGAAGTTGCAAAAGGGCTTGTGGAGTTTTTGTTCTTCAGTGGCACAGAAATGTTTCAATGAAATTGAATATTATGTCAGTGACAACGGTACCTGTGTCAAAAATGGATAATTTCTCTCCATCTCTTATAACCCATGGATGACTTTGTATCCCATAAGCCATATGGCGCATAACAATGTAACGTAAGAAGAGCCAGCCAGGATCAGGCCAAAGGCCCGTGTAGTCCAGCTTCTTGTCTCTGTAGACAACCAGATGTCTTCAGGATCCCCACAGACATACCCCTCTCCTGCAGTGGCTCCACCGCAACTGACATTCAAAGGCAAACAATAATAACTGTTGATTTGTATGTCTTCCATAAATTTGTGTATAGTAATTCCCCTTTGATAAATCCCCATGCAAGCTCTCTTGATAGTAAGAAGGCCCATTTATTTTAAAGCATCTCACTTCTATTTGAGTAAGCTTAGGCAGGAGCATAGCTAGCGGGGGGGGTGAAACAGTAAGTACTGCAGGTGCCACAACTGTAAGTTGTGTAAGTGCTGTAAGTTGCCACTCCCATTTGCTGTCAGAGGCATTCTGCGCAGCAATGGCAATGCACAGATGGGTCGCCGAACCAAATGGCATCTCCTGTGTGTTGCCGTCGCTGCCCGGAATGGCTCCATTGGCAAGTGGGAGGGACCGCTTACATGGCGCCTTGTGGTACCTGCGCTACTTACTGTTTTGCCCCCCCCAAAGCTACACTACTGTGCTTAGGATTCTAGCCTTTTAAAAAAAATCTAAAAATAGTGATCAAAGGGTTAAAAAGAGTTTCTTTTACTTGAATTATTCTTGTACCTTAAAACGGAATGCCTTTTCTGTTGCTAATTTATGAATAATATTTAGTTGAAATTGAAAGCTGTTTACCTGCCAACTGCTTGCTTTGCATTCTGCCTTTCATCCACATGGTGGCGACACAGCCTTTTAAAAATCTACAACACACACACATAGCATCAGCCCACCATCTGTGCAGCCAGCCACCTGCCACCATCTGTGAAGCCCACCACCTGAGGTGGCTACTTCAGCTCAGCCACATGGGCATGGCACCTCGCCTCAAGACACTTCAGTAGAGACCAGTTGCTGCTGAGTGAGGAAATGAATGGGTAGGCAGTGGGCAAGCACAGATTGTGTGTGGGTAGCCCCTTTAGTCTGCCACCTGCACCAGCTGTGGTAGCTGCTTTACCCAGCTTCATTGGGTCCTCAGTCTATTCTACCATCGCATAATTCCTTCCTACCACTTCCTGCTTGCTTTATTTTGGTGCACGCGTAGGCCAGCTCTTTGCCAGAGTGCTTTACAAACCAAGATTGCACAACTGTGCACGGTTCCAAGAGAACAAGGGCCCAATCTAGCCAACATTCATGTGCTTTGTTCCCTTACCTCAGGTCTAATTGGGGCTTCATGGATGCTGCAATGTTGGATAGGATTGGAGCTCATGTCCCAAGTCCTGATGAGCACAGTCAAACATGCTACTGCGTAAATGTGTTTAGAAATGGGCTATGTCAAATGCAAGGGAGGGCACCAACATGCAGGTCTCTTGTTATCTGGTGTGCTCCCTGGGGCATTTGGTGGGCTGCTGTGTGATACAGAAAACTGGACTAGATGGGCCTATGGCCTGATCCAGTGGGGCTGTTCTTATGTTCTTACGTGTGCACTACAGGTATGTTGCTGCCTTTCCTGAATAATATAACAAAGTGGATTATTAAATGTAAACACCCTCCCCCTAATTTTCCTTTCTGCAGATGGCTTAATGTAGTTCAGGTGGCGGAAACCCTGATATTGCTTTTAGTGACTATATGTACATTTATCTACTGTCAGATGATATTTTTCATACTCTATTTATGTATTCTGCTTTGGTTATGTCTGCTAAATTACATCAAGAAGAGATTTAGAATGAATGACAATAAGGTACCAGACATCTGTTGTTGTTTTTCACTCAAAGGCATTTTTCTAACCTCAGCCTTTTGAAAATCCTGAGCCATCCTTCTACAAAGCCAAAAAAGCACCAAAGTGATATTCCTCAGAGGATTTTTTATACTCCACAAAGCATAGATTGAGATTGTGAATGAATTAGTCTGTGATTACACTTCAATAAATTCAGAGTAGAAGTAAAAGGATTTTCCTCTCCTCTGTGGATTGTGTGATTGAAAATGTGCGTCTGAGAAACTCTGGCCACTGGCTGCCAGAACAGAGCAGAGTCAATGTGAACATTGTTATTTTGAAAGCTTTTCTTTCTTTCTTTTGCTACTTTTTGCTGTGGAGGCTCATCCACACAATACTTTGCCCTCTGGTAGGCTCATGGTAACCCATTTCTATGCAGCCCACAGGTGTATGCGTTTGATCCCTGTTGCATATGTGCAACATTGGGCAAAAATGACTTAATGTTCTTCTCGTGTTAAATTTTTGCCTCCCTCTTTTGACAAGAGGAAATGGCAGTGTGAGCATTGTCATGCCCGGTCTGATCTGACATGCTAGCACAAACAATCCAAAAAATGACAAGGTAATGGCAAGGGAGTGACAACAAGATACTGGTATCATGTTACCTTGAGAGCTCCCTAAGGGCAGTGTTTCTCAAACTGTGGGTCAGGACCCACTAGGTGGGTTGTGAGCCAACTTCAGTGGGTCCCAATTGATTCCAATATGTATTTTATTTAATATATTACCCTTGATGCTACTGTGGAATGTAACTGCATTTGGGGACATGTTATAGACCTGTATTTTTAACAGGTTATTATGTATACGCTTTTAACAATGATGGTCAATGGGGCTTAGCCCCGGGTAAGTCTGGATAGGATCAAAGCCTTTGGGATGTTTGGGGAATTTTTAAAAAAAAAAAAACAGATCAGCAACTGCTTGGGAGGGTTAAAAGGGTTCTTCCTTATTTTAAATGTTTTTTTTTTTAATTTATGCAAATTTTTAACTTACTTAATTTGATTTGATTTTGGCATATGAGGGTTGTTAAAAAATTTCCTGCCTGATGATGTCACTTCCAGCTGTGACACCACTTCTAAAAGGTACCTGATAGGCCACTGTGAGATACAGGAAGCTGATGGTCCCTTGGCATGATCCAGCAGAGCTCTTCTAATGTTCTTAATGAGAATAAAAACAATATATATATTAAAGAATCCATCACCTCTATAGTCCAGTCAATTTGTTTTTCAAGTGGGCCAGTATGGTCCAACCTCATGGCATTGTGTTTGTCAACAACACCCTAAGTTCTCCATGCATACAATGTGTGTTTGCAGGGATAACCAGTGTTCCCAGGTATAGATTATCCTTCTCACTAACACTGAGGATATCTCCTCAGGTATGGGGTCAGTTTCTGTAGTCAACTACTGTATACACAGAGAGGGGTGTGTTGTTTCTTAGCACATCAGCATGGGGGCAGGACTTTTTGGTGCTCCCATAGGCATTATACATGGATAAAAAACCTGCAGTTTGAAGAATAGCCAAACAGGGGCCTGTGGCTTATAAGATTATGAATAAGATTGCCAGTAGCATATAACCTTTTCTTTCACATTATCTGGTTGCTCTCCACTAGAGGAAGCTTGTGTTTCAAAAACAAGCCAATAATTAGAAATTATTTTGTTTATCCGTTCAGCAGCTTTAGGAGTCCCATCCTAAGAATTATCACTATCCAAATAACTGTGTAGAAATCCATGTTGGGCCAATCTAGCAAAGGCAAAATGCTTCTGAAATGTATTCTGGACCAGAAACAAGAAATTAGTGCCCCACCACAGAAAAAAGAAGTGTTTTGTAACTCCACACTCAGATTTATTTTCAATGTATTTATAATAAAACCAATTTGGGCAAGTGGATTGTGTTGATTTTAAATCTGGTTTTAAATTCTCCTTTCCCAGTTTTTGATGCAGTGGATGAATTCCATATGAAATATCGATCTTGGCTCCCCTTCCCTTAAATAGGAATAAAAGGAGATTCTTCACAGAATTTTTGAGAGCCTGATTACTAACTCTTCAGTAGACAAATGGTATGGTTTAAATCATTCTTATGTTCTTTACTCAACATCTCTTTACCCAGCGTGTAGTTAGTCTGTGGAAATCTTTGCCACAGGATGTGGTAACGGCATCTGGCCTACATGGCTTTAAAAGGGGATTGGACCAATTGTAACCCGTGATGGAAAAGTCCATCACGGGTTACAAGCCATGATGTGTATGTGCAACCTCCTGATTTTAGAAGTAGGTTACTTCAGAATGCCAGATACAAGGGACAACACCAGGATGCCAGTCTCTTGTCTTGGGTGCTCCCTGGGGCATTTGGTGGGCCACTCTGAGATACAGGAAGCTGGACTAGATGGGCCGATGGCCTGAACCAGCGGGCTGTTCTTTTGTTCTATGGACCTCCTATCTGCTCACTGGCCTGTTATTCTAATAATGCCTTCCATTATGGCCTCAAATTGGTAGCCATCTCCCAAGGAAAAATACTTCTGCTAGATCACTTTCCAAGGGATTATGAAACAAAGGTCCACAAACCACTGGTGCTCGTATTCCTAACTGGTGAACTGGAAAGAAGAGGTCACGCAGTAAATTGTGTTTGTCCTCACCTTCTATGGAAATTGTCCCTGTAAGACTGCAGAACCTCCCCTCCTGCCTCAATTCAGCAAACAAAACAGAATGTAGAAGGGGAATGCGGTTTCAGGTTAGGAACAACCTCCCTTCTACACCTGATTGACTGAGCATGCCTATTGATTTTCAGCCAAATGTGCGAATGGATCAAAGTGGCTAAGCTCAAATAGGAGGCTACTATATTTTCTCAACCATGCAGCAAATCCTATTAAAAGATCTTCTTCTTCACACAGAAAAGAATTGGTATGGGCTGCCTGGAGTCTGGCTTGAATTCCAGCCTGGAGATTTGTCTGTCTGCACACAATTGACTAAGCATGACAGTTCATGCAGATATTTTTGAGTTACATTCCATCTTGGCCCATTGGAGAAATTAATAGACACAGACACATGCTAAGGTCATCTAATGCAGCAGGTAATGAGGGAGAAACAATGATAATGTTTCCGATGCTGTGGGTAACGATTACCTTATATCATCCTTGCTACTATCCTCATCGTGAAAATCTTGTAAGGTGACTCTGATTTCAATGGAATGTAGAGCAAGGCTGTTTAAATCCATGCTGCTTCTCAGGTGCACACTTCCCTCCCTTATTGCTAAAGATGCTGCAAGTGTTCTACCAGGGCTGCTCGAAATAGTGAACTGCTTGTGAACAGAATCAAGAGGAACATGAATATGACTGGCAAAATTTTGAACCTTTGAAAGCACTGGCAACCACTGGCAAAACTTCTACTTCATTCAGACTTTTGTGATTCATTTATTTTACTGGGAGCAATTTAGGGTCCAAACCTATCCAATTTTCCAGGGCCAGTGCAGCGGTGCCAATGAGTGTGTGTTGCATCTTTTGGTGGTGGGGGGCAGTCGCAGAGGCCTTCTCAAGGTAAGGGAACATTTGTTCCCTTACCTCTGGGTTGCATTGAGGCTGCACCAGTGCTGGAAATTTGGATAGGATTGGGCCCTTATTTATTTATGATTTATTCTTTGGTGAGAGAGATCTTTGTGTTGACCTTTGAGTCAAACTTATGAGAGAGGTCAAATGACTGGCTCACAAAGGCTTGAATTTTTGCAAGCATTCACTTGGAATGCTTACAGAAGCTTGACAATTGCTGGTTGAACTTGAAGATGCACTCCATCTAGCAACCCAATCCTACCTAGCTCCTTACGCGCTAATGCAACTGCCCCAACGGTGCATACTGCATCCCACAGAAGAGCTTCAAACCATGAAGATCTCCTTAATGTAAGTGAACAATTGTTCCCGTGCCCAGAGTAAGCCCTTGCTGCCTTGCTGGGTCCACTCAGACCTGCACCAAGTGGACCTGGGAAGGAGAATTTAGACTGGAAAGAGGGATAAGATGATGGCACCACTGCCACAGATTGTACCTCTTTCATGGACTTGATGGTCCGCTGCCCTCCTCTCATCCCAGCTCCTCCTCCCCATCCTGTTCCACTCAACCCACCTCCTTTCTTCCCCTTGTGTTGATTTACCTGCACCAGGCTTGTCAGGAGAGCACCGGTGTGTGGATTTGGCCATTCACTTCTACAGCAGTGGCTCAGCTGTGCTGTATGGTGTGTCACATTTTGTGACAACCGTAAAGAACCTTACACTGCCAGAGCACTCTTTTCGGCAGCACAAGGCCCTGTTAGGATTGGACCATAGGGCTCTGTTTTAGCCATCACTTACCCATAAAACATAACAACGAACCACCACAAGTATTTAGGATACCATAACCATGGGACCCTTTATGAAGTTGTGTTTTGAGAACCTCATGTCAGAGTTGCTGTAGCAGTCAAATGTATTTTCTTTTGCATAGTAATTGCCATGCTATATAATTCAATGCCTAAAGCCACATGCCCAATGACTAATAAAAATAATCCTATATTTATACAATTATCATCTCTGTGGTGAATTATAGAAGTTATGCCTCAGTTGTAAATACATTCATTGGGAAGCAGGTTCCACTCTAGCAGAGCATGATTTCACAGGAAGGTGCTTAGGACATACATGGATTACTTTCTAAATTTAAAGGTTACAAATCAGCACAGTGGCTAGAAATAACTGATTTTGATGAATACAGGTATGCCTAAAGGTGTGGGATAGTGCCAGTTGTGTTTAAGGGATTATGTTTCTGGTGTGTTTGCAGCTGTGATCCCTTTTAGTTGCTACACTCATATACAGTAGTTTCAGCAAAACTTTGTTAAGTTAGGGTTGGTCCAAGACATTTTGGTGTCTGTGGCAAATTCAGCAGGTGGTATCCTCTACCCAATTATGTATACAGGTCAGTCCTCCTTATCTGAGGGTTCAGGACTCATGGATTTGACCCAACGCAGGTCACATTAGGCGGGTCAATCTGTACTTCCCGATTGTGACTGTCTTCCGGTTGTATCCGGGAGGTGGTCTGTGCACCTGTGTAGAAGACCTCCTGGGGGCCTTTGGATGTCTTCTGAGGCTCAGGGAGGCCTGGACACTGGAACACCTCCTGTATGCAGGTGATGGCCTGCACCTGTGAATTCAATTATCCAGTTTTCTGTATCCAGCCAACCTGTATGTGGTCCTCTCTAACATGCAGGTTTATATATTTCTTTGCTGGAACACACATACAAATCAATTGTCTGCACTGGACTGGTTTGGATGATATGCCAAATCATTCCCTTAAATTCATAAAGGAAAAGTCTGAGCATACATATTCCCCATACCCATTGCACGATCACACCATTGCCTATTCACGTGGGGTGTTTCATCCAAAACGTCCCTACAAATCTACTTTAATACTGCATTAAAATAATATTAAAACTGTGTGTCAGAGGCAGTTCAGGAGAACCATTCATGCAATCAATGACCCAATCCTATGATCCTTTTACAACAATGTATCTCCTAATATGCTGTCATAAAAGGCCCCGTGATGGTGCAAACACTCATGTTGCTGTCAGACCAGTTGTAGTCACCACTGCAAAGCAGTAGCAGCTGCTGACTCCTGCTACCATAGAGTCTGGGATGCACTGACTTTAAGAAGTCAGCAGTGGGGGCGTGATGGGGGTGGAGAAGGGAGAGCAAGGGAATTTCAGAGTGGGAAGGGAAAGGGGCAGTTCAGGGAATGGAAGAAGTGGATCTTAGTGCAGCAACTTCCATGTGGATCCTACCCCATCTTTCACAGTCCCTAGCTGGTGCGAGGAGACCCATAGGTGAACAGAGAACCTAGTAGAGGTTGAGACAATAGAGATGAATGACCGTCCACCCCACCTGTTATGGGCTGTTTTGTCTTCTGGTTGCCCCCATAGCATGCAGCATAGAGGCTGCATGCTATGGATTGACAGGGGGGGTAGGACTGGGCTGTAAATGATGGTGCTCTGGATTGCGGACATGTCCTTGTCTAGGATTGCTGCAGACTATTGTCAACCGCAGCCCATAACGCGTGGAGTGGACAGTCATTCATCTCTGTTGTCTCAACCCACCCAAAATCAGTACTGTATCTCAAAGTCATGATGGTTTATGGAATTGTGTGAAAAGACATATACAAAGGGCCATTTTGAAAATTTAGTTCTAAAAACAAACATCAAATAAACCATGTTCCCACTTCATAGCAGCACATGGGGTGGCTCTGCATAAAATAGGCTTAAGCATAATTATTTGGCATGGTATTTCTATGCATAGGGAGGGACAAAGAGTAGTACCATTATCTTCATCAATTTTTATTAGAAATGTATTAGAGGAAAGTGTTCAATAAGTTCTATCTGGTATATGCATGTTTTTCAGGAAAGAAGAAAAACAACCCTACACTCAAGTTTCTATCGTGGCTATTCAGTAGTAGTTAGCTTCTGTGGAAGGACAAGCAAGGTAAAGGAGATCTTCCTTGAACTCTCCCTTGGGAAGAAGGTAAGAATGGAAAGAGGCAATTATAGATGACCTTGCTCTGGTCAGCAAACACATGCTGCTTGAATCAATACCTGGCATAGCAAGGACTTACAGTGAGCAAACTTGCAAGTTTGTTGCTCATCAAATTCTGTGTATATTTCTGAGTTTGGGTCGAGGGCTAAGAGATTGAATAGGACCTCTTAAATGACTTAAATCTTGTTCGATTATATTTTTTAACTTCGTTGTGGCCCACTAACTAGAAAAGTAACTTTTCATTGACCAGAGTTTTAAAATCCTATAGATGGATCACAGTGTTTCTCCCTTGTGCACTCAGTTAAAGATTAAACAAAATCCAAGTCACTGAAATTAATCTTCCCGCTAAGTATTCAGTCATTCTCTCTTTCTCCCACTCAAAGAGATGGGGGGGCAGGAACATACAGTCAGGGGAGGCAGAGCCTCATGTGAAAATTGTCTCATGTGCCTGTCACTATACAGGTAGAGACTAGAGCTTGCAGCAACAATAGTTCAGTTTCTCCTGTGATTGCGTAACCACTCAGAAACTGGGAGGAGCACATGTGCAGTCACAGGGGAGGCTGAGCTGAGATTGCTGCAAGCTCTATCCTTTCCCTGTATAGTTATAGGCACACACTTGTACTATATAGGGAGAGATTAGAGCTATGACATTGGGAGTTTGGCCTCTGCAGTGATTGGCTTCTAGGTAGACTCCAGAATGCCATAGCAAGTGCCTTTCCAATCATTCACACCACTGCATGTCACTCAAGGGGGAGGGGTTAATCCTTACCAGTATATTCCAGATAAATTGTGCAGATAAATAGCTACAGGCTACTGGGCTGGTCAATGGATACTTTAATGTTACAGAAAGAACTGAGGTCTCCCAAAATGAGTAGAGACTCAAAGAGGGTATTAAATTAAATTAAGAATATTGGCCAAAATACTTGAGGGACTATCTCTTGCTTTTCCGAGTGTCTTGAGGTGACACTTAATAGACCCAAATTTGTGAATGAAAAAGTGAATGAAATAAATACACATGTTCTTTGTCACTTCTTCACTTGAAATGTGTTTGGAGAAAGTAAGGTTTCACCTTGTTCTCAATTTGAAATTTTGTTTAACAATTCTTGTTTTATTACTCTTTAAAATACAGGAAGGCAATTTTTCCTCTAATGATGTGAATCAACAGGAGATGCGTCTTTCATAAAAGAACTCAATTCCATTGTTTACATAATCTCCTCATGCTGAAGAGTTCTATGATTACATAATGGAAGTGAGATTATAATTTTTCTTGCTAAACTACAAAACCTAGAGCACTCCATGGATGAGTGCAATAGCTTGAGATAACAGGATAAAACATAAATCTTCTCTAATGAAAAAAAATAATTTTTATATATATATATATGGACTATTTGTAGGTTCAGAGCATTAAATTCCATAAATACTTTATAACATCCTTTTGAGATTGGGAAACAGTTATGTTTTAGAAAATCTTTTGTCCAATGCACTTTTCAAATCTATTTTCAGATGGCAAAAACTGATTCAGACGAGTAGTCATTTTATATGTGAGTTTGCAATTTGGATGGCCAGCTAGAAAGGATTACATCCTGTTTTATATAGCTGTGGCCATTTGCAAGTGTTTAGTCACACTGAAAATCAATGGGCTTAAGCATATACAAGCATATGAATACATGTGCATGTTTGACAATTATGAAAAACTGCCATTGTGTTTCACATCCTAACAGCAAACAAACAAACCTTGTTTATACATTAGATGGGGTAGGGACAAAAGTTGATCTTGCAATGTATTTTATTGTGTTCCACTCTTGGCTTCTGCCTGTTTCATCTGTTTCCTTGTGTCACAAACCATAACTGAGGGCACACTGAGTGTCTTGGGGAAAGGGTCCTGTAGGGATAGATGGTGGGGCAACTCAGTATGCAACCTGCACATGTGTATGGGAAGAAATAAGAATGAAATCAAGGTTGCAATTCAGTCCACACTTACCTGAGAATAAGCCCCATCAGCTAGAATATGACTTACTTCTGAGTAGAGATGCATAGGATTGGCTTCTAGTAGAGTATTGTCAGTCACTGCATTGTAGCTCTATCTTAGCTTGAAAACCAAGCTCACCTGAGGTCATTTCATCATTTCTGTTTTTGTTGGCTCCAACTTCCCTGTAAGATGTGTATCAGTAGCACAGCTAGACAGGGTGCAAAGCACTAAGTTTTGCATTGCGCCTTACCGCATTGTGCAAGCTGCCCCTCCCCCTTCCCTTCTGAGTCATTCTGGGCTACTGGAGCACAATGGAGTGTGCTCTAGCTGCCTAGAATGATTCCTAAGGGGAGGAATCCATTTTGCTCTAGCGGCCTTAAATGGTTCCTAAGGTGAGAGGGAGGGGCCACCTGCATGCTGTGGTGAGGTGTCATGCAAAACTTAGTGCCTTGCATCCCTTATAGCTATTCAACTGCCATGTATAACTGACTTGCCAGATATGCAAGAATATGGGCACAAGAATCAAGGGCCTCTGTATGAGTAGAACCCACAATGCATCATAACAATGGATAATTTGAAAATTCCCAACATGGAATTTGTGAGAAAATATCGTTGTCTGTAATGGCTGTTATTAAATTAGTCGTCTTACACCGCCCTCTCCATACACACACTCCAAATCACACATAGAAATCCTAATCAAACCGATCAACTCCAATTCGTGGTATATTTTGTTTGAAAGCAGAATGATGATTTAAAACTTCAAAGGTGTGAAATTATCAGTGCCCTTTGAAGTAGTAGTTTACATTTAAACTTAAGGATTAGAAGGTGACCAAGAGTTACTTTCCTCACATTTGTCAGTTTCGCTAATCCTGCCTTTTCATTTAGAAATTCTGTCACAGATGTCTGAAATTGTTAAAATTTAAATTTTTTTTATCGCCTGTCTGCAGAATGTTCATTTGCATAAATTGGTTCATTTCTAGCACAATGTAGCCATAAAATAAGTTCTAAAGAACCTATTTAAATACTTAAAAGAGATTGAAAAGAAACTCTTTAGTCGAAAGGCGATGAAGTTTCAGCAGCAGAACACCATAGTTCAGCTCCCTAGCATTCAATCCACTCCTTTAGATGTGTGCTCTTGATATTGCCAATGAACTTGAAAAATAGCAATTATTTAAAAATATACAATTGTCAGAAATGGGGTTGAATGCAGAATTTGATTAATCACGCCATGAACTGTGGCTGGCTTGACAAACAGCTAAGAGTGTGCTAAATGGTTCCACATCAAAGCACGAAGCACAGTGAAAGCTGAACACAAATACAGTAGGGATTCCAAGGGTATTTTACCAGCAATAATAATCCTACTTTAGAGGACTCAAGGATGCGCTGCTGAAATACAAGGGGTGGCCCTTTGTATCCCACTGACTGCATTCCGTTTCTCTGCATTTCTTCCCAGGTTTAAAATTCCTGAAACGCTTGCATGGAAAGAAGAGGTGCAAACAAACTCACTAGCGCTTCATGTCAATTAACATGTTTTTCTGTTATTACGCCAATGCGGCTTCTTTGAAGCTGGAACATGTTCTGAGACCATATTGAAACTGTCAGCGTTCCTGAAATAGTTGATGTATTGTGAGAAGTTAATAGTCCTAATGTTTACATAATGCAATATGTTGCATTTTAGACGTTCCAGGTTGGCATTTTGATGAGTGGGCCACAGGAATTCCTTTGAATGAAATACGGCATGGTTTGTGTTCAGGATTTCACTTGAGCCTGTATGTCTCACCAGACCTTTGTCCTGGTTTCTGTCTGCTCAGACCCCAGAACCTCATACTGATACTAGTCAGGCATCACACACTAAGAAGACCAAGGGTTTTTTGAGTTTGGCATATGTTTTCAGCCATCCTGATCCCAGACCTGGAAGGCAGGTTGGTGTTATTTTATTGCAGGTGGAAACAGTGGGGTCACTAGGAATCGCATCACCCGGTGCGGGAGGCCTGCGCGTCACCCCATGCAGTGGGCGGAGCAGCACCCCAGATGGTGGGTGTGGTGATGTACCATTGCCCTGCCCCCACTGGTTTTTTGGCAGTACCTTTCGATATAACACAGATATTTCAATGTGGTTTGTTTCATTGCATTCTGCATGAAATTACGCATTGATTGATATATAACATGATGGTCTTATTCCTCCAAATTCTGATTTTAGTGATTTTGAAAACTTGTGGAGTCACACACACACACACACACACACACACACACACACACACCTGTGTCAACTTACTAACACCTTATTGCAGCAGTTCTCATACTTTTAGCACTGGGACCCACTTTTTAGAATGACAATCTGTTCAGGACCTATTGGAAGTGATGTCATGGCCAAAAGTGACATCATCAAGCAAATTAAAATAAATAATTTTAAATAGTTAAATTAATAATTAAATAAGGGGGAGCCAGTCGTGTTCCACCAAGTGAGTTTTCTCTGTAGTCTGTCTGCAATAACACCCCCCAAAAAGAATCAGTGAGATCTTCAGCCCTCCCCAGTGCCCAGTTTAAAGTCCTTCTATTTCATGCACATCAATACAAAGATCCACCTGGCTTTACAAGTCTGAGAGCCCAATCCTATGCCTGTCTACTCAGAAGTAAGTCCCATTAGAGTCAGTTAGGCTTACTCCCAGGAAAGTGTGGGTAGGATTGGGCTGTGAGGGAAACTGTAAGTGCAAAATACGTAGAAAACATTCCCCTTACCAGTTCAAGCCTCTTTGTTGGTCCTTTCTAGTGGGGGGGGACTGCCTTCTGGGGCTTTTGTTGCACTCCAGTCCCATCGGATCAGGACTATTCTGGTGTCCTCACATTCTTTGCCTGGCCTGACCATCAGCCAAGGCACGTCTGCCTACTCGTGAGTAAACGGTACCTGAGGCTGCTTTGCTTCCCATAGGGCTCTATACACTTGTAGCTGGGGGGGCGGGACCTCCTCCTCAGGTGTTTTTGGGACTGCACTCATTGAATCAGGACCATTCTGACGTTGGAGTCTGCCCTTTTGGACGGAGCAAAGCAAGGTCGCCTGCTCACGAGTAAACGTGGCCATGTGGCTTCCTTTCCCTTCCCTAGAACTGAATACACTCAGAGCTGGGAGGGGGAACCTCCTTCTCGGGTGTTTTTGGGGGGCTACACTCATTGGATCAGGACCATTCTGACATCCTTGGAGTCCTCTCAGCCTGCCCTTTCCGACGGACTAAGGCAAGTGCGCCTACTTGTGAGTAAACGCACGATACGGCTCACTTTCACTTTCCATAGGGCTCCATGCATTTTTTCCTTCCAGTTTTTTGGCCATAACTTTTGAAGGAAAGGAGCGATCTCCACAGGGCTTTTGCATTGTGTTCCGCTGGTCATTCCACATCCAACAGTGTATGGCATGATGCGGTAGCTCATAAAGGCGCAATTTTAGGGCATCACCCCCCAGGGCGCGTCACCCCCCCAGGGCGCACACCCCCCACACACCCCTAGCGACGCCACTGGGTGGAAAGGTTAAGGCTATGAATTAGTGGCTGCCTTAAGGACACCTATGTAAGTTATGGTTGGGGTTGAACTCCCTGGTGCAGTGTTCTTCAGCCTTGGGGTTGGGATCCCAATAGGGTCGTGAAGCCTCAGTTGTGGAGTTGTGGCAACTTATGGGAATGAAAAATGGTTGAAGACTAGAGCACCACCAGGTAAAGGGGCAGACATCTGATGTATGCCTTCAGATACCAGGGGATTGAGCCCTAGACCTGCTCAGGTTCTTAGCAATTGTGCTAAAATAGCTTTCACTAATGCCATGCTTCATGGTAACTTTTTCTATTCTCTCTAATAAGTATATTTTGTCACAGTGAACAGTATTGGGAGGGCATTATGAGGGCAGGGAGTGGGCAGTGATGGGATGGAGTCCTGGAGGGGCTGCTGGTTTTTAGCAGCATTCCTAGTCTCATACTTTATATATTTATATATTTGGGTCATGGCATGAAAAACATTGAAGGCCACTGCTCTAGTGGACAATTCAGACAAGGGGTCAAGATGCGGGTTCTGTTAAAGTGCATTGATAATACATAGCATTTGTATACAGTGCTTTCTGAATGTGCAAAGTGCTTCACGTTTATTATCTTGATATAATCCTTGCATCAACCCTATAAGGAAAGTGACTACTAAAGTCAGTTCTTGTTATCCACTAAGGTTAGATTCCTGGAAACCCTAGCGCAGGGGTCTCCAAACCCCGGCCCGGGGGCCAGATGCGGCCTGCAGCAAGCCTCTTTCCAGCCCGTGGCCAACTTCTTGTCCCCTGAAAGCCTCTGGCCCACTGAACTGAATATGACCAGAACTGTGCTCTGATTGTGTCTGGAGGGTGTTCTGAGGGCCACAGAGGTTGAATGAATGAGCCCATTCATTCATTTATTCACTCATCTAAGTTCCATCTCTAATTTATTTATTTAAATTTTATATTTAAATTTTTTTTCCGGCCCTCCATACCACGCCAGATATTTGATGCGGCCCTCTGGTCAAAAGGTTTGGAGACCCCTGCCCTAGCGGATTGCGAATTCGCAGATACTGTTGATTCTATGGGATAAATGGGGTTAGGTACAAGGGGTACGTGGGGGAGAGATACCTTCCTTGCTATCAGAAGAATCTAGCAGAGACCCTCAGGAAGCCAGTAGAGAGAAGTGCCAAAATATTTCTGAATTCTGCAGAGACCTTCTAGAGGCTGCAAGGGCCCCCAGAATGGCACCTGCAAGCTGTGCAGACTCCTTTGAAATGACCAGCGGAAGCTTCCACCAGCCATTTTAAAGGGTTCAGCATAACATAAGAACATAAGAACAGCCCCACTGGATCAGGCCATAGGCCCATCTAGTCCAGCTTCCTGTATCTCACAGCGGCCCACCAAATGCCCCAGGGAGCACACCAGATAACAAGAGACCTCATCCTGGTGCCCTCCCTTGCATCTGGCATTCTGACATAACCCATTTCTAAAATCAGGAGGTTGCGCATACACATCATGGCTTGTACCCCATAATGGATTTTTCCTCCAGAAACTTGTCCACTGGTCACAGATGCCATTCTGAAGGTCCCTGCAGTCTCTGGCAGGTGTCTGCATAACGGATAATGAGAACAGATAATGAGAGTTAGGTAGCAATTCTGCCCCTCTTAGATAAGCAAATTCACAGATAGCAAATTCACATATAAAGAAAAATGATTGTATTACCATCATATTGCTGGCTTTCCTAAGGCCAGGTCTGTGAGCTACTGGCAGAGGCAATATCTGAACTCAGGAAGTCCTGATTTGCCACTTATGGCAAATATACTCATTGACAGGGCCTCCAAGAGGAATTCTATCAGGGGGTACAAAGCTTCTTTGGGGCCCCTTCCCAAAGATGGAGGGGGTGAAACAGGGTGGGGGGGCAATGGGGGTGGGCACAACTTCTGCAGCAGCTGTAGCCCCACAGCTGTATCTCTGAACTCCCATCCAGTGTAAGCAGATCCATAAGCCAAAGAGCTCCTGGAGCAGGCCAGCCTCCTCCCAGATGTGACACTGTTAAGGAATGTATGCATTCCTGGGCCTGGTGCGTGTGGCTTCTGGCAGTAGTTGCTGCCATGTGCCATGTGCATCCTGTGTGGGCAGTGAGTCTGAGTGAGCTTGGAAAATGTAAGATCCCAGGAAATTTCTGGGCCCCCTTCTTTGGCTCCTGGGCCTCCTTTCTGACCCTGGACCTGGGTACAAATTACCCCCTTTACCCCCCTGTCCTAGGCCCTGCTCATTGAGCCACCAAAGGCGAAGGGAGGGACATGGCAGCCAGATCAAGAAGCCACCATGCCGAGCTCTAAGACGGAAGCAGCCACAGAGCATGCACAGACTTCATGGCACCCCTCTCTCTAAGTACAGGGAATGGGGCTGGTAGTTGGGCGAACGCCAAAGTGCCTGTCCCTGCCTACTTGGAGCTTTGTGAGCATCAAGTTGGCAGGGAGAAGCAATTTGCAGCCGGCCCAACCTCCTGCTCCCCACAACAACTTCCTTTTTCCCCTTCTCCCTTCAGCAGCACTGGGGAGAGAAGCTGTCCTCTCACAAGTCAGGCAGTGATGAAAGTACCCAATGGAGCTGCAGATGGAGAGGGCAGTAGACAAAGAGGGCAGTAGACCCGTCCAATTGCTGCCCCTCTAAGGAGGCACAGTGGCTGAGTGGTTAAAGTCACTGGACTGTCGGCTGGAAGGTTGGCAGTCCGGGAGTTCTAGACCCCGGTGCTGCAGAACAGGGTGAGCTCCTCTTACTTGCCTCAGCTTCTGCCAACCTAGCCGTTCAAAGCATGTAAATGCACGAAGATGAATAGGTACCACTTTGATGGGTAATTAACAGCATTCCTTTCGCTTTGGTGTTTAGTCATGCTTGCCCCATGATCACGGAAGTTGGCTCCTTCGGCTTGGAAACAGAGATGAGCATTGCCCTAGAGTTGGACACAACTGTGCAGGGGAAACCTTTACATTTAAGGGTGTTGCTGCACATAAACATTTCAGGTGGCTCATGGATGGGTCAGCCCTGCATGGTATGTCGGGGCCTTAAACCTTTGCCCCCACCTTATCCCAATTCCTGTCAAAATATAATAAATCTACCATACCTGAAGAAGCCTGCTAGGTTAAATCCTGTCATTTAAAGTATATTGGTTAGTAAGAGAAGGTAGTCCGTTTTTATGGTTGCACATTCCATGCAGTTGTGGAATATTCCCTTATGGGTACCCTAGAGAAAAAGTTGATCAATTTCCCAGCCAATATGCCAGCTTCCTGAGGGCTTTGGACTGCCCCAATTAGCTTAAATTAACAATACTAATCCAAATACTTAAATCTTTACAGAAAAAAAATGGCAAAGCTTAAAAACTATATCCTTCTAAATATTCATGCAGTTATTTCATTTAAATTTATATAATTTTGGTTCCGATTGGCTTAAAATTCTAATCTTAATTTATTTTTTAAAAGCACATAATTTTTACATGTATTCTTCCCTGAGCCTTCCCGGGAAACTGCCATTCTTAAGTCAAATTCCCTTGATTACGAAATGAACTAGTGCCTGCAGATGTGGAAACTTTATGAAATTGCACATCTCTTGACTCCTCTGTCACTTACTATGATCAATATTTCATGGGAGGGCTAATGGGAACTATTTTTACATTCCTTTATTTTGGTATTTGAAATGAATTTTGCAGGTTTCTTTTCATCCATTTTTAATAGGGGAGGCCACAGTCTCATAATTCAAACCTTCAGCTCAAAGGCATGCCTATAATGTAATCTGTGCCTCTGATGTGCAAGGAGAGGCATTATTGGAGCCATCTTCTCAAAGCTTTCCATTGTACAGGACCTTGCAGTGAGAAAAAATTGGATTTTCCTTCAGTTGAAAACAGGTGGTGGTTGTTCCTACAGAGAAATAGAAATGCAAAACTCCTGGAGTTTTGCAAACTCTTGGAGTTTGTAATCAGGTGTTCTTTTCCAGAATATGTGTTAGCATGTCCTAAATATGTTACTATGGGGAAAACTATTTTGAGTGCTTGGACCTTGTGTAGTGTCTGATGGCATAGCACCGTAGTTTCCAAACTGTTTGGACCTGTGACACCCCCCTCCCTATGCCACAAAGGCAGCACATGGTCCCCTAAATTGACTAGTGATGTCATTATTGCCAGTTACGTCCAGGTTTGGAGGCCCAAAATGCCACCACAAACAGAGGTAAGAGGGCAAGGGTGGGCAGGTGGCTCATCCTAGTGCATGGTTTTTGTGCATTGCAGCTCTTCCTGCTGCACCAAACCTCCAACCACTGTTTGGAGCTGTGCAGCACAGTCTCCCTGCCAGGCAGCAAGCATCCCATGATGCCCCAGCAAGTGCCTTAAAATGCCCCAGGGCATCACAACACACTGGCCCAATGGTTTGGTGGACAAGGAGGAGGGAGGTGACAGTGAAGGTGCAACAACAACTTTATTTGGGGGATAATAATACAGTTATGGGGAAGGAACCAAATATGCACATCTATTACACTCACATACAGGAAGAAAAGACAGAGGATATAGCTTGTTGTCAAGTTGTCTGCACATGGCCCCAGTGGCATAGCTAAGAGGGTGCAGGGGGTAGCAATCGCACCAGGCAACAAGCTTTAAGGGGGTAACATGGTCAGCTTGACACAAGTGGCCAAAATTATGAAAATCTTGGTATGTATGACTAATACCATCATGCTATATATCATTGGAAAGGTAATTTATTGCAGAATGCAATGAAACAAACCACATTTGAATATCTTTATTCCATCAAACCTTATAGTCAATTAATCAGAAAACGAAAACACAACTGCCTTAAGGAACAAAAAGTGAATTTCCTTAACTCAAAACTGACCTTTGAGACTTATTTTTCTGAGAGCCAATGAGATGCTATTATGATACAGCATGGAACCAATAAGGAGTCTGCTCTCATTTCCATGTATCATAATACAGCTACCCCTGCTAACTGATAAAGAGGCACTTTTTCAAGTGGTGCTCCTCTTATATTTAGCAGGGAGAGAATAACTGTCCCTCTTCACCCCTACACAGTGTCTCTAACCAATAAGGGGCACGTTTTTTATTTATTTACTTAATTAAATTTGATTTTGTAATGGAGGGGGGGCTACAAAATCTTTGATCCTACGTAGCAAATAGATGCCTTAGCTATGCCACTGGCTGGGAGGAGATGGCAAATCAAACGGTTGGTGAACTGATGGAGGGAGGAGGCAGGTTGCCCCCTAATTTGCACTTTTTAAAAAGCTAAGGTGTGATGTCACTTCCAGTTGTGACATCACTTCCGGGGCATCATTTTGAGCTCTGCATCGGGCTACACGTTCATTAGCTATGCCACTGCATGGCCCAAGGACAGAAAGGGGGTTTTGGAGGTCAATGGCAAAGCTGTGCCAAGGACCAAGCATGTGCTTTCTTCTGGTTACAGGATTAGTGAGGCTAGGTCTTCGCTGTTCAAGGAGAGAAATCAGGGAAGGGAACTGCTTTCCCCAGAGAAGAGGGCATGATGCAAAGTGGTCCATAAGAAGAGAGCTGCCCAGCATGCACAGGTGCAGATTCTTTACTTTCAGAAGGGGTGCCTGCTCAGCATGCAGTATAGCAGAAGTTTCCTAGTTGTGCTAAGGGAAGCTGAGTGGAGAAGGAGGAAGAAGGTTGAGAAGACAGTGACCAATCCTGGGTGTCAGCTTGGCACAGTGATTCTTGGGTAGAGGCTGGAATTTCACATAGTACAGGCAGGGCAACAAACAGAAGAATGAACAGCAGGGCAGCAAAATGAGGACCCAAGAAGATATGTGATCCTGCTTGTTACACCTTTTTCTCCCATAGAAACCTAAGGGAACGTTTATGGAATGAGCTCATTATGCAATCCTCTTTTGCGACTTGATGGCCCTTGATTGCTCATTCACAACTTCTGTTGTTTTGCATCCTACCAAGGGTGCAGCACTTAACTCTGGAGGCCAGATGCTTTCTTAGCATGGATTCCTTTATTGAGTGGAGCTATACAAGGGGGTAGGGCAAATAGGCCTGTACTCTGGCAGGTGGAGCAATGCCTTGAGGTACCCTTCCAAAGAGAGCGATTGAAGAGGACATGGTTCCCCCCTTGGCTTCAGAGAATATGTGAGGAGGAGGTTGAGGTTGCACCTGTGCCCTCCTCCACTGCAGGCATCTGGTGTTTCCCTGTGCATTGGGGAGGGCTTCCCCTCTCAGGGCTGGCCATCCCGCAGTGTCCTCAGCCTCAATCTGCTCATCCTCCACAACAGCCTAAGGCCGTTAAACCCTGCCATCCCTTGTACATGCTCTCTGGTGCTGGCTCCACCTCTCCCACCTCTCTAGTACCTGTCTGAAGCATCTCCATTCTCTTGGTGATGGAGGTGCTTGCAGGTATGGCCATGAGTCACACTGCTTGCCCCAATGGCTTTCTACTGAGAAAATCATTGTTTTGTATTTTAGCCAGAAGCACTCATAGAATGCCTGTGAATGGCTCATTTCCCTCTGTTCAGCAGTTAGCCTGAATGAATAATAATTAACATTTATATAGCATTTTTGAGTGCAAACTGGACTTCATATGCATCATCTTGATGTAGCCCTTAAAACAACCCTGTAATGTGAGGAAGAATGATAATCTCCATATCTCAGCTGGGAAGCTGAGGCTGAGGGGGAGTGCAGTGGTGTTGCCAGTCCATTGTACACCCAGGCTGGATGTCACTCCCCCTACTGCAACTTCCCCTTCACTTTTGATGACAAGTAGCAGTGGGCCTGGGGTTGATGGCGCCTGGTGCGCAGGCATGAAGCGCGGCATCTGGAAGTGGTTTGGCAGTGATGTGATGACATCATGCCATCGCGCCAATGCCAATTGCTTCAGGAGTACTGCAATTTGTGGTCAATTGGAAGCATAGGCAGGCAGGCAGGCCTTTCTGTCACCAAACATGGCATGAAGTGTCACTCGGTGGAGACTTGGGTGGTGTGCCCATCACCCCCCTGCCCCTCTAGAGCATGGCACCCAGTGCAGCCTGCACTAGTTTCTCCTCCCTAGCAACACCACCGAGGGAGTGTCTTGTCCAAGGACATCAACTGAGCTCCTGGCAGAGGTGAAATTCAAATGAGGGAAGTCCCAATTCACAGCTCAGTTTCTTATCTGCTACACAGCACTATCTCCTGTGTTTACAGCACAAGCTTACGTAAGTCCACTTAGAAATAAGTTCTGATTTCATCAAATCTGGCCTCCCCATGTGTGCATAGAGTCACAGTCATTGTCATGTTCTCTAATAGCCTCAGAATATCACAAGAGCCTCAGGATCACAAGAACAATTACAAGGATCACAAAAACAACTACAGTATGCCGGTACAATATACCAGCATATACAAGCATAGTTGTACAGCTTATCTGTTTGATTATCCGCTTTAGCCCATTATCTAAAAACAATCCAGATTGCTTTTGTGTAGAGCAAAATGATTTGGATGAGCTATCACTTGGATTATGGCCTACTGCAGTGGTTCCCAAACTATACGCCATGGTGAATTCACAGGTGTGCCACAGAACGTTCCCAGCAGCCTCTTTGACCAGCTTTCCCATGAGTTGCCATCTTGAATCATGGGAGATCACGCAAGAACTTGTTTGAATCCAGATGCAGGTGCCCAGCAGAGCCGGGCGATAGTGTCACCACGACAGGGCTTCATGACCGCAAAGTACTGTGACTGTGGTAAGTTTGGGAACCACTAGCCAAATGTTATATCAAAATACCACAATGTTTTAACTGTGCAATTAATTTTAATTTTTTAAAAAAAATAATAGGATTCACCATATCATTCATTCAAGACACCTGATTAGGAAGATATCAAAAGTCAGACGCAGCTGAGAAGCCAGAATCAACTTTCTGTAGATTCAATTTATCTGTGTTGAACCTCTTGCTGCATAAATAAGAACTGATCTAGCTATTGACCCATTCCAGGTACACCTAGCTGCGAAAAGCCATGAATCAGCAAATTGTGCTTCCTCATATTAAACTTTTTGCTTCTTTGGATCGATAATGGTAGCGTTACAGTATCAGCCTTATCGCAGCTACAGAGGATTTTATCAGTGAACTCCATTATTGGCAAAAACGTCCTTCTGTAAAACCTTGCTAATTTGAATTCAATAGGCTATTATGGTGGAGCCTTGAATGAACAAGTCCTTTGTGCATGCCATGATTATACCTTAAAAGAGCCTCTTGTAGGTATCCACTGAACACTTTGCCTTGCTGTATGAACATGGGGAATACGCTTTTTTCCCCTTGATAAGCAGGTTTACTCACTAACAGCTTTACACCTCATTCATCACTAGATTTAGTCATGTCCCACAATGTGAAAAGAAAATGCAGCATCTCTGCCAGGGATATAAGAAGAGGGTAGGGTAAAGGGTACTCCCTGAATGCTAGAGTAGAAGCCTGAAGGAGACACAAACAAACCAGAATGAGACACAAGTGATGACAGCCCTTGCTATAATTTTCAAGAAGTTCTGGTTTATATGACAAGAACCTTATGTGCTCCATCTGGTTCATATCTATCTGTCACAGAGCCAGGGCTGACACACAATCTCCTGATACCCATGCCAGCATGCCAAATGCTACCCCCTTATGCAATGACCTGTCAGCCTCTGATACTTTCTCTGCTAAGAAAATATTTCTTTACTCAGCAAGTAATTACTCTGTGGAACTCCTTGCCACCTTGCCACAGGATGTGATGATGGCTCCTGGCCTATATGTCTTTAAAAGGGGATTGGGTGGATTAAGGGAGGAAAAAGTCCATCACAGCTTATAGCCATGATGACTATATGAATTTTCTGGCTTTTAGAGATTGCCTGTCTCTGAATGCCAGATATAAGAGAGCAGAAACAGGATACAGGGATCTCGTTGTCTTTTGTGCTGCCTGAGGCATATGGTGGGCAACTGTGAGATACAGGAAGATGGACTGGATGGGCCCTTGGCACGTTCCAGTAGGGCTCTCCTTGCATTCTCATGACAAGGAAGTGGAAAAAAGTGGAAAACTTCCATGGCTACCTTTTCCTGGTGTGGTTTTGAGAAGGCCAGCACACTGATGATTCGTGTAGTCAGTTAGCTAGTCCTGTTAAAGCTACACCATCTTTTCTGAAAATCCCACATGTTATTCCCACGTGTGGGAGCAGAAAGTGATTATGCTATGCAACAATAAATGTTACTCGGCACATATTTAGAACCTCTATCATCTTTGTAACTTTTACCTGATACAATCAGGGGCTGAGACTGGTGATTAGAAAACCTTAGAAAATCAAGATTTCACCTTCGGTCCTAATAATAATTACATTATGTGTTTTTGACTTAAAGCAAGCAGTTCATCAGCTACTGTAATTTCAGGTGTTGGAGGGATTTTCAAAATATATAAACCCTGAAATGCTTTCATAAGGGTGTGAATGCCCCAGTGTGGGGAATGTGAGCATCTTTGAAGATGCGGCTTTATGAATTCCACTTGAAAAAGCTGGAAAGTGATCTGCAAATTTTAGCTAAAGCATCTGATTACCAGGAAAACATCCAAATGCTTGAAAGGCTGCCAGTGACTAATAAATAACAGTGTTTGAGCCAACAGTATTTGTCATAAAAAGGATAAGGAGTGAAGAAAGGGACTGATTGTTTTGTGGGACCCATGGGGTTTTGAGAAGACCTTTAAGGGAAGAAAGGAATATCTTTTGATTGATTACCGGGTGGAGGCATTTTGCAGGAAGGAGCTAAACCAAGGAGAATATGAAGATAGTCATGGAATTAAAGGCAGAAATAAGCCAAGATGATTTTTCATAACAAAGATTGAAATAAGGGAAGACAATGAATATAATTAGATTACTGGAGAGATCGAGCTAGAACCTCTTCCTTGTCTAAAATTTGAGGCACTCCAGATTGTTTTCCACTCCTCTTGCCAAGGTAGGGCCCTCACCCACTTCCTTGTCTGGCTGATCTTAGTGGGAGTCAATCCCAATTCTTTCTCCTTTTCTTTCTGCAGGTGAGGGAGATAGCGTTGCTTGTAGCCGTGGGAATGTAGACAAATATTTGGACAGAAGAAATAAGTATTTCTGCCTTTGCCATATTTAGTTAGAGATGTTGGCAGGCCAGAAGGAAATCTGTCAGAGGCACCAAAAAAGATGGGCTGGGCCTACAAGAGAACCAGAAGGCTAGAGACGTGAATGGGAATGTCTGCAATATAAAGAATGTGGTTCAGGATGGAATCCTGCGCTCACTTACCCAGGAGTGAGCCTGATCTTAGAAGCTAAGCAGGGTCAGGCCTGGTTAGTACTTGGATGGGAGACCGCTTGGGAATATTGGGTGCTGTAGGCTTATACCATAGTCTTTCAAGACTGAAGGTTGCCAACCAGCCCCATTGAAAAGAATTGATGCCCATAGTCAAGTTGCTGCATTCCCACTGTGATGCTGTAACTATCTCTCCTCTGCACTGTCTTGTTGGGGGAAAGGACAAAAGCAGAAGTAAGAAATTTTCCGCTGCAGATCAAATTCAGGGCAGGTCTGGGTAGGCCTGGCCTATTTAGTTATTTTAAGGGTGTGCCAAGCCCATGTAATTACACTTTGGGCTCTAAATATTTAACATTTACTTATGCTAAGTTTACAAAAAAATTTTTAAAAAAACTATATTTCAGTTTAATGTTTTAATTTACATATGTGCTGTGCGTGCATGCGTCCATATGTGTGTGTTTCATTAAACTATGGAAGGCTCTGGAACACCTCACGTTTTTTGTTGCTTGGTTCACCTCGCGACCTGGGTGCTTACCGCTGAATGTCTTTTCACAACCAATAATTAATATTAATTGAATAACAAGCAACTTTGCACAAGAATTATCTTCCATTTATTCTACAGCCTGCATGCACACAGAGTGTGTGGAAATGATACCCCCTAGTACAAAATTGTCCTAGTGCTCAAAATCTTGAGTTTGAATTCTAGTCGTGCTGCATTCTAAGTCCACTACAGTTTCTCAACCTCAAAGCAGCTGGAAAATGGAGAATATACACAGCCAGATGAGCTGAGTCCATCTTAGATTCCCCTCAGCGATATATCTTTTCCTTCAAATATTTGATGGCCGTTTAAGGTGACACGAAAGAAAACCTACCCTGTTATTCACTCCACCCTACCAAGTTCCTGTTTAAGACGCATACTAAGTAAATTCCTGAGAGGAAAATATTTTCAGATATAGCTTTGCCTCCTTGTTTGTTTGTTTGTTTTGAATGAAACATTTCGTGCTTGCATGGAAACCTTTGCAGGCTTTCATCAAACCCCACATTATATTCGCTCCCATCTCAAATGACTTAAGTAAAAAATACATTTCTCTGATAGCCTTCCAGGCAGGAAGTTTTACTTTCAGGTCTGCTGGCAGCTGAGGGGGCTTTTATTATTTAACACCTCAATAATTACCTTTTCTACTTTCCCTCCTTTCTCTGCTATTGTTTCTGGCATATTGGTTTTCAATGTCTCAGAGTTCACAGGGCTGTTTTCATTTTAAATACAAGGTCAGGAATACAAAGTCTGCATTATGAATAGTAATTTTATTCTCCATTACCGCCGCTGAATACAAGCGTCCGTAGGCTATCTGCTTTCCAACGTCTCATAGCAAATTCCTTTGAGTTCTATGTCAGCAGCATATTTAGCAACCTTGAATACCATCCTAGGTTTTTTTGGTCTTTGTTTAAATGTCTTTTTTGTTTATTTATAATTTTGCATCATTGAGATAGACCTGTGCTGTGTAATGTTTCATTGTCCTCACGATCCCATCAAAGGAAACCATTTCAACATGCTAAAAAGCGGCAAGGGGAAGGGACACATCATTTTAAAAGAGGTGTAGGATGAAGAGGTGGCGCTAACAATGGCCTGTTCACGTTTTTAATTTGAGGATTTGAATGAACTTCACAAGTAATCATTGTATGGCCCTTAGATAATATGGGTATGTATTGTCTCTAAGTTTTATAACTAGAAGTACACCCAGATGGCTTGTACTAGAATAAATCTAATCTCCCTCTAACCGTGTTCCAGAGAACAATGCTCTATGAATGAGTGTCAGTAATCAAAACAAAAGATGTTCATATTTAGAAACAGTATCATCTCATACGTTGAATGCTACCTGAGCAGTGCATTTTGGGGGTTTAAACCAATGGACAGGATCTACTATGGCTAACTTGTTCAGCAACGCTCATGGCTTAGGGGTGAAGGGACATCAGAGTTTGACCCATACCAAGTGAGAAAGGCTACAATCCTATCCACACTTTCCTGGGAGTAAGCCCCATCAACTATAATGAGATGTACTTCTGAATAGACATGCATAGGATTGGGCTCAAAGTCTCAATTTTGATGGCTATAATTACACAGGCCAACACACGTTTTGCTTCCTTAAACGTTACACCAATTCCTGAGTATATTTGGGGTGCCGATTCCAAAAATGGCAGCCGTTTTGCCCTATCATGTCTAGTTCCTAAACTAGACGTGATAGGGCAAAACGGATGCCATGTTTGGAATCAACACCCCAAATTTATAGCAAACCACCATAAAGTTTGGGAAAAACTTTTCTGAGTCTCAATTTTGTAGGCCCGTGTTATCTATCTGTGCTCCCCCACCCTCATTGTTCTGATTAGGTACAGCCAACTTCATGCACCTTTGCGACAGCATGTTTAACATTCAGATTCAAGGGAGTAGTTTGTACAGTAAAAAAGAAAAATGTTCTGGTGGCGTTAGCACCACATGTTGCCTTCTCCCAACTTTCTGAATTGTCCTGAAGCTTCTGTGGCTAGCTTCATTGATTTCTAGCATTGATTTCTGGTGATGACCAGACAAAATTACTTATTAATTTTCATATTTTTACCACCCTTCCTCCAAGGGGCTCTGGTGGTATACATGGTGCCTTCCCTCCTTTGGTCCTCACAACAACCCTGTTAGGTAGGTTAGGCTGAGAGATAGTGACTGGCCCAAGGTACCCAGGAAACCTCATTGCTGAGTGGGGATTTGAACCTGGATTTTCCACAACCTCTACACCATCCTAGCTCTCATTAGACAGGTGTATTATTGTATATTCTTCCTTTCCTTGCTCTGAATGCCTCCCTCCCTCTCTCCCTCTCTCCCTCCCTCCCCCCCCCCCCTCTCTCTCTCTCTCAGACACACAAAACCTGTTGAAATGCAAATCAGGAGAACATCCCAAACTAACATTGGTCAGTTTGTTTTGGTCTTTGATAAAAGAAAATGGAAAAGTGGGAAAGGAGGCAAAAATGACCATAGTGCTCTCTTCTTATGACCGCTTTCCAATTATTTCAAAGATGTATGGCAAATTATTGACTGTTCAAAGGAAAAAGATCCCAAAAACATGTTTTTGAAACCATCATGGTTAATTCCGTTATGGTGGAGAATGACTTTATTAAATAATGCCACCCTGACTATATGGACAGCTTTAGAAATGGGACCATTTTGTAAGGTAAGGATGAGATAGGGCATTCAACATTTGTAGAAGCAGGTGGCATTAGTATCACCATTTCTTTATCTACATAAATTAATCCAGTTTAATATATCAGGAGCCAACTGGCAGCAAGAAAATATGCATTCCTGGAGAATCTGCCTCTGATTATCATGCTGGATAAAATTCAAATATTGCAAAAGGAAGCTTTCCTATTCTACTTTCCTGCCATTTTGGGTTAAAATTTGAGTGCATTAACTCATAAGCTGTGAACAGAAAAAAAAAAAATATTAAAGCAATATTAAAGCATACACAGAGATCAGATTTACAAAATGAAGGTGCATTTTCCATTTATTTCAGTGATTCTGTTCAATGAATCTGAGTAAAATATTTTATGTTACTGACTCTGGTATTCCTGGAATTCTTCAGCTACTGTATGTAGAATTGTGCAAGGGTCACCTGATTCACAAAATAGTACCATTTCAAAGTTTCTACAAAATTTCCAATTCTACATCACACATCTTTTTTCTGGCATACACATTGAGTTGTATTGTGCACTGCTCCATCTTCAGAAGGGTCTTCTGCAAGCAGAAGGACCAATGCTGCCCCACAGCAGGTTCCTTTGCTTGCAGAAGAAGCTTCCACCAGAAGAACTATGCTCTCTGCACTCATAGGAGACCATCTAATGGCCCTATTGGTTTGCAAATAATTGAGCTTCTGCATTCTATTTGAACCCCCAAAATGGAATTGCTAGTTTCAATGAACCAGTAAATGTTGAGATAGGACCACTTTCAAGCAAGTAATCTCCACTGCATTTCAGGTGGTACAGTCGTAGGAAATGCTGCAGCATATGGTCATCTGAATGTGTATATCAGCTCTCCAAATACTTTTCCCAAAGTGTTCAGTAGAGAAGTCTGGCCTTCTTCATTCACAGAATACTTTATTTTAGCCTCGTAAATAGATGTAACTGAAACGTTTAATGAGGAAATCAATAAATGGGAAATGCCATCTCAATGGACATTCATAGACTTAAGTCATTTCTGCCCAACGTTGCATGTACGCAACAAGGACCAAAGGTGTACACTTGTGGGCCAGGCAAATATGGGTTTAATAAGAAAATTTGGATTAGGACCATTACCATGCACTCCCCAAATAAATACGGCAAACAATAGGTATGGAATTAAAATGGGCCACTTTATTGAATACAACAAGATTGCAACAAGGCAACAACAGGGTAAACAATACCCATCCCAAGTGCGAGGTTCTAACCGTGGGAAATGGCCCTAGCCATCTACGTCCCCCAATCTCATAGGGCGTCCACCCAACTCCAGGCGTAGCTCAATTGTTATTAAGCCCGCCTTTCACCATCGCCTGAAGAGGGTAAGTCAGCCAAACTTCTATGCCTTCAGGTCACCCCTGCAAGGCCCCCAAGTTCAGACAAGGGGCTAGCCAGCCTGCCTCCTTGAGCTGGTCAGGCATCATGGGAGTGGTTCTGGTTCACCCCTGTCCTTGCTGACTTAGATTGGACACCAAGAAGGTCTTCTCTCAGGTCGCTTCCCTGGAACGGACTGAGCTAACCCCAGCGCATGCGCGCTGGAAAAGCTCCTCCGTCCTGCCCTCTTTGGCTAGCCAGCCAATCAGCTGGCAGCAAAGCCTGGCAATCACTGCTAGCACGCCAGGGAGGCATGCCAGCAGCCCTAACGTTCATACTCTAACAATTCCCTACACTGTAGGCTAGCTTTCAAGAATACCCAATGTAATAATAATTAAAAAAAAAATTACGGAGAAGAGAGCAAAATAATGCTGACAGTTTACATTATCTGAGAAATGCTGTAACTGGAACATATTTACCTGAATGTCACTATCAAATATTAATGGTTGCTTGCTTCTTAAGAGAATTGTAGATGTCTGGAGATAAACTTTAATGTGATAGATATAAGAAGTAACTCATTATAGTCTTTAACTTTGATTTGTATTTCCAAACATTGTTTTCATGTGCAAATACATCCATGGTAATGCAATTTGTTGCCAAATGCTCATTTTCAGTGATGTTTACCAAGGATCTATATATTAATAAGTAACATTTCCCAAGTACCTATTGCAGAGGGGGAGATTACTTATTTTTAAAAAAGTTATGCATTATGCATGAATCCCATTTCCCTTCAAACCTACTGTTTATTTTAGAATGCATTTAGTTTGAGCTTATTTCTTGTTCCACTAGTACAGTGAAACCCCTAATATAAAGGACCCTTTGACTTTTCCAGCACTAATTTTTTTTAAATGGTCATAACATAATATTTGAAATTGTCATATTTTAAGATTTTATTTTGAAATTGCATGTAGAATTCAAAGCTTCTCCATGGCCAACCCTCAAGTACTCTCATTTGCCTACCGTGATCTCCTTTGGGGGCTTGAGCTACTGTTTATGACAGTTTGTTCAGTGGGGAAGACCAGCTCGCAAGTGGGTGAAATGCATTCACGGCCTGCTTCTATGCTCACCCTTTGCCTGTAGCCCTTTGTTCTTGCTACAGAGATATGTTCTCAGCTGCAGCCTTCTGCAGTGGCCTGAACCATCTACCTTTTTCCTTCCTCATCTACTAATTTCCCCTCCTTGAACCCCAAAATCTTCCCTTACTTCTCCCACGTTTCTATGGGGAGCCCAAACTACTTTCCTACATCCCATCTCCCTTCACATTTTCATCCCCTTTACTCTGCCCCTGTGCCTTCTAAGGAGTTTCTCTTTCTTCCCCTTTCTTACAGCCCAATCCTAACTAGGCTGCCCACAATGTGATACTGCAGTGCCAAAATGGCCACTGGTGTATCTCACATGGGCAGAGAGGCAGTCAGAGGTAAGAGAATGTTTGTTCCCTTACTCCAGGGTTTTTAAAACTGGGGCATCGTGACGCCCCAGCCTGTGGCCCTGGCCTCTGCCCCCTTAAGGGGCGGGGCAGCCTGGAGGCAGGGAGGAGGCAGCGCCGCAATCCCTAGCAGTGCGATCTGCTTTAGCTTTAGTGGAGGCGGGGCGCGATCGCTCCGCTTTTACTTTCACTGCTGCGGGGAGCCCTGCCAAAGGTCGCACCGGGCTCCCCACACTCTGGGGAGGCTGCTGGAGGCTTGGGTAAGTGCACCCAAGCCCCTGCAGCCCCTGAGCGGTGTCATCCACGCTGCTGCCTTCCACCTGCCCCGCTGCCTCCCCCTGCCCCTGCAAGCACTTACAGTGGCTCAAACTCTCCATGAGAGTTTAGAAACCACTGCCTTACCCCATATTGAGCCACAGCATCCTTTGTGTGTCCCCAGCCTCTATGGCTGCCTGTCTCCTTTCTAAACGCTTTCCCCAGGGCACCATTGAATGTGACTGTTAATTGTAGAATTCTCCCTGTCTGGATTAATTATACGTCAGCTAATTCAGATGCACACATTATGAATTACTTTTTTTAAAAAAAATTGAGCATTTTAGTACATTTTTGTGCACCTGCACCCTATCCTTTATTTTTTTTGCCAAAAAAATCATGTAATTGTAAAAAAATCATGTAAAAAAAAATCATGTAATTGCCAATCATAATGGGTTCCTGCACACTATTGTTTTTGCCTGATGTGCTCAAGTTACATGTGTTCTAAAAATCACAGCCAGTAACACCATCTATGCTATCCCATAAAGTCTATACGTTGGATTGGATGTGTGATTGGAGAGCCTACTCACAGACAACTGCAAGCTGATTAGCTCCCCATGCAAACATAAGCACCAGTCATTTGGCATTCCTACGATGTGAGGAATTGAATTCCAAGCTGAAAACAAGGATACCAGAGGGCCAAACTGTTTCACTCCCCTTGTTACTACTCTAGTATATTCTAATCTGACAGCTATTTGGTTAAATCTACTGACCATTAAACAAACCCTGTACCACTGACAACCCATAATTAAAGCACTGAAAACCCATAATAAAATTGACCCTGATTCAGTTAAAGTTAATCAGGACTAACAGTGTAATCCCACTCTTCCCAAAGTCAATGTCACCTGTGACTCCCCAGAGAGTGCCTTATAATGCCCCAGGGCATTGTGATGCACACATTGGGAACCACTGGCATAATTCTAAGCATGTCTATGCAGAAGTAAGCCCATTTGGTTAGTAGGACTGACTCCCAGATAATGCCCCAATCCTATGGGGGCTTATGGCAGCAGATCTGTTGATCTGCTGCTATATGTCTCCATATGATGCTGCAAAAGCTGTGCTGCCATTGTGCATAAGAACATAAGAAGAGCCCCGCTGGATCAGACCATAGCCCCATCTAGTCCAGCTTCCTGTATCTCACAGCGGCCCATCAAATACCCCAGGGAGCACACCTGATAACAAAAGACCTGCATCCTGGTGCCCTCCCCTGCATCTGGCATTCTGACATAGCCCGTTTCTAGAATCAGGAGGTTGCACATACACATCATGTCTTGTAACCCGTAATGGATTTTTCCTCCAGAAACTTGTCCAATCCCCTTTTAAAGGCATCCAGGCCAGATGCCATCACCATATCCTGTGGCAAGCAGTTCCACAAACCAATCGCATGCTGAGTTAAGAAATATTTTCTTTTGTCTGTTCTAACTCTCCCAACACTCAATTTTAGTGGATGTCCCCTGGTTCTGGTGTTATGTGAGAGTGTAAAGAGCATCTCTCTATCCACTCTATCCTTCCCGTGCATAATTTTGTATGTCTCAATCATGTCCCCCCTCAGGCGTCTCTTATCTAGGCTGAAGAGGCCCAAACGCCATAACCTTTCCTCATAAGGAAGGTGCCCCAGCCCAGTAATCATCTTAGGGTCCAATCCTATGCTCGGTGGCATGGCTCCGTGCTGCTGAGCACTGTTGCAAACATGCGTAAAGCACATTTGCCAGCCTCACTGCCGGGCTCCCGCTGGTGCTGGGCTAGCGTGGGGCAGTCGCCCAGCTTCTGCGGCTCAGTGGTCTCCTGGACCGCTGAGCTGTGGAACGGTAGGCGGGGGCAGGGACGGGGCGGGGAGGAGGCGTTCTGGGGAGGAGGGAGGCCAGTGAGGGGTGGAGAGAGGGCAGGGAGGGGGTGTAATGGGGAGGTGTGACACAGGGAGGGGGGCGGGCTGGAGGTGTGCCTGGGGCAGGGATGGGAGGCGGGTCCACGGAGCTCCACTCCACAGGATCCAGGGCACTCGTGTAGGGTTGCTTGCACTACACAAGTGTGTTTACCTTTGCGGGGCTGCTGACCTTACTCAGGAGAAGGGGACAAAATTCCCCTTCTCCTGAGGCGCCTCCCGCAGTAGCTCAGGAGGCCTAGGATCTGGCAGCAACCTTTCTTGGTGCCGCTGAGCCTGGGCATCCCAGGCAGCTCAGGATTGGGCTGCCCGTCGCTCTCTTTTGCACCTTTTCCATTTCCACTATGTCCTTTTTGAGATGTGGTGACCAGAACTGGACATTGTGAACTTTGGCATTAGGAGCACAAATGGTAGGAAGCTCTGCGCATATGCCAGTGGCTCCCCAATCCCCTGCCCCAGTAGCTAAGGTTCTGGGTGGGAGGGGGTGGGTTTTGGCAACAGCAGCAACATGCGCGGGATCCTATCCTCCTTTCCTGACCTGGATCCAACCCTGAGACTCTTTGGACTTACACCAGCTAAATTGCTGGTGTGTGTCCAAGAAATCCACTGATGTCCAGGCAGCCTATGGAGAGGTAAATAATTTTTTTTTTTTTTACTTACTTCTCCCAGGCCATCTGGTCACCCCCTTCACCATGGCATACAGTGTGCACACCAGTGGCGGATTTGCATGCTATGGACTTGTGGGAGATAGGATTGGGTTGTAAGCCCCATTGGCACCAATGAAGCCAGTTAGCCATGAGTATATTAAGACTGATTGCATTTTAATAATGGCTAATTTTAGGTGGTTCAGGACAGTCCAGCCATAGGGCTTTTTGTCCGAATTGGCCCCGCACCCAGAGGGTCCTCACACAGAGGCAGCAAAAGGAGCACCCACAAATGCAGCCAGCATCTTGCCCCATAGCTGACACACCAGCATGAAATCTTCCATGCAGGGGCATCATGAGGAGAGCATTGCCACTGAATGGCCCTCCCTTGCACCCACCCCTGAGTCCAATTGGCTTGAAATCAGCCCCCTGAAAGCAGTTGGCAGTGGTGCTGCTGCCTTGCTGCTGCCACTTATCCTGGTACGTAGGGGGCGCTGGGATGGTGCCCCCGCACACATTTTTTGCACTGGACCTCACAGCTCCTATGGCCAGCCATGGGTCAAGGCCCTTAGCAATAGTCAGGGTAGGTGTGTTGGCATGATTTCCATAGCAGGTGCACCATACTCTATCAGACTCTCTGAAAGAGGTGTAGCTGTGTCAAACATAAGCACTGAATTTGTACACCACCGCACAGAACAGGATTGTTGGCAAGCAAAGATCTAAAACACAACCATTTCCCAGACACCTGCAACTACATGCTGACTTGTTTTTGGCTAAGCAAACACAAGCTGTTCCTCTCATTACTGAAGACCCTGCCTTGTCTTCTGGGAGTCAACTGTGACTAGTTGGTAAATGAGGAATTATTTCTTCAGACATCATTAAGGATCTTTAATGCTTATCATTCCCCCCCCCCCAGTCTGTTATATAATGGTAATCGGAGGCAAGATTCCTGTAAATGTGATGTGATGGGAATTCTACAATTAGAATAACAGACGACGTGTCCTATAATTTGCAAGGCTGCAGACAACCAGACTGGGTATAATGCAGAGAATGGCTTCCATGTGGAAACACTGACCTTGTGGGATAAAACAATATTCTTCACTGATGCAAGAAGAGAAGAGCTTAGCGCCGCTTTAATGGCTCGGAGTCTGCTGGATAACCATCACATTCTTAAAAAGCAGATCCCTGAAACAGAGGAAATTAGAAAATGACCTTTCAGGCCCTTCATGATTTGGGTCCAGACTATCTGAGGGACTGCCTTCTCTCATACGTTCTGATCCGCCTTCTTTGGTCACCTGAGGCAGCTCTCCTGCGAGTGCCACCTCCATTCCAAGTTAGAGGGGTGGCGGCATCAGGGCTAGTCTTTTTTGTAATGGTGCCACAATTATGGAATTCCCTTCCAGGTGAATTAAAAAGCTTCGCTTCACCAGATCCAGAGCCTCCATACTGGGCTTGCCGCCCTACATGGAGGCTCTTAATTCACTGCCGACCCTTTGGTTGATGGTGAATTGAGTAGCCCCATTGCAGGGCTACTCTCTTTACTTGGGGGAAGGGCACAAAAGTCCCCTTCTCCCAAGGAGGTGGCCGCGGTGGCCTGGAGCATGCAGGATGCAGCAGCAGCCATTTTTGGTACTGGGCAGCTCAGGATTGGGCTGCAAGTAAGTAAATGAATGAATCGAAAGTGCTTGACATCCAAGCAGTCATCTGCAAAGAACCTCATTGATTGAAAGCCACATTACTGTAGTCCTTAGACATTAATTAAATGGGAATGAAAAACTGGAGTCAAATTGAAAATGAAGAAATGTCTCCCAATTGTGATTCATCACCACCACCACCCTACAGGTATGTTGCCTTCTTTCCATAACCCTATATGGTTGAAATGCTTCCCCATATGATTATTTGAATAAACCTTTTGAGCCGTCATGTTTGTTTCCTCCGTGACTTCTTCCAGGCTGTGGAAGAGTGCAGGTTAATTTCAGAGTCCAGTTTAAGCCTGCTCTTATCCTTGTAATGGTAGACTTAAAAACCTAAGCAAATGTAAACTAATCCCTAAAGTTGAATGTCTGTCACCGTGATTCTTACTAAAGACTATGTATTATTCAGACCTTTCCTTTTACCATCCGTAATTGGTCTTTGGAGCTTGAGAAACCTGTGCTATTGAGTCTGTTAAATTTTCATAGCATAGCGACTAACTTAAAAGATGTTGAGAGCTGCAGCGATTCCTGTACTGTGCGGAATAAGATGGTCCCTCTGTACTTGCAGGTCTGCTAAGCTTTACAGTCATTGGACACTAATGACTGGTCTTCATGGAGCAAGAGAGAGTTTAAGGTAAGTCATAGTGAGACGAGCTTGTGACTGACTGTACAGGATTCTTGCAGTGGACATAGCAGATTTGCCTGCTCTGGGCCAGCAATGTATTTAGCACACGAAATGGAAAGGCTGTTTGTGCGAGAGCTCAAGTTTCATCCAGGCACCTGCCTGACAGTTTTCAATATGTAATAGCTGCCGCCGAGGATTACAGAGCTGCTGAGTTCAGAACATCTGCAAAGGTCTGTTCCCTAAAATGTCTGATTCACTTTCTATCTCGATCACCAAAGTGATGTTAAAGATGATCCACTGTAGTGCTGTCACCTTTTCCAGGCAGGGCTATTGTCACTTTGACAGTTGCCTGAGGTGGTTAAAAAAATCTCTGAATTTCTTTCTTCTCTTTTTTAAAATGGGCTAGTGAATACTTTAGGTCACTGGCCGGGGACCACGGCCCCTGGGGCATGACTCTGTGACATTGCGTGATGTCACAATCATGCAATGTCAGATGTCATTTCTGGGTTCTCCCGGAGGAGGCCACCACAGCAGCAACTTCTCCAAAGCCTTCAAAGGTGGAGGAAGTGGTACAGCAGCCAGACTGAGAAACTGCTACTGTGAATGCTCATGCACTCCAGCCGCCGATCTCCATAGCCCTGTACCCAGGGCAAAGCTCTGCGATGGGGCCCTCCGCACAGAAACCAGCCCCCCGCTACTCACCGGAGGCTCATGGAGCCTCACGCAACTTCCACCCACGTTGGGGAAGCCTCTGTGAGGTTCCCTGATGCTATAAACTGTGCTTCCGGTTTTCCAGAAGCCTCAGAGAGGCTTCTGCGGGATCCTAGCAGCCAGTGTCTGAGGCTTCTGCCCCATCCCTGTCTATGGCAGGTACGCAGCTGTTCTGGCTCAGGAAGCAGCTGGAGTGTGTGCACACTAATACTTCACAGCACCCCTTTCTGGCCTGGGACCCAGGTGGACCATCCCTTTGCCTCCCGCTTGCTACACCACTGCTTTAGGATCACCACTATTAGGAACTAGAACATGGTCTGTTGTTTCGAGAGCATGTGCCTTCATCCCAGAAAGTGCCAGTTTAGCATGCCACCATACTAGAATTAGCATGGACCCAACCTGAGTAGGGTCTGAAGGCAGGTAAGGATGCTCCGGTGAACATGCCATGTCTTCTGATGCAGAACAGTGCCATCAGCGAACAAAGGAGATATCAGGTGAAGCTGAAGGATATTCTTGGCTTTTTGACCCTGAATGACTAATTAGGGCCTTGTCAGGATCTAGCCTAGCATTTGGGAAGAGCCGTGTTATGGTGGATGAGAATAATCAACCACAGTAAGTAAAATTGTGGACTAAGTTCAATAAGCTATATCAGATTTCTGTTTATTTTCAAAGTTTGCCTTGTACCTATTTGCCATTACATTGCAAGAACTGTACCTAAGGCCCTCCATTGCTTACATCACCTATTTGTAACTCTCCTCTACTTGTTCTTATCTGTCACCAATTTCAATAAATTCCCTCTTATTTTGAACTCTAACTTGCTTGGCCTGGTTGATTCAGTGGAGAACATGTTTCCTCACTCCTGTGAATGCTAGCCCTACGCTACTGCACCTGCTTTGGGTGATCTTCTGGAGATCTGGGACTGCTAGGATTAGTAAATAAAACAGCAGAGAAATAGATTTAGGCTAGACATGAGAATTTCCTAACTGTAAGAGCCATCTCCCACTGGAACAGTCTGCTGTATGCAGTTCTGGGCTTCCATCTCAAGCAGAGGCTGGTTACCTGACAATTATGCCCACACTTAACAGGAAGTTGGACTAGATGACCTCTGAAGTCCCTTCCAACTCTAACATTTTATGATTTCCAAGGCAGGACTCCTCTGTATAGTTTTAGCCTTGGCTGTGGTAGCATTGTTAGGATTTTATTACAGAATTAGAGTGAGTTGGGTGGAAGAAGGTGGATGCCAAATGCAGAACCCCACCCTCTTGACCAGTGTTTCTCATAGTGAGATCCTAGAGCCCTGGGGCTCCATGAGCACACCATTAGTGGCTGCCATCTGCCCCTTACCCAGTTTGCACTGGCACTCTGAAGCTCCCAAATACTCTGCACACATACTGGCAGAGTTCCCCAAGAATCCCTTTAGGAGCATAGAGAGCTCCAAAGACTGAAAAGTTTGAAGACTGCTGCCCTTGACCATTACACCTGACACACCAAAATTCAGTGGGTGACACTCTCTCTTTAACTACATATTGAGCAAAGCTTCACTTGCTGGCCTTTTGCTAAGCAAGCAGCTATTGACAGCATGACACTTTTACAGGAAAAGAGGGCCACCGTAGTTAAAAAGGACAAAAATCAGGTCTCTTCATTCCATGTTTTGGAACCAACTGAACTTGTTAATTCTGTGAGTGTATTATTGCAGACAGCCATGAATAGAGGAGAACAATGAAAGTGAAATATAGGTGTTCCTAAAAAATGATTCCATGTGGTCTTAAGCACAGGATGGTCTCCCAAATAGTAGTCATTGCAAATAATGAACATTTTTGTTTCTGCATGGGTTCTGTTATTTAACCCACTTCATTTTGGAAACAAGTATAAGGAGTTGTGCTCACCTAAACAGAAGTGTCAACAACAGAGCTTTCTTTTTGTTCCAGTCTAGGGATTAGGTCAAAATAAATTTACAGTTTTCTAAACCCAGTGAAAATTCATTAACAAGAGCAGCTTACGCTAGTTTTAACAGAAGTTTTTAAAAAGTGTGTGTGTGTGTGTGTGTGTGTGTGTGTGTGTGTGTGTGAGAGAGAGAGAGAGAGAGAGAGAGAGAGAGAGAGAGAGAATAGGTCTCAGAGGTAACTGTTACAGTCAGGTAGAATCTAGCCTAGGGGAGCATGCACACCTCCATACCTGAGAGGAAAGAGAAAGAGAAGTTAAAATCTGAAATCGGAACTAATGTGCCTGGATCACAAAATAACCACTGAGACACAGAGCAATTTATTTCAAAGTCCGTTCAGACAGGATGTCAAACTTGAGGTCCTGTGAGAACTGTAGCAGGAAGGAACACCCCGGGTAATTGGTATTATAGATATCAAAGCAGGTAAAATAATCCTTGTTCTCATTTCTCCCTGATGAAATTCAGATTTATTTATGCCACTTTGGACTGGATGTTCCCCCTTCCTGCCATGACATATATTTTCCATTTTGATCCAAGGATACAGCATGCTTTGTATGTATAAATAAAACTGTAATGCATGTGATTTATAAACGGTACAAAGCAATGTTATCATAGAATGCATCTAAGCATCACTTCTTCCAGCCAGATTAACTACTGCAACCTACTAGAAAAATGCTTTTCATCCTCCAAGCACAAAGGTAATCCCCCCCCCCCCCGCCAAATGGTCTGAGATAGTCTAACTGTAAAGAAAATTACCTGTCAAAAGAACTGAAGGATATAACTTGTTGGACTTGTCCTGGAAAATCTGTTTGTTTTACATGCTAAAGAAAATCCTTCATGATTAAGCTTTCCTCTTTTCTGTTGTTGTTTTTTTTTTTTTTTAATTTTAAATCCTATTTGAATTAGTCAAATTGAAATTTCTCAGTGTCTTCCCATTCTTAATATGCATTCACACACACAGGTAATTGAAGAATAAATGGTACACTGCTTAACTACAAAATAAGGGCGCAATCCTAACCCACTTTCAAGCACTAACATAAGGGCAATGGAACTCTGAGGTAAGGGAACAAATATTGCCTTACCTTGAGGGGCCCTCGGTGACTGCCCCCCAACTGCAGGATGCAGCACATGCCCCATGGGCACAGCCATGCCACTGATGGAAAGTTGGTTAGGATTGCGCTCTGACTTATTTAATGGATTCACTGACCAGACACTTTTCTGTACTGGAGCACCAGATCTGAAATTGCTATTAAGTGATTTTAATGTCCACTGGTAAGTTCATATTTCTCCTGTCTCCCAGGATGCCTTAACATCATGAAATTGCTTCTGCTCTTGAGTACACAGGTTCTAATAACGTTTGCAAATGGACCCAAATTCACCAATACTTGAATTATGCACAGCAGCAGAATAGCAACAGGTGATAACAATATTAGTAAAAAAATTTGTATTGGCAACCTTCAGTCTCGAAAGACTATGGTATCGCGCTCTGAAAGGTGGTTCTGGCACAGCATCTAGTGTGGCTGAAAAGGCCAATCCGGGAGTGACAATCCCTTCCACACCGGGAGCAAGTGCAGTCTGTCCCTGGTCTGTCTCCCTGGCTATGGGCCTTCCTTCTTTGCCTCTTTGCCTCAGACTGTTGGCAAAGTGTCTCTTCAAACTGGGAAAGGCCATGCTGCACAGCCTGCCTCCAAGCGGGCCGCTCAGAGGCCAGGGTTTCCCACTTGTTGAGGTCCATCCCTAAGGCCTTCAGATCCCTCTTGCAGATGTCCTTGTATCGCAGCTGTGGTCTACCTGTAGGGCGCTTTCCTTGCACGAGTTCTCCATAGAGGAGATCCTTTGGGATCCGCCCATCATCCATTCTCACGACATGACCGAGCCAACGCAGGCGTCTCTCTTTCAGCAGTGCATACATGCTAGGGATTCCAGCACGTTCCAGGACTGTGTTGTTAGGAACTTTGTCCTGCCAGGTGATGCCGAGGATGCGTCGGAGGCAGCGCATGTGGAAAGCGCTCAGTTTCCTCTCCTGTTGTGAGTGAAGAGTCCATGACTCGCTGCAGTACAGAAGTGTACTCAAGACGCAAGCTCTGTAGACCTGGATCTTGGTATGTTCTGTCAGCTTCTTGTTGGACCAGACTCTCTTTGTGAGTCTGGAAAACGTGGTAGCTGCTTTACCGATGCGCTTGTTTAGCTCGGTATCGAGAGAAAGAGTGTCGGAGATCGTTGAGCCAAGGTACACAAAGTCATGGACAACCTCCAGTTCATGCTCAGAGATTGTAATGCAGGGAGGTGAGTCCACATCCTGAACCATGACCTGTGTTTTCTTCAGGCTGATTGTCAGTCCAAAATCTTGGCAGGCCTTGCTAAAACGATCCATGAGCTGCTGGAGATCTTTGGCAGAGTGGGTAGTGACAGCTGCATCGTTGGCAAAGAGGAAGTCACGCAGACATTTCAGCTGGACTTTGGATTTTGCTCTCAGTCTGGAGAGGTTGAAGAGCTTTCCGTCTGATCTGGTCCGGAGATAGATGCCTTCTGTTGCAGTTCCAAAGGCCTGCTTCAGCAGGACAGTGAAGAAAATCCCAAACAAGGTTGGCGCAAGAACACAGCCCTGCTTCACTCCGCTTCGGATGTCAAAAGGGTCTGATGTGGAGCCATCGAAGACAACAGTGCCCTTCATATCCTTGTGGAAGGATCTGATGATGCTGAGGAGCCTGGGTGGACATCCGATCTTGGGGAGAATCTTGAAGAGGCTGTCTCTGCTGACCAGGTCGAAAGCCTTTGTGAGATCTATGAAGGCTATAAAGAGTGGCTGTCGTTGTTCCCTGCATTTCTCCTGCAGTTGTCTAAGGGAGAATACCATATCAGTGGTGGACCTGTTGGCTCGGAATCCACACTGCGATTCTGGATAGACGCTCTCTGCAAGTACCTGGAGCCTCTTTAGTGCAACTCGGGCAAACAGCTTTCCTACAACGCTAAGGAGAGAGATGCCGCGGTAGTTGTTGCAGTCACCCCTGTCACCTTTGTTCTTGTACAGCGTGATGATGTTTGCATCCCTCATGTCTTGAGGTACTCCACCTTCTCTCCAGCAGAGACAGAGGATTTCATGCAGCTCAGTGACGATGATCTCTTTGCAGCATTTTAGGACTTCAGCAGGGATGCTGTCTTTCCCAGGTGCCTTGCCAAAGGCAAGGGAGTCCAGGGCCACGTGAAGTTCTTCTAGGGTTGGTTCACTGTCAAGCTCTTCCAGCACAGGCAGGCACTCAATGTTGTTCAGTGCTTTTTCAGTGACTACATTTTCTCTGGAATATAGCTCAGAGTAGTGCTGCACCCAGCGTTCCATCTGCTGCGCCCAATCCTGGATGACCTCGCCTGTGGCAGACTTCAGAGGGGCAATTTTCCTCTGTGTTGGACGTAGGGCCTGCTTGATACCGTCATACATCCCCTTGATGTTGCCCGTGTCAGCTGCTATCTGTATCTCGGAACAGAGCTGGAGCCAGTAGTCGTTAGCACATCTCCTGGCAGTCTGTTGGACTTTGCTGCGAGCAGTTCGGAGGACCTGCAGGTTGCGCTCACTGGGATAGGCCTTGTATGCTGCTTGAGCTCTCCTCTTTTCCTCAATGACTGGTGTCAACTCCTCAGAGTGGGCTTCAAACCAGTCTGCTGCCTTGTTGGTCTTCTTGCCGAATATGGACAAGGCGGTGTAGTAAACGGTATTCTTGAAATGTTCCCATCTGTTGGATGCGTTTGCGTCGGCCGGGCCTGGAAGAGATTCCTCAAGCGCTTGTGCAAATTCCTCCACTTTTCTCTGATCCTGGGTCTTGCTGGTATCAATGCGAGGTCTTCCTTCCTTTTTCGTGTGATACAGTCGCTTTGTTTGCAGTTTCACTCTGCTGCACACCAGGGAGTGGTCAGTGTTGCAGGCAGCACCATGATAACTGCGTGTGATCTTGATGCTGGGAAGGCTGGAGCGTCTGGTGAGGATCAGGTCGAGCTGGTGTCAGTGCTTTGATCTTGGATGTCTCCAAGAGACTCTATGTTGGGGCTTTGTGTTGAAGAATGTGTTGCTGACACAGAGACCATGATGACAGCAAAACTCTAGCAGGCGTTGGCCATTTTCGTTCATCCTCCCAGTGCCAAACTGACCTAAGCAAGTGGGCCATGAACTGTTATCAGCACCAACTCTAGCATTGAAATCGCCGAGGATGAACAATGGCTCTTTTACAGGGATTTTCTTGACAGTGGTAGCCAGGTCATCATAGAATTTGTCTTTGGCTTCTGCTGGAGATGACAAAGTCGGTGCATAAGCACTGATGAGAGTGACAGGTCCTGCTGATGACTGGAGCTGCAGGGACAAAATTCTTTCACTTCCCACAGTAGGTGGGATGATGGATTTCAGCAGGGTATTTCTGACCGCAAAGCCAACGCCATGTTCCCTGGTTTCATTTGGTGGTTTTCCCTGCCAGAAAAATGAGAAATTTATCTCCTTGACAGATCTGGAATCTGGCAGCCTAGTCTCTTGAAGGGCGACGATGTCCATCTGCAGTCTGCTCAGCTCCATGTCGATGACAGCTGTTTTGCGTGCGTCGTCTATTTCTTGCAGGTCATCGGAGAAGCCAGGTGTCATTGTCCTAACATTCCAGGTGCCCAGCTTTAGGGCAGTAGTTTTCTGTTTTCTGTTGCATGGTGCAGAGTTGTCGATCCGCTTGTCGGTTTTCACCCTAAACCCCACGCACCCCATGAGGTTAACGGACCGTGGCGAGGCAACACCTTACTGGCTGGGGACTGCCCAGCTTAAGGCGGGCGGTAGCTGCCCAATGAGATGCAATGATCTCTCCCACCGTCGGAAGCAGCCCCTGGCGTCATGCTCTACGCCAATCGAGCAAAGACTTATAACCGGTAAACTGCTGCTTCCCGTGTTGTGCCGACGCCGTATGGCGAAGTTGGAGTGTCCTCTCCAGTGCGCGGAGCCTGGGTAAAGAAGGTATGGAGGATAGGCTGTTACCCATGCAGCAAATCCCCCCTCTCCACGTCGCTGGAATGGTCCAATGGAAAGGCAGAGGCCAATACGGTTGGTTCCAGTGGCGTTGCAGGAATTGCCAGAACGTGACTGTGTTCAGCCATGAACTGCCTCAGGGACTCTGGCTCTGGATTTTGCCTCGAGGTTGACTCCTGAAGCCTTTTCCACAACTGGATGTAGCCACAAGGCAGTGGAAGTTTGAGGTCAGAGTTTCCTTCTCTTAGATGAGCTGCCTTCCTAGGCTGACGAGTCCCATCTACCCAGTATTGCAAGGGAGAGCAATACTTCCTTTTGCCTCCTCCCTGCTCGCCCTCTGCAAACCCTCCCCTCCCCCTCTGCAAACTTCCCTTTGCCTCCTTCTTGCTCAGCCTCTGCAATCCCTCCCTCTCCCCTCCCCCTCTGCAAACTTCCATTTGCCTCCTTCCTGCTTCCTCTGCATTTGCTTCCTCTCCATTTGCCTCCTTCCTGCTCAGCCTCTGCAAAATATATATATAGTAAATATATATATATATATAGTAAATATATATATATATATATATATATATATATATATATATATATATATATATATATATATATATATAGTAAAATTACAATCTCTGAGCATGAACTGGAGGTTGTCCATGACTTTGTGTACCTTGGCTCAACGATCTCCGACACTCTTTCTCTCGATACCGAGCTAAACAAGCGCATCGGTAAAGCAGCTACCACGTTTTCCAGACTCACAAAGAGAGTCTGGTCCAACAAGAAGCTGACGGAACATACCAAGATCCAGGTCTACAGAGCTTGCGTCCTGAGTACACTTCTGTACTGCAGCGAGTCATGGACTCTTCGCTCACAACAGGAGAGGAAACTGAGCGCTTTCCACATGCGCTGCCTCCGACGCATCCTCGGCATCACCTGGCAGGACAAAGTTCCAAACAACACAGTCCTGGAACGTGCTGGAATCCCTAGCATGTATTCACTGCTGAAACAGAGACGCCTGCGTTGGCTTGGTCATGTCGTGAGAATGGATGATGGGCGGATCCCAAAGGATCTCCTCTATGGAGAACTCGTGCAAGGAAAGCGCCCTACAGGTAGACCACAGCTGCGATACAAGGACATCTGCAAGAAGGATCTGAAGGCCTTAGGGATGGACCTCAACAAGTGGGAAACCCTGGCCTCTGAGCGGCCTGCTTGGAGGCAGGCTGTGCAGCATGGCCTTTCCCAGTTTGAAGAGACACTTTGCCAACAGTCTGAGGCTAAGAGGCAAAGAAGGAAGGCCCATAGCCAGGGAGACAGACCAGGGACAGACTGCACTTGCTCCCGGTGTGGAAGGGATTGTCACTCCCGGATTGGCCTTTTCAGCCACACTAGATGCTGTGCCAGAACCACCTTTCAGAGCGCGATACCATAGTCTTTCGAGACTGAAGGTTGCCAATACCACATAGTAAAAAAATATATATGTATATACTACATCTCAACAAAAGTTCACAAAGTGGTTTGCTTAGCAAAGAAATGGAAAGATGTTTCCTCTCCCCAAAGGGCTCAAGTGTAACAAAAGTGATGGAAAGTGTCATCAGCAAACAGCCAGTGGAGAAGATGCGTTGCTGGTTGAATAGAGATAGTCTTCCCCTGATAAATATGAGGGCTGCCACTTTTAAAATATGCCTCTTTGTGCAGTTAGCAGGGGAACCGTTCCATACCTTTAATCTGTGATGTAACAAAGTGAGAGTTGGGACCGCTCTTAGAGAAAAACACAAAGCAAAATCAGTGGTGCTTTATCAATGAAAACACTTGTTATTGAATTAATTTAGCCAACAACAGCATAAATAAACTGAGGAGATCCCCAAGTACAAAGACCTGAGAGAAGAACTTGGGCAGAAAGAAGGTCAATATTTAACTTTAGATATAGGCTTTAGATATAGATATATAACTTTAGATATAGGCTGATGGGTTCTGAGCTGTCTGTGACAGATCAGGAGAGAGATCTTGGGGTGGTGGTGGACAGGTCAATGAAAGTGTCGACCCAATGTGCGGCGGCAGTGAAGAGGGCCAATTCTATGCTTGGGATCATTAGGAAGGGTATTGAGAACAAAACGGCTAATATTATAATGCCGTTGTACAAATCTATGGTAAGGCCACACCTGGAGTATTGTGTCCAGTTCTGGTTGCCGCATCTCAAAAAAGACATAGTGGAAATAGAAAAGGTGCAAAAGAGAGCGACTAAGATGATTACGGGGTTGGGGCACCTTCCTTACGAGGAAAGGCTATGGTGTTTGGGCCTCTTCAGCCTAGAAAAGAGACGCCTGAGGGGGGACATAATTGAGACATACAAAATTATGCAGGGGATGGACAGAGTGGATAGGGAGATGCTCTTTACACTCTCACATAGCACCAGAACCAGGGGACATCCACTAAAATTGAGTGTTGGGAGAGTTAGAACAGACAAAAGAAAATATTTCTTTACTCAGCGTGTGGTTGGTCTGTGGAACTCCTTGCCACAGGATGTGGTGACGGCATCTGGCCTGGATGCCTTTAAAAGGGGATTGAACAAGTTTCTGAAGGAAAAATCCATTATGGGTACAAGCCATGATGTGTATGCGCAACCTCCTGATTTTAGAAATGGGCTATGTCAGAAGGCCAGATGCAAGGGAGGGCACCAGGATGAGGTCTCTTGTTATCTGGTGTGCTCCCTGGGGCATTTGGTGGGCCGCTGTGAGATACAGGAAGCTAGACTAGATGGGCCTATGGCCTGATCCAGTGGGGCTGTTCTTATGTTCTTATGTTTAATATTGTACCAATTGTCACTGGAGCCTTGGAGCTCTTGGAGTGGTGCCTTGAAGTCTGACAAACACCTCAACATTCTTGGCCTTGAGCAAATTATCCCAGCCCAGCACCAGGAAACAATATTGCCTGGAACAGCAAGAATCCTTTGATGATATCTTTGTGATTCTGAAGATCTTGGCTATATTCCAAATTGCAGAATATAACCAGCTCAGCATAAGCTGTGATGACGCATAATAATGTATTGGCAACCTTCAGTCTCGAAAGACTATGGTATCACGCTCTGAAAGGTGGTTCTGGCACAGCATCTAGTGTGGCTGAAAAGGCCAATCCGGGAGTGACAATCCCTTCCACACCGGGAGCAAGTGCAGTCTGACCCTGGTCCGTCTCCCTGGCTATGGGCCTTCCTTCTTTGCCTCTTTGCCTCAGACTGTTGGCAAAGTGTCTCTTCAAACTGGGAAAGGCCATGCTGCACAGCCTGCCTCCAAGCGGGCCGCTCAGAGGCCAGGGTTTTCCATTTGTTGAGGTCCATCCCTAAGGCCTTCAGATCCCTCTTGCAGATGTCCTTGTATCGCAGCTGTGGTCTACCTGTAGGACGCTTTCCTTGCACGAGTTCTCCATAGAGGAGATCCTTTGGGATCCGCCCATCATCCATTCTCACGACATGACCGAGCCAACGCAGGCGTCTCTGTTTCAGCAGTGAATACATGCTAGGGATTCCAGCACGTTCCAGGACTGTGTTGTTTGGAACTTTGTCCTGCCAGGTGTTGCCGAGGATGCGTCGGAGGCAGCGCATGTGGAAAGCGCTCAGTTTCCTCTCCTGTTGTGAGCGAAGAGTCCATGACTCGCTGCAGTACAGAAGTGTACTCAGGACGCAAGCTCTGTAGACCTGGATCTTGGTATGTTCCGTCAGCTTCTTGTTGGACCAGACTCTCTTTGTGAGTCTGGAAAACGTGGTAGCTGCTTTACCGATGCGCTTGTTTAGCTCGGTATCGAGAGAAAGAGTGTCGGAGATCGTTGAGCCAAGGTACACAAAGTCATGGACAACCTCCAGTTCATGCGCAGAGATTGTAATGCAGGGAGGTGAGTCCATATCCTGAACCATGACCTGTGTTTTCTTCAGGCTGATTGTCAGTCCAAAATCTTGGCAGGCCTTGCTAAAATGATCCATGAGCTGCTGGAGATCTTTGGCAGAGTGGGTAGTGACAGCTGCATCGTCGGCAAAGAGGAACATAGATAATAATAATCTATGCATAATAATAACATGCGCCTACGCATAACAATAACAACTTTGAAAAAGATTAAAAAGTTCCCACAATTCATCCCCTAGAAACTGGGCATTTTTACTTTGTCGTTCTTTCACGTTCCCTTTCTATCCATGAGTGAATCCACACGTGCTTACAGCTCTCACATGGCAGTCAACAGGTTGCACAGCCACTCAGCTATCTGCACTGTATTCATCTGTCGACATTCTCACTCTTTTCTGATGAAGCTATCTGTGAAAGCTTTCACCACAGTAATCACTGGGTGCCTCAGATCCTTTTTTATTTTTATTTTTTTTTTTTGCCTTTTGAAACCAAAGCATGTTCCTCAATCACAGCAACTAATTACAGCTCACTCTTCACTCCAGATACTTTGCCTGCCACATGCCCTCTTGCTTGGCATGCTATACTGCTAAGTTGCCACCTGACGGGAAACTACTGGAGAGTTATTTGCACATTGCTTCATCCAAGTTATATGAATCATGTTATATGTGCGGTGTCTCCATTGGCTGCAATAAACAGCTCAACCTGAGTGTAATCCAAAGTGATACAGAAGAGCAGGTGCCATTATCCTCAGATACTGTGTTTCTCTAAAAAAACAACAACAAAAACACCTTCCCTTTTTATAGTACACATGCAATTCATATTACAATACAGCTGACTATATTCATGCCACTAGCAAAAATGTGCAATAACTGCAAATCAATTTTCCCCTGGCTGTCATTAAGTACTAATACAATAGGAAAAAAAAAATTATGATATCCCTATCCTGAATGCCAAATTATCTAGAAATCAATCTCAATGATTTCGTAGCAATGCAACCTTGATATACTGCACCTTATTCTACGGTAGTTTTGTATATACTGCAGGTCTGATCATATCCTCCAAGATGGAGACAAATTTTAAGGCCCATTAAGCAGAGCTGAATGCTTGTTCTGGTGGCATAAAGCCCTTTACGGCTGTCTCAAAATGTGACATGTCAGTCAGTGTTCCCTGACTGCCGCCACAAGAGGTGAGCAGCCAGCTCCGCATGCCAGCAGACCACAGACCCCTCCCAGCACTAACAAGTTAGTGCAATGGTAGCAGGGAGGTTTGGAGGGGGCAGAAAGGAGGGGAAAGGGAGAGCAATGGGTGTGATGGCGACTTGGAGCAGGTTGGATTGGGGCTGGGAAAGGGTGGCATTTGTGACAGCAGTGCACACTGATATCCCATCCCCCTTCCCAATTTCACTCTCCCAATGTGAATCCACATGGACTTGCATGAGCTATAAAGCTCATTCAGGTCTGAGTAGACCTGGTAGGCCAATGCAAGCTTACCCTAGGGCAAGGGAACAAATGTTCCCCTATTCCAAGGAGACCCCTGGAGCCTGAAACTTCTCCACAGGATTCAGTATTGGCCACTTTGGCACAGCTCCATCATAGGATTGAGCTATTAGTTTCACCTATAATACTGGTAGTTGATAACTACTAATTCCTTGACGGCCAGAATACATTGAAACTGTGCCATAATTTACTTCCATGAAAGTGTGCTTAGTGAAATGCTAAGCAAAAAATAATTATTATTATTATTTGTTCCCACCATGTCTGGGCTACTTCAGGCATGAACAGCAAAAACCTATGCATGTCTACTCAGAAATAAATCTCATTATTTTAATGACACTTATTCCCAGGCAGGCCTGTGCTTACTAAATTTATTTGCACACAAAGTCTTTGCCCATCATGTTAGCAATTTATTTATTTATTTACTTAAATACTGTAAAGTATTTATTGTAAAGCATATGATTGCATGGAGCTCTGTGCAGAGTTAGCATGAAGCAATGTCACCACCCGTGAATGCTGGAAAACCTTTGGCTGTCACTGTTACACGTGTGCCCACCACATTTATACGCCGAAAAATATATGCATGAGCAAGGATCAATGATGATATAATTGCTTTTGTTATACATTTCTATTATAGAAAATACTTCCCATCTAGAACCTTGAGTTTTATGCAGACCTGAGAGCCTTGTTCATTTCCAAGGATATTCCACTAACCAGTAGATGGGAGTGTGTAATAGTTTACTCCTTGGCCAGCTAGAAAGCTACCTTCTTTTTATTCCCTGATTCCATAGTTTTAGAAATATATAAGAGGTTTATTCAGTACTGACTAGAGAGACACTTCTGTGAGTCGAGATAGAGGTTCTAAATCAGCAGAAAGAAAATTAAAAAAAGATACAGGAAGTCCAGTGTGGATAATCCTCAGATAGTGGGGATTATCTTCTATTGTGTGTGTTCATTTAAATTTGTGATTAGGTACTTCTTCATTTTTGCTATCTAACCTACCACCTATGTTACCACAATACCTCTCCTCCTCATTATTATTGGACACATCGTAGCTTCTTCATAAATTACCTCCCGACCTCGTGAGTTTCAAGCGCACTGATTTTTTTTAAGGACTATACAAATAGGTGTTTCTTAGTCAGGAAACTGAATATAAATGAAGAGGAAAATGTGGGCAAGTGAAATTTCCCAATTAAATTAAAAGGCTCTTGTAAGCAAGAGCTCATTCTGTTCCTAACTGTGTTTCTTTCGACCAGTGTGAATACATGTCTGCAGTTGGTTTGGGTGGAGATAGTGCTAGGATTTTTAAAAGAAATTAGAGGCATTCAAGATGGTCATGCATTTCACCCCTGAGATTTAGATAGCTATACCAAAAAAATATACAGCTAAAGAAGAACTGTATTTGCATTTCTGAAATAGCACATGCACCCCTGCCCAAGTGCAAAATGGCAACAAACTGAGGATAGTTTCAGAAGCATAGTTCCAAAAGTTTTTGATATGAGATGGTGGGAATCTGTTGGGCAAAGGGTAAAATATTCCAAAATGCCATTAAGCATATTTAAACCCTTGGATGCATCTAAAGTAGCCAAATTAACCACTCTGAAGAGGCCTTAAAAACAGCTTATCAAATTGGAGACCACTAATTTACCCCTGGGGGCTGGGGATAAGAATAGGCGACTAAACAGCCACCAGGTAGTTGGGACTCGTCAGCCTGGGAAGGCAGCTCATCTGAGAGAAGGAAAACTCTGATCCCAAACCTCCACTGCCTTGTGGCTACATCCAGTTATGGAAAAGGCATCAGGAGTCAACCTCGAGGCAAAATCCGGAGCCGGAGTCCCTGAGGCAGTTCATGGCTGAACACAGTCACGTTCTGGCAACTCCTGCGACGCCGCTGGAACCAACCGTATTGGCCTCTGCCTTTCCATTGGACCATTCAGCGATGTGAAGAGGGGGGATTTGCTGCATGGGTAACAGCCTATCCTCCATACCTACTTTACCCAGGCTTCGCGCACTGGAGAGGACACTCTGTTCCAGAACCACCATTCAGAGCGTGACACCATAGTCTTCCGAGACTGAAGGATGCCAACAACAAAATTGAAGAGAGAGGCTGTAGCTCAATGATAGAGGACATATGCGGCTTGTAGAAATCCCAGACATCTCCAGGTCGGACTGAGAGAGTTTTTTTCTGAAACACGGGAGAACTGCTGCCAATCAGTGCAGCTTATGCTGAGCTAAATGGACCATAAGGCAACTTCCTGTATTTCTGTATATTTACAGAAGACACTTTTGCTATCACGAAATGGCTGTTGCATGAGGCCACAGCACTCCTGAACCATAGCTGGAGCTGCCTATACCTACCAGAGCAGGTAAGGCAGGGGCTGGGGTGGGGAGGGGGTAAAATAGGGTGTGGTGGAGAAGAAACCAAGGGTGGAGAGGCTGAAGGAAGGGGTGGAGCTGGCGGCGATAGTGCTCGCCAGATCCGATCCCCTCTTTTTGTAACCTTCCTGCTTTTTTCCTCTCTTTGGACTTGTGCTTTGGACTCAGGTTTGAGGAGACGCATTGCAGAGCAGGAGGCTAATGGAGGGGTAAGGCAATTAAAACCTCTTTTCCTTTTTGAAGTCTCCCAATTTGTCCCCCACTTGCTAGATTCAGCATACTTGCATTGCAGATTCAGTTTCCATGCATTGCTCATGCTCATAAAATTTATGCTGACTGACGATCTTGTGTCTTAAATTTTGTTTGATGCATGGCTTATATAATTTTTTTTCCCTTTCTGTTTTATGAATATTGGATATATTTAAATAAAAGCTTAAAATTACAGTTGCCCTTTTGATCCTAGCCATAAATATTAATGAATTTCATGAGCACAAGAACACCCTTATAAGTTTTAGACCAACTTTCCACCCAGCACATTCTTTTTCCTCTGATAATGACCTAGGCTGAATTTTAAAGGAAAAAATACTAGATATACAAAAATGATGTTTTCCACCAGTGCTGGCAACAGGTTTTTCAGGGGTTTATGGGATTCTGGCAGCAGAACCCTGTGGTACCCCCCCCCCCCCAATCTTATAATGATGCATTGGTGTTACCACTGTGAATAGCACTGAGTCAGGTGGTCATGTGGTCATGGACCACTGGTCAGTTTGCTACATGGCTGACCTCTGATGCCACCTCTGCATTTTGTTCAGGCTCAGGTTCTAGCCCACGAAGGATGAAGGACAGTCAGGGTTTCTAACAATACTATTGTATTAGAAAACTAGGGAAGGTAGTGTAATATTTAATTTTTTCACTGATCAGGAAAAGGCAGCCAAAAGACCCCCTATAAGGACAATTAGTCCTTCCAGAATTAGTAGGATAGGGAATAAGGAGTACATAAATGAAAGCACATTTTGGATAGGAGCAAGCTTTGTGAATTGGCCTATACTACTGAAAAACTGAAGTTCCATTAGACATTGTCAGCATTAACATAAGAACATAAGAACAGCCCCACTGGATCAGGCCATAGGCCCATCTAGTCCAGCTTCCTGTATCTCACAGTGGCCCACCAAATGCCCCAAGGAGCACACCAGATAACAAGAGACCTCATCCTGGTGCCCTCCCTTGCATCTGGCATTCTGACATAACCCATTTCTAAAATCAGGAGGTTGCGCATACACATCATGGCTTGTACCCCATAATGGATTTTTCCTCCAGAAACTTGTCCAATCCCCTTTTAAAGGCATCCAGGCCAGTCGCCAGCACCACATCCTGTGGCAAAGAATTCCACAGACCAACCACACGCTGAGTAAAGAAATATTTTCTTTTGTCTGTTCTAACTCTCCCAACACTCAATTTTAGTAGATGTCCCCTGGTTCTGGTGTTATGTGAGAGTGTAAAGAGCGTCTCCCTATCCACTCTATCCATCCCCTGCATAATTTTATATGTCTCAATCATGCCCCCCCTCAGGCGTCTCTTTTCTAGGCTGAAGAGGCCCAAACGCCGTAGCCTTTCCTCATAAGGAAGGTGCCCCAGCCCCGTAATCATCTTAGTCGCTCTCTTTTGCACCTTTTCCATTTCCACTATGTCTTTTTTGAGATGCGGCGACCAGAACTGGACACAATACTCCAGGTGTGGCCTTACCATAGATTTGTGCAACAGCATTATAATATTAGCCATTTTGCATTAAGCTCAACACACATCCAGCATCCTGGAGTTGGAATGGAGTGCTGAGAAAAATTCAAGAAGAGGGCCTAGTGATAGGAAGTAGGGGTGTGTGAACATCACAGAGGAATCAGTCTCAAGGGTGAACTAGTTATGAGGCTGGTATGAATGACACTTACTGAACCAGCCCGTTTGCATGTTTACACTGTGCATGCTTCGTAAGTGTGCACATTCCTATCTATCCGCAGAACTTTGGGGATCATTTGCTTAATAGCACACACTTACTAGTTTAAATGATGTGGCATGAAATCACTTTAACTGGGAAAGGTTTTGATAGCTGGACTCTAGAACCCGAAGGACTAACAACAGCCTTTGCAAAGAAGATTGTAGTCTTTGAGTAGTTTTGCCAAAGTAACTTAACAGGAAGAACTTTGGGAAGCAAAGAACAGACCCCATTTATAGTGCCATTAGCAATATATATGCCACTTCCCCAGCTTGGATATGATACAGCTGAATTAAATGTCTGAATGCAGAGACACTGTGAGCAAAACAGCTTGTATGACTTCTTCCCAAGCAATCCTTCTTCCTTCTTGCCAGGTGAGATGAAATTGAATTACATCTGTTTAAGCACTGTTGAAGCACGCTGCATTAGACAGTGTAAAATGTAAAACTAGGAAATTTGAATCTGATTTCCAGATGGACCAGGAAATTAAGATAGAATTGCATGTTAAGTAGCATATTAAGTATTTGGGCTTCCCACCACACATGAATCCAAAGGGGCAGTCTTGACCATTTCTGGTAACTTGCTTAATTATAGCAGTCCACTTCCTTGGTTGGACCATTAAGAATTCTAAAAACAAATGGGTATTAGTGTGGTATCTGAGTTGTGAATTCTTCTTTTTGTTTGTTTGTTTCCCACCTGCAAGATTACTTTTTTTTTCTCCTACTTTTAAGTCACAATGCTCTAACTCTAAAGTTCTTTAAAACCTACTGAAAAAGCAAATGTACATAGATATTAGTATTTCCCCCCTATTTTTCTACAGTATGCCCTCTTGTGTAATGAAATATGAGGGGTGAGTGTGTTGCTTTGTGAGTATCTGAGAAATTGTAAATAGGTTGTAACACTGCTGGTGTTTATTTTATTTAGGGCATTGCCAAGAGGCTCAGCTGTTCAACATCTTAGAAAAGCACATTTTTAGAAAAGGAAATGAAAACAGCACAAAACATCAATAAATAATCATCGAGAGCTGGTACCTCAAACTCCATGGTTTCAGAGCAATTTACAGTTCTAGTACAAAATAGCAAGTTTCTGACCCAATCCTATAGTCAGTCCCAGAACACATAAATCCAAAGGAAGTTAATGGAAAGTACTATTTGTACATGTAGTTAGGACTGCAACTTTAAAATTGGTTTGATTTTGGCATATGTTTTAATGTTACTTTATCACCACCAATATACATAATCAGTGTCAAAGAGGGAGAAACCCTAACATGGCAGCTTGAACAGCCGCGTGCGAAGATGAAACCCATTGGTATAAATCAAGTTATGTTGAATTCACCACCTAAAGAGCTGGCCCAAAGATTGTTGCTATGTAATTGAACTGATTTGCCTCACGCCTGGGCAGGTTATTGAAGGATACTCGACACACACACACACACACACACACACACACACACCCAGTGCAACTAGTCAAAGCCTGATGGTTCAGCTGGTTGTTGCTAAATGCCAGCATGTCCCAGTGCAACTCAAAATTACTGCAGTGGCCTAAACATCCCTATTTATCACGTGAAATGTATCAAATTTGGTGGCAAGTGCCAGATAGCTCCCAGAATTCAACTTTTCTTTGCAAGCATGATTGGAAATACAATGCTATCCTAGAGCTTTCTTCCCTAACTCTACATGGAGATGACGAGGATAGAACCTGCCGCCTTCCGCAAGCATTCTAGCAATTGCCCATTTACCCTGTTCTTATATCCCCTGCTTCTGTTGCCATAAAAACAAATGTAGGTTTACGGCTTAGAAAGAAAGACAACACCCTCCCCAATCCCCCTGACCTATTTCTCAGGACAGGACATCTCAGGACAGACTCTGTCTCCGATTGCACAGAGTTAGAGATGGATCTTACGATTTTGGTGGGCTAGGTAGCGAGATAGGGTAGGAAGGGAGATTCCAGTCAGCATATCAAAGAAAACTAACAGCCCAATCCCATAAGGCAGGGGTCCCCAAACTTTTCGGCACAAGGACCTCATTGTGTATCTGACACAGTGTCAAGGTTCAGAAAATAAATAAATAAATAATAAATATAAGCAGAAGTGATGTGCTGAGAGTTTGACTGACTACAATAAGTGGGTGGGGGCGGAAGGACGAAACCAACTTGCAGAGAGGGGGGGATTGATTTTGAAAAAAATTTTTGTCTCAGTTTCTGCTCTGTTTTAAGTTTAACAAACTTTAATTTTTATTTATATTCCAGGTCTCCCAGCATCAATATAGATCTCATTCAGCCACCAGAAGTGCAGAATGTAATGCCATGTAGTGGGACAATTTCTTTCCATTACATTGCATTATACTCAGCACCTCTAGTGGCCGAATGCAGTATATATCCTGAAGCATGTCTTTTGAGATATTCTTAGCCCCAAAGGGCTAGGGAACAGCATGGGCTGAAGAAAATTTTCCTGAGAGCCTTGCACTGCTGGAACTGCTTTGAAAGAGGGTGCTGGGTGTTTTCACTCAAGATGAAGAGCACTGTGAGCAAACAGTATTATAAGAGACAACATTCTATGTATGCATATGGTGCATATGATACAAGTATTTAATTCTTCACTATTAACATATAATACAAGAACAATGAACTTAGGCCCCAATGCTATCATAAGAAGAGCCCAGCTGGATCAGGCCAAAGATGCATCCTGTCCAGCTTCCTGTTTCTCACAGTTGCCCACCAGATGCCTCAGAGAGCACACAAGACAACAAGATATATGTTGCCACTCTCTTGCAGCTCACATTCAGAGGTAGGGTTCCTCTAAAACCAGGAGGTTGCTATCCCATCATGGATTGTAACGTGCGATGGACTTTTCCTCCATAAATCTGCCCAATCCCCCTTTAAAGGCATCTAGGTCCAGTGCCTAGACATCTTGTGGCATGGAGTTTCACAGATTTTCATGCTAGGTGAAGAAAACAAGAACATTTGAGCAGTGCAAGGCACTTTTCAGGTGTGAACAGTAATGTACTGCTGGGCCACTGCCACAAATGACAAGAGGCATGCGGCACGCAGTAGAGGCTCTAGGAGGCTCTGAAGGCACTCATAAGTTGGTGGTAGGTGGGGAGTGGGTGGGAGGGGGAATAATGGGCCGTGTAAGGAGAGTAACCAGGGTGTGTGTCAGGAGAGAGAGGTGGATCTGGTGGCTGTCATGCATACCTTATCTTATCCCACATTCCCCTGCCTGCTCCATCCACTGGCTTTCCTCAGACTTGGTCCAGCTATATAGCTGGTATAGATCCAAGGAGACCCATAGGCAATTACCTCCTGCAGGCTGTCCGATCACCCTTCCCCAAACACAGCAAGCAGCACAACTTCCATTGGCCCAGGTGTATGGTATTTCATTACAACGATACAGTTGGGCAGCAAGACCGCAAATTTATGGAGATCTTGAAGTTGTATGCTTGAATTAGTCAAATTAATTTTTTTTCTTTAAAGTTCAGGTTTGAAACAGAAGCAAAAAGGCAAGCATAGCTGTGAGTAGCTTGCCTCTCATGATGCAGACGTTATTTATAGAACAATATAGCTCAGAATGGTACTGACTGCAAACATTATATATGTGATTTCTAAAAGCTCTTGCTGCAATTGGCACTAAACTGCATCAGAAATGTAATAAAAACAGAATGTTAAAAACCCTTCAGACTTGATTCTGTTGTAATCATATCTTTTCCTCATTTTTTTCTAACACCAACCCAAGTCTGATTTCACTCCATAAGTGACGTTACTCAGAAATGTAATTAATTCCATGAAAATAGTTCACATCCACAGACAGGTAGTGTTCTCTAGATAATATAATTGTAAGTGACATTGCAGGGCTGGTTTACTTGAAGTCCGGGCAAGTGAAACAGGGCTTCCATTTCTTCCGATAACAGAATGGAGTAAGCGTTTTAACCATGTGTATCTTGAATGTGAATGATGGGTGAATGACCATTTGAAATTATTCCAAATGTTCTGTAGTCTTATTAACAAATAACCCAAACTAATATAAGTATTAACAGGGAGAGAGAATGGAATAAGTGAGATCCTGTAATGTGGAACAGATTGATGATATTAAAGCAGATAAGTCCAATAGTCTCTCCTAATTGTACATATATAAGCCTTATAACAGAACTTTTCAGTCTTGTAAAAAAATTTCCCTAGTCAAAGGACGTTGACCACAAAAGTACCACATTTGTGGATGCCATCATTCGCATGTACAAATACCTCCACTTTCATTACTAATTCATTTCCACAATGGTGAAAGGATTGTTCAGTCTGCTTGGAAAAATGCAAGTATAGAGAAGCACTTCAAACTTCGTTAAGCATTAGTGTACCTGGATCTCAATATCCACTTATCAAACATGTAGGCTCTTGACATTAACCATATATGTAGATTCAGGAAAACTGTTTATGTGCTTCCCAGTTGCTGGTTACCATTTGACATCTATGTCATTGCCAATCATTATCATGCCAACACACCTTGGATGTAGCAAAGCAGGGGCAGCAACCCTGCTCCCCTACCTATGACCTGAGTCATTCAACACCTGGGTTCAGTGCAGCTTCAGAATGTTCCCAGACCATGAAAGTCCTTTGCTCTGCATGCTTGGAGGCATATTCCATCCCAACTTTAACCAATTTTGTTCTAATACTGTAGGCAGATGCACGAATGCACATACTAAGTGGTTAGGCTGTTGAATTTTGACCAGGGAGATGAGGGTTCAAATCCCCACTCAGCCATAACCTTTACTGGTTGACCCTAGGCAGTCAATCTCTCTCAGTGTAAGCCAATCAAAGGATTGTTGTGAAGAGAAAAGAGGGAAAGAATCATATACACAACCTTGAGCTGCTTGGAGGAAAGGTGAGCTGTAAGTGCAGTAAATGCATATTTAAACTGGGCTTCAGAACAGAAAACCAAAGGCCCATCTAGTCAGCATCCTGTTTCTTACTGTGGTCAACCAGGGAGCCCAGAAGCTGGAGAGAAAGACATAACTCTTTACTTCTCTTGTACCCCTGCAGTTGGCATTCAGAGGTACACAGCTGGTGAGTCTGGAGGGAGCACACAGTCATAATTAGTACCCATTGGTAGATCTGTCTTCTAGGATGTTGTCCAATTCTCTTTTAAAGTCATTCAAACAAGCAGCCATCACCATATCATGTGGCAATGAATTCCACAGGCTAATTATGTCCCAAATAAAGAAGAACTGCATTTTGTCTGTTCTATATCTTCAATATTTTGGTTTGATGGAATATTCCCTGATTCTAGTATAGTGAAAAAGGGAGAAAATTGTCCATTCACCTAGTCTGGAACACTTCAGAAGCTGCTTTATTTTCCTAAATACAGTAGATCCTCCAAAGTTGACCACCTCTCTATATTGACCACCTCCTTAAGTTGACCTAATTTTCACAGTATGGACAGACACTGCATATACACTATGGGAGACCAATCTCTCTATATTGACCACCTCTGTAAGTTGTATCTTGACCACTTCGACCATTGCACAGAGTATTCATTTACCCTCCATAAGTTGCCCACTGAACGCAATACTGTGGGCCTGTGTTTTGTCTGGTTTGTCCCATCTTGGAAAAGCAAGAAGCCATGCAATAATCCCTCCCCTACGCCTGCTAGCACGTGTGCGAAAGGGTTTTTATAGGTGGGCACACTGCACATAGCCGAAAGACCTGCGCCAGCTGCTGATTGTACCTGGACATGTACCAAGTTGTGAGGGAAATGAGGTTGCTTGTGCATAGTGAAGCCACTGTCCTTTCACTTTGGTTCCCATCACCGGTGCCACCATATGATGATGTTGAAAAGCACCAGTCCCAGGACAGATCCTTGAGGCACTCCACTTTCCACCTCTCTCCACTTTTTCTGTCAATTGCCCAGTGACATCCACTCTCTGTTTCCTGGTCCTCAACCAGTTCCCAATCCATGAGAGGATGTGTTCTCTTACTCCCTGACTGTGGAGTTTTCTCAACAGCTTTTAGTGAGGTATAGTATCAAACACCTTCTGGCATTTAGTGAATCTGAGGAGACCCAGTGGAGGCCAGGCAGCCTAAGTAAAAAAGTGTTGTTGTCTTTTAAGCTGTTGGGGCTATGGAACATGCTACATGCTATGGGCTGGCAAGGGATAGCATTGGTCTGCCTGTCTGCTATGAAACCAAGTATTTTTTTTTTAACTTACAATTTTTTTTAAGCTTATGAATTTTCAGGGCTTTTTTTAAACACTGATTGTGGGCTGTTTATTCTCTGTCTCTTGATATAGATATAGATGATATAATAGTAAGCATCACAAGAGGATCAATTCTCATTGATATTTGACTTTTAAAAGTCCAATCTAAATAATAACTTGGCCTTGCATTTGTTGTCCTGGGAGCTAAACATGATAATATTTAAATGCCTTTTTTCCATATGTTGACCATCTCCCTATTTTGACCAATTTCCTCAGTCCCTTGGGTGGTCAACTTAAAGAGGTTCTACTGTAGTTTGGTATAGTCTGCAAATTTGACCACCTTATGGTTTTCCCTTAGCTCTAGCTGAATGGCATCTAGGTATGGGGGATGGCATGTATGTGGTTGGTGGTTCCATCAGTTCCTTATATCCTGGCCTTAGTATCTAGGTAGCAATCAGCTTAAATACAGAACTTCAAGCCAATTAAATTCTAAATGGAGCTGTTTCATGGCTGTGAAGACTGTGATACAGAAAGGTAAAAGTTCAGTTGTTCTTCAGCAAACGCATGGATTGCAACCAGTATTTTGACATCATGCAATATGAATTATACAATCAGGATAAAACTGTGACTACTCAACCATCTTTTAGGTACATTTTCATCATGACCTTGCTGGATAGCATCGTGCCTTCTTAGGAAACTATGGTGTCCATCTGATTTTTTTTTTGTTTCATTACCATGAACAATTAAAGTAGATATTGCAATAGACATAATTCACCTTGATTGAGCTATGATATTAACTGAAATGACATTCCTGAACTTTTCTTTGCTCAGCAGATCTTGAATGCTAAAAGGGCTATCCAGGCTTACTAATCACTTCAATGATCTTGAGATAACTCCTTTAACAGATTTCAGGCATTGCCTTGCATATGAATGTAAATGAAACCCCTTAAATATGCACATTATCATATAGATTGTGCACAATCAAAACATTATGAACAATTCATAATGTGCATTGTGATGTAATAATGATTATATGAATTGCTTAGCAATGCTGGTAACTGTGGACGAGCCTTGTGCCATCTCATAAAGCAGCATCTCTGCCAGGAGTGCGTACAACACAATCAATCTCTCACTAGACAGAGCAAAGTCATTTCCCTAGGAAGTATATGGAGATCATAATCAAGGCTAGACAAAGCCATGGCATTATTCCCACAACTTGTCACTGCTCACACTTGTCAACCCATCTTGGCAGAGCCTCAGGGTTGTCCTGTCATTTAGCAAGTGATGGACACATATTGGCTACCAAACAAGACCCAACAGATGCAGACCAATACAGTCACTTGTAAATAGCATGTACCTAGTGTGTGTGTGTGTGCGTGTGCGTGCGTGCGTGCGTGTGTGTGTGTGTGTGTGTGTGAGAGAGAGAGAGAGAGAGAGAAGTGGGTTGTAAGAACTTCTTACAATTCAGACTATTAAAATCCCACTGTATCTGAAGGAAGGGCACTGTTATATTACGAAGGTTAGTATGCACTACATTCTATTTTTTTGTTTTGTTTAATATCGGAAATATATTCAAGTTTTCCGTGCTGATGAGCTCACGGTGGCTTTGACATAACTGCGTATAATAAAAAATGATTTTCATAAAAGCTGTAGAAAATCATTTTTATGCTTCCATGTTCTTCAGTGGTCATAATTTTAGGGCAAAAAGAGGATTGTAAAAGTAAGGATTTTGCATCCGTGGCTGCAGCCAAATAACGATTCATTATAAAAGCTTCAGTCCATTAGCAAAATATCAGAGACATTATAAAGGCTACCATTTTGGTCACATATTGAAATATCCCACCAACGCTTCGCTATAATATTGATTTCATTTCAGGAATTAGCCCAGAAACAATCATGCTTCCTAGGTTGAAAACTGGCAACCTGTAGCAAGAAATTCATTAAATCTCAGAGGCCATGCATTATGGTGTCATTTCTATTGACGCATATCTGGCGATGCCATAAATGTGCAGCCAAATCATTGATATGCAGCCCAGTCCTGAAATCCCTGAATTCAAACTACTTAGATTTATTACAATTGAAACTTAAATTGGCAGTACTTGGATGGGGAGGGGGGATAGAGCACTTGACTTGCATGCAGCGTGTCCCAGGTTCAGTATTTGTAGGTAGGATTCATAAAGGTCCTGCTTGCAAATTTCACCTGCATGAAATCCTAGAGACCTACTGCATAGATCTATGAGATCACTGACAGGCTTTCCATCAGCATAACATCTCATAGGATGCTGAGGAGCACAAGAATGGTTAAGCCTGAAAACAGAGTTCAGTGTAAAGATGAACTTTGTTTCTCCAAACTATTTTAAACTGGAAAAGCCACTCTTCTGAGGCCATTCTGACTACTTCTTCTTCAGTTCTTAGCTGGTGCTTGGAGAGCAGGTTGTCGTCTCAGCCAATATGCTGCTGCAGGTGTAACTGGGATCCATGTGTCATTCATGGCATGCTTCCACTCTTTATGATTGTTGGCAATATCCCTCGCCTCATTGATAGTCAATTGCTGGTTCCTTAGATCTTCCTCAGTGTGTCTGAGCTACATTTTCCTTGGGGTTGCCCATTGAACGCTCCAGTAGGGAGGTTGCTTGTGTGACAGCCCACTAGTGTTCATTCTGCAGACGTGGCCAAACCATTGTAGTCTGCAGAGGCGTAGCTAGGTCATTTGACACCCGAGGCCCATAAATTTTTGTCATCCCATATGACTTAATTAATTAATTAATTATTAATTGATTATTAATTATATTGTTTAATTAATTAATTAATTAATTATATTGTTTGTTTGTTTGTTTGTTTGTTTATTTATTATATTGATTAATTAATTAATTCACTTTTTATACCAACCTTCCTCTAAGCAGCTCAGGGTGGTGTACATGGTTCCTCCCCTTATTTTGTCCTCACAGCAACCCTGTGAGGTAGGTGAGACAGAAGTAGTAACAGTCATGACACGGAATGAATAATAATAATGGCCAGAAAAATAAATGCAGTGAATATTTCCCCATAAGCAATGGCTGAAATTCTGCATCAAATGGTATATAACACGATGGTATTATTTCTAAAAGCCACGATTTCCAGAATTTTGGTCACTAGTCTGTCACCCCCCCTCCCCCCCCCCAATGTCTCATCGGCTTGTTTTGAGTTAAGGCAGTGGTTCTCAAACTTTTCACACTTTTTAGAATGGCAATCTGTCCAGGACCCACCGGAAGTGATGTCATGACTGGCAGTGACATCATCAAGCAAAATAAAATATTTATAAATAATTAAATTAAAGAAAAACAGATATATAAGGGGAAGCCAACCCTGTTTCACCAAGTGAATTTTCTCTGTAGCCTGCCTGCAATAACACCCCCCCCACACACACACACAGATAAAGCAGTGAGATTTTCAGCCCTCCCCAGTGTCCACCTTACCAGTTCAAGCCTCTGGTTTATTCTTTTGGAGGGGTTTGATACCTGCAGTAACATCCCCCACAGATAAATCAGTGAGATTTTCAGCCCTCCCCAGTGCCCACCTTACCAGTTCAAGCCTCTGGTTTATTTTTTTTTTTTTTTGGGGGGGGGGCTCCCTTCTGGAGCATTTGTTGAGCTCCACTTTCATTAGATGGGGACCACGCAGCTAGCCTTGCATTCCTCTTTGCCTGACTTGACCAGGAGCCAAGGCACATTTGCTTGCTCTCGAGTAAATGCAACCATGTGGCTTACTTTTTCTTTCCATAGTGCTCAATACATTCATCTGCTTGGAGGGAGGGACTGCCTTCTTGGGTGTTTTTTGGGGGCTGCTTTCATTGGAAAGGAACCATTCTGGTGTCATTGGATTCTTCTCAGTCCGCCCTTTCTGATGAATGATGGCACATTGACCTACTCATGAGTAATTGTGCGATATGGCTCAGTTTCATTTTCCATAGGATTCAATGAATTTTTTTTGTTTCTGGTTTTTTTGGCAGTAACCTTTGATGGAAAGGAGATATTTCAACCTGGGTTTGTGCATTGCATTCCACTGGAAATTCTGCATCCAACGGTATATGGCATGATGGGGTTACACCTAACCTTCATGATGTTAGTGATGTTGGGGCATTTGTGGTGTTACATGCCCCCAAGCGTGGTACCCGGGGTGGACTGTCCTCGGCCCCCTGCTAGCTACGCCACTGGCAGTCTGTGTTTTTGGATTTATTCTTTGACTGATGGTTGATGATCGCGCCTTATCCAAATTATCTCGTTGTGATGGTGATCACCCAGGATAACTCAAGTATCTCATTTGGAAGACCTCAAGCTTGTTCATGTCTGATTTCAGCAGAGTCCATGTTTCTGATTCATATAAGACAGTGGTTCCCAAGTTCAGGGAAGTTGGGAACCTAAGTATTTGCATAGGTGGAGATGGGGGGGCAACAACAGTGCTGCAGACACTACAGCGCTGCTGCTGCCAATGAACTTTTTTACTTACTGGGGGGCAGTGCTGGCCTCCTGCAGGGTCCTGGAGTCTTGCAGCCCCCTCTGATCTATTCTGCAGCTGGTTTACAAAGCCCTTATCTCTGAACTAAAGCTACTTCCAGTTTTGTAAACAAGCTGTGGAGATGATCAGAGGGGGTTGCATCTCCAGAACCCTGCAGGAGGCCAACACTGACCCTCCAGATACGTAAAAAGCCTCTTGGCAGTGATGTGATCTCTGCAGCGCTGTCACTGCAATCAGAGTAGGGCCACTCCCCTTAAAGGGAAATGCCCTGCTTCCAGTTCCCCTGTTACGTCGTGACCCACCAGTTTGGGAACTACTGATCAGTGGCATGATCAGTGTTCAGAAGAGGTGAATGTTGGTCTAGATGGAGATATTGGCCTTCTTCCAGAGGCACCATTTGAGCTAGGCAAATGCTACTGTTGCCTGATTCTGACATGGGGGTGTTCATTGCCCTGTGTTACACAAGGCAAGGACAGGAGATGTTTGACACCTTACTGGGTGCCACACCTGGGGAGGTGTGCAGTTTGAGCAATTAGTCAGATTGCGGCTCTTTCAGGGGAACAGGCAGTCCTTCATATAATCTGATTCCTAGCTATTTGAGCTTGAAAGGTCAAAACCAGAACCTTGAATTGCACCCAGAGCAGGGCTCCTCCTACTTGCCCAGCTGCTGAAATTCCAGAAAGTTCCATAAGTTTCCATTATCCATGCAGGAAGTTACATTTGTGAGCATGCTCAGAAGCACCACTTCCTATCAGCACCAACAGGCAGTACATCTTGCTTGGCTAGTGAGATGGGCTTCCTTCTGTTGTTAGTTTTTCCGCTATCCTATTCTACCTTTTGCAAGCAAGGCCTTTAATTTTTAATTATTTTTAAAAAGCTTTTCTGCAGCTTTCCTTCTGTAGGACTCAAAGTGGTCTACGGAAGCCCAGTAGGAAAAATCTCAATCCTACTATAGTAAAAATGAAGACAGCAAATGCTATCCAATCAGTTGTCATTCACCAACACACTGTTGAGACAATATGATATTCACCCAATCCTAGAAAAGTGTACATGGGGATTGTTCCCTCTGTAGCTGCTGAATACTGACCAGACTCCCGCATTTGGTAGCCTCTGTATACGGAACAAAGTGAATATAGGATCATGTTTAGAACAACAAGCAACTGTTCCTCTAGAACAGGGGTGCCCAAACCCTGGCCCTGGGGCTACTTGCGGCCCTCGAGGACACTCAATGTGGCCCACTGAGAGCCCCCAGTCTCCAATTAGCTCTGGCCCTCTGGAGACCTGCTGGAGCCCACGGTGGCCCAACACAACTGCTCTCAGCATGACGGTCAACTGCTCGACCTCTCATGTGAACTGTGGGACAAGCGCTCCCTCCACTGCTTGCTGTTTCATGTCTGTGATGCAGCAGTGGCAGCAAAGGAAAGGCTGGCCTTGCCTTGTGCAAGGCCTTTTATAGGCCTTGAGCTATTGCAAGACCTTCATTCATTCATGTAAGTTCCATCTCTAATATATTCATTTATGTAAATTTATTCAAATTTTAATGTAAATTAATTTTTTTCCCCCCAGCCCCTGACACAGTGTCAGAGAGATGATGTGGCCCTCTTGCCAAAAAGTTTGGACACCCCTGCTCTAGAGTAGCTTTAGAGTTGGGAAACAGGGTAGATAGAACTCCTTTATACTTCCAGATCATAAACTGGACAATGGGAATCTTGGGGGGAGAGATCCTCAAGCTCGATTACAACCACAGATCTCTTACGTCTAGAAGAGCTCTGAAAGTCCAAACCTCCCTGCTTCATAAAATTGAACACGTTGGTTCCTCTGCTAAACAAGACTAGTGAGTGAGATTCCTTTCACCTATAATCTTGCACAAGCCAAGATGCTATTCCATGGGTTCATCCCATGCAGTGGTGTAGCTAATGATCGTGTAGCCCGGTGCAAAGCTCAAAATGTTGCCCCGGAAGTGATGTCACAACCAGAAGTGACGTCACACCTGGGCTTTTTATAAAGTGAAAATTGGGAGGAACACACCTCCTCCCCACAGCAGCTCACCACCCACTTGCTCTGCTGTCTCCCCCCAGTCAGTGGCATAGCTAAGGCATCTATCTGCTACCTGGGGTCAAAGAAGATTTTGTAGCTCCCCCTGCATGATAAAATCAAATGTAATTAAGAAAATAAATAAAAAGTTATTGGTTCCATGCTGTATCATAATAACATCTCATTGGCACTCAGAACAGTCTCATAGGTCAGTCTGGAGTTAAGCAAATCCTCTTTTTGTTCCACAAGACAGGTATTTTCATTTTCTGGTTAATTGGTCATCACTTTTGATATAATACAGATATTCCAGTGCAGTTTGTTTCATTGCACTCTGCATTAAATTATCTTTCCAATGATATATAATATGATGGTATTATTCATACATATCAAGATTTTCATAATTTTGGTCACTAGAGTCAAGCTCAGCTTGTTGCCCCCCTAAAGCTTGATGCCCGGTGAAACTGCTACCCCTGCACCCCCTTAGCTATGCCACTGATCCCATGGCATGAGTGTTACCTTTAAGACTTGCAACCATGTGGATGGGGCAGATTGTGTGGACTTTGACCATGGAATAAATTACCTATGAACGTGCAACTTTTGCTAATAAACAAGACCTCCAAGTGACCAGCTATCCATTGAATTGTTTAGATACAAGGAGTGGTTAGAGGAGTGGTTGCATTTATTTAGAGAGTGGAAAGTGTTTATTTCTGACCATCATCTGCTTAATTATGTCATTTCCTGCTTAACGATGTCACTTCTGACCCTCAGCAGGTGCCATGAATTCTAATCGACCCACAAAATGAAATGAGTTTGATAGCCCTGGCTTATATCTAGTAGCCTGTTAAAAGTACAGGTTTGTAACATTTCCCCATATGCAGTCATATACCATGACAATCCATCTAGTCTAATATATTAAAATAAAATACACATTGAAATGAATGCAGACCCACCTGAAATTGGCTTGTGACCCACCTAGTGTGCCCCGACCCACAGTTTGAGAAACACTGAGTATGGAAAGGGCAGAGACTGAAGTGAAGCACTGCTGAAATGGGGATTAGCTGCTGGTAAGGGGTGGATCAGAACTTTCAATGCACATTAAAATCAGATTAGAGTATGTGGATGTATGCCAAGAGAATCTATAGCTGCCATGCTAACCACCATTCTAACCACTGTTCAGCAAATACTGTTGAAAAAGGGGATTTACTTCTAAGTAAAGGTCCAAAGTGGACCTTTCATAGATCACAACCTCTATTAGACAATGTAATAATATGTCAGACTAACTTAGGAACTAACTACCCAGCCGCTACCAGATATGAAATGCTTCATCTTCTGAAAATCTGCTCATTTAATTTTGGTGACTGAATTGGTGTCATGTTCTCCAGACATTGCAGGAGCAGATGTTGGTGCTAAGCACTTTTCCTGACCAAAAAAAGTCTTGTGGTTGTTTTCCAAAGCACCTACAAGAGCTGAGAGTACAAAGCTTTGTCATCAATGTGAACTAGACTTCAAAAAATCCCAAAATGATTGAGATAATTCCAAATTGGTCCAAATCGTAAAACTCCAGAGAAAGCATCATAATAATACATGGGAAAGAAGGAAAATGTAAACTATTTTACCTTCCTTTGTTATCAAATGGTTGCAAGAAGAGTAATTTTGTTGTATTCGTTTCTCGGATGTGACAATTACTGTAAAGCAGAAAGAGAACTTTTGAATTTAAAACCATTGCTCAAACATTTGGAGTGCTTCAAATAAGATACGCTCAAATTACCCTAAACTGTTTCCTATATAGTTTCATTTGAGTTTGAATTATACAATTTTTGCAACAAGGACATGCAACTCCCACAGTACAATGCTATCATTAGCCAGAAATATGTAGAATTGCTTGGTGCTGAAGACAGCTTCAAATGGATGCTTAATTGCAGGGTAGACAAAGGGAAATCATCAGCCTTTCCAGCAAACACAAAAAAGCTCAGCTTTCAGTGACTTGGCACAGGAAGTTTCATAAATGTTACTACTTCATTATTACCAATCATAGTAAACTTAACTAAAATAATTATATGGTGCAACAATGTATGCTGAGCTTAAATAAAGCAAACCGGATTAAATCGAGAATCATTACGCCACACGCTAAATATTGTGCATGCAGAAGCATTCAAATGTATGGCTGATGTGTCAGGAGACAGCTTTTGTTGTGTTTTAAAAATTAGGAGAAAAACTTCAGACTGAGTTTGCAAACTGAGTTTGCAGACTGAGTTTGCGGACTGCCAAGCAAACAAGCATGTGGGGGAAAGAAAAAACCCAGAAGCTTTTACTTATAGTAAGGAAGTGACTGATATTGCGTGAATGAATGAGCAAGTAGAGCTCATCCAAAATGAATTGGACAGCTGGTTTTCACCCAGAAATCCACTACTGAAACTGGAAGCTCAGCTGCAAAATGGAATTCCACCAGCAGTCGTTGACAGGTCACCATGTTCCTCTGTGAGCTGTAAATGCCACTTAACAAGCACAACATCTTCCTTATTATTTATTCCATGGCTATTATTTAATCCTGGATGAAAGAAAATAAGATACTTGAATCAAGAGCCCTGGTGCTTGCAAAGAGCTGTCGAATCTCTTTCAGATAATTTCCATCTTTGCTTTGTGCACAAATCAGAAGCGGTGGCAAGTATAGCAATTGTCATCTTACGATAAATGGACCACTGCTCTCTTTCTTCTCCTGGCCCATAAGGGATTATTTTTTCATGTTTCCAGTGTTTTGCCCCAGCTCCAATTCACTGCAGGCATGCAAAGGTATGGGCTATTCGGGTGGATGTATGATTGTGCTGGTGGTGATTTACCATGTTTCAACAAAAACAATCTTAAAATGGTTTACGATGTTTAAAAAACAAAAGAGATCTCAAAAGTATCAGCAGTCACTGGAGAACACATCAGGACAGGATGAGCAGGAAAAGTTGCTATCCTCCTGCAAAATATAAGAGGACCACCACTTAGAAGGTGACTGTTTGCCCAATTAGCAGGAATAACAAATCATGACTTAGGTTGTTGTACTATACATACATACCTGGGAGTAAGTCCCTTTGAACTCAGTGGGGCTTACTTCTGAGCAGACATGCACAGGATTTGTTGCCTTCTTAGACATTTGTTGCCTTCTGTATAAGCTTTGTTGACTTCTTAGACAACCGCCAGTGGGTGGGTTTGTGTGTATGCATGTGTGACAGACGGACATAATGTGGGTTGTTATGGGATCCTGCACAAAGACAAGAGAAAGTGTTCTATCACTTTAGGAAAAGACATCTGTCATGGACAGAAAGTGAAGATTCAACAATAAACAGAGAATTTCAAGCTGAGGTAGAAGGCAGGACACTTTCTAGCCATTTCCAGAATTTTTTTTTAACATACACAGTGCATCTGTGAGGGGGTAACACTTTGCTGGCAAGTTCCACCTTCTAATCCTGCATGATCATCGTAGGGTCAGAAAAGATTCCTGCACCTACAACCAAAACAATGATGATTGACAGGGAAAGAGGCAGAAATAGAATGATATAATCTGCTGGAAAAGCAGACTGGAGTGAAATGTATAAATTTATAACTACAGCAGAAGGATCTGTGTGGAGTCTGTACACTTGGTCATTGTCAGGTCAGCAGGGGAGGATAGCCCTTGCTTTCCCGATAGCAGAGTGGCACGGGAGCATAGGGAGATAGCAAAAGAAGCAGGTGATCCCAAACAGAGCCAAAGAAGCAGACACAGGCTTGTTTGTTGCAGAAGCATGTATTGGTAAAGAAGCAGGCAGAAGAGTAGTCAGTCATACGGTCCAGAAGTCAGGGATACAGCAGGTCACAGTCACGAGAAGGTAGTCCAAATCAGTACACAAACCAGCAGCATGGCATGCAGAAACTCATACCATATATGCTGGGGCCAGCCAATCAGAGTCCAGTGACCTCATAGTCACAAGACAGTCTTGTGACCCACTCTGATTGGCTGTCCAGTGGTGCATTGCACCATTGCTCCATAGCCTACATGACTCAGCACTCATCTCTCCCCAAGTCACGTGACTCCCACCTGCAGCAGGTGCAGTTGATTGCATCAGCTGTGCTGCTTTGCTGATTGCTTCACACCACGCCCAGATATCAGGGCCTCCTGCCACATCCTGGCTAATAACAATCTCAAGCCTGGGATACCAAAAACCTGACACAGCCACAATGTGGGTAACAATGTATCATGCCTCTAAAATGGTTGCTTCATGCAGCAGCTCTTTTGACTAGGTTATAAGTTCCTTGCACATATGACAAGAGTTGCTTAAATTAGCAGTGCAACCACACACGATGATGATATAAAGGCATCTAAGTACATTTCATAGCAGTGTCACTTGGCTCCCTGTGAGATTCACTTGTTGATTAAGGTCATTGCCGGCATGCTGCTATTAGCACTGTACCCAAAGTGCTAAAATGCTCATAAACAGCAGATGGATAATTTGCTTAAAAGGAGTTTGTGATGAGCGTCAGGTGATGGGAGGTCTTTTGAATGCGAATGCTGAAACCAGAAGAATCGAAAAGGCGGCTAAGGCACAAACACTATTATTCTCCCCACCCTCTCTCATGTTTAAATGTCAGAAGTTTAGGCATCCTTTTCTTTAGTATTAATTTCATCAGTCTCAATGGCTGCCTTGACACAGCCCTTTACAGTGTAATGCAGCAGTAGGATTGCAGTTCTGTCGTTTATCATTTTTTAATTAAAACATAACATGATTGCTCAAAATACTGCTTATGAATTATTTAGCTGCAAACTTCAGGCATTTTGACAGTTGATTCTGCAAGCATCACCCTCTGCATGTCAATGTCTAAAAGGGAAAAATGACCCAAGTTCTGGATGCTCTCCTAAATAGAGTTGGGTCAACACTGGGCATTTTAGATTTTTAGATTGAAACTAGCAATTGCAGTGGGGTGGGGATTTCTAAGGAAAAGCATGTACAATAGGTAGCTATTTACCCTATGTTGATCCTCTGTAATGTATCCCCCCCATTTATATTTCCCCCCTTCTTAATTAGTCATATAGGTAATTAGGGAGCATGTAGTCAATGGCATTACAATACTAAATAGCAGTGTTTCTTAAACTGTGGATCAGGATGAACTAGGTGGGTCACAAGCCAATCAGGTGGGTCCCCATTCATTTCAATATTTTATTTTTAATATATTGGACTTGATGCTACCATGGTATACGACTGCATTTGGGGAAATGTCACAGATCTATACTTTTAACAGACTACTATGTATATGCTTTTAACAACGATAGTCAATGGGACTTACTCCTGGGTAAGTGTGGGTAGGATTTGCAGCCCAGGATTGTTAAAAAATTTCCTGCTTGATGATGTCACTTCGGGTCATGACATCACTTCTGGTGGGTGCTAACAGCTTCTCAATCTAAAAAATGGGTCCTGGGGCTGAACTACTTTGAGAACTAATTTGAGAACTACTGATATATAGCCAATCAGAGTTGGCTACATTATACGTTTTGAAAAGTGCAAAAAAGTAAAAAAATAACTGAATAAGAATGGAACTTTTTTTTTTAGCACTGCTGAAAATGTTCATGAAAAATAATGAATTGTATCAGCTCAGCCTTAGGTATAACACAGAGAAAGAGAGAACGATGCTGAAGGCTTCTCTATACAAATGAGAGAGACCTCCTACAAAGTCAGTCTCTCTCTCTCTCTCTCTCTCTCTCTCTCTCTCTCTGTGTGTGTGTGTGTGTGTGTGTGGGGAGGGAGGGCAGCTGGGTTGTGTAAAGAAAATTAGCACTCCAGCACTAGATTTGTCTAGGGCAAAAGGGCAGATGTAGCCCTGAAAGCTTTAGCAAACTATGCAAGTTCTGATTCAGGAATTCACTTTCAAAATATTCCTAGTGGAACTGGGAGAGTTTAAATGGAACTGAACTACTCATCTCTACTTCAAACAGGTGGTAACCTTCATGTTAGAATTGACCACCTATTGAATGGCTAGAAATGCTCTCCTGGCTGTTCATTTCTGTCTGCCCCAAATTCTGCAAGAGCACACTAGCAGTAAGAAGTTTTGAACAGCCAGGCAACTGTCCTACAGGATCAAGGTAGCAAGAGTAAGGACCCCTGCACCTGGACCAGCTGGTAAACTGTCCAGCACTGATTAACAGAACTGAATTACTAGGGTTGGCAAAGGGACTTTCCAGTGGCAGTGAGAGATCCAAAGGGGCCCTCAGTTATGCCATTATGCACCGCTGAGATCTAATGAAGCTATAATTCATTACACCCATTTAGTTGGCATCCTTCAGTCTCGGAAGACTATGGTATCGCGCTCTGAATAGTGGTTCCGGAACAGTGTCCTCTCCAGTGCGCGAAGCCTGGGTAAGGTAGATATGGAGGATAGACTGTTACCCATGCAGCAAATCCCCCCTCTCCACGTTGCTGAAATGGTCCAATGGAAAGGCAGAAGCCAATATGGTTGGTTCCAGCGGCGTCGCAGGAGTTGCCAGAACGTAACTGTGTTCAGCCGTGAACTGCCTCAGGGACTCCGGCTCCGGATTTTGCCTCGAGGTTGACTCCTGAAGCCTTTTCCGTAACTGGATGTAGCCACAAGGCAGTGGAGGCTTGGGATCAGAGTTTTCCTTCTCTCAGATGAGCTGCCTTCCCAGGATGTCGAGCCTCACCTATCCGGTGGCTGTTTAGTCGCCTCTTACGACAAGTACAGCCAAACTGAGGGCCTATTCTTATCACCCACCGCTTACAAAATTGCAGTGGGTAACAGCAGCAGCTGATGTCCTTCTCCTTCAGGGTTAACTGGGCTTCTAACTCTTCAGAAAATATTCCATCAAAATTCGGGATTGGGCACAGTGGATCCCAACAATGAACCACTTCTGCAAAACAGTGCCTCTGGATTGTGATCAGTTTATTTGTTTCCACACAATAAGGTCATGGATGTTACTGTGTCAGTCAGGGGCAGTGCCAGAGGATAGCTAGATGGGGCCATGGTGAAGGGATCATGCCCATAAGACAGCCCACCTCCTGAAACCCTAAGTGCCAGTCAGCCATTGCACATTTCTCCTTCATTCACTGATGGGGCTGCTACCTGCTGCCCATCAGTTTGGGGGAACTTGGTGCAAACCTTTTCCCCAAGGCTTCACACAGTGTGGCATCAGGAGTGGTGTCAATTACCGTAATCCCACTTCCTTATAATCTAAAATGTACAGGTATACATCACTTAATTGCAGGAATACATTGTGCAAAACCTTCATTAGATATATTCATTGTCACCCAAACAACATAGAGTGGCAGCTGGGTAGTGCCCTAGAATGCCTTGTGGCAGTCAGGTAACACACCATAATGCCTTGTGATGGAAAAATCCTCACTCCAGTTTGCAGGCACCGAAGCTCTGGGTTTAAACCAGTGTTCTTTTTATTTTTACCCACATGTTAGGAACTGTTGCTTAAGTGGTTTGACAAAAACCTCAGAGCTTTTGGCATTCTGTGGTGGCAACCAGCATATATTTGGTCTCTCATTGACCAAAGTATTCCAAAAGCTCTGCATGATTTAGGTAGCTTTATTTATTTATTTATTTTGTTGGAGAAGACTTTTGAGAGTCCTGTGAACTGCAAGGAGATCAAATCAGTCAATCCTACAAGAAATCAATCCTGATTGTTCATTGGAAGGACAGACACTGAAGCTGAAGCTTAGATACTTTGGTCATCTCATGAGAAGGGAGAACTTTTGTAAAGACCCTGATGCTGGGAAAAATTGAAGGCCAAAGGAGAAGGGAATGGCAGAAGATGAGATGGTTAGATAGTGTCACCAATGTGATGAACGTGAATTTGGACAAACTCTGGAAGTTAGTGGCAGACAGGAAGGTCACAAAGAGTCGAATATGACTTAGTGACTGAACAACAACAACAATTTATTTATTTTTCTGGGATATCATCAATGTTTTGTAATTATGCTTTAATAATATTCCTTAACATTGAGTAATAGCATGCGATGGGTTTGAGTCACTGGATAACAAAGATGAATCACAGGACTGCATCTTTTTTGTCGTGAAATGACATTTTCAGAAAAGTATAGCAGTCTATATGGTTCTTCCTGCTCTTGCTTACTAGCAAATTTCCTTGTCTCCTTGGTGACTGATTCTAAACTAGGTTTTACTGCACAGAGGTTCAGGAAGTTTACCGTTTACCTTCCCTGTGCCTAGTAAATACATTACAACTCTTTATGGACATTTTAATGTTTTGTAAGTCAAGCAATGAACACACGGATTTACAAGGCTATAGAAGCGTTGCTTTTGTAATAAATTTGATTCATTCATTTTATGTCTTTCTTCTAGTGCTGAAGTGGTATAACAAAGGTTAAAGAACCATCCTCACTATGCACTGCTGTCCAGCACAGCAAGGAATAAAGCATTTGTTTTGAGAATCACACCTTAACTTCTTCCGTGCTCTGGTATATATGGACAGTTATAGAATCAGGATAACTCAATGGATCTGCATGTCAAGCTAATGCAGTTCCAAATCACTTGTTAGATATATTGTACACCAGGTATGTAGAGTGAAAACTCTTTGAAGCAAATGCATTTGGGTAATGGTCCACGGAACCAAGAGCATTGATAAGGAAGAGCATAGAGAAGTTTATCCACTCAGAAGTATGGACTCAGAATAATGATCCAGATGCTTGTCTGCATTGTTCCTGAATGAACTGTGTACAGAAATATATAATATGGTATATGCCAATAAAGGTTACAACAACAACAATAACATATATAATATGAGATGCATACTACTCATCTAAAAAAAGTCACCGTAAGGATTACATCATGATCGATACGAACTGCTTTGAACATTTGATGCTGCTATCCAAAAGTTTATTATCGTTCATATTATTAATAAACTCTACAAATCATATTTCAGTTTAACTTGGTTGTGAATCAGCCTAATAGTTATTTGGTGATCCCACTCGCTGGGTAGAAGGAGCTTATTTATTTATTGATGAACTACCTTTCCTTTATTTCTCTGTTAATAAAAAGTCTGCAAATGTAGTTTATCTCTATGGCTCAGTTCAGCCTTAGCTGCAACAGGACACAATAAATTTACTCCATTTTTACAACTACTTTCTTTTGTTAATAGCCCTAGTTCATCATTAGCATTCTTGTAGACCCTGAGAAAAGGCATGTTATAAAAGATGTCATAATTCTAGTATTAATATTATTCATAGGATCCAAACCACATTTTTAAACTTCGCATAGTAAAAAGAAAATTCAGGTGTTTATTACATCTTATGCAAGCATGTCAGATGGTTACAACTAGGTCTAAACACAAAATATTAATTTTAGTTGTTTGTTCCGTAGTTTCCTAACCTCTTCTATTTTTCATCTTCTTATTAACAAATATTACTTGTTAATATTTTATTTTCCATTTTCTTTATTGCCGGCCCTACCTGGCTAGGCCAGCACAACAGCTGCTCTGCCGGGATAGGGTGTGAAAACATGCTGTAAAGAACGTTTGTGGCACCATGGGAGTAAATAAGGGCCGGCAGGAAAACCTGTGCACACACCCCGCACTGCCAGATCCAGAGCTGCAGCCACCAGCACTGGTGAATTCTGTGCTGAGTGGAACATGGGCAGGAAGGAATGGTATGGGATGGAACGGGGCAGATTAGGCTTGGAAGAGGGGGTGGAATTGGCAGAAGAGGCCTCTACAATATCCTACTCCCTCTCCCAAGTTTTTTTCCCCCCAACACGGGGCTTCTCAGACTGGCACCAGTGATTTTGCTGGCACAGGTCCAAGTAGCTCCATTGGGAAGGTCGGGGCTTGACACAGGGTAAGGGAACAAATATTCCCTTACTACAAGGGGGCCTCTAGCCTGCTCCTAACCACCACTGGATATTGAGTGGGCTGTGCAGTTCTGTTGCACCAGGGCTGGACAGGATTGGGCTGCCTTTCTCTCAGATTGGTGTGGAAGTGATTTCTCTATGCAGAAAGTTTTTCTTTTAGAATTTTAAGAGCCCAATCCTATGCATGCCTACCCAGAAGCATGTCCCATTATCATCAATGGAGTTTACTCCCTGGTAAGTATGAATCCCCTGGGGGCTTGGGGATAAGAATAGTCCCTCAGTTTGTCTGTACTTGTCATAAGAGGTGACTAAACAGCCACCGGGTAGATGGGATTTGTTAGCCTGGGAAGGCAGCTCATCTGAGAGAAGGAAACTCTGACCTCAAACCTCCACTGCCTTGTGGCTACATCCAGTTATGGAAAAAGCTTCAGGAGACAACCTTGAGGCAAAATCTGGAGCCAGAGTCCCTGAGGCAGGTTGTGGCTGTATACAGTCACGCTCAGGCAACTCCTGCGACGCCGCTGGAACCAATCTTATTGGCTCGTGCCTTTCCATTGAACCATTCCAGCAACGTGGAGAGGGCGGATTTACTGCATGGGTAACAGCCTATCCTCCATACCTACTTTACCCAGGCTTCGTGCACTGGAGAGGACACTCCAACTTTGCCATATGGTGTTGGCACAACATAGGAAACAGTAGTTTTCAGCCACATTAGATACTGTTCCAGAGCCACCATTCAGAGCATGATACCATAGTCTTTCAACCCTGAAGGATGCCAACAAAGAAGTATGAATAGGATTGCAGCCTAAGTTGTGGTAGAACCTTGTGCTAGCACGCAACGCACTACATCTACCAAGTTAATCAGACCAGCTAGACTTATCTGGTTGCAATTTGGACAACTCACCTGTTGTGATGTCTTCTGCTGCTACACTTCTTCTCTGACCCCATTGTCCTGTTTCCCATCCTTCCTGATGAAATAGCACACTGATGAAGGTGAGGGGGACAAGATAAGCTTAATGGATAGGATCTGTGATGCCCTCCTCTTCCCCCCCCCCCAGCTATTTTTGCCTTATTTTTGGGCACTTCTAACACTCCAGAAGCTCCTGTGTAAGTTCAGCAGTATTCAAGCTGCTAGAAAATCCTCCTGCAGTATTCTTGTTCTTTGTTTGAAACTCCATTATCCCCCAGTCCTGTACACATGTGGATTTAGCAACATTTTTCCCCTGTCTAGGGAAATAAATGGGCTGCCAAGACATAGGAATCCCCTGCCAACTAGGCAGCAGATCTGTTCATCCAAGTAAAAGGGGTGGGATGGGGAAGCCAGATGGGCTGCACATTTCCAATCAGGTAACTTGATGACATCATCAAACCTAGGTTACTTAAGTCTAAACACAAGGACTTTTGGCCCAACCCTCTCCTTCCCCTCCCCGCTAATGCAGCAGCATCAAAATGGCTACTGTTGCATCCTGTGGTGGGGCAAGCCATTACAGAGGTCTCCTCTGGGTAAGAGAACCATCATTACATTACCTGGGGATAAGCCACTATGGAGTAGGGGGTTTACTTGAAACTGCCCTGGTGAAATCATTGGCGCAGGTCCACATGGACCCACACTGTGGGACCAGGTTCAAAAAGGAGTTAGGATTTGGCATTCACCACTGCCTCCAAACCCGCCAAACCCATCCCCTCCTGGATCTAATTTTCCACCCTAATTCCAGATGGATTAATTTTCCATCTAAGTTTCCACCTCTGTTGCCAATCTGTTCAACTCTCCCCACCCCCACTCTGTCCTCCCTCCCTCCCTCCCTCCTCTCCTACCACCTTATCTCTGTTGGCAGCTTCTTCTAGCTGCTCCGGAATGTATGGGAATGGTCTGGCCTTCACATTGGAGCTCAACAGCACCTGAGTTTGCTCTCCTCCAGAGCATCTTTTACAGCTGGCATTGACTGATGTACACCAATCAGCACCAATGGAATGTGTGTCCTGCTGTCACCCTGCCTCATTAGTATTCGGTCATAAGATAAATGTGATTAAGGTTTTGTGTGTTTCCATCCAACCAAGTTCAGGCATTTTCAGCCTCCTTGTACTTTCCTGCTCCTTGTTTACTATTTGGTTTAATTCGCTTTCTTTTAGTTGCTTAATAAAATAGTTACATTTTGCCTCCTTGCTTGCCTTGTCATGTTCACAGTGAGTCGGTGGGTTGTTACATCTGATCACTCTCACAGATGTGTCTGTGGGTTTTATGCTTGGGGTTCCTAGAAGGGAATTTTTTCTCAGATGGTACTCCTCGACCTGGCCTCTGTAGTCTGAGATGGTGGCAGCAGATAAACTACCAGTGTCCGCCTCCCCATTCAGCTGCCATTTGCCCTAGTCAAAAGATAGTATGAAGGGGTGCTAACCACTAGGCACTACTCCCCTTGTTCAGATTGCCTTCGTGTGATCTTTGAGAAGATCTCACCGGTTCAGTTCCAACACTCCAGCTGCTATGCCGCAGTACTTCCCAGGATGGTTAGAATACAGATTTCAGTAGAAGTTAATAACTTTATCAGCTACGTCCAATCATCGCTCAGTGTTTGATTTGCCTGGATCTGCTCCATGAGGTTTATCATTTCAAAGCAGGACAGCTTGTTGGCCCATGAGGGGGGGAAAAAATGCTTTCTTTATTTCACTTCCTGAATTTATTTCACTTCACTTCCAATAAAATTGTCTTAGGAAGCATGCAAAGAATGTTGGTAGGAAGGCTTTGGAAAAAAAATTCATCTTCTTTGGGCATTCTGGCATGGTAACACTAGAACTTTGCCTCTGTAGAGTAATTGCCATGTTTGAAATTATGCCATCTGATTCCACCCGCAGGCTGAATGCCTGACAAGACTGTTTCCTGTGAGCAAAGACTGGTTTCGATCTTTCATCCCTGCAACCAGACAATGCTGCCTCCCAGGCAGGTCTCTAATTTTTTCTGGCAGACTTTCTAATGTCACCGTTTGTACAGCTCTGCATCCAAAGGACAAGTGCTTCCAGGGGCAAAATTCCCAGTACTGCAGTGTTCGAGCTCTGTTTCTAGTATACAACTTCCAACGGCCATTTCTCTGCCTTCTAGCTGGGAGCTACATTGCTCCTTTCATCATTGTAATGATTTAACTCTCTCAGTGTCCCATAAAGTTACATGGAACTGTGCCTGGAGCGGAAAAAACCCCAGTATTATATTGAATCAGGCCAGCCTTTATAGCAGAACATGAGATTTTCATTACAGAAAGCCTGCACACTCTTGACTCTGATGTTGTGATGCGTCCCGGGCAAGAGGGACCCCTTGGGCACTGCTCTTATCGCATATCTGATGTGAGTTCCTTTTTGCTGCCATTTTGTGAACCTTTGCTTCCCCTTTGCCAGCAGTGCTGCAGAATGGCTTCATTCTTCCCTTGGTAAAGCAGTGCCTGTGCGCTTAAACTGCCCAGAGGGCAAAATTCCTCTAAGGGAAGGAGACATGCTTTACATCACAATAATGATCAAACTCTTGTTTGAGACTACCAGATACAGTAAACTTCTGCCCTTGAGCAATACCTCTGGATTTTTTTTTTCTGTTTCCCAGGTTCAGCTTATTTGTAGGTAACCTTAAAGTTTATTTTTTAAGGTAGAATGCAGTGACTGCACTGAAAATTTTCACTTAGTGCTGCAGTGGCTCTTTCAAGAGACACAAATCCTATGCATATGAATAAACTACTACTTGGGAATTAAGCCATTTCTACCCAATGTTTTATAATATGCAATGGGGACCAAATGTGTAAGAACATGGTTGTTGGCAACCTTCAGTCTCGGAAGACTATGGTATCGCGCTCTGGATGGTGGTTCTGGCACAGCATCTAGTGTGGCTGAAAAGGCCGATTCGGGAGTGACAATCCCTTGCACACTGGGAGCAAGTGCAGTCTGTCCCTGGTCTGTCTCCTTGGCTATGGGCCTTTCTTCTTTGCCTCTTTGCCTCAGACTGTTGGCCAAGTGTCTCTTCAAACCGGGAAAGGCCATGCTGCACAGCCTGCCTCCAAGCGGGCCGCTCAGAGGCCAGGGTTTCCCACCTGTTGAGGTCCACTCCTAAGGCCTTCAGATCCCTCTTGCAGATGTAAGAACATAAGAACATAAGAACAGCCCCACTGGATCAGGCCATAGGCCCATCTAGTCCAGCTTCCTGTAACTCACAGCAGCCCACCAAATGCCCCAGGGAGCACACCAGATAAGTGTAGACTTGTGGGCTGGGCAAAAATGGGTTAAGTGTAAAGATTCTGCCTATCCCCAAGGACAGCAGATTGGTGTGGGATGGTATAAGGGAAGGTGCCTTGGCAGCCATTAGGGCTTTCCCTCCTCTCATGTGAACCGGTGTGTTGTTAACTTGGAAAGGGGAAGCATACTGTGGAGAGGATCACCTGAAAACATTGCAGAATGGGAGAAGGCCATTGGAGGAAGATCTGCAGTGCTCTAGGCAGCCACATACAGTATATTCAGTAGACATACACACATGCACACATTGGAGCGGGGGATCCAGAAAGTGGGAAAACTTAAAATGATGAACTTTGTATCAAGGCTTGCCACATTGGGGAAGTGTAGGGACCAAGAATGTCCCAAAGTGGCTGACGATGATGTGGTGGTATCAGGAGCCAATGGGGATGGTGCAAGTTGTGATGGAATGACTGGAGCTGGCATATGGGATAGGTGAGCAAGCTGGGCTGGGCATCCTGAGTGGGGCATTTTGTGGGAGCCCATGGAGGCCTTCACAAACTGGGTTGGAGAAAAGCCTCTTTTCCTGGGGAAGCAGGCTAGGTTTGGGATGGTGCAGCCACCTCACATCTCTGGTTGCAGCCTTATCAAAGGAGAATTTGTTGGCATGTTTAGGGAGCTATAAACAGTAGGTTCTCGGTTCTAGAAATAGAGGGGGCTGACCAGAGACCAGGAGACTGTGCACAAGCGTAAAACCTAGAAGAAATTTTGGAAAGTACACCAGGCAGTTCAGGCATCAATAGTGCCCAGTACCCAAAGAATTTATGTGCATAAGATCAGGGAATTTTATGAATTCTAGGTTGGACTTAGAATGGGAAGCATTTCACAACACACACACCCAAGCACCTCATGCATTTTTTGGTCCATTTTAGTGGGCTGAAAGGGCAGTAAATAACTTATCAGAATATCTGACTGTGATGGCTTTTCAGGCAAAAGTCTGGAGTATTGATGGCTTCATAAGAGTCTTCAGAGTTTGCTGGATGTTGGTAGGGTGACAGGGGGAGTGCCCCAGGGTAGGAGACAACAGGCAATCTTTCACTTTCTCATGACTAGCAGAGATGATTGGTGCCTTTCCAGGGGTGTATTTGTAATAGATAGATAGATAGATAGATAGATAGATAGATAGATAGATAGATAGATAGATAGATAGATAGATAGATAGATAGATAGATAACAAACACAAACACAACAACACAACAAAGAGAACAACAGTGTATTTGTAATATCATGAGGCAGTTCTTGATAAGGCATCTGCATTGGTGGCCTTTTGGGGGACTTTTAGGCCTGACCAGTTGCTCTCTTAGAGAAAGAGGAATGTATCCAGTGCTGCTCTTCAACAAGCAGGACTGGTCATTGCTTAGGTGTCAGTAAGGGTCATGTTGCAGCACCTCAGACAAACTGAAGAGGAAGGGTCTCTAGGCAAACCTGCATTCAGCACTGGGATTGGGATTATGCCCAATGATTCTGAATCATGATCTGTCCATGAGGGGAAATGACACAGGACTACTCCTTCGGCTTTGTGAGGGTAGTTCTTTGAACCAGTACCAGTTTTGTTCCACAGTCAAGTATTGCTTTGAGGTAGTGCATGAGGAACCCAGTGTGTTTGGATGATGTTCCTTAAATATCGAAGTGGGTACTGCCATGGCTGGTCTGGGCTTTGGTGAGGAAGGAATCAAACACATGGAATGGTGGAAGCCCAGGGTTTATAGAATAGCATAGCCAGACAGGGGATGGTGTGTAAGTGTTACAGGCGCCACAATGCACCGTATAAGAGACCTCTTACTGTTGGAGCCATCTGGGACAGTGACAACAACACACAGGCATTTGTCAAACCAATGGGTGAGTGCCTGCACATTTCTGTCACGGCCCCAATGGCTCTTAGGGAAAGGGCCACTTACATGGTGCATTGTGACTTCAGTAATCCTTACTGCGTTGTCCCCTCTCTGACTATGTCACTGGACTTATATGTCCTACTACTTGTGCCTGTGAGAGAATGCATTGGCTTACAGTTTGCCAGAACATGTTGGCCTTTCCCAGTGGTGGAGACATTAGCACGGCAGAGTACTATTTTCTTTGGCAATTCTGTATGTGTGGTGTGTAGAGGACACTGCAGAGTAGAACACAGAATGAGCTTAAGTGGTCGTCTTAGAGGCAACTACAATACCAAGGGTGTGCAGAATGAATATTTAATTCATGCCATCTGTTTCCCCCATCATCACAAGACTTTACATGGTAGCAATTTAAATATTAATAGCTGTGGATGATTATGGCTGGCTTTCATAGACTATTGTGTGTGGTTGTTTTATTTCTAGGGTGAGGGGTTTGAAAGATGTTTAGAACCCCTCAGTATTATCCACCAGTCACTTCAGGCATGTTTGCATTGGTCAAATGTTCAACAGAAATAGAAATACTAAATGATATGCCCTTACTCTTGATTCCCCCCCCCCCCACACACACACACACACCTTTCTAAATAACTATAACAGATTTTCTGAAACTGTTTTGGTAGGAAAGAGACAACGTTGTGAAAACGTTGTGCGCAAAAATGATGCAACAAAATGAGTCAAACCCAGTTTTCTTTATGGAAGAATAATAGTAAAAGATGCTTTTAAGTAAAGCTTTTTTCTCCTTTTAGCTTTGCTTTGTTTGCTATACTGTATATCCCACGCACTGGAGATAAAATATAGTCTGTACTATATTTATTGCTTCTATCAGCTCAGATTTTGAAATGCTTTGTTCTCCTATCATTTGAAACTCTCTCTCTCTCTCTCTCTCTCTCTCTCTCTCTCTCTCTCTCTTTCACACACACACACACACACACACACATTATGAGGGTTTTTTTTGTGACTTCAGTAATCACTGTTTGCACTGAAGTAAACTGTATAGTGTATACACAGTAAGCACGCAGTAAATTGCTCAATGCTTCTTCTCCTACAAATACAACAGAAATTTTCAAATTCAAATTTATTCAGCAAATTTTTCACTAGTATAAGAAAGAACCCAATCCTGTTCCTTTCCCCGCTGTATCATGCAGCCATGTCAAAACAGACTCAGCTGCATACTGACATGCTGTATGGCAATACTATGGTGGAATGGGAGGCTTAAGAGACATAAAGAAAAATATTTCCCCTTACTTGTTCATAAGCCCCTTGACCACCAATGGTCTCTTGGGACTTATGCCAGCTCTTCAGCTAGTGCAAGTCCAAGGAGACTGTCAGCCCAATCCTACCCACACTTTCCTGGGAGTAAGCACCACTGATTCTAATGGGACTTAATTCTGAGTAGACATGCATAGGATTGGGCTGTCGGGCTGATCCTAACCACACTTTCCTGAGAGTAGGCCTCATTGAACAAAATAGGACTTACTTCTGAGTAGACCTGGTTAGGCTTGTGCCCTAAGGGGTTATGTCAACTCACTCTGGAGAGGAAAATATCTGGTGCAAGTTATTCATGCTGGGTGCCACTCTCTCCCACATCCAACATGCTCCTCAGCCCTTCTCCTGATCCAACCTGACCCTCTCATCATTTGCTCTGTTTCTCCCACCCTGCTGGCTTACCAGCATTGACGGGGCTCCTCTTTGCTGCTACCATGCACAGGGTTTTCCCTACTACTTGCAGCTGCAGCATATAAGTGTGCAATTCTATGCATTTTTACAATGCCATCAGACATTGACCACTGTCAGAATGCTAGTTCCAGCAGCGGTAGCACCCAAAAGGATTGGGACTTAAAAATGTTTTCCGTTCATTGAAGGTGTTTTTAACATAAGTTGGAACAAATGTATGTAGCTTCAAAATTCTGACCAGAAACTAGTTAAAGTGAGGTGTGAATATATGCAAATATTGCAATGCCCTACTGGCTGGCCATCACCCTAACAACCTCTCTTAGAGAATGAGGGCACTGTGATCCTCCCAGCAGCGCCAGACACTGTGGGAACACACGAGAAGGGCAGCTTGCCCCATTCTGTAGCACCGAGGGGAGGGCGTTAAACACCTTTTCTCTCCTTCCTCCCCCTTGTGGCTCCCTGAACCACAGAGGAATAACTTCCTCACCTACTTCTTCCCTCATCTGCTAGAATTTATAAAGGAGACATGTGCATACATTTCACAGCTTCTCCAGATCTCATGAGACTTCCAGATCTTGCTGGGAGTTTGAGCAGACCTCCATCACCATGGCCATTTTCTGCAGAGATGTCCTTATAATGACACTACATGATGCCGTAGTCCTAGGACATTCTGGGGGGGAAAAGTGATGGCTGGCCAGAGACAGGAAGAATTTACGACCTCCTCTTTTCAACCTAATTGGTGCCTCTACTGACACACTAGACTGTAGTGTAGGGTGGAAATTAGGGTAAAGTTCCCATCCTTGGGGCCCTACCATGGACTTATATTCCTGACACTATGACAGAAGGGCTAGGGATAACCTACATCACAACTGCATCAGAAAAGTTGTCCACAAAGCCAGCATCCCATAAGCTGTTTGAGCTTTGTGATTTACCTTGTTGTTCCAAATACAGCAAGCTAGGATCACTATATCCATTTTATTTAAATTGGGTTTAATCTATATAATGGTCCAAAGAATAGACATTGTCCAGTTTCCCTGACTCCATAAATACCCATACAAACTCCTAAAGCAAATCCTGCAGCTTAGATGCCAACTGGTTTTGAGTTTTCTCTGTTTTTCTGTTGAGAAGAAAAAAAAAAATCAGGGGACATAAATCTTTTAGACTAAAGTAAGAAGAATTCGGCTTCTCAAAAACAGACTTTCTGGGTACATTATTGTTTAGTAGTTCTGTTTTGGTAGATTTTCTTTGTTTTTCCTACCTAGGAAGTCCAAAAGACATACAACGTTTCATTTAAATAAACACTGAAGATGATTGTTCTATAGTCTCTATAGAACAATGAAACTGGAGGTATTATTCAACTGAACAAGACTCCAGTTTATTTTTATTCTTTTCAGCTGGGACTTTATGAGTATTTCTGGTTCTAATAGTCCACTGCTGGCAAGACCTAGATATAATGGACAATTTTATTCTTCACATCCTACAAAAGAACAGCATCCTGGTGAGTGGAAACAGGTAAACAATATAATTTACAAAATGCTTTCAAAAGTATTGCTATGAAGGGCAATTATTCAAAAATAGATTCTTTGAAAATATGTTATTACGGCTCGCTTTTAACTGTATTTGAATCTGTTAAATTTATGCAAAATATGAACTTGTTCCTTCAGAAAAAAAACTTTATTCCAGTATATTGTTTCCTATCAGGTTAGAAATTAACATTTCAAGTACGGTTAAGGTACAACTCTGCATAGCTTTTCAAGTACTCAAAATCTTCAGCAGCAGAATCTCCTTGCCTTCCCATCCTTGGAGGGTGGGAGAAAGAAGAAGGCTGCCACCAAGGGGCGTGGAAGGTGGGGAAATGAGAACCAGGGCCTCTGAGAGGAAGGTGCAGGGGGTAAGTTGCACCTGGGGCCAAGTTCAAAAGGAGGTTCCAGGAGCAAAAGAAAGCTAAAATAAAATGGGCCCAAGAGCCAAATTCACATTTGACAGGAGAAGGGAAGGGACTCAAAAGAGACTTTGTATCCCCAGACATAGTTCCTCTCAGTGGCTCTGTTTGAGGCTGCTCCCATTGTGGAGGGGCTGAATTCATTGTGCTCATCCATTAGCACTGTTCAAAAATGTTGCTCCATGCAATGGGAGTGACACCAAAAAGCCCTGCCCTTTTTGCCGATTTGCTCCTTAACTTGAAGCTGATTACTGAAAATGGAAGACAGTATCCCCAGGTATAACATCTGTCATGAAGAAACATCATTATACACATGTGGACTGAGGACTTATTGATATAGGGACAGGACTTCGGTGTACTCTTGCCCCTATGACTATGCAATGGTCATTTCTGAATGGGACCACTATCTCTAGCACAGAGTTTCTCAAACTGTGGGCCAGAACTCACCAAGTGGGTTGTGAGCCAATTTCAGGTGGGTCATGTAGTACCTAGCTCATCTGCAATTGAAAATACAAAGCTGAAAATAACAGGGTACAGAGCTGCTGGGCAGGGCAGGCTCCCAATGGGAGAGAGGCAAGCTGCTTTGCTCTGAATTAGGTGGGAAGATGGGACACTGGAAAGGAGGCAGGGCTGTGTGGTTGGAGAAGAATCCTAGTCTGTGTTTGCTTGGACTTCCAAGCTGGAATGTCTGAATTCCGAGCTATGCAAAATAAGAGCACAAGTGTGCTGTGCAGTGGAACTATTGGCTGATGCAGCTTAGGCTTGAAGCCTAAATTGATGATGTCACTTCCAGCCATGACGTCACTTCCAGGTTAATGACGAAACTTCCTGTGGGTCCCAACAGATCGTCATTCTAAAAAGTGAGTCCCAGTGCTAAAAAATTTAAGAACCACTGCTTTGGCATTTCTGGCTCTATCAGGCACTAGAGAAAAGGCAATGTGCCCATGTTTCATAATGCTACAATGTGGCTGTACCAATATAGGTATTTTTTTTTCCAATATGTGAACTCTTGAATCCTATTGATACGAGTGCAAAAAGTTATTTCACAGTTCCAGGCAATCCCACTACTGTTGCAATTCTGGTCTACGTTCCTTTCCTCTCATTCTGGTGTTTGTGAAACAGGTCATAAAAACTGACTGGAATGTTGATTTTTTTTTTTTTTTTTTGAAAGAAAAGCAAGTACAGCGATGTTTGAAATCATATAATACATATCAATAGAGTCCTCAAGCAACTGCCAAATGCCAAACACCTGGCATCTGAGAGAGAAATTCATGGCTGCTTAAAAACGGCATTTTAATTCACTTTCCAGCCATTCAGAATATGTAATTACTAACTCATAAACATAAAAATATGACAGTAGGAGCCGAAATGCGCAGGTAGTTCTTAAACACTTGTACTTGATGCCTTTCATCTAGCATATGCCTCATTCACATGTTTAATTAATCTTTTCAGTTTTTTTCTTCCAGGACTATAGCTTTTCCAAACACAGCTTTTACTGCGCCATGTTGCTTCTTTGCTTTGCATCACAGAATGCGCTGGGTATTTTAAGTGTTCAATCACTTTTATTTCCCCATTCCCCCCCCCCCCATTCATTTCCTGGCTTTGAATCAGTGTGCTACAGATTCCCAGTGTATACTCACCTGCAAATATGGTTTATGATTCTGTGGTGAAAGATTCTACCTGACATACAAAGGAATTAGAGCTTCTGAAGCCTTCTGAGGTATAGTTTTAGAATGTGGTCCAGGCCTGGGTGAAAATAAGCAGCCAAAACAATTTATATTATATTAAAAAAGAGGAAGAGTGTAAAAGGAAGAAGACGATAGAGTGATCTTCTAGCTCAGTGGTTTTCAATCTCTTTCATCTCATGGTACAGTGACAAGGTACTAAAGTTGTCAAGGCACACTATCGGTTTTTGGACCATTGACAAGGCACACCACACTGACAGCAGGGGCTTGCATACCCCAGTGGCCCTACTAACAAATGATCTTTCCCCAAACTCCTGTGGCACACCTGCAGACCATCCACGGCACAACAGCGTGTCATGGCACAGCGGTTGAAAATGGCTGTTCTAGCTATTGTTCCTTCCCAGGGGACAAGGAAGTTTCCAGGAACTTGTATCTCAAGGGTCCCAAGTGGAGAAAGAAGAGATAGGAAGAGGCAATGTAAAGGGGAGGAAGGAAAAAAATGGAAAAAAAACGAGGAAGATGTAAGACAGCTACACAAATAGCTCTACACAAAAGCTATAAAATGTGTGTGAGAATAAAAGAAACATGCTGCTTATTTTCAAGACCTGTCTTTTGTGTCTTCCTTAACAAGAACGAGATATACAATGCCTCGTATACAAAAATAATAAAGTGAACTTTATTTTTTAGTAAACTTCTGGCAAATATGAAATTGGCATCCAGCAAAGGAGACTGCATCTTTCAGAGACAAGCCCAGAAAGCCTCAACATGAGGTAATCTGAAGAATTGACAGTGCAATTGGTATAGCAAGGCCATAATGGCTAATTAGCTGGCACAAATCCAAGCAGCCCATGTAAGGATGCCCAACCCAGGAACAGCCCAGGAGCAAGGGTTAGGATATGACATGCTCTGCCACCACCAAAACTTTCCCCCTCCCAGGCCTGATCCGCCCGCCACTCTGTCCCTCCTGCCACCCTCTCCCATCCCCTGCGCCACCCAGCATAATCCTACCTGCTTCAATTGCGCAACTGCAGGATCCGGCACCGACAGGCCAGTGTACATCCTTGTACCGGAACTGTCGGCTCTTGAGTCAGCATAAGCATGCCTTATGGCATGTTTGCAACACTTGAGAGCTGGTGCCGGGGGCCTGTGCCAGCTCAAGTTCATTTTAGGACTTGGCTGCCCAAGAAACAAGCCTCACTTTTACAAAAGAGATCTGTGTGACTAGTTAAGGCTGTGGAATAACTTTAGAGACCTTAACTGACCTAGATGAACCAGTACCCAAAATCAGCCCTAGGATCAATTGTACCTACTTACGTCACCAGTTCAAATTTTTCTGCCTACCCCTTACCCTGAGGTGACCTCCAGTCACATCCTAAACTACATAGAATGCAGCACAAGCCATGCAGCTTATGATTGGGCTGCCCGTGCTTCTTAAATATTGTGGCTCTCAAACATTTCTCTTGGCAGCTCTTAAAAACCTGAGGTTTATCATATGTGGCTCTTGCATTAAGCAAGTTTGGCTACCCCTGGCATATACCATGTGCACTGGTCCAGTTTCTCCCTCTAGCTAGCATAATATCTGGTCCTCTTCTTCCTTCCCTACATCTTATAAAGTCCACTTCTTCCTCAAAGTTTTCCTCAAGGCCTTATAATCTAAAATGTCCTGTGCTGCCTGCCTCCAGCCAGGTCTTTCTTGTATCCACCTTTGCTATTTCCACATCAAGCCTACCCAGCCTTCTTCACATCCATCTCATCCACTTAAGGCTAATGAGCACTGGAAAAGGGCTATTCATCTTTACCCTAAGCTTAAAAAGTTATAAATCTTTTCGTATAAGGTGCCTAACATTTTAAATGTTGGTTTCTGGCATCAAGAAAAGCCCTCCAGCTGTTAATGCAGATGGAGGGAAACTTAGTCCGGTTCCTCGCCTGCATGACGTGGTGAGCAGCTATTGGTCGGGGGAGGGGGCAAGCTGGGGCGTAGTTTCAAGGCTGGCGCCCTATTGGTCGGGGGACGGGGCAAGCTGGGGCGTAGTTTCAAGGCAGACGCCCATGCTTTCCCAGCCTCTTTGTTCCTCAGCAGCAGTGGAAGCCACCCACCCACCCTTTAAACACAGTCAGAAGTCTAGCTGGTCGCCTTTTGGGGCTGGGTAGGAATTTTTTGGCTTTTTCCCTGATTGGCCATGGGGTGAAGCCTTTTTCGCCTACCCCTGACTGTCCCCTTGGGGTTCTTGTGGGTCTTTCAGCCAGGTTGGCCATGTCTGGTAGGGTAGTGCAGGAACTGGAGGAGAAATAGGGAACCGGTGTCTACCTTCAGGCAAGCAACAAGCCGGGTTAAGGCCAGTGCTGAGCCCTGAGGCTACCCAGATCAGGGGTAGCCTGGCTTGACCCTGGAATGGAATTGGTATGCTCACCTTCGTGGTTCCCCAGCTCAGGGTGGGCAGAACAATTCAGCTGGCTGGACCCCGTTTCCAGGGGTTGGTGATGAAGAAGCTGGGGGAGCCTTGGGCAAGCTCAGGTTCTGAGTCAAGGTAGTTCGCCCAAAGGAGGGCTCAGACAGGAAATGTCTCCTCCTAGGTAGGTGCCCACACTAAAGGGGGGTGGAATATAGTCAGGACCCGCTACATTGCACCAATCGCTGCGCAGTCTTGTAATGGAATAAATCATGGCTCTGTTTCAACCAAGTCTTTTGTGTCACGCATGTTTGTGGGGAGATACCTGGGCAAGAAACATTCTGGGAACAGGAATTGTGGATGCAATCAAACTGCTGTGAAATTAACACTTAAATTAAGGGAAATTCAAGTTTTAGATGTTGAGCAAACTTTATACCACATGGTCTTTGGGGGGAGAAAATTACATTTGTCCATACCGTTGAGTTCAGGTATTCAGCTAAATCAGCCTAATACTCTTTTCATTGTGTTAGTAGCATATTCTAATAAAGAGGTTTGACAAGCATTTCCCCCTGATTGAGAAGTATTCCCCCATCATCTTAGTCTATAATGTGGATTATCCCCCATTAAAATAATGAAATAAATCATGGAAACTATAGAGGAGTTTGTGGCTGGGTCTCTGTGTCATGTGTCTGAGTTTCCGGACTACAGTAACCAAAGAAGGAATCTTGTTATGTAAATGGGCCATTTGGGTGATTAAGCAGATGTGCACTTTTGCCCTATATTGGGACAAATTTCTGAAATGGGTAGTCATCTGCTTCTGCAGCTGGAAGGCTCTGATGGAGGATTAGCACTTTTGCAGTGCTCATTGTAAACAACCTTAACACTACCGGGAAGCACAGAACCATCTCTAGCTGCTAATGAAAATCCAAGGAGCAACTTAAAATGCAATGAATGGTTTAGTTCATGTCAGTGGCCTAGAGTTGATCTTATCCCAAATTATTATTTTTTCTTTTAAATCTTGGCAGTCTTTAGTAGCGAGTTACTTGGTGTGTGTGTGTGTGTGTGTGTGTGTGTGTGTGTGTGTGTGTGTGTGTGTGTGTGAGAGAGAGAGAGAGAGAGAGAGAGAGAGAGAGAGAGAGATTAAGCCCCTATAATTAGGGGGTTTAAGATTATTTCAAACCAAGGACATTATTTAGCTTTAAAAAGAGCATTGTTGTGCAGCCCCAGAAATACATTATGAGATCATAAAAATAGCAAATGAAGCAAAACTTGGAGCAGAGGGGATGGCTCATAATTTCCTGTAAATTCTATATTGTTTCAAATACAATCAAATATACCAGATTGATAAGTATATAGTGGATTGCTAAAATGCAGCAATTCTATTAAAAAAATTTGGTTATTATTCTTGCTTATATGATCTGATTTTAATTTCTTAAATGTTCATTTTTAAAACACTCTTTGGAGACTTTCAATGCATTTGTAGATTGCATTGTTCAGAATGCCAAACTAGGGATTAGGGGATGGTGTGTTTTAATCCACAAGGAGTTCAAAATATGTTCACTGTAAATTGTAGTGCTGGCTCTCATTCACTAGTTACAGCCCTCTGCTACCAGCTGGGCTGAAAATTACAAAAACTCCAAACTGCTGCTGGAACCCCTTTGCTAGAATACACATCCAGAAATGGAGGCCTAATGGTTTTCCAGAAACCCTGGGGAGTATGTTAACATTTTTGTTGTAGAGTGAAAATTCAGAATAGCGATAGCAGAATCAAATGAACTCCTGAATATTTTAGTGTTGCATTGGCCAACCTTATCAAATTTAGTGCAAACTGGCAGTGCTAGGTACATGACTAGAATGGGAGAATCTGAAAAAAATACATTTTCTCAAACATGTTCTTACATTCCTTTATGAAGCTTTTTACTAATAAGCTCAGTGGGGGTAGGTGTAACATGTCTGAGAGTGCAATCCTATGCACTCTTCCCTTGGAGTAAGTCCCACGGGGTGCCACGGGACTAATCAGTGCTACTCAGTTCCTTCTGAGTAGACATACAATGAATTGTGCTGTGAGAAGATTAGGTTAATTAGGATAGTCACATAAACATATTGTCTTGAGCAGCAATGTTTTTCCACAAAAAAGTTATATTTGCATTTTATTGATGAAAGCAGAAGAGGTATGGTGTAATCTATGTGGGATATCTTCTTCCTATATACTCTATAGGAATATAGTATATATATAGAGTATATAGGAATATACTATATACTCTATAGTATATAGTATAGTTATATACTATAACTTTACATGGTTAGATTTGGCAAGGAGAAATGCAGTCCAATTCAGTATGGTGACATGCCTTTGGCATAGTTTTTGGGGGGCAGTTTTCATTGGATAGGAACCATTCTGGTGTTGTTGGATTCCTCTCAGCCTGCCCTTTCCGAAAGACTAAGGCACATTCACCTACTCCTGAGTAAACACGTGATATGGCTCGGTTCCACTTTCCATAGGGCTCCATGCATTTTTTTTTTTTATTTCCAGTTTTTTAGCCATAACTTTTGATAGAAAGGAGATATTTTACCCTGGTTGTTTTTTTTTTGTTTGTTTTTGTTTTGTTTTTTTGCATTGCATTCTGCAGGAAATTCCACATCCAACAGTATATAGCAGGGGTGTCCAAAGTTTTTGGCAGGAGGGCCACATCATCTCTCTGACACCATGTCGGGGGCCGAATTAATTTACATTTCAAGTTTGAATAAATTTATATAAATGAATATATTAAAGATGAGCTTATATGAATGAATGAAGTTCTTGCAATAGCTCAACGCCTATAAAAGGCCTTGCACAAAGCAAGGCTGGCCTTTCCTTTGCTGCTGCTACTGCATCACAGATGTGAAACAACAAGCAGTGGAAGGAGCCCTCATCCCACAGGTCACTCGAGAGGCCAAACAGTTGGCCTCATGCTGAGAGCAGTTGCATCGGGCCAGTGTGGGCTCCAACAAATCTCCAGAGGGCCAGAGGGTCATTGGAGACTAGAGGCTCCCTGAGGGCCGCATAGAGAGGCCTTGAGGGCGGCAAGTGGCCCCAGGGCCAGGGTTTGGGCACCCCTGGTATATAGCATGGTGGGGTTACTCCTAACCTCCGCAACGTTAGTGATGTTGGTTCATTTGTGGTGTCACCCCCCCCCCAAGGCTGGTACCTGGGGCGGACTGCCCCCCCGCCCCTCGCTAGCTACGGCACTGGTGGTTCTGATATGTTGCATCTTGCCTAGAAGGAATTTCTTTCACCTGCCACAATGGAATTTTACTACAGTCCCACTTGGCCTCGTGCATTTTCAAGCTAAGGAGGAAAGTGACCCACCTTTTCCCCAGTATTTATCGTCCTGAGTAGCCAAGCATGGCTGTCTTCTCTTCTGGAAGTCTTTTAAACATGTTTAATGTTGCTGTTCCCCAGTGATTACCTCCTTTCTCAATTGATGCAACAAAAGATCATCACAGGAAAAATAAAATGTCCCACCGCACCACTTCTTTTCAAGACGCAGGCTGTGCTGAAAACATGAATGTGTGTGCGCGCAAAAGCTGTCATCTCATGCCCATTTTGGAAATCTATTAGCTCCACAGGAAACCAAAGGAAAAAAAGAACATGTTAAAGCTTTCTGAATTGGAAGGGTGAAGCACTGCCTTTTTACTATTGTAAAGATGCCATTGATAACCAAAAGAAGGGGGTAGGCACAGCTATAGCTCTATAAATTGTTATATTTTATGGTAAAGACCAGAAACCATTATAAAAGAAATATCCCACAGACTTTGACTGCGTTTTTTCCCCCCTCCCCATTTTCTTGCCCTTCTGCTTTGGAGAGAAGAGTGACCCTCTTGCAAGATTTTTTTTCTTGCAGATTTCTCTTTACTACTAATTCCGGGGTGATTTGACCTAGAAAATGAACAGTGTATTTATGAAATATTCATGAATATGACTGTAGCATGCTTAGAACAAAACTTACGTGAAGTTTCACTTGTTTACAGGAAGAGATGGGAATGCAGTTTCAATTTTTGAGTGCCCTTTTCTCCCATATTTCCAAATGTTTGGCAATGATTTATTTTTGTTTCCATTTTATTTTTATGGCAAGCAACTGATGCAAGCCAAACAATGCATTGAGATGTTGTACGTCAATATGTGCCAAGGAATGAAAGAAGCCAGTATGACAAAAAAAATTCCAAAAGTACCCAGTCTCCAGTCTCAAGCCCTGCATTGGACCCTCCCCCTTGGTGAACTTTCCCACCCCCTGATGGGGCATCACTAGTTCCTACTGATAATAGTACTGGGAGTTCAGGCATCTGATGGGTTTGGACCTTTGGCTAGTGTTTAATCTGGCCAACTCCTGATGACACCCCTGAAGGCACCAAACCAGTTTGGTTAGGTTTTTTTTGTTATCGGTATCAACATTTTGTTATCGGTAGTGCTTTTTAAAATGCATGTAACATGCATATATAGGGAATCAGAGATCATGAGTAGTGGCCAGTATAATTTGTAAAACTGTATAATTTGATGGGGGGGGGGGAATGGAGGCAAAAGTGAAACGTGAAACAAAAGGGATTATTTTAGTGCCTGAAACCAAAAAAGGGAATTCAAACCAGGGCCTGGCTAAACTCACACTTTAAGACAGGCAGGTGGATTATTCGGCTTATCATTTACTCTCTATGGAGCCTGAGGGGTTCCATAGAAGGTGGCAACCTTCATCCTGGGAGGGGGATGTTGAGAGAGAGAAAGGAGAAGAGGGAAATTAAGAGGGGAAGGCAGATTAGCCACCCAATCCCATCCTCCTCCCCCACCAGCAAACCTAGCATTACACTCACAGAGACTTCTTTCAGGCAGTTGCAAAGCAGTCTCTACTGACACGGGGTAGTGGGCTCACTGGCAGGGAGGTCAGAGTGGCCTCCTACATGCCAGCAGACCACTGGAGATCTGCTGGAGCAGGTAAGCCCACGCAGGGGGACGGGGCAGTGATAAAGGCAAGGAGGAGGGCAGACTAGACCTAGGAGGAGGGTGGGATCAGCAGTAGCACCTGACAAATTCAAACCCCTTTCCCAGGGTTGATCCACCATCCCAGGTCAACGCAATTCTGCTACCACCACTCCTACTTCTGCTGCTGTTCCTCCTCCTGCAACTTGCCAGAGTGCCCAAGAAGTGATTGTCATGAAAAGCCGTTAGAAAAAATGAACAGGGGTGATTTAATGAAGCACTAGCTAGTTAATGTTCCACATACTAATGGCAAGACAGGCAAGTAATGGAGAACAAAGAACATGAGGTTCAAATGCTCAGAGTTGCTTAGGCCCATCACAAAGTTCAGGTATAAATGAATGACTCCTGCACATCTTGAAATAAGGGAAAATAAAATATTGACCAGGTTATATTTGAAATGCTACAGAAATTAGTACAAATTTATTCCACTCTGACCTATAATTTACTTTTTCTAATAGTAAACCTAAGAATTTTGTTTCACTTTGATTACTGTCATTTCCTTATAGCCTCTTTTTTTCCTTCCTGCTTTACTTGTCATCTACATTTTAAATTCACATTTTCATTGTACCCTTAACTAAGAAACCAAATAATAAATATATATTATAATAAATGTTTATTTTTTTTCCTAAAATGCTGTGTGTGTGTGCTTTTTTTTTTTTTTTTTCAGGCAAATGACCAATCTGCACAATAATTATTTGGCTAGGGGCAACAGAATTGGCTCCTTCCTTTTTAAACAAACAAACAAAACAAAAACCTTATATTAGATGAAATGGCATGGTTTGGAATGGAGCTGGAATGTCAAATTAGAACAGCAGTCTCCAAACTGGAGACCCCCACACAACAGGAAAGGTGTCTCTGGCATGATCAGTGCTTACCGTTACACCAGGGAACTGACCTTCTCCACAGCTGATCTCTCCCAAACTGAGCTCCAGCCTGCCACCGAAATATGGGCACAGTGGCTGCTGGGGTGATGGAACCTGGAAGTGGCGAACCGGAACTCAGTTTTGGGGAGATCGGTGGCGGGAAGGACGGCTCCCCTGCAGAACAATAAGTGCTGTTCATGCAGGGGAGGGAAAAGGCAGGGGGCTGGATCTGGCTCGTGGGACAGGATCTGGAGAGCCCTGAATTAAAACATGAAGGGTTGTCTAAAGCCTATGTTCAATTGTTGTTAAAAGTTAGTTTGCATGTTGAATATGAATGTGATCTGTAATTTATAGGCCCACCTATCTTGTTGCAACTCACTTTGTGATTCTTGTGAGCCAGTGGCAATCTTACAAATCTACAATCATGAAAGAAACTGTATCAGTTCCACTAACCCAGTGATTCACAAACTGGTGGGTCATGACCCACCAGTTCGTGTAAAGGTTCTTGTCGCATCCAAATATTTCAGCTCCCTTCTAATGCCCACTTTTTGGCTAATTAACATCCTCCTTTTCTCTAGAAACAGCTGTGGTGTGCAAAGAAATGAAGAACTCCTTATCAGTTGAGCAACTAAGGATAATTTATTGCTACAAACACACTCCCAGCAATTCCTCTTGTCCAGAGGCTTTCCCCTCCCCAGAACTCCACTTAACTTAGTGGGTAAAGATTCAAAGCCTCCAGTCCATGTCCACGGTCTAATCTCCAAAGCACAGTCCAGTCTTCCCAATTCAGTCTTCTGCAGCAGAGTCCCTCCTCTGCAGCAGTGTCCTCTCCAGCAGAGTTCAGGCAGTCCCCTTCTCCTGTAGGTCTGGATCAGGTAGCGCTCTTGGTCTGGTTCCCTCTGGGTCAGGGTAGTTCTGCTCATTCTGAAGCTGTCTTTTATCCTTGTATGTCTCATAATCCAAAATGCAGCTCACCTGTGAGCTACCTTGTTAGCCCTTTGTTAAGTCCAAATTAGGCTCAGGTGAGCCATTTCTTCAGTCCATGACCATTCAAAGTCCCATCAAGGTCAAATGAAGCTCAGGTGTCCATCAGAGTCTCAGCTGGCCTTGATTGATTACAGCTGTGGAGCTAGTCCTGCCCTTCCCAGAGCTGTCAAACAGCTGTCAAAACATGGGATTGCTGTCAACACCACATCATCCACCTGATGATCTTCTAATCTTCCATTACAGTTCCTCTGTCCCTTTAAGGGGGAGGGGAGAGGCAGGGAAGCGATCCCCAGGATCATGTTCCTATGTGGGGGTGAAGGGGGAGTGCTTTCACTTAATTTATGTAGGTAGGGCTGCAGCAGGTGTGGGGAGCCCTCTGCAGCGCTCACTGAGGCTTGGATTCATCAGTAACAGCAGGTGCAAAGCACTTCCGTTTTGCAGGGGGTGCTTTGTGCCGCTTTTGTGAATGTTTCAAGCCTCAGGGAGGGCTGTGGAGGGCTCCCCACACCTCCTGCAGCTTGCTGCAGCCCTACCTACATAAAGTAACTGAAAACATCCCCCTTCGCCCCCCCCATCGCTGCCCTAGCCCCTCCCCCACAAAGACTTACTGAGGGAGTAAAGCTCCCTCAAAGTTTGAGAAACACTGCACTAACCCTTTTGCAGCACTCCAGAAAGTAGCAGTGTACTAGCTGTGTTCATTCAAACAGTTCACACTGCTTCTCAATCAACCAGCTCAGACCTAGCAATCATATCAGTGCTTCTCTTTCAAGAAAGGTGATTGAGAAGTGTTCATGAGACAGCTGTTGTGCCATCTGGAGTCCTCGACGTCCATGGCCCATTTCAATCTGGCGTGAAGCCTGAATCTGGTGCAGCAACATCTATGAGTAATTGGTCTATGATCTCCTCTTGGCAAAGGTACACAGGTCAAGTGCCCATGCTGATTATTTCCAGTTGGCCATCAGCCTTTGTTAACATGAAGCATGATGTTTTGTTGAATCATCTGCATATCTTGGCAAGCAAGGCTAAAAATCACTGTCATGACTCCATTGCTTCCTTTTTGAGAAGGGTCTCTGAGGGTGATGTTGGACAAGAGCTCATTTGCCCTGAAGGCTAGATAGTGCAGGTGTTTGCAAAAGCTACTCGCTGTCACCTCTGTTGTCTGACATTTATATGAAAAACGCTCAGGGATATCATGAGATGCTTTGACTGGTGGCATCAAAATGCACACACCATTACTCTGTTCTTTTTTTTTTTAAATGATCTGGTCCAGATGGTATAGTTGTCCTGTTATTTTTAGTGTGTGTCTGAAAACATCATGCCCTGATTTACAAAAACAATCCACCTGTATTTCTACAAAAGAGTTCAGTGGCATGCATACCAGAACCTCAGGGCCTATTCGAGGGAGACAATCATCCCAAGTCTCACACATTAATGGGGCTACACAATATGTTGCAACTAAAGACTGCAGGAAGGTGACTTCCAAAGGGGTGAGCAAAGAAATGACACTGCTCTGCAGGCTATAGCCTAAGTTTAGTTATGACTAAGAGCCCAATCTTATTCTTCAAACCCACCATCGCAGTCATGCCAAACTGTCGAACACTGCATTCCATTGGGGGGGGGGGCAGGCCAGGAGGTTTCAGTGGGGAAAGGGGATTTTAAATTCCCTGCATAAGCACTTCTGACCTACAATGAGTCTCCTCGGACCTGCGCCAGCAAGTTGGCCAGCACAAGCCTGAAGAGAGAAGGGATGGGGAGTCTTCTGCCAGAGTGATAACATCTGGTGTGGACTGTCTGCAATGGATCCTCCCACTGCCTCCCCACCCCTTGTTATGCCCTTGCCAGGTTTCATCCCCTCCCCATCTCTGTTCCACCCTCCCGTCACCCCCTCCCACCTCTCCCGATATCTTACCTGCTCTAGCAAGCAGGGACCTCGGCAATGGCGTGGGCGGGAAGGTGCAGGCCTTCCTGCTGGTGCTTCCAGGAGTGTGCTAACTCACACAACTGTCAGAGCGCCTTCTGCAACAGGTGCTGACTGCTTTATGGCAGTCAGTGCTATTGTAGGAGCCTCGCCGCCATTGGGTGGCGAGGGATAGATTGGGCTTTAAGGCCCATTGATTTTAATGGAGCTAGTCATGACTATCTTCTTACCATTCAGAAACTTTTTGAACAGTATGTAGAGTCCACTGTAATAGGGACAATCAACAATTTTAGGTTAAAACTCAGGCCACAACTTTATGAATCAACTTTAACAGAGCCCCCACATCAATTTAGTGAGATCATCTTACAAGGCAGGTACCATCCTCAGGGTGATACAGTTTCAACACTTACCTTTTTCAGGTGAGCCACCTGGGCTCAGAGATCAGTAGCAGCCACTTAGCTGCTCCTGCCTACATAGTCACACAGTATTGAAGAATTAACTTTCTGACTTAACCCCCTGTATGGCATCAAGGTCCATAACAATGCCTCCAGGGGGTGGGGCATTCACAGATATCTGTGAATCAACTTCGATTAACCTCAGGGTTTCAATCAACCTCTAGAGCAGAACTCCCACGGATACTGGGACACGCCTGTACAGGCATAGGATACCATATCTTCTGTATTGTAACCCACTCTAAGAGTTTGGGATGAAATTAGTTATATCTTTAAATGAATTATGAAAAGCTTCAAAGTAGAAATAAGTGGAAGAAGAAGAGAAAACTCTCATAAAAGAATGCAAACGTCTGTGTGTGTTTGGCTGTCACCTTCATGGGTTGTGCCTTGTGCAGATGGGTCAGTGGTATGGAGAATGCCATGGCAAGCTCCTGTACTTGAAAATTTAATACTACCCCACTAATGAGTTCCATCATTGGTGGGCCAACACCAGTCCCACCTCCCTTCCAGTGCTGTATGCCATTTCAACTTCCCACAGCACCAGAAGGATACTGAAGTAGAAGTGGCAATACTTGTGCAACCACCTGTTACTTAATCTCCCTGGGCACCTTTTCAGAAGCTTATGCACCAAGAACTGTATTATCAATTGATGATGCAGCATGTTGCTGCCACCTATTGCAGCAAGTTCTCAGGACCAGAATAAGGAAGTACTGCTAGGATAGTACCAAGTAATATATTGAAATCAAAAATCCTGAAGACAGTAATAACTAACTTTATGCCTCAATCCTATCAAGGGCTTAGAACAGTGGGTCTTGTAATCCGATGCCATAAGTCTCAGTCCAATAGCCCGAGAGCCGTGTTATTGTCTTTCACTTCTGGGCCACTGGTGCAAATGGCCAGAAACCCCGTGCACACAACTGTGGCTCCCAGATGCCCTTCTAGAGCAGGTAAGGTGGTGGAGGAGGCAGTTCAGAGGAAATTCATGGATGGAATGGGAAAGACAGAAGGCCAGGCAGGGAGCAATTCTAGGATAGGAGAGGGTGGATTTTGGCAGAATAACAAAACAAGATGCTTTCTCCCTTTGTTTGTGCACCGTGCAATGAACACTCAAGACAACAGATATGGGAGAAAGGGCCACTTTATTAGCATTTACAACCAAAGGGGAGGCTGAGACCTGCAGCCGCAGAGGGAGCGAAGCCCCCTCGTGGTGCAGGGGTGGGACCACTGGGCGGTACCAGAAAACATCTGCCCCCAGGCTGGCATGCACCCAACTCCAAGCCACGCCCCATTCTAAAGCGGTGTAGCTCATCCAGGTCTGTCCCTTAAGGGAAAGGCAGCCAGACCACAGGCTGTGCCGCCTCGAGTCACTGAGCCGCGGCTACGTCCTCGTGCCACCGAGCCCCTGAGGACTGCAATTGGGTTCTTCCCTGCTATGCCGCCTGAAGGTGCATGCCAAAGTCCATTTCATGCCTCCTAACCCGCACCACCTGTCACCAGGAGGGGTCAGCCTAGCGCTTGACTCCCCTACTCCCAAACAGGGGAAGAGTGCCCGAAGGCCACCCTATAGGTCTCCCAGACAGATGACTGCACTCCCCTCCAACAAGTGAACCCCATCCCCCTTGTAGAGAGATGGCAGAGAAAAAGTCAATTGTAGGATGCATGGTAACCCAGCCTCCTGCTCCTGAGACAAACCGGCCAATCTCCCTGGTGACCTTCTTCCTGGGGCAGCAATAGTCCCCACGCCCCCTGTGATGCTGCAGGAAATCTGTCCAAAGTGGTGCCAGACAGCCACTCTTGAAGAGTGGCAAACTCCGCACACTCTGAGGCCCAGCGAAAGACTGGACCTCCTGCCTCAATTGTTTCCATCAAATTGGATCACAAATACTGCATGTAGGGGTTGTTCTTCATGAACTCCACCATCACGGGCAACAGCTGGCCCCATTGCCCCTATGCCTGGCCAACTCGCTGACCTGTGGGGGGGCAACCGCCAGTGGCCGCCCCTTGTGGGCCCAAAAGACATTAGAGTGGCCACAGATCAACGTGCGAACCAGGTTAACACAGCATCCTGCAGAGGGTTAAAAAAGAGAACCAGGTTAGACTGCATTCGCAGAAGAGAGGGAGGAGAGGTTACAGCACGTGGAAACTGAAAGGATGGTTGTCCCCCAGCCAAAGCCTCATCACCTGCTGTCCGAAGAGCAGGGGCAGCACACCTGCAAGCGGGTTGGTAACGGAACAGCCTCCACTCCAAGGAGTAGGGGGCGCAATCTCGCTAAGTGTTGTTAGCAAAATATTACCCTTCCCCCAAAGGAGTAAGGGCCACATTCCCGTTGTGCTGGTTGTTGACAGAACATTGCCCTGCCCCCCTGGATTAGGGGCAGCACACCCATTAAGCGGGGTGGTAACAACATCACCTCCCTTTCAAAGGGAGAGGGGCAGCACACCCATTAAGCAGGCTGCTGACAGAACATTCCCCTCCCCCACCTGGGAGGGGGCAACACGCCTGTTAAACAGGTTGGAAAACATCACCCCTTTCTTAAAGGAGTAGGGGCAGCTAAGCAGGTTGTCAACAGAACATCTTCCCTCCCTCACCAGAGCAGGGACCACTCACTTGTTAAGTGAGTTGGTAACATCACCCCTCTACAAAGGAATAGGGGCTGCACACCTGTTAGCAGGTTGTTGACAGCACATTGCCCCTCTCCCACTGGAGCAGGGACAACACGCCCATTAAACAGGCAGGCATCAACATGCCCGTTAAGCAGGTTGGTAACAACCTTACTCCTCTTTCAAGGAGTAGGGGCAGCACACCAGCTAAGCAGGTTGGTGACAGAACCTCACCCCTCCCCCACTGGAGAAGGGGCCGCTCACCCATTAAGTGGGTTGGTGACAACATCACCCCTTTCTCAAAGGAACAGGGCAGCATACCTGCCAGCAGGTTGTTAACAGATCATCACCCCTCTCCCACTGGAGCAGGGGTCGCCCGCGCATTAAGCGGGTTGGTAACAACAGCACCTCTAAAGCAGTGGGGGCAGCATACCCGTGAAGCAGGCTGTTAACGGAACCTCCTCCCTCTCAAGGAGAAGAGCCACAATCCAGTTAATCGGGTTGGTGACTGAACATCACCTCTCTCCAAGGAGTAGGGGCAGAGCACCTGTTAAACAGTTGCTAATCATCACCCCTCTCCCACTGGAGCAGGGGTAGCATGCCCGTTAAACGGGTTGGTAACAACAGCAACCCTAAAGCACCCCTAAAGTTAACATAACATCCTCCCTCTCAAGGGGAAGGGCCACAATCCTCTCAAGGCGGGTCTGTGACTGAACATCACCCCTCTCCAAGGAGTAGGGACAGAGCACCTGTTAACTGGTTGCTAACAGAACATCCCCCTCCTGAAGGAGAAAGGACCTCCTGAGCCAGCTGCCAGGATTCTCTTCCTAAATGGTTCTGCTCAGCTCTGTTGTTATTTATTCAAGAGACATGCCAGGCAAAAGTGTCTGCATGTTCATTTCAGAATGCATAGAGAAGTGAAGCTCTCCCCAGATGCTTGCAGAGTCCCAATGCTGGTGGCAAGTTGGAACTTCCAAAACTAATGAAAATCCCTGGAGCCCAGGCCAAGAAACTAGCAACTACATTGCTACATTGATTCATTGGTGACCGATGGTCGGGTCAAAGGCTTCAACCAATGAAGTAAAAAAGTGGGTAATCTAATTGGTGCTGCACCCCTTTCTGGCTATCCCATGCTCATCCTCATTGGCCAGATCGGGGCCAACTCCCCCCTAAGGTGTGCGGAGATTGCATCCTGTGCAGCTATCCCATGCTCACCCTCAGGGGCCAGATCAGGGCCAACTCCAGCCTAAGGTGTGTGCAGACTGCTTGCTTTGTGCTGCAGAGACTGCAGGCATGTGCTTGTGAACAATTGTTCCTAGTGAACTTGCTGGCCGAGTTGCACTCAAAAGTGCGCGGGATCTGCACCCATGGTCATCCCCTAGTACCTCAGACTACTAAGCCTTGCCACTAGCTATCAGGTGACTGCTAACTCTCCTGCTCCCCCAAGTCCCTTTGGGCAGCAAGACCAGCCATGTCTCGAGTACCGCTGTGGGATCCTCCACCCCCACAGTGGGGTTTCACTAGTTAGCGTAAAGCTCGAAGTCTAAAAAATGCTGTTGACAAGCCTAGCCCTGCTGATCACAATATGCCATAGCCCTGACAGGCACGGCATATTATGCCCCCATATTCAAAACAGGGGATGGCCCTAGAGGGCACATCCAAATTACTGCTGAGGCGTAAATCAGAACCCATTTAGCCAAATTGGCCAATACTCGTAAGCTCCCCCCCACACACAAGGGGGGCAACAGCCCCATAAGGTATTTTGAGTTCCCCTACCATCATGACCACCAGACCCCGGGCTGCTCCTTGTCAGGAGTACCATCTAAGTTGCCAGGGTTTTTGTTTTTGGTGGTTTTTTTGTTGTTGTTTTTTGCGGGGGGGGGGGGGCTGGAGCCACAGCGCAAGCCAGTAAGGTGCTCCCTTTTATGCCACGCCTGGGGGGAGCTGAATTGGGCTGGGGATAGTGCCTTCCTATAGGCCAGGCAAAGGTGGGAAGCCCCAGTTCCTTGTACCCCTATGTGCCCATTTAGGAGCCACTGGATCTGTGCTGGCTTGCAACTCACAGGAGCTCACAGCCCCAATCCCATGCCTGTATACTCCTCAGTAAGTTCCATTAGATCAATGGGACACACTCCCAGGAAAGTGTGGACAGGATTGTAGCCCTAAGTCCAGCTATGACTACCCAGGAGCAAGACCCATTATACTCTGTGGGACTTACTCCTGGAAAGTGGGAGGAGGACTGGAGACCTAAGGCCCAAGCCTCTGCATGCCTACTCAGAAGTAAGCCCCATTATAGCCCAAGGGGCTTACTCCCTGGAAAGTGGGGTGAGGACTACAGCCCTATGGTCCAAGCCTCTGCATGCCTACTCAGAAGCAAGCCCCATCATAGTCCAAGGGGCGTACTCCCTGGAAGGTGGGGTTAGGACTGCTGCCTTATGGTCCAAGTCTCTGCAAGCCTACACAAAAGCACGCCCCATTATAGCCCAAGGGGCTCACTCCCTGGAAAGTGGGGCGAGGACTGCAGCCCCATGGTCCAAGCCTCTGCAGGCCTACTCAGAAGTAAGCCCCATTATAATCTATGGGGCTTACTCCCAGGAAAATGTGGCTAGGATTGCAGCCAGAGTCCAAGGCTCTGCATGCCTACTTGGAAGTAAAGCACATTATAGGCCATGGGGCTTACTCCCATGAAAGTGTGGCTTAGGATTGCAGCCAGAGCCCAAGTGTCTGCCTACCTATAGTCCATGGGGCTTACTCCCAGGAAAATGTGGTTGGGGTTGCAGCCCCAGAGCCTGAGCCTCTGCCTGGCTCCTCAGATGTAAGCCCCATTACAGTCCCTGGGGCTTACTCCCCTGAAAGTGGGTGACCCTCTGCAGGTGCTGAGCTGGCACCCGCCTCCCGGGCTGCACTCCCCCCCATGGCGGCGGTCGCGCGGCTCCCCATGTGCGCGACCCCACAGGGATCTGGAGATCACCCGCTCAGCGGGACACTTCCTGAAGCCCTGGGCTTGCCTGCTTACTGAGTTCAGGGAGCTGTAACAGCCCTTCAGCTGCAGTGCGTGGCCAGGCGCCTGCGCCTTTTGGAGGGCTCTGAGTCATGCAGCCCACTCTCAGAGTGAGCTGCGACCCGCCGCCTCAGGCAGGCGGGGAAAGCCCTAGAGCAGCCTGGGCTCGTGGAGCCCCTCACCAGCAACCCTTGTTGGCCCCGCAACAGGTGGTTTGAGCCCTCCTGGGAAGCAGCAGCAGCAGGAGCTGCGAGCGCCACGTGCACTGTGGCCAGCAGGGAGACTTGGCTCTGAGCTGGAAGACGGCAGCCCGTTCCCTCCACTCACGGGCCTGCTCAGAAGCAGGTCCCCTTGCACTCCATGGGGCTTATTCCCAGGAATGTCTGCCTGGACTGCACCTGATCCTTCCTGTGGGCAGAGCCCATCCAAACCCCCCATCCCCACCTTACAGACCAAACACGCTGCAGGTGGCGTCCAGCGCAGGAGAGGCTTCCTCAGAAGTTGCACTGTGCCTGAATCCAAGGTGGCTGGAAGGGGTCAGGTCAGTATTGTGTCCACACTGCGCCACGTGCGAAGGAGGAGGAGGGCTGGGTGTTGTCCCTTAAAAGGCCTCTGCCTCCACTCAGTTCCAGCCCACCTCCACTCCCCCCACAGGGAGGAGACTCTTGTATTCCAGGCCAGGCTAAAATCACCCCTGTAATTGGGCGATCGGGATTTCACAGTCCCTGCATGTTTTCCAGATGCATCTATCAAAACACATCACTTGAATAAACATACATTAAATCCGATCGGGGCCGCGTATATTTTATTCAGAGCGTTCACTTTGTACTAAATGTGGGTTCTGGTTACTGTGTCTTCCCAAAGGCTTACCGCACTCGTAGGCTCTTGATTTTTGTTTCTGATTCCAACATGTACAGATTTTTTAGTTCAGAGAAATAAAGAAATAAACAAACATTGGCTACAATTGCTCTCGACTAATTTGAGAAGCTTGTGAAGTAAATAATTGAAGTACCAAAGAGCACAAGAGATTTCAAGTTAATTGCCTAGTAATCAGAAGAAGTCATGGAATTGTTGCAGATCAGGTCACAAGCACAGCGTCATCTATTTATAACTCCAGCGATGCACCTCATTGCTCATTGCTGATCACCATGGATGTCCATAATTTCTCCTAATTTAGAGTTTCTAAAATGAAAATAAAACAGGGCCACCAATACAATAGGAGAAGGGGGAGGCTAAAGGGGGCTGAGAGGGTGAGTGGAACATGCTTAATTGTGCATCAAATGGTATTGTCTGAACTAGGCTAACCCAAGCCCTTATGTGTGGGACGTAAAGAGGAGGCTCAAAGTATACATTTATACCAGGTCCAGAGGAGTAATTATTGGAAACTGCCTGCTGCTGTCCCTAGAATCAAGAAACAAAACAAGCCTTTTTCATGATGCATGCACCAAAATTCACCTTTAGTGCACATACGTGTACTGGGAGCCAGGATGGTGTAGTGGTTCAGAGACCTGGAAGACCCAGGTTCAAATCCCCTGCTCAGCTACAAAGCTTCCAGGGTGATCTTGGGCCAGTCATTATCTCTCAGCCACACCAACTTCACAGTTTTGTTGTGAGGACAAAAGGAGGGAAGGAACTATGTACACCCCCTGAGCTCCTTGGAGGGAGGTCAGTATAAAAATGTGAAATAAATAAATAAATAAATAAATAAATAAATAAATAAATAAATAATAATAATAATAATAATAATAATAATAATAATAATAATAATAATAATAATAATAATAATACAGGTATTTATATACCGCCTTTCTTGGTCTTTATTCAAGACTTTATTCAAGGCGGTTTACATAGTCAGGCTTATTTAAATCCCCGTAGGAATTTTTACAAATGAAAGAAGGTTCTTTCTTTCAAGAACCACAACATTCAGGTGTTTCATTCTGATCTGGCTTCACATTCTGGCCTCCATCCTCCCACGCTCAGAGCAGATGGAATAGCTCGGCTTCAGCTTGTCAGCTGCTTCAAGGTCACACGATGCCGGTGGCCTCGAACTGGCGACCTTGTGGATGTTATCTTCAGGCAAATGGAGGCTCTACCCTCTAGACCAGACCTCCTGCCCAATAAATAAATAAATGTGTCTTCCCAAAACTAATCCGACTTGCATAAATTTCAGTTTTATAACACCAATCTTTTAGGTGCTGTAGTTATGATCTATCTAGAAAGGGGGGTGGAGGAAGCTGAATTGCACCACCTACACCTCACAGAGCAGGCTTGAAATTGTGCTTTGCAATTCCAACTGAGTATCTCCAGTCTGCATCCCAAAGCCAGGCAGTTTCTGAAGATTGGTTCTGGGCCTCCTACTGACCACTTGCTTGCCTCAGGGTGAAGACAGAATGGGACATTTCGGGCCTGGGGGAGGAAGAGCAGCAGGCAGGCCTGTGGCCAGAAAGGCCCTGGGAGGGGTTTGGAGCCAGCCTCCAGCACTTTGGCCAAACCTTAACACCTGCTCCCAAGCAGCCTGGTGTTACATTGGATTGCTTGGATCTGCACCAGCAATTTTCCTGGTGCAAATCAAAGTAGCTCCATTGAGGTGGTTGTGGCACAACATCAGGTAAATCCTCTTTCTCCAAGTCTTACTCCAAGTTGATAAATCCTCTTACTCCAAGTTGCTCGAGATCCACCTCAATTCCTGCTATGTTCCTGATTTCAGGATTTTCTGCTAATATATACCACTTTTTGTGCATTAACTTTGGTTTTTAGTTGCATATTATAATTTTGATTGCATAAGTCTGAGGTATTCAATCTGTGCGTCCTGGCTCCCTAAGGAGGCATGGCTAGCTGCCAGGGGCATCATGAGGCATCTCCACGAGAGAGGTGGCCATAGCTGCAGGACCTAGTAGGAGTAAAGTAGCCAAACTGCTCTGCTCTGTTGCACCTGCTGCCTCCGTACTTGCTGCTTTTCTGCAGCCGTGAATGAGGTGGATGGGGAAGTGTGAGGCGGGGAGGGTGTGTGGAGTGGGGGGGAGGTGGGAGAGAAAGCTGGCTGGGCGGGCAGCGCAGAGGTGCTGCATCTCATCAGCTCAGGGCTTGCTCCTGGCAGGCTTCAAACTGGGAGGGAAGCAGTGCTTTCCTCTGCTTGGCAAGGAGGGAGCCCAGCCTGCTCTTAGGGTGGGACCCAAATGCCCCAGCCTGCATTCCTCTGTCTTGCCTGGGGGGAACAGGGGTGGCATCTGCATGTTGGGGTGTATTTGTGTGAGCAGCCCCCATCTACTCTGGAGGTGAGTTGTAATCTTGCTCTGTGTGGCTGCAATCCTATCCACACTTTCCTGGGAGTAAGCTCCATTGACTCAAATGGGACTTACTTCTGAACAGACCTACATAGGCTTGGGGTCTGTCTCAGCTTAACCAAGGATCTTCACCTTTCTCTTTTTCCTCCCCCTTCAAAAAAGAGAAAAAAGTCACTCTTGATGGCTTTGTCTCCAAAAATTGATTAAAAAATAAAAATACCCATTCCTTTTCAGCCATTCCCCTTTTTCCTCCTGCCTTCTGGGGGTGGGGTACTTCCCATGTAATTATTATTATTAACAGTATTTATATACCACTTTTCAACAAAAGTTCACAAAGCAGTTTACAGAGAAAAATCAAATAACTAAATGGCTCCCTGTCCCAAAAGGGCTCACAATCTAAAAAGATGCAAAAAGAACACCAGCAGACAGCCACTAGAAAAGACACTGCTGGGGTGAGGTGGGCCAGTTACTCTTCCCCTGCTAAAAAGAGGAGCACCCACTTGAAAGAGTGCCTCTTACCAGTTAGCAGGGGTTAACTTGTTGGCTGCTAAATGTTGGCTGCAATTGTAAGACAAAAGGCACAACCCTAGCTAGGTCTACTCGGAAGTAAGTCCTATTGTGTTCAATGGCACTCACTCCCAGGAAAGTGAGGTTAGGATTGCAGCCAAACAGTCTCTGGGTCTCAGTTTGCATTAGTTTGCAATTAGCAGATACACGCAAAACAAAGTCTACCCCTCCCCCAGCAAATTCATCACTTCCCCCCCCTCTCTTTCCAAACCCCTCCAGGTGTGCTGCTGACAAACTCAGGGCACAATCCTAACCAGGTGTATTCAGAAATAAGTCCCATTTTGTTCAATGGAGCTTACTCTCAGGTAAGTGGGGTTAGAATTGCAGCCTCAGAGTGCTAGCAGCTGTTTTTGTTTGTAGTGTATAATTATAACATCTTCATCCCCTTTTGGGGGGTAACTGAGGTGAGGTGTTGTAATGGGGAGCTGTGGCCAATGGCCACAAGGATCAGGGGAGCCGTGGGCCAGAAAAGTTTGAGAACCACTGGCATAAGACCATGGAGTCGTAGGATTAACTTCTAGTGCAGGGGTTCTCATACTCCCAAAGTATGTTTGTGTGGGGCTGGGGAAAAAGACAGCAATGCAATTCCCAGGATCATGCTACTAGGGCGAGGGGGTTTATTTTCTAACAGAACTTACTTGCTGCCAGGTTCCAGGGGGTGCAGGGAGCACCCCCCCCCCGGAGCACTCTGCAGGGGTCCCTGCAGCTTGTAAACAGTGAAAGCTGTGATCACAGCCAACTTCCTGGTTGCGACCCATTTCTAGTTTTGTGATCACAATTATCACTGTTTACAAGCTGTGGGGAGCCCTGCAGAGAACTCCGAATCCCCCCCCAACCTCAGCAGGAGGTAAGTTCTGTTAGAAAAAAAAGCCCTCCTGCTCCTGCAGCAACGCGATCTTGGGGATCGCGTCACTGCTTTTCCCCTGCCCTGTCCCTTGAAGGGAAAGGAGCAGTGTTACATGGGCTGGTGAGTCGTGACTCACCAGTTTGAGTACCAACGTATATGACTTTTAAAAAAAAATTTACCTTTGACTGAAATGCAAATAGAGATAAGTTTGGTCTCAAACAGTTCTGTAGTGAATACTTGAATTGGTTTGATATTTTTCAAGAAATTATAAAATATTAAAAACTGAAATCTCTTAGGATATGTATAAACAACATTCAAATTACTACTCAGCAATGCAGTATTATAGATCCACAGATTAAACCTCTAAAGCACTCAAAACATGGAAAGGATAAAATATGGGTTTAATTTGATTTGCTGGTGAGCCATGTTTGTCAGAGATATCAGACAACAGAGCTGCTAGCCAGGCACACAAACCTACACGTGTAGGGACTGCTGTGCAAGCAAATGAGTCAATGTGTATGTGTGTAGTTTTACCACTGAGAAAGGTAAGCGCTACCCACTGACGTATGCCCACTGTAGTGGAATTTTCTTCTGAAAAGAACTATGGTGGACGATACCCACCTGCTTGGTTTCAACTGCTTGGCTTATTTTTAATCATAGAGGGGCAGATCTGGTTGTGTATTTTCCCCCACTAGTATGTTACATTTAAAATATTGTGTATTGTATGATTTGCTTATCCAACATGCTTTGGCATTTTGGATGATGTAGGATAGCCTTGACGTGTCTGACGGCATAACAGTGTAATGATGCCCAGTGACTTACATGGATGACCTTTCAGTGGTTTCATCCATTAGAGAATAGGCAGCTCTGCTGAGCCAGGTTCGTCAAAGTCTCTCATTATTGTTTCATATGTGTGTCCATATTTTTCTTCTGTAAATCCATTCAATTTGTGAAAATATTTATCCATTAAGATCAGTAAAGATTATTTTAATGTTAAGATTGTTTTAATATTTTAAAATGTGAAATTCTTTTTATTTTTATAGTATCATTTTTGCCTGCCTTTCAAAAATACTATTTCTTTACCTTTTTTTTTACGCATTGGTATTAGTGTAAACACTGCTTCAAGAATATAACATAATGAATGACATAGTGTCAGAGTATGAAGGGACAGTGAAGGCAGACAAGGGGACCAAACATGAAAGAAATAATCAAGAACTGTTTAGTGATAGAGACATGTTTGAAGTCAGGAAAGTGAGTCATCTGAGCTCCTGCTTCAGACTGAAATCTTGAGCAATTGTAATATATAGTCAGCCAGGTCTCTTTTGGTTCCTCAGGTCAGAGTAACAGTTCTTACTGTTTAGGAAACAGGATTAGCTTGCAGCCCAATCCTGAGCTGCCTGGGGAGCCCCGCCTCAGCGGCATCGAGAACGGCTACTGCCGGATCCTGTGCATCCCAGGCTACCTCAGGCGGCACCTCGGAAGAAGGGGACTTTCATCCCCTTCTCCAGGGTAAGGTAAGCAGCCCCGCAATGGGGCTACTCACTTTACTGCTGACCAAAAGGTCGACAGTAAAGGCATTCGTGTAGGGTGCCAAGTCCCACACAAACACCTTGGATCCGGTGTAACGGAGCTCCACGGACCCGCCTCCCTCCCTCCCCCAGCATGACACATCATATGGATCATGATCCATGGATATGATCCATATCATATGGATCATAGATTCCTGGACCCTTAAAGAGTCAAGTTCAACCATATTAGTTGGTCCATCTAAAAGATGTGCAAACTTAATTTTTTTGTCTCCTCTATATTCTTCTTGTATCCAAGTAGATGATTAATCCAAAGGCTTTTTTCTTCTCAAAATTTCACATTGCTGCTCCATGTCTGCTGGTTTCTTTTTCTTGTCCTGCTCACAGCTGAACTAGACTGGTGTAGCATTCAAGACCAGCAGCCCTGTTTCCTACCAACTGCTTTTGCAGTCAATTGCCCAGGTATTTCCCATAAAACACATGAGGCAAGGTGACTTGGCCTAAAATTGGGTCCCATTTATTGATTTGCACAAAATCACTAGGTAACAACTGCGGTAGTTCCTGTTTTAGACACTCCACGCCCCACCAAGTACTTACCCTGGAGAAGATAGCTAATCTGCCAAGTCCCCCCGTGGGTGAAACTACCCTGGTTCTAACCTGGGATCATCTTTCAGTGATCTCAGTTTTTCACTGCCAACCCATGGAAAGGTGGTCAAGGATGCCAAACTGTTCTGCTTACCCCAGATCAGACAGTCTTTAAGGTACACATCACAATTCAAGCCCAAGGAATCACCAGTCTGCATTTTCAAGCCAGAGAGCATCTTGAAATCAGTTGTGGTTTTCTTTCAGAGCCCAGTCCTACTCCCCCCCCCCATTTTCCACTATGCAGCCATGATGACGGAATGTGTGCTGCATACAATGATGGGGTGAAGTTGCAAGCGGCCAGGTCGAGGTAATTTTTCTTATTTACCTCCTGGTAGATCGCCTAGTTACCAATAGGTCTCCTCAGACCCACACCAGCTATTTTGCTGGTGTAAGTTCAAGAAGTGGCAGAGGGCCTGTTGGACTAGAAAAAGGGGATAGCATCCTGGTACACGCTGCCAGGATCTATCCCTGTTACTTAATGCAGTAAGCAAATATTCTTACAGGAAGCTAAATGTGTGAGATAAATACCATGTCAATTTACATCAGCAGTGATAGGTGATAAATACAGGCTAGCTGAACAAACTTCTTTAATAATGTAGTGTGACAGGAAGCCTTCATTCAAACCTTCAAGTTTTTCTGCCTCACAACTTTGTTAAATAACTTATTTATCTGTCACCAGATTCTACCTGGATTGAAATTCAAAGTGAATTTCAAACTTCCTGCTCAGTTGAAAAGTTCAAGGAATGTTGATGTAAGTCCCGAGAGGCTTGAAAATATGAGCAAAATAATATTCAGGGGTTTGAGCCTCTCAAGAGGGGCCATATTTAGAGAGAAGCTATTCTGCTTCCACAATTTGTTTTGTTTTTCTATCTACCACTACAGTTTGAAAAAGCATTGTTACTGACATTGTTCGTTTACTGAAATTTTTTTTGTAAGGATTACACACGCACACACGCGCGCGCACATGCACACACAGAGCGAGAGAGAGAGAGAGAGAGAGAGAGAGAGAGAGAATGTAACCAGAAATCTTGGATGCGACAGATGTTGCTGCCATTGTGTTGTAAACTGAGATGTTGTTGGCACTGTTTTGAAACCCCCCCCCCCCCCAAATATCACTTCCAAAAAGTGTGCAGTTGATGAGATAATGCATGGCTTGAAGTTTAGAAGGTTTTAGAAGAATTTGTTTGAAATACAGAAGACAATGCAAAAGGCACTGCATAAGAGTATTTGGGGAATAAGACTCTTCCGGCCAGTTAATCCCTAATCTACAATTAAATTGAGATGGGCCACAATATATCAAAATAAAAGAAAGGGGAGGGGGGAAACACAGATTTGTAAGTTGAAGCCAGGTTGCTTTGGCTTAGATCTGTGGCACTGACGTAAAGGGTTTTATGAACGTACGCTGGGCTTGCTGCTTAGTAGACTGTCATGTTAAAACTATTTCTATGTATCCACAGAAAGAAAAAGCTGCAAAATATGCTCAGTGCCCCTTGATATAGATCCTTTCTGGCTGGAAAAAGAGAGAAAATTTAGCAATTGACAGATGCTGCTTTTGGGGAGAAGCCAGTATTTCTCTCTTGGCTTTTCCTTGCAGCCAAGTGAGCAACGTATCACATACAGCTTCTTAACCACATTGATTATATGCTTGTAAATGCTAGAGATGCTTGAAAACTTAATTCAATTCAGATTGTTCATTTCTTCCTCAAAATTTGGTGCAAGGTTTTTTGTGGGCTTGCTTTTTTAAAAAATCTCGATAAATGTTAGTGAAATTAAATTCAGATCTGCTGCATTTGGTCACCAAAGACTTGGTTCTCACTGTTATGATAAAAACATAGCTATCTATAAAAGAGAAGGTTTAGGATGGGGGGTGCATGCGCAAGTGTACAGGTGAGCATGTGTGTTGGACCCAGTTTCAAAAAAGAAATCAAGATGGGTAAAGGATAGACTAGTTTTTTCTCCTGTATAAAACTGAAATAAGGTAGAAGATAGGGGAGAGGATGACAAGGCAGGTTGTAACTATATGCTAGTTATAGCACAATATTTGACAATATCCTGATATTTTTTTTTTTTTTTTTTTCACAGATGTTAGGAACAAATGTGGGTGCCAGTTTTCCACTTGGAGCTTTCCAAGGTCCTGCATATCTAGCCTGCTTAAGTCCATGCCTGTGCAAACAATCACATTTTGTATTTATACATATTGTTAATATTATGCATGTATATAATGCATATTCTTCAAACCATTTATTTATTTGTTTTGCTATGGAAACTGCTTTGTGAACTACTTTTTGTTGATTCATAATATCATTCAAAATTCATAATATCACATTATATATGAAAAGAAAATATATTACAAATTATGCATGTTAATTATTATTATTCCCCCATAATAGTAGACTCCTAACAGTTCACCTTGTCATTTCACTCCTTTGTATTAAAAAAAAATTCATTTTATTCCATAATTATCAGGTATTTTGTCCATTTTTAACTCAAATGTTTCTGGAGGTTATTACCTTGTTTGGATGAAGCATTAGATCACAATAAGGGCACAATCCTAACCAGGTCTGCTCAGAAGTAAGTCCTATTTTGTTCAATGAGGCTTACTCTCAGGAAAGTGTGGTTAGGATTGCAGCCTATTTAGTACATATTTATTGTGTTATGATATATTACATGTTTAGTAAAAACAGTGAATGCACTTACAGCATTATTGCCAAGGTCTGTACATTGGTTTTCAAATTCTTTCCATGCAGAGAAATAAGATTTTAATGATATATATGAAAAAGTGATAATGAAGTAATTGGCCTCCTTCACCTGCTTCATTTCATTATCTGCTTGAGGTATTGAAAGCCATTCTATCGCCAGATTACACCTTGTGTCATACAGAGTAGCAAGAGGAGATCTTTTCATAACATTTCATGAATAGGACTTCATATACAGAGGTGGTACTAGTGAGAATTGTAGACTCTACTGGAGGCTAATTGCAGTTAGCCAAATCCCAGTTAAACACAACCCATCTTCTTTAGGCAATTTTGAATATGTTTTATTTTGAATATGTTGAATTTTGAATTATTTTTAGCATTAGCTCACTGGTGAAGAAGACACATTAAAAAAAAGACATTATTTCTATAGGCAGAAAGAGATCAGAACATTGTTATGTTGACTAATAAAGGTGTGCATTTGATATGGAAAGGATCCCCTATTGAAACAAATCATCCTGCTTCAAAGAGTGTTCCAACTACTCTCTCCAAATCACTCCAAATCAAAGCCATGGATGGATGGATGGATGGATGGATGGATGGATGGATGGATGGATGGATGCTGCTTTTGGCTTTTCTCCTCCTTATTTTCTTGATATGTCTCTAACTGCCTGAGTGCTTTTGTCCTATATATAGGAAGCGACTTCCAAGCAGGTTGGGGGGGGGGGCTAGATAAGGACAATGTGATTGATAGCTCCGAATTGTCAGCGAGGCCAGCCGTGGAACTCCAAAGCCCCGTGGGCGGGGCAAAGCTCTGCAATGGTGCCCTCCTGCAGGCTATTGCCACCCCCCCATGCAGATATCGACCCCCCTTACTCACAAGAGGCTCACAGAGCCTCGTGTGACCACAGCCCACACCGGAGAAACCTCTGTGAGGTTCCCCGGCACTATAAACTATGCTTCCAGCAAACCAGAAGCACAGTTTCCGCCCCCATCGGAAGCCTCAGAGAGGCTTCCAGGAGGTCCTAGCGGCCGGCGCCTGGGTCATTTGCCCCAGGGAAGTCTATGGTAGGCACGCAACTGAGCAAGGCACATAGCAGCTAAATGAAAACTGCTCATTGATACTTCCTTTCCTTCTTTTTCCAACCACTGTGATTCTTGGGAGAGCGCAATGAGCATGGCAAAACATATTGGTCTTGGGCTGTATTTGATACATGGAGTAAAGCTTGTTTCAGGAGCTTTTGGTGTGTTCCATTCCATACATTCTTTCCCATGTCATTGTAATCCATTCCATTGCATCAAAATTACCTTGTTTCCTGTGGGCATGTGATTCACTTATTTTGTTCTCTGTTCATGTTCCCAGGACTGAGACCACTTTCTCAATAATTAGTTTGACCCAACCACTCCAGATGTCTCCCATCTCTGTGCCTATGTAAATTTTCTGTTTCTCAGTGTTTAAACTACAATACACAGAAGTATTACATTTCCTTGGGAACTCATGAATATCGTTTCTGAATATCAGGGGGTGGCTACAGGGTGGAATGGAGGCATAGAGGGACTGGAACCAGGCATGGAGGGGATGCATTGGGGGTAAGGAGGCCACGGGAGGGGAAGGATTCATTATGGATCTTATCCCTTCTGGCAGAAGCCTCCTCACCCCATTCTCTCCTCAGACTTGCACTGGCAAACTTACTGGTGCAGGCTCAAGGAGACCCACTATTCCCCTGCTGAAGTCTCTTGGCCCACCCCTCTACCATGGAATGCAGCATTATTATTATTTTTCCATTTTGGCATTTGTGTGATATGGGGATGAGAATCAGATTAGGCTTATCTGGTCAGTGTATACACCTGGGAGTGTATTTACATGGCTATCTATTGGTCACTTTTTCACAATGAAGCCCCCAAAGAGGCTTACAAAGTCATTTGTTATGCCTTGTTTAATGCAATATTTATGCTTTATATAGTATTTATTACATGAGTGAAAAGCAAGAAAAGGCTGTAGTTTAGCGCTTTATACTTTACATACAGAAGGCCTCTGGTTCAATCTCTGGCATCTGTATGTAGGTCTGAGCAAGACTCCTGTCTTAAACTCTGGGAAGCCACTGCCAGACTGTGTAGATCATAAGGGACATATGGTGTGGGGGTGGCAGGTGAGGCAGAACTGCCCAGTCATTGTCCGTAGAAAAGCACTGCAGTCACCCTGCCTGCTTACACCTCAGTATAAGGAATCCAATGCACATGCATAAATACATCCATACAGAGGTTACCAGACTCTCTTTGGTGAATGAGAGATGCTTGGAACATTCAGAAGGTTCCTCACTACAGGACTAGAGCATTTTCCATTATATATGACTCTCAGTCTAAGAAAGATGACCTTTTTATCCTACCATTGCTGCTTTCTGTAAAATGCATTCAATGTCCTTGATGGTTTTGGTGTAAGGCAACTGGAATGGAGTGATACGGTCAATTATTAAACAAAAATGTATTGAAATGAAATGTATTATTTTAAAAAGTAGTTGGTGTTTTGTTTCAATTTTGCCAACTCTTCCTTATGAATAATCTGTATTTTAAATTTTTAGTAAAAGAATTCATTTGCATTATCAGCACCTTCTAATTATCTCTACTGAAATGTAACAATTGCCTATTAAGCATGCCTAATATTAAAATCTATGAGTGAAACCCATCCAAGTTTCAACACGTTTAGTACCATGGTTTACCTTTTTTGCCATTGAAATAAAGAAGACGTAAAAGTCCTGAAATTGGGCAGAATGGTACCCTTTATTATTTACAAGGTTTTATAACATGATGCTTTTCACAGGTTCGGAGAAAACAAATGATGTCCTTATAGTATTAGCTAGTCTCACATACTAATACTCAATTGTGTTTTCTCCTGTTGTTAAAAATGTGTTATTTGTTTTAGATGGAAGCCTTCTCTCTGTAGTCCAAATTGCCTTGGATTACTATTGGAGCAATCACAGAGAGAAAACTAGGATCATTTATGACAAGATGAAACTGGTCCTTTAAAGTAATGAAGTTCAGGTTCTGGGCCAGTCGGTACAGGGATTGTGTAAATTAGGCAAAGAAAAACGATCATATTCCAATGCACAGGCACTTATAGCTGACAGCAGAGTTGATAATTCAAAAGTCTGCCTGCTAAAGGTGTTTATGCATGTGGATACTCGGTGCAAAGATTGATCAAGAGATGTGTTGTAGTCTGCACAAGCGCAAGTCTGCACTTGCCCCTTAAGCGCAGTGTTAATTCATTATCTAAGCTCATTCTTACTTATATGAATGACAACTTCATGAAGCTCTTTTATAAGCCAGGACTCATGATCGAAATTCTAGTCTGCTCCATCTGATATTTTTCCCAACAGTACAGTCTGGTCTTTCAATAAAATATGCATTGTGTGCTGCGATACTCCTTTTCTTTGTTCCCTGACACATGTAAGGATTGAGGATGAACATGACCTTCAAAATAAGCAGGACAATAATATTTCCTTCCTGAGGAAGCTGCGGATGAAGATGATCATGATTTGTAATAGTTGTAGTATCCACAGATTATTTTTTTTAATGTGTGCTACAGTTTCACATCCCTGCCATCTACACGTGGATTTCTATAATCTTGTCATGCAAATCTTTGTATAGAGCTTAAAAGATAGATCAGTTGTGTAAATCGAGAATTGATAGTCGGCCTTTGTAATTTTTTTCTTTAGCAATGCAATAAGATGGGCTCATGTTTTACGACTGTCAAATTGACATGAATGAGTAATCCTCGCAACACTCTGAATCACTGTGGATTTAAAGATTATCTTTCTCTTTATCTTGTCAGAGCCTCAGGTTTTCATCTCATTGGAAAGATGGCACTAGTGGCTTCCATTTTATTTCCTTAATGTGACATTAGCATAAAAACATGACAGCTCCAACCTGCTAAACATTGAAGTGGGTCCCGGTTGCACAGCTCGTTCATCGCAAATCCGCTCCTCCATGCCAGTTTGCTCCTGCTTCCCACAAACGCCTCTCTGACAGTTTTGTCAATGGATCTGTTTGAAAATGAAGAAATGTGGGGCCATAAAACATGGCGTTACCCTGGCAGAAGATACATATTTGCATGGCTTACCTACAGCTTCTGTTTGATATTTTGCTTCAGCTTTCACTTAATACTTGACAATATGACACTGTTTGCTAACATTATTGCAGACACCAGACAGCTTTTCCTGACTCTCCCTTGCAGCAGTGTTTGTGGATAGCTGAAATGTAATTATAGATGGCAAATTAACACCTAAATACAGCATCTCATACTTGTTACCAAAATAGGTGCTCAAAGTATCAATATCGTGAATAATGAGTTTTTAAAAAATATACTCAGTGGCGAATAGAACCAAGCACTTTATAAAGTGCAGTCGTTGCAATTTTCTTGAAATTTTTTTCTAATGGTTGGCAATCTTCAGTCTCGAAAGACTATGGTATAAGCCTACAGCACCCAGGATTCCCAGGTTGTCTCCCATCCAAGTACTAACCAGGCCTGAGCCTGCTTAGCTTCCAAGATCTGATTCACCTTATGGATATAAGTTGAGATTGTGCTTTACACTCCGTCTAAGACTGTATCTGAAGTTCCTTTCTTCCATCTTGGGGAAGTGGTTTGTTTTCCCCAAGATGGAGACTCAGAAGCCATGCTGCACACACCGAGTACAGTATGAAATTCTTTGGATAGGGTCCATAAACCTAATCAAGTGGCTCCAGTACACATGTGAGGCTCCAACATGTATAGTTTGACCTCACGTGCGAGTCCTCAGTCACTTGTTTGTAAAATAAAGCTATATATGGACATGTCCATTGTTTTATGAAGAGATTTTAAAAACTGTAAATGGATAGAAGGGTGCTTCTTCACACTGGGGTTCCATGTCCAAACTGGAGTCCAATGGAACTTTGAAGTGATATAATAGAGCCACAATATATGATCAGGTCCTGGGAGGGGGGCTGGATCAGCAGTGCTAGAGCTCATCATATCCTATGCTTTTTGAACCAGATCCTCTGATACAGGTCCACTTGTATTTGCCAGCAATTTAACAGGCACAGGTCCGAGTAGACCCATTGCTACAGCTAGGGCTTTCTTAGCAAGAAAAAAAAAAAATAACAACCCTTCCTAGTATGAAGGTATGGCAATTTTTAATAGTTTGTGGCCTTTAAGCCTGCATAATTTTAATTGTAATGTTAAAAAAAACAAACTTCCATTGATTTTCAATGTGCAAAACCTGCACTTCAAATTATACTCTGAAGCTAACTAGTAACCATTGGTGCTCTGTTGGTGAGACCCTTAATTGCTTCTTGTCCCAGCAGCCTCATTTGAAGGTTCCAGTCTTTGTAGAGAGCTTCAATTATAGCATATTTCAGTAATGTATCCTAGATGTTACCATACTTCCAGAGCAATCCAGTGCATGTCTACTCAGAAGAAAGCCCAACTGAGTTCAGTGGAACTTACTCCCAGGTAAGTGTATAAAGGATTGTAGCCTAACAATAACTGAAGCCAGATCAGATTTTTCCAGGAAGGCCCATAGCTGGTGCTCCAGTTAGCTTAAGGTACCTCATGCCACTGATGCTATCTGGATAGCCATCAATAAGGGCAGGTTTAATATCACCCCCAAGCTACTATAGGGGTAGGGTAACCCATCCAGAATTGACTGAATGCCAATCTATTGATTAACTAAATAGCAACAAAAAGCAACTTAGTCTTAGCTCACATTCAAAAAATTAGAGAAATTCCTGCATGAAACTCTTTGGGTTGTGAATTATGAAGAACTTGTCATGAACAAGACACAACTGATATGGGAAAGAAAGAAAGATGAAAGAGTCACTTTGGGTATATATACAGGTATGCAGAGGGGGTGCATTATCCTGTATCTACAGGATAATTCTAAACAGGTTTGTTCAGAATAAAATCCCACTGAGTTCAAAGGGACTAACTCCCGGTAAGTTTTTTTTAGAATTGCAGTCCTCAGGCCCAAGCCTATCCAACTTTCCTGCACTGATGTAGTTCTGTCAACAGGTCGTGGGTTGCATCCTGTGGTGCAGTGGAACAGTCACAGAAAATAAACTTTAGTTTCCTTACCTTGGGGATGAATTGTGGCTGCATCGGCACTGGAAAGTTGGATAGGATTGGGCCTCAAGTATATTTGGTCCCCAGAACTTAAGAAATCCTCATTATCTATTCTTTTGTAAATTGTAAATACTCCGTATATGTAAGGTTGCCAATGAAATCCAGTTGTAAAGATGCCATTTTTTCATTAAATGAGTCATTATTATTTCACCTATATTAATATTTTGTTTTGTCATAATTGAAACTGTCATTCCAAACTCTCTTCCTGTCTTTCTTTCCGCTCCTAAATATCTGTTCATTTTAATAGCCTGTACCGTGCCAATCAAGGCATTACCAAAACATCCTCTTCCTGAAATCACTGATGATTATTTCTTATTCCCCAGGTTGTTGTTTGCTTTAAGTAGTCAGATAAATCTGTGCAGACAGAAATAAGGAAGCTTTTGCGTAAAACCCTTTCCATTCTTAATGCAAACAGTTAATAACTAGACATCGTTTTGAGGAATCGGTTTTATTGTCTTTAAAGTCAAGGATTTTCTCTATTCCTGTAACTTTAATTGTAATCATTGAGTGCCATCTCCTTTGACATTTATGGGAATTTATTAATCATAGACCAAATAAGAGAAAGTCATTGCATTTTGTCTTCTTTGGTTACCAAGTCCTCAGCCAGACAAGAGACAGCAGTCAGTATATCTGGCCGGGCTTACTGGTGATTGGTTTCTGCTGTTTCTGTTGCTTGACTGGTTGTAATGCTCAGCAGGGAGCATGTGTTCCCACATGCTCTCTGAAATATTAATACACAAAATCGTACTGAGGTTTCTGATAGCAGCAGATTGGCTGCTCTGCGGTTTTCTGATTAGAGGTGTATTGGTGATTCCGAGAAGCTTGTGGCGCCGAAATGGGCTGTGCCTAATAAGGTTTTGAAAGCTGATAGCATAATTTAAGAAGTCACAGACTTGAAAAGCTACAGACCTGGCTGACCCCAGCAAATTACAGTGTTTGTTAATGCTTTTGGTACAGGCGTCTTTCGAGTCAACCAAAAGCAGATATATTAAGTAAAAAATTGACTTGTGGGTTCTCGGAGTGATGCTGCTCGTCTCCTGGTTTGAGTTTGAAAGACAGCAGCTCCTCATGTCTAAACAGAGGGACTTCAGAATCTCTTTCTTCCTCGGGCTTTTGAGAACGCAGGCTTCAAAAAGCTTCTTTTTAACTTATCTTCAAAAGAGACATAATTACCTTAAAAAAAACTACCAAAAACTTTTAGCATCAGAATCCTTCACAACTCCCGCCCCCCTGGGAAATCTAAAAACAATTTAGGGAAGAGAAAGCACCGGGTGGTGGGGAGGAATTCTTTGACTTTGAGCACAACGATTATAATTGTGTACGCTTTTGTCTTGGTGGAAATGGAATATAAAAAGAAAGGGTGATTAAAATGGGCACTAAAATTTATATTGTGTTTTCAGAATCAATTTTAATTAAATGAGGTGGTGGCCAGCTAATGGTGTTTTTAAAATGAATCTTTCTACTAAATGTTTAATGACAATATGTCTGAGAGGGAACAGCCCCTGTCATCTTCTAAGGGAGATATTAGTGAAACACAAGACGGTTCGGAAGGAGCTGCAGCTGCTGGTTTGAAGAATTTGAGGGAAAAGGGAGAAGGGTTTTTCTAGTTTTACAGTATTCTGGACACTACTAATGCCACATACTAATGGATTTGATTTTTCTGGTATTGATGAAGTGAGCATTCGTCATCCTAAAAGCCCATCGTATTAGTGGTGAGGCTGAGGATAAAAGGACAGGAATACTCTCCAGCTTAAATTTAGAATTGTGAAAATATAGTTGGCATCACCAAGAAAGTATTTTTTAAGTATGAGGTTAACCTGGCACTACTTAAGGTTAACTTGACAGTATCCAAGTTCAAAATTCATTTTCTTGTCCAGTATTTTTATGTATAAAAGACTGACTGACTGACTCAAGGTATCTTGCTTATAGAGCAAGTCTACTTATACATGTCTACTCAGAAGTCAATACCATTGTGCTCAATAGGGTTTACTCCTAGGAAACTGTGTATAGCTTGCACTTTAAGTGTACTTCCTCACAACTGACATGAGCTAAACAGCTAGTTCAATTTTTGGAAAATCTGAACATCTCTCACGGCGCAATTCTAACTTGTGTTGGAACAGGCAGGCCGGTGGAACTGCGCTGTGTCCAGCGCAAGTTTGGAGCTGACTGAGGCTCGGCCCAGGGCAAGGGGAAAAAATTTCCCTTATCCCAGGGAGAGCCGCACCAGCCCCAATGGGTCTACTTGGATGCGTGCCACCTAAAGAGGTGGTGCAGATCCAAGCAGAATGGAACAGCCTGGAGCAGCTCCGAACTGCTGGGGGACAGGGCTAGGATCCAGCATAACTGCCGGCTCCTCCCATTCCCCATCCTCACACCCATGGGCCCACCCACCATCCACCCTCCCCCACCACAAATTGCCTCCTCCCTCCCTCCTCCCCACGCCCCCAGACCTCTGCAGACTTTCCTCACCGCCACAGAGGCGGGATATGGCCTCCACGGGCTGGCACACGTCTGTGCACTGTTGCGGCTTCCTCCAAAGGAGGCGCAAGCGTGCTTTATGGCACATTTGCAACCCTCCTGGGCTGGCGCAAGAGACTTGCGTCAGCCCAACAAATGCTTTGGACTGTGCTCTCATTTGAAATGGGTAGTCAACAAGTAAAAATCCTTTAAATACCATCCATGAAATTGCAGTTTGGTACACGAGACGTTCAAGTGCTGATTGCTAGTAAAGCAAGCAAACAAACAAACAAAACAGAAGTTGAAGGAATATCATTGGTTATTGTCTGCCTGAATAGGATCATTGTTTAGTATCATTATGGCCCACCACATGAGGAAATTATGTATTTTTCTTGCTGTTGTATAAAGTTAATAGCTTAATAGATTTCTTTAATATACTCTCAATGGTTTGATAGCTACTGATTGTCAACTACCCTACCTAGCAGGGAAGAAACACATCAAAGCAGCAGTTCCCAAACTTTGGGCCTGGGACCCACTAGTGGGTTGTGACCCAATTTTTGGTGTTTCAAAAAACTAACATGGCAGATTAAGCAAAAGGGTTAAGACATACAGGGTTAGACTAAAGCAGTGGTTCTCAAACTTTTAGCACTGGGACCCACTTTTTAGAATGAGAATCTGTCAGGACCCACCAGAAGTGATGTCATGACTGAAAGTGACATCATCAAGCAGGGAGAGGTTTAACAATCCTAGGCTACAATTCTACCCACACTTACCCAGGAGTAAAGTCCCATTTACCATCATTGTTAAAAGCATACATAGTAACCTCTTAAAAGTACAGATCTATAACATTTCCCCAAATGCAGTCATATACTATAGTAGCATCAAGTCTAATATATTAAAAATAAAATATTGAAATGAATGGAGACCTTCCTGAAATTGGCTTGCAACCCACCTAGTGGGTTCCGACCAACAGTTTGAGAAACACTGGGCTAAAAAGTATTAGACATTGAGGGTTAAGCAAGCTTCTTACTTTGGAGGAGCACTGCTGCACAATCACCATTTTAGACAGACCCCTTGGCATTTATTTATTTGGCCTTTTCAGCCACACTAGACGCTGTTCCAGAACCACCTTTCAGAGCGCGATACCATAGTCTTTCGAGACTGAAGGTTGCCAACCAACCAGTGTTGGCATTTATAAATCAGGGAGCAACCTCTAGGACAGGGGTGGCCGACCTTCCAACTTTAGACCTCTTATACCTTTAACAATTGTGTAGAAGAGGGAATTTCAGCAGGTGCATCTTGTCATCTCACAGAGATGCCTCTAAAAAGTTTGGGAACCCCTGCACTAGAGAGAAACAGTTTGAGAATCAGAAGGTGGCAAAGTCTGAGTTTTGCCACTGACTAGAAAGAGCTCCAAGGTCAGGCAGGCCTTGGGTGCCAGCTTGTACCGTCATGCTCAGCATACACACAGAATTCAGAAACTACTAGAAGTCTCTAGAACTTCCTGCTGAAAAGGTAATGTGTTTTTCAAAAGACTACTTCTGAAACTTCCTGCAGTTCTTAAAAGTGGAGAGCAACTCATGTTCTTATTGCTGAATCATATATCTATATTTAATCAGAAGTAAGTCCCTCTGAATTCATGAAGGGTTAGTCGCACATTAAGTGTGCATAGGGTTGCAGCCCTACTTTTTTTACTTTGTTCAGTCTAGCTTGGTTTTGACTTCACTTTCTCTTTGGGTCAGGCATTCAGGATTTGTGTTTCTTTTCTCTCTTCCACTAGACTCCCTGTTGTATTTAGCAATTCTCACCACACTGCTCCATGGTGGCAATTCAGCCTAGCGACAGCCCTCCCCACCATCTCATCCTTGTTCCCTTCACTTCCACTGGTGAGCTTTCCTATGGCCTTTCATCAATTTGGGCCTTCAGCTGTGCTAAGCTATTGGCTGTGTCCCAGCCAGAAACCAGCTTTCCCCAAGCCAGGTAATTAACCCACTCCCAGTTGGTCAGGATGATTATGTCTGCCACACTTGGATTGAATTAGAAGGAACATTATGTGCCTTATCACATCACAACAGAGTGTGAATTTCAGAAGCAAGAAAAGAGGTATCGGTAAGCAAACATTCTGATGAAGCTCAAGCAAAATACAGCACCAATTCCTACACTTTTGTCAAGAGGCAGAGACCCTTCAATCTGAAAATACCTGCAGGGGTACATAAGAACATTTGCTACACGAACATAGGAAATACAAACCAGCCTCTGATTAGAAGATAGTTAATGGAACCTTGTCTGGTATATCAGCTGTCTTCACAGCCTACATATAGGCAGAAAGAGATTATACAAAATATCCTACGTATATACAGAAAGGATAGAGTACATACTGGCACAACCCACTCTGACATGAGTGCTAAAGCAACAGTGTTTTAGCAATCAAAAGACACTATACAGGTCCAAACTTGTTATACATAGATTTTTGATACACAGATTTGATTCAACATGAATGGCCCCTGCAAATGAGAAGGTATGTGCCGATCTCTGGAGAAGGGGAAAAATGCATCCCCTTAAAATCAGTTTTAAAAACTGCTTTTCTCACTGTTGTAGGGAGGCAGTCATGCAAGTGATTATGCATTGTTCAGCTGAGCCAGACAAAAGCAGGAGTTTTAATTGCTGGCTGCCTCTCTACAACTGTAAGAAATGCTGTTTTAAACCACAAATGTAAAAGGATGCACTTTTTAATTTTTTTAAACTGCTTTTATTAACACATCTTATGATATCGGCAGAGAGTCCCAGAATCAAACCCCTGTGAATTTTGAGGCACAACCTTATTCCATGAGAAGCAGTGGGTCTTTAAATCTATTTTTCCACTCCTTTTTTATCCACGGATTTTTTTTATTCACTAGGACTTCCGGAACAGAACTCCACTGGATAACGAGGGATGGCCTCTATTGAGAGAGAGGCTATACATGGAATTTTCCATATCATCCCTCACAGCCAGTTTGAGCTTGGATGATCTTGTTATGTTTTTGCAAAATTACCATTTTATCCCACCCGCCTTGCAAAATGGTGGACCAGCTTCTTTTATTCTCACAGCAGTAAAGTGTGGTATGTGGTATATGTTATGGCTGGTCCATCCATGAGGCCAACTGTTCACCTCAGAATCCATGGTCACAGCATGAATCGGAGTGTAATGGAAAGTGTGTAGAGTAGGTGCGTGGGAGGGGGGGCAGAGTGCTCTGTGGTCCTAACTCCCACGCTCCTCAGGTTAAGATTTGTCTGAAGAGGAATTGACCTATGTTTAAGAATACTGGATACTCAGCATTCCATGTTACAGGAACAAATGCTGTCCCTGGAAAAAAAAGTGAAGGAATGGAGCTACAGAGTATGTTGTTGCCAGGGGCAGGGTGTGTGACATGCACATATCTGTGTGTCTGAACAGAGCTATAATACATACATAAGACCTTTATTGGCATAGGTAATGGAAATACGAAACAACCAAACATTAAACATTCAGAACACACACACAATAGAATATAATAGAGCTATAATAACTGGTATCTGGTCATTCAATAAACCTTTTGGCTGAGTAGGGAATTGTCTTCCCAAGTTTAACAGCCCAGTGTTGCAGCCTGCTCATCAGGGGGACCACTAGGGCTGCCAGAGGTCTCCTCAGGGGAAAGGTACTTTCTTCCCCTTCCCTGGGGAAACCCCGAAGCCCTGCAATAGGGTTTCTCAAGTCTGTGCTGGCTATTTTGCCAGCTCAGACTTGAGAGACTCCATGTTGGGCTTTTCAGCCCAACATGGAGGAAAGGATAAGGTAGAGCAGAGCTCCACCAGTCCCAACTCTGCCTGAGAACTATTGTGTGTGTGTGTGTGTGTGTGTGTGTGTGTGTGTGTGTGTGTGTGTGTTACAAAAAAAACAGTATTCCGCCCTTGGCATGGAGGTATGTATAAGAAATAATCGAATGACAATAGGAGGAAGTTGAGAAATCTCATTCTTCTAAGTTTTAATACCAAGCATGTAAAAATTCTTCCATTTAGAGCTATTTCAATGCCCATCCATTGAAGTTCTTGAATAGTTTGAAACCTCTTCCAACACTTAGTCCACAAAGCCCAATTATCTTTCTTTTCAATTAGCACTCTACCTGAAAATTCTTCTAGAACACAATTTCCTGTCCTGAGCAGTAATTCAAAGTGTGATAGATTAAGGGCTATATCTGAAAAGGGGAAAAAAAATAAAAAGGAAATAAAGTAGAAATCATTGGTAAAAGAACAGGAATTTTTTTAAATATATAATTTTGTACATTTAAGGAACAAAATCAAAGTCAAAAAGTTTCCTGAATTAGGAAGTTATTTTTTCAAAATATGTTTTAGCTTGAAAGAGAAAATGAACTTTCACACATTCTCCAGATCCTTTTGAAATCTGTCATAAGACCTGCTTTATTTTGTTTGTTTGCTTAGAAAATATTAAAACAGAAGAATTGTTGCAAGGCATCAACAAATATCATAAGCATGACATAAATTTCAATGGTTAAAATTATGTAATAATCAAGCACAGTGAAGCAGAAAAGTAGCCATTGTAGAGAACTATTCACTAATGGGGATGGTTGGCCACCACTGCAGGGTGTTTAAGAGAGAAGGGTCTTCCTTCTCTTACTGAGGGTTGGTGGAAAATGCAGGCTGGGAGCACCCCAGGCAGCACAATGTAAGTATATGCAGAGCCGGTCCTACCATGAAGCAGGGTGAACTTCTACAGGTGGTAGTTTATTGGCCAGTTTTGAGAGGCATACTGGCAACCAACAGAACAGCCTTCCCATTGATGGCCCGAAGAGAAGATGACAAAAGCAGCCACCGCTGTTGTTTTTTTAATTCCCTTCTTTTCTCTCAGGAAGAGATCTGAAACAATGAAGAAGGTGTGATTAAGAGAGAAAAAGATGGGTGAGGTTTGGTGCACAGCTTTAGGGAGCACAATGTAACATGCCGATCTTGAGCATACATGTGCTACTGTCACTAATAGCAGTGGCCTGCTAGAGTGATTGTGCACCTGCAAGATGCTAGATGGAAGCAGCCATGGCTCTATCACCATTTCCAAACTATTACTTGTTGACTCCAAGAACCCATTCAGAGGTACTACCACCTCACCTGGATTTTTGAGAAAAAGCAATAGATCCAAGAGGTGTTATCATATGGACAAAACATTGTTTGAACTCTGCAGTTAATCTGCCCAAGTGGTTTTATGAAGTTGTTGAAAAGTATGGGTGATAAGATGGAACCTTGTAAAACTCCATTTGTTGTGCATCAAATGGGCCATGCTGCAATTCACACATGCTGCCATCTAACTGGTTGGAGAGGAACCACTGCAGTGGAGGACTTCACTGTCCCACTAACCAGGCAATCCAAATGAGTATTGTGATTGAGAATTCTGAATTTTACTGAGAAGGCCAGAAGAATCAAGGGGATTTCATTCTGTTTCTCCTGGCATGTGTCAACCATCAGAGTGAGTAGGGCAGTTTCTTACTTTATTTCCTCACTGTATTTTTACATTTTATCTGTGAAGAAATGCATGAGTTTATGTAGGGATTGCAGTTTTTTGTTTTGAACATTGCTTCAGTGTAAACATGTATCAGTGTAAGTTCTGATAAGCAAATTGAAAAATAATCTGCATTTCTCTTCTTGCAGTTTTAACTACAGACCTCAGATGGCAAAGTAACAGACAGCTAATTAACTTGAATATGCTTAGTTTACACTGTCGGCAGTTAAAATTAAAAATTCTATACATATCGCACTGAGATGTTGCCATCTCTGTTAGTGACTGAGCAAGGAAAGACAATAACTAAATCAAACAGAAAAGAAATTGTAAAAATTTTGTTAATGCTGCGAAAATAGGTGTCGAGTATGGTACGCTTCTTGCATCTTTATAGGTTCTAGTGAATTCTACCTCTTGATACCTAAAAATGCACCTTTTAAATCAGGGATGCTCAATAGGTAGATCTCGATCTACCGGTCGATCGCAAGGCAAAATGAGTCGATCGCAGGCTTCTCTCCCATCCACGTATTCCTGGGAGTGAGCCCCTGGCAGGCTTGTGAGCCCAGGGAGTGAGCACCTGGCAGACTCTTCCCTGAGAGGAGCCGCTGGAAGGCTTCTCTCCCATCCACACATCCCTGGGAGTGAGCCCCTTTGACTCTACTGGGGCTGACTTACCTTTCCCCTGTTTTTGCACTGGTATGTATGGATATCTGCCCCCCCCCCCAACTTCCATCTGTTGGTTCTGTGTGCAAGGGGTTTTGCACTGGTCTTGCTGTGATGTCTATATAGAGATCTTCCCTCCCCCACACCTTTCCCCTGTTTTTGCACTGGTCTGTATAGAGATCTGCTCCCCCCCCACTTGTATTGGAATAGAGGAAGATCTGGTGAGGAGGTAGATGTGGTGTCAGCAGTGGCCCCTTTAAGGGTAAGGCCTGGGCATCCAGCAGAGTGTGCTGCACAGCTGCAGCCACTTGCAGGCAATAGGGCCCTCAGGGATATAAGAGCACCTGAGGCAGGAAGGGCTCCACTTATTTATGTGAGTCAGCCTTTTCCTACATGAAGATCATTAAGTTCCACCATGACTGATGTGCTTGAGGCTGGCTGTCAGCAGCTACTGTCAGGACTATGCATCCTTGGCTAATTCACTTCAGTGCAAGTCATCAAAGTAAACTCAAGTAATTACAAAAAATGTTTATAGTTAATTATGTTGTGTTGTGCAATATTGGCTCATGCGGTTATGCAAGGTACACCAACATAAATGTTGTATGTTATGATAGCGCGAACATTGTAAAAAAACTCTGGTAGATCTCCGGGCCTTGCTGGGTTTCAAAGTAGCTCTCAAGCCAAAAAAGTGTGAGCACCCCTGTTTTAAATGATGGCAAGCCCACCCCAACTTTAATTCCTCACTGTACAGACAGCAAGTGGAACAAAGAATCTTATATGAGGTCAGTGATTGTCATATTTTTAGAGTTCCTTGAGGCTGCTATCTGATTTATATATGGCAAGGAGTATGGCTATAATGGTCCTGGGACAGCAGTACTCCCCCGCCAAGTAGCAGTTTGTTTAACCCTTGATGTACATAACCTAATTTGCCCCATCAGTTTCATGACCCAACAAAAATTGGGTCACGACTCACTGGTGAGTCCTGGATCCACAGTTTGCGAATTGCCTGACTAGTAGTAAGGCCAGTGTCAGTGAAAACCAATTCATGAAACTGAGAAGGGAACAACTTCATATTGTAATTTATTTTTCAAAAAGTGTTTTTAGCAACAAGTTTCAATAAAATGATCAACCCTGGCAAAATGTGAAAATGTTCCTGTATGAGCAGGCGTTCATATATGGGCAAGCGTACAGTGTATTAGGTGTACCAAGGAAAGGACAAAAAGAAATGAAGGAGGGTTAGCATTACTCTTCTCATCCAGTCCCGAAGCTAAGAGGGGAAAAGGGGTGAAAGAGATGGGATATTGCAGAGAAGGTTTTTAAAGCACATATATAACTACCTGTACCTGACATGGTTGGGAAGTCTTCCAGGGATTCAGAGGTTTTGCAGCTTGCAGACTCTCTGACTTGACATGCTAATTCACAAAGGTCTTGTGTTACATAGAGAGTTCACCATCCTGTTTGCAACAGCCCAATACTTATAGTACTTGAGAGGCTGCTTATGTACAGCTCTGATGGTGAGCAGTTCATGATACCTAAACCTCTCATTAGGGGCTTGATTGGAGTTTCAGTGGTTCTCTTTTTGGTGCATTAATGCAGGGGTGCTCAAACTTTCAACTTTAGGGATGCTGGACCTTTAACAAGTGTATAGAAGAGAGAATTTCAGCAGGTGTAGCTTGTCATCTGTGGGATGACAAGTTGCACCTGCTGCAATTCTCTCTTCTATACACTTGTTAAAGGTCCAGCATCCCTAAAGTTGAAAGTTTGAGCACCCCTGCATTAATGTGTGAGCTAGTGAGCAAATGGAATCTATGTAAGCACTGATATGGGCCTTCGTGACGTGAAGAGGGTTCTCCATAGAGACAGCTAAACTGCAAATGCACAGATACAAACAGGTGGTGGAAGTTTTGAAGACACATATTCAAAGCTCCATTCAGACATTAAGCTCAGTGGCTGCCCTTGAGCCAGACACCATCTAACCTCTTGACCTACTTCACAAGGTTGTTGTGAAGGTAAAATGGAAGGGTACAATCATTATGCAACCTGAACATCTTTGGAGGGGGAAGCAATAGAAATGAAAAGATCCAGTCCTTCCAAAATTGCCCTCTTTTCCCATTGCAGCTTCACAAAGACTTCCCCATCCCTTCTGCTAGAAACAGCTTTGGTTCTTAAACATTTCAATGTTCCCATAATCTTTACTGTATTCTTGCCAGCACAACATCAGTGATGCAATTGGTATTCACTGCTTACCTCCCTATCTCCTCTGGTGTACTCTATTACACACTGACAGTGATATGCTTGCCCTATGCATGTTTACTGAGAAATCTCACTGAGTTCAATGGGACTGAGTTCAGGGAATGCGCATAAGATTACATTCTTAATTTCCAACTGTTAGATTTTTTTTCTCCACTCCAAACCCACCTGTTTGTGGGGCTTTTTCAATCTCTTGCCATCTACAAACTATTGGGAATTCCTGGAAAAGGAACTTGTTCTGATAGCTGGATAGCTTTTGTTCTGAGTTGGATATATTCTATTAAGGACAAGCAAGGTCCCTGTAATAGATAAGTAGCAGCATACATTTTGGGAAGTGTAGCCTTTCTCAACTCAACAGGGTAATCTGACATATTCCTCCCCAAATTCCCTCTTATACAACTAGTGCAACACAATCTTTGCATGTTACTGACAATTCCGATGAAGGTCAACAGCTCTCACTTCCTAGTAAATGTGCATAGGAATGCCCACTTGAAAAATGCACCTTTTACTGGCAGTAAATCTCACTGACTTGAATTGGAAAATATTTCTTTACCCAGTGTGCAATTAGTCTGTGGAACTCCTTGCAACAGGATGTGATGATGGTGTCTGACCTAGATGCCTTTAAAAGGAGATTGGACAGATTTCTAGAAGAAAAGTTCATCACAGGATACAAGCTGTCATGGGTTTGTGCAACCTGCTGGTTTAAGAAATAGGCTCTCTCAGAAGTCCAGGTGCAAGGGAGTGGCACCAGGATGCAGGTATTTGTGTGTGTGTGTGCTCCTGGAGGCATCTGGTGGGCCATTGTGAGATACAAGAAGCTGGACTAGATGGCCCTTTGACTTGATCCAGTAGGGCTCTTCTTACGACTTACTCCAGTAGGTAACTGTAAGGTAAATGTGTATAGTATTACAACTTGTAAGTAATCAAGCATGTAGTATCAGGTCCTTGTTTAGAGTCAGACTTGCTTGGAAGCAGCTGTCTCAGACCTGAACAATCTTCCTCCTAGTTTCAGTTCTATGGAATCTGTTTTTGGTCACTTGGGCTGAGCTCTTAGGCTGCAATCCTAACCAACTTCCCAGCTCTGACATAAGGGCAATGCAACTCTGAGGTAAGGAAACAAACATTGCCTTACCTTAAGGAGGCCTCTGTGACTGTCCCCCAACTGCAGCACATGCCCCATTGGCAAAGCTATGTCAGAGCTGGAACGTTGGTTAGGATTGCATCCTAAGACACACATACTAGAGAAGTGGAGCCTCCAATAATTCTGAGTATACGTGCTGAGGATTTCATGGTCAATGGTGAGGAAGTCACACTATACAACAGGGTGACATCACAGTTGGCTAAGTTAGACACTGGTTGAGCACAGAATGCACATCAAAAGATCTAAGCAGACTGACCTCAATACTACCCAGTGCCAACTGAAGGGGTAGCAACCAGTGCTCCATTACAGTTCAGACAGGCACATCGTGGGGACCCAGATAAGGAGTTTCCCCTATGACCCCAGCAACTGGATGCCAGTACTGCTTTACAAGCTTTGCTTCACATGTTCTAGGATTACTAAATTCAAGATGAGGACTAAACTCCGTGTAATCTCTATTGTGTCATGAAATAAATGGCTTATCTATCCCCTCCTCTAATAAATGGCTTCAGGGCAGCAGTTTTCAGCAAGAAAATAACACAAGAGATGGTTAAACCTCCCTTCCTACCTGCTGCAGTCTCAACCAGAGCTTTCTGCATTTGTTAAGAGAAGAGAGACTGGCTATCACTTTTATATAATATTCAATTAACACTGTATGTTTGACCCACTGTATTTTCTTCTTGCAGCAACGTACCTGAATCTATCAATGCCATGCTTGCGTACTGCCTTCACTTTTTCACATGTAACACATTCATTTAATTAATTGGAGCTCTTTCAACTTTCTTGTTCAGTGTAAATATGTGACCTCTGCAGCCTTCTGTATGACTGATGGTTAACTTGCTGTTAGTCCTTTTGATAGTCAATGTTCTCAAACCTAAAGCTTTTGCTTGAGAGAGACTGACAGAAGCTGACTGTGCTCCATGCCACCCATCCAATGGGCACCTGGCTGGCATGCTGACTCACTGCTTCAGAAGAACTCGGACTTCATCCAGGTAGCAGCTGCTGTCCTTTGCCACACTACTTTGCCTTGGAAATATCATCAGGGGTTTTGGATTTACTCACAGTCTCACCTACAAACCTCATTGAGGTTAAGCAAAAATTAGACATAGTTGGGCAGGGCTAGTGATCTGTCAGCCCAATCCTGAGTTGCCTGGTGCCCAGAGGAGCAGAGGTGCCAAAATGGTTGCCGTTGCATCCTATGTGCTCCAGACAGCCAGCAGCATCACCTCGGGGGAAGGGGACATTTGTGCCCAGGTAAGGGCAGCAAGCCCCACAATGGGAATACTCAAGTGTGCATCGGCTATTTTGCTGGCACATAGCTGAGAGTCCTCGCATCCGGCCTAAAGGCCCAAAACACAATTTTGAACCTACCATAGATGTCTATGGGGCAAATGCCCCAGGCATCTAGAACCCTGTCTTTCTAAGGCTCCCAACAGGGTCGGGAACTGAGTTTCAGTTTCCCGGAAGTGCAGTTTATAGTGTCAGGGAACCTCAGAGAGGCTTCCCCAATGTGGGCTTAGGTCGCGCAAGGCTCCATGAACCTCAGTTGGGGGACAGATCTGCCGGGGGGGGCGGCGACGGCCTGTGGGGGGGCACCACTGTGAACTTTTGCCCCAGGCACGGAGCTGGTGAGGTCTGCTGCTGCCGACACAGTGTTCAGGATACGGCACAGCAGATTAAAAAAAATGAAAAGAATATATTGTGACAGTGCTTTGGCTGTTTATGGGATTACATGAGAATATAATTTTCATAGAACATTTCAGGTGTTCAAAACATGATCCATACATTATCTCAGGGTGCATCTGGTTCTACTTAAAGGGGAAAAAAAGAGAAAAGAAAAAGAATAAAAACTTGTTAGTTTTTCTCACTCTGGAGTGACTCAATTTCTCAGCATAGGAAACACACAAAACATACGTACTTATTGTTGTAACATTGCAATCCATTGTGTCCACACTGATGAGTCAAACACTGAAGCAACATATTTAACCCAACATAAGCTTGCAGGATTTACTGTGTAACAGAGTATTGAGTCCTTGACAGTCCATACTTTGACTCAAACATTTCTCCATTCTTTGTGGTGTGCTGTACATCTGTACTATGAAAGTTTATACTCTTGCTATAGACAGTGTATACCACTCCATGTTGTACATCTGTTTATGAACATGTATAGCTCTTTCCTTTGTTGTTGCCCCAGGAGAATACTACTCCCTGTCTTTCAACAGCATAGATGGTGAATTCAAATATGTTTCCTTTAAGTCTAAGATTTTTTTTTGTTCAGAACTATGACCTTGAGTAGGAAAAGACTGTGTTATGCCACTCAAGAATCTGGACTTCTCAATTAACTGTGACAATTGGGAGCTCATCCTCTTCTGGATAGAATGAAAATGAGGGGAAATATCTAGGCAATGGTGAAGGTATGCCTGCATTTCTTTGTGTTTGATGAACTCATTCTTTATCCCAGATCAATGATATCCAAAATCTTATTCTTATAGTGTCCTCAAGTAGACAAGCTGCTAAAGTTCTCCAGATTCTACACAACAGCTTCCATTGCTGAGTTTTGTTTAGTTATTTCTGACCCAAAAAGAAAAGAAAATAGTTAGCATCGAATTATGGTTTCTAGAACTTCTTTGTGTAATGATGGTAGCTCATCATGGCTGCTTCAAAGCATTAGATTTTTTTAAAAAAAACACAAATCATAGCAAAGCAGCAATGGATCTAGGCAGAAATAGATAATCTTTGGAACTGCCTATGTGATACCTCACCCTTTACCTCCACCTATAAATAAATGTATAACTGAAATAAACCCATTTTCTTCTACTATTTACCCTTCTTTGCTTCTTTTTTAAACTGCTGTGCAGCAAATTTTAGCTAAGGTTTCTTGGTGCAGATACCTGTCCTTTTAAACCCCATAAACTGCAATGTGCATTGATGCCACCATAAAAAAGACAACAAATAATTAAACAGTCATAGCCCTATTCAGATGACATGCACAACCTGAGTTCAAAGTCTGCCTAATGGTGAAGACATTGAACTACAAATCACAGCTTTCCCCACTTCCCCAGGTCTAGCTGAGATCATGCCTCTGCCACAAGCTCAATCCTATGCATGTCAACTCAGAAGGAAGTCCCATTGTGTTGAATAAGACATACTTCCAGGTATGCGTGTATAGGATTGCAGCTTAGGTGGACTTAGACAAGCCACTCCTCTCAGCCCCAGCTGCAATTTGGGGATAATATTCCTTATCTTGCATGGTTATTGCAAGGGCAACATCCAAAAAATACATATGAAGAAACCTTGAAGAAAACTACTCTACAAATCTGAAGTATTATTATGCGTGCAGGTGGGTCCTCTGAATCCATGGATTTGGGACCACCCTGGATTTGATCCACCCTGGGTCCCAAACCCACTGCTGAGGACCTACTGAATCTCCCAGATACAACTGGAACTTTGAACTGGTCTTTCTGAGGCCTTCAAGATTGTGTGCCTTTAAGTGGTCTTTAAACAGTGTGGGGGAAGGCTTTTTGAGATCCGTGGAGGTTGCATGTGGCCTCTACAGGGCTCAGAACAGCTCCAGATGCAACCAGAACTGGTCGCTTCTAGAGCTCCTGTGGACTGCAACCCGTGGATTTCAGTATCCATAGGTTTTGGTATCCGCAAGGGGTCTGGGAACAGTTCCCCCACAGATACCAAGGTCCAAACTGTATTGTTGTTTTTGTCATGTTTTATGGAGCCTATGCATGCACAGCTGTAATGCATAGGGCCCTCTCCATGCTAGTAAGAATGCTGATTTTCCAGGGTTCCATATTGTGTGGGGAGAGCTCTGCACACATTGTTGCATGCTCACAGGAATAGGTTTATAAGATCTAAGAACTGTCCTGCTGGAGCAGACCAAAGGTCCATCTAGGCCAGTGTCTTATTTCTCACAATGGCCCACAAACTTCGCCCTGGAACAAGCAGGAGATGAGGGTACAGGTGGGACCTCAGTATCCAGTGATTTGGCATCCACTGATTTGACTCAGCACTGATAACGGGGTCTACTTTTAAATGCCTTGTAACAAGGAAAAAAGCACCAAAACCCCATTTCCTACATCCCCGCTGTTAAATAATTATAATTTCATTCCATCAGATTCCATTTTTACTCCTCTAGTGACTAAATGTGGTATAGTGTCTATAACAATGCATTCTGGGGTGGCAATGAAGGAGCAAGAAACCTGGAAGTGGGTCTTTAAAGCTATTTTTCCACTGATTTGGCCTTTTCAGCCACACTAGACGCTGTGCCAGAACCACCTTTCAGAGCGCGATACCATAGTCTTTCGAGACTGAAGGTTGCCAATACTGGTATCCAATGAATTTTTTTATCCACTGTGGGTTCCAGATTGGATCCCCTAGCGCAGGGCTTTTCAGACTGGGGCGTTGCAACACCCCAGCCTGTGGGCCCTGGCCTCTGCCCCCTTAAGGGGGGCAGTGAGGAGGCAGGGAGGAGGCAGCGGCATGATCCCCAGGATCACGCTGCTCAGGGGGCTACAGGGGCTTGGGTGCACTTACCCAAGCCTCCTGCAGCCTCCTGCAGCCTCCTCGGGGTGCAGGGAGCCCTATGCAACCTTCTATGCACGATCACTCCACTTTCACTTCTGAAGCTGCGGGGAGTCCTACAGAAGGTTCGCAGGGCTCCCCGCACCCCAGGAGGCTGCAGGAGGCTCGGGTAAGTGCACCCAAGCCCCTGCAGCCCCCTGAGCGGCACGATCCTGGGGATGGTGCCACTGCCTTCCCCCCACCCCCGCAAGAACTTAGAACAGTTTTCAAACTCCCAGAGAGTTTGTGTTTGGATGTGTTTAGGCTGGAAGGTGAATACAGCCATTTCAATTTTGCCTTCTCAATGCATTGACTCCCCATGGATCTGAGTAGAATTAATGGGAGCTGCTTCTCAGGTTTCTTACACTCTCTCTGGTCACCTGCCTAGCTTCTTGCCACTTCTTGCCAACAGAGAACATTCCTGAACATATGGAAGCATCTATGGGCACAATCCTATCCAGCTTTCCAGCACTGATACAGCTGTGCCAGTGGGGCATGTGCTGAATCCTGAGTGCAGCAGTCACAGAGAAACATTTGTTCCCTGACCTTGGGGCTGCATTGTGGCCACATCAGTGCTGGAAAGTTGGTTGGGATTGGGCTCTAAGTGACAAAAATGAAGTGGATGAATGAAGTAGAAACTGTTTGCTTAGAACTGAACGTGATGGAAATGTTATGCAGCCAACAAAGTAAGCAAGGGCTAAAATGTTTTATTGTCAGTCCTGAAAGATACATTTCCATCTATTTGCACACAATGTCCCCTTCATGGCATTGCTATGTGCTCTATCTGTTTTGGGTGGATGACTTTAATCATCTCTTAATCACAGATTCAAAAGAATACCTTTCCATATATACTTAAGAATCACTTAAAGGCAGTCAAATGACCTGCTGAGGAAAAATTTTCTGTCATGTTGGTCAGTTCAATTTTAAATACAGATTACAGCCATTTTCTTCTGATCTCCATGAAGCTAGTAGCACTGCTGCCATCCTCTGCTTTTCATTTATGTAAGCTCATTTTACACTGCACCACATCTCTCCCTGCAGATGTATACAAATACTTGGCAAACCCAGTTTTTACAGAGCTCTTGCCTTCAAAGGCAGAAATGGAACAAAAGCAACTGCTGTTAGTAGCCTTCAGATATACCATTATTACTACTTTTTTTTTTTTTTTTTTTTTTTTAAAGCAGGGTATATAGGAACTCCTCACAAGGTAAATAAAAGTCTTCTGGAGAAAAAAAATTGTGGGTTCATGAGCTGGGTTTCTGTTTTTGATAAAGAAAAAGGATAAGCTGGGTAGTTTAAAAGACAATGCCAGAAATACGAATTCCTAAAGCGTTGAAAGCACAAGCTGTTTGCAGCTATGAAGCATGTCACAATGACTATTTTGAGAATAATTGTTTGCTGACCAAGAGACCTGCAGAAGCCCTTCCACCAGTTTAAAGCTGCCAGTTAATCATCTTCAAGACATTAAGGGAAGCAGCTTAGGGATATTTAGGAAAAAAAGAGAAGCTGGAAAAAGGGGAGGAAAAGAGGTTTTGCAATCATTATATTTGTATTATGATATGCACTGTCAATCTGAAAGAAGTAAAAAAAAAATTAAAGCGAAAAAGAAGCACAAGCTATACCAAACATCCAGAATTCAAGATGATAGCCAAGATCACCATCTTCTTCTTAAGCAGAAAACAAATTTCCTCCTTGATTTTTATCATGGTTTGAAGCAAAGGGGATAGAAACAGAGATTGCTGATACATGGTTACTCACCTTTCCAGTAGATGGTAGTACAGATGTGCTTAAGAGAAGAGACTGCACTGTAAACGGAAACAAACAGGCATCCCCCCACAGGCTCCCCCCCCCACATGGATTTTCGAGGCATTTTTACATGTTTCAGCATTCTAATTAAATTGCGGGAGGCAGTAGAATATGGGGAAATGCATCATGTGAGAGTTTTATTCCAGATACAAATCCTTCGAAACCACCTCTAGAGGGTCTATTTTTAGAGAAAACCTCTGCTGATTTATACAAATGTTCATAAGTGAAAGACAAGGATATGCACAAATCAATAGTGCCTATAATTATGTAGTATTGTAAATCTGAGTGATGGCACTGAGTTCTTTGGCTGTGCATAAAATGTCAGGAGCAAGCCTGTTGTAAATTTTCTTTCATTTCCTTAACCATGCTTGACCTCTTATATCACTAGTGACTGAACAAAATTCCATCTTCTTTAGTGCTCATGCTATTTGTTATTTTTTTTTCTTTCCTTCTGCAGATTTGCCTTGCTTGAACTGTGGTTTGCATCATGTTTACTCAGAAGTAGTAGTGCAGTCCTATGCATGCCTACTCTGAAGCAGTGTCTTCAGGGGGGCTTACCAGTGACGTGCAGTGAGATCCAGGTCAGGGGAGGCAACACACTCACTCTCCCCGCCCCCATCTCTTAAGCTCATTCTCTGCAACAGTGAATTCCTCCCCATGAAAATAAATAAATAAACCCCAGTATGTTGTTTTTTTTTAAACTCACCTTTACTTCCCCCACAAAGAGCTGGGAAGAGCTCTGCCCAGGCTTCCTGAAGGAACTAGAAAGCGGCTGCTCCTGGTGCTTTGGAGCGCCGGTCCATTGCGCAGTCTCCTCCCTGATTTTTTTATGGGATTTTTTTAAAAAAAAACATAAGCAACTCTTCCAGCTGACTCCCCAGAGCTAGCTGATGCAGGCATCCTGCTGTTTTTTGATTGGCTAGCCAGCCATCCTGCCTTTTTTTTTTCCTGGTAGCTAGCTATGAATACAGCCCACCCTGCTTGAGGCAACTCTTCCTGATGCCTCCCCAGACACTGATGACACAAGTGCTGTCTTTTTAAATAATTGGGCAGATGAAGGTGGGCCTCCCTGGTTACACAGGTATCTCCCTGATTGTACCTCCAACATGTCCCAGGCCTTCCGCCTGTTTCGCCCTATTACTTCCACCCCAAAACTATTATGCCCACCTTGCTGACTCACCTCCATCAGCTGGCTTTCCTCTTCCAACTGCTGGACATAAAACCTCCATAGCCTTTCTGGTGGAACCCTGGAAGTGCATGGCTGTGCTCACTTCTGGGTCACCATTTGTGACAGCCAGAAAGTGTGTCAGCTGCTTCAGCTAGCATTTCGGTGGCAGATCACATGTATAGAACTGTTTCTAATGAGAAATGAGGGTTCCCCCCCCCTTGGCAAATAGAAATGAAAAGTGCTCCTGATCCACATTGGAGGGTAGAGATTAAGTGCCCCCACCCCATAGTTTAAATACAAGAGGAGATGATCCATCTGCTGTTTCACATTAAAAAAAAAAAAAAATGAGATCAGGGCATGCTTAGTGCAGGGCACACTCTCATCTCCTCCCCCCCCCCCCCCCAGCATCATAAGGCTAATGTCCCCACAATGTTCTAAATGCATAAAATCCCTACATTGCATGCATGGAAATGAACATTTCTCCACACTATGCATGGTATAGAAATCTCCAAATCCCTTTCACTCGTTGTTAAGACTTTGGGCATGCATAATATGGGGAGTCTGTCATTTTTTTTCCTTCTGAACTGCACTTACTCCAAGCTGCTTTTGAGGTACTCCTTGAGTTTCTCCAACAGCTTGTGATGGTGCATATGAACCCCATACATAGAAAATATAATTGTTTACATAAACAAAAAAACCACACTTATGTTCCAGTGTATAGAAGCTCCTGCTGGTGTGGTATAGTGACTACAAGACCAACAGCACAAGCCTATAAACATCTATTCAGAAGTAAGCTTGGGGATCCTATTGGATGAAAAGTTGCTCTTGGATCGGCAAGTGGAGGTTGCCACTGGGGTAGGTGTTTCCAAGCTTCTGCTGGTGCCCTTGTGATGTGATGACCCTTGTGGTTGTGGAAGCTTGGCAATTTGACGGTGTTGAACCATTGGTCTGGTGGCTACCTTGGTTGCTGGCCTGTTTGTTTACACTAACTGCCAGGGCTCAATTCATGTTTGGCAACCTTCAGTCTTGAAAGACTATGGTATAAGCCTACAGCACCCGGTATTCCCAGGTGGTCTCCCATCCAAGTACTAACCAGGCCTGACCCTGCTTAGCTTCCGAGATCAGACGAGATCGGGCATGTGCAGGGTAACAGTTGCTGCTCAACTCAATTCATGATGCTGGTTTTAACCTTTAAGGTTCTTAATAGTTACATTTGCACAACAATGGCAGTTAGCCTGAGGAGAGAAAGGAAGACAGAGAAAACAGTTTGAAGGAAGAGAGACAGGTGAGAGGAAACTCCCTAGAACAGTGGTTCTCACACATTTAGCACCAGGAGCCACTTTTTAGAATGAGAATCTGTCAGGACCCACTGCAAGTGATGTCATAACCTGAAGTGACATCATCAAGCAGGGAAATTTTTAACAATCCTTGGCTGCAATCCTACCCGAACTTACCCAGGAGTTAGTCCCATTGACTATCATTGTTAAAAGAATATACATAGTAGCTTGTTAAAAGTACAGGTCTGTAACATTTCCCCAAATGCAGTCATGGTAGCATCAAGTCTAATATATTAAAAATAAAATGGTGAAATGATGGGGACCCACCTGAAATTGGCTCATGACCCACCTAGTGGATGCTGACCCACAGTTTGGGAAACCCTGCCCTAGAAGGGCAAGGCAAAGAGGGTGGAAAACATGGGAGAGAAGGAATGTAGGAATATTAGCTGGACTTCCCAGAAGAACCCGGGGAGGGGGGGAAGAGAAGATTTTGAAGTTCAGAAAGGGGAGGGAAGGGGGGAATCATGGGATTTGTGAAAACCACTGAAGCTGGAAAGTTTTTCTTTGTTTTACAAAAATTGGTTTTCCTAAACTCAAAAGCCCAGTGAGATGGCTATGGTCAAAAGGTACCAAATATGCTGTTCCAGCTGGATATGAAGCTGTAGGGTTACATTTACATTTTGGAGAGATAAAAATTCGATTTACATTTAATGAGTCAATAGATTCCATTCAAATTGGGAACATTGATCTCCCTGGATTAATTAAGAAGGGTGGTGTTTGCATGGTTCAAATGAAAAGTCTGACCTTCCTGGCCTCTGGATCTGTGGCCTTTTGCCACCAGCCCTATAAATAGCTGTTACTGGTCTGGCTTTTGAGTCTCCAGACAGGCTCCTCGAACCAAGTACACATGTTTAGACACATGTCTTCTGCGTGCCTTGAATTACACAGAACAAAAATAAAATTTTGATCATGTAATGGCAGCTGCCAGAAAACTTAGGAAAGGCATGCTGGTCTTTCTTGTGCATTTACTGCCTAGCTGAATCCCTTCCCAGATGAGAATGAGCCAGGTCTCTCATGCAGCACTAAGTAGGGGCCTCACTGGAGCAATTGTTCAGCTAGGCTGGGGATGTGTGTGTGTGTGTTGCCCCCCTCACAGCAGAGTGGCAGTTTTCAACCTGGGGGGGGGCGGGTGACAACACTTAACATTGTTGAACAGAAAGTGCTGCAGAATCAGTCCTCCTGCCGGCTTGCTCCTGTAAAGTTCCAAATCGAGCCATTTCTTGAGACAGGGAACACACGTGTATGTGTGGGAACACATGTGTGTGTGTCTTGAGACAGGGAACACACGTGTGTGTTGACTGCACAGGTTCAGGGGTGACATGTTAATGTAGGGTTACCATTGTTTCAGCTGTCCCTGGGTTCCCTCCCCCCCCCACTATGCTACTGCACTGGAACAAGGAATCCAAGGACAAGGAACAAGGACCGGGAAGGAATCCAGCTGGAATGAGGAGTTCTATGAAAGACTAGAACTATTCAATTGTAAAAATTCCTACGGGGATTTAGAACAGCCTGCCTATGTAAACCGCCTTGGATTAAAGTCTGAGGAGAAATCTGATGAACAGGCGGTATATAAATACCTGTATAAATAAATAAATAAACAAGGAGGTGACTGGAGATGTGTTGTACTGAACCTAGGACTTTCTGGAAGCAAAGTACAGTGATTTAGGGTGCAATCCTACCCTGTGCTGGAACAGGCAAGTCAAGAGGCATGCGCTGCATCCAGCACAGGATAGGGGCCAAAGCCGGCTCAGCCAGAGGCAATGGAAAACTTTTCTGCTGACCTCCTGGTAAGGCGTCTTTGCCCCAATCCTGAGGTGGCACAAGTCAGAGGAGAGCGGAGCAGCTTCACGCCATTCCATACTCCCCTGGAACAAGGGTTGGGATCCAGCATAAGTGCTGGATCCCAGCCCCGCCTCCTGCTTCCCCCTGCGTGCCCCCTGGGCCACCCACCACCCTCCCTCCCTCCACCTAGGAACGCCTCCCTTCTTTCCGCTTCCTCCCCAACCACCCCAGAAGCTTGTGTCAGCCTCCACAGGTTGTTGGAAGCCAAGCTGAGGAAGCCGGCATGGAGGCTTGTGTCAGCCTTCACAGGTTCTTCTCTGGCTTCTTCCCAAGGAGGTGCCAACATGCCTTACAGCACATTTGCAACCCTCCTGGGCTGTCGCAAGGGACTTGTGCCAGCCTATGGGTGCCTGAGGATTGAGCCCTTAGTTAGTTTTTGATGGTAGCCACAAACATCTTACAACAGGTTAGATGTAACCACAAACAGGTTACAACATCTACATAGAAAGGGAACAGACCGGAGAAACAGTGTCTGTATTTGCCTGATAGGCAGAAGTCCAATAGTGACCCTGCATGCTCCCAAGATGTGGAAAACAGCCTCATGTGTGAACTGGTCTTATAGGATGGAATGGTGGCGCACATTATATAAACAAAGGGATTTCTCTGCCTCCCTTTTTAACATATACTAACAGCCTTCGTCGTTTTCAATAATAGCAATTTTCCTTTGAACAGGACCCAAGACATTTAGAACCAAGAAGAGCATCTCCTTTGAAGAACATTCCCCAGCTCTTTAATAATGGTGGAACCACTGCTGAGCAGTTTGAGAATCTGAGATATAAAGGAATAATTTAATTTTGCTCCTTGCAACTACCCGGGGAATGAAACAGGCAGGCTGTCATTACTCAGCTTGGAATTTGGCCACATAAAACTCCAAAGCATTTGAATACGCTTTAATAATTATTCCAGTCCACCTCATAATTGAAATAATAATAGCGAATGCAGTGGCTCTTGTTAGGAAATATTGTGTTGACTGCAGAGGATAAGAGTTAAGGTAGATGTTTAACTGCATCCATTACCAGGGGATGAAGCTTCAATATATCAAATCCCATCTCTGCTAATGCCTCCCACAATAAAGACGTAAACTCCCACATGAAAATATGTCTCTGTGGTGCATTTGCTGTGACAGTCGATATCACAACAAAGGAAATCCAGTGCAGAACATGGATAATAGAAGATGTTATTAAAAAATAACTTAAGGCGATGTTTTTCATTAGAAAAAGGTATAAAAGCAGAAGTGAAGCAGAAAGTTACTTCATATAAATACAGTGGCATTATTCTCTTTCCTCATGTGCTGCCGCATATTGGATTTATTTTCATGTTAGATGTAAGGCGATGAACTCGCAACAAAATGTTGCATCTTCCAAATCCTCTTTCTTGATTGGCTCAAGCAGGCCAAACTCCTTGCTCCTTCTCCATCATGTTTTATCAAAGGCCATCTAAGCATTTCATGGTCTGGGGACTGATGAGCATGCTCAGTTTACATCAGGCTATTTTCATTCATCCCCCCCCCCTTTTTATGGTATACACTAATGGAGCTCTTACCAGATTGCAAGCAAAAATGGGTAATTCACAGACAGGATAAGGCAGTGGTACTCAAACTTTTCCAGCCAGTGGCTCCCTTGACCCCCGTGGCTGTTGGCCATGACTCCCCATCATGTTCCTGAGGGCTGAAAGTGACATCATTAAACAGGAAGTGGCCAGAAATATTAACTATATTAACTATATTAAATATAATATTATAATATTATATTTATTATAATATAATATTAAATATTAAATATATTGACTACATTAATATTAATTATATTAATCATACCATTAATTAAATGTAGGTCCTAAAAATATATTATTAATACACAGCAATATACATGCTTTATAAATGATCACCTGCTGATCACTGTTGGAGACAGGATGCTGGAGTAGGTAGATTTTGTCTGGTCCAGGAAGACTCATTTTTTTAACTTTGTAAGCATACCAATAGAATTATTTTATCAAATCAACTTTGTGAACAGCCAGTCTGACCAACATTACACACACACACACACACACACACACACACACCCCTGTGGACCCCAATCCAACTAGTCATTTCTCCCATTCTCCTTGGATAGGATTGAACCCTTTATTAATTTAATGACATTAAATTTTTCCAGCAGCTGGTGGGGAAAACAAAAATAGACCATGACAATATATCAGAGCTGATACGAGTTTGGTTAGAAAGCTGATTTGTCTCCTATACTAGGAGATGCACAGCTCAAGCCTATGCATTTCTACTCAGAAGTAAGTCCCATTAGAGTCAATGGGGCTTACTCCCAGGAAAGTGTGGATAGGATTGGGCTGGCAATCACTTCATCAGTGGCTGATAAGTATTCCCTTCAAATAGCAAGATTCATCACTTTAAAAATACAGCCTTTCCTCTTCAATCAAACAACAAGATTAATAAATCACTTTAAAAACAGTACCCTTTTTCTGCTCCTGGCCAAGTAAAGTGTGTGCTTCTCTCTCTCTCTCTCTCTCTCCCCCCCCCCCTTTGCCAACTGCATGGAAACAACTTTAAGAGTCCTGAAGACTGGTAAAATAGGAAGCGTTTTATTTGGGGAGGGGGAGGAAAGCGGGAAGGTCTGGAGATCGAAAGGGGGGAGTGGAAGAGGGAGGGGGTTGAAAAGAGAGATTTCACTTTGATGAGAAGCGATCCCAGGCTGGGAATTAGGAACCAACCAGACAAGGATCAGCCAGGGTTAAGGACTGCAAGCTGAGCATGCTCAGTACTTGCCAGATGGGGTCCAAGAACTTTGGAAATAACATGCAGGGAACATAGAAGGCAGCAGCCTCGGAGTGGAGGGAGAAGAGGGTGGGGAGGCAGCAGCCACTCTCGCAGCTGAGCAACTCCCATTTCTTCTGCTTTAAAAAAAGCGCAGACGATGGGCAGAAGACGGGCTCATATTCTGCCCAGGGGTGTGCCTGTATCACTGCAAGAGGACATCCTGCACCTCCCCTTTGAGTTCCTGGCGCCGCCCTAAAGAGCTGCTCTGCACAGTTTGAATAACACTGGGATAAGGGTTTTTACTGTTTGAGGGATTCTCTAGTATGGTGACATAATATTAATAGCTGGGAAAGGATCAGCTGGAGAGGATCATGAGTCAAACAAAACTCTTCTTTCTTTGAACAATCAAGCAAAGCTTCATTCTCTCTCCCCTCCCATCTGTACACTCTCAATATACACAGAACATACCTCTCAGCAGCCAGCAAGTCACCCTCTCTCATTTGTTGGCAAAAAGCTATCCACGTTCCAAAAGTGTTCCTGCTTAGAAGAAATAATTTTGAACCATTACTTGCATCTTTGAACCAATCAGAGCTAGGGAGAGTGAAGAGTATATGTCTCCCCCCCTCCCTGAGGCAGCTATGGAGCTGCCTCAGTGGAACTTTAAACTGGAGCTGGGTGTCTTGTCTTGTGAAGGCTTCTGCTTTTGCTTTTGGCATAAACAAAGCAAGGATTGGATGCAGCTCTACCTGCTGCCCCCTCCCCCCGAGCTTGCTGATGCAGAAGCCCTGCTTTTTTTTTTTTTTTTTTCATTGAAGGGCACCTGCCCTGTCTTTTTTTTCCATTGGAAGGCAGCCATGATTGCAGCCAAACATGACTGAGGCAGTTCTGCCTACTGCCTCCCCAGAGCCTACTGATGCAGGCACCATGCCTTTTTTATTGGAAGGCAGCCTAACTGCATTGATTGCAGCTTAACTGACTGAGGCAGCTCTGTTAGCTGCCTCCCTGAATTATAGTGTGTGTGTGTGTGTGTGTGTGTGTGTGTGTGTGTGTGTGTGTGTGTGTGTGTGTGTGTGTACACTGCTTAATTCACTGATTGTGCTGGAGAAGGACTGGCACAGAAAGGCAATGTATTTTTTTCTTATTTGTTGGGTCCTTGTTCCTTTTTTTACTTGTTGGGTCTAAGGAGGCTTTCTCTCCTGCCTCCCCTGATTGTACATCCTGAGTTAGACCAAATTGAACCCCCTTTTTTGGTTTCTGAGCACCTTTAGTGCACCTTCATGCTCCTTTCACTGCAGAATTATGTAGTTTCTCCCACGGCCATTACTCTGGCTTCCTGTACGTTTGTTTTTCTCCAGAAGCGTACATGTTTCTTATGTTTAAAAAGCAGTATTGGTAACAATGGAGAGACCTGTAAATGTCACACAGTGTTGGGCGGCAACAATGTGCGAGCTGAACTGCAGCAGTTTACAGTCTCAAGGTTACGAATGGTTGCCTCCAGCACTAGGGAGAGGTATAACCTCTCTCATTAGTTGGTTAGAACTTCTTGGTTGCTTCTCTTTCTATATCCTGTTTAGTTTGTTTGTTCTGTTGTTCTGTCTGTGCTACATTGATTTCAGTTTTCTTGTAGTGGTATAGAATTAACAAAACCCAGCTCTGTTGCATGAGGGACTGACGCAACTCAACTCTGCTGAGAAGCAATAGATCTGGAAGGAATTAGCTCAACAGCAGAGATGCAAAAAGCAGATCTGGAATGGATTCATCAATGTTGAAAGTGTCTCTTTTGCCTTTGAAAAAATACTGAAATTCAAGATTTGAAGGTGTGAAGAAAACCTGACAGATTTGAAGTGTGCTGTACAGAACAGCTTTATCTTAAAGTTTCAGAATTGTCTTCATCCTTCTTGTCATCAGATTACAAAAAGAGCCATAGACTTTCTTCACATCAGAGTTTAATGGGGCTCCAATCATGTGATGTGGCCAATAACATAAGTGGCAGCTGAGAGGCTGTCTGCTTGTCCCACTGTCCTGTAAATCCACCATCGGAAAATCAGGAGACTTAGCTTATCTCACCCAGATCCACGCTGAAATGCTACACACTACAGGATGTCCACTGTGCATTAAAAGAACAGCTTGAAGGAGGCAAACCATAAAGTTTAAATCAGGCAGCTAAGCTGGCAAAATTCTCACAGCATCTCTAGAGAATGGGCGATTTAAGGATCTCGTTCTCTGTGTTCTTTATCTGCCTGGCAGAAATGAAGGAATAGCTACATGAATCTCAGGGTATTTTGTTATTGTATGCAATAGTATCTTGAAGGAGGGAACCATTGTGCCATTAAAACTCTCTCTCTCTCTCTCTCTCTCTCTCTCTCTCTCTCTCTCTCTCTCTCTCTCTCTCTCTCTCTCTCTCTTTCCAGTATGTGATAATAACTGAAGTATAGACATGGAAAACTGAAGTATAGACATGGCCCAATGCTATTGGACACATACCACTGCTGGAACTAGCATTCTGGTGGCAGTACATGCTTTATGGCATCATAAACAGCCTTCCAGAAGTGTGCAGAGCTATGTGCTTCTGGGCCACTGCCACACACAGTGGCGAGGACACTTCAGGGGGCTGCCGCAAAAATGAGCTTGACAACGTTGTTAAGTTGGCAGAGTGGACAGAATAGGGTGGAATGGGGGAGGGACGGTGGCATGTCAGGGGTGGGAAGGGGTGGTACCTGACTTGTGCTGGATGCTGTCCTCCACAGGGAGCTGACACACTCGCTATGTCTCCTTGGACTTGAGCCAGCTAAAATGCTGGTGCAAGTCCAAAGAAACCCATTGTTGGTTGAGGGGCTTACAAAGAGGTCAGCAAAAACTTTTTCCCTTTTGACCTCTCATCGCCCCCCCCCCTCCACACACACACACACACACTGTAGCCAGTTTTGGCACAGTTGCATGCTATGATATGGGAAAGGAAAAATTGGGCTGCCAGTTCCAGAATTGGTTCCTCAGGTACACAAAGCGTGATCTGTGGTTGGTGGGATTCAAGCCTGAACAAATAGAATCAAATAAATTATCAATTCTAATTCAGCAGTCTCATCATAAACCACCTCATTATTTGACTGATAAGGTGGAATAAAAATCACTAAGATAAATCAATGTATTTCCCTTTCCTCAGATATAGACCTTTTCCTTCCTTAAATAAAGGGCAGAACCCTTTTTCTTTTCCTTGTAAGCCATTGGCTGTTTCCAGAAGTGAGGAAACTACCACAGAAGGCCTGTGTAGTTATTCCTTTGATTCCTGGAAGCTGCTATGACAAAAGTCAGAAAATGTGGTTTAGAATCCATAGCTGTTTTTGATCAGTAAATCCCACAGAATCAGAGGCTTGAACGTCACGAGGGCGGGGCGGGGGGGAAACGGGAAACAATTCTACAGTGCAGCTGCCACTATTTTTGCATGTATAAAAGAAAACACACACAATAAAAATCAACATAAAGGGAAGCCCATAACTTTTATGAAGTTCCCCTCTGAGAGCAGTGCCTCTTATATATCACCAAATAACAGCTGTGCAAAAATCCACATGTTGATGGAGCCTAGAAATGGTCCCAAACAGGCCATAGACCTTGCAAATGCAGATCTGACGCCACAGTAACAAGGCAGAACTCTTGGCTAAGATTTGGATAGGTGTGAATTGGCTGATAATTACCAGGAAAAAGGGGCTTTGCTGAGTTTGCATTTTTCCATGACTCTGTTCTTACAGAACAATAGTCCTTCATTGGCTCAAGCCTATTGCAGAAATTTATATCTTTCCCATTTGAAATGCAGTTGCCCAAAAGAGGTAGGGTTGGGTAGCAACTTTACTGGGCTGGGGCACCTACTTTATGAGGGAAGGCTACAGCACTAGGGGCTGTTCAGTCTAGAAAAAAGGAACATGATTGAGAGACATATCAAATTATGCATGGGTTGGATATGGGAATGTTCTTTTCCCTCTCACACAACACCAGAACCAGGGGACATCCCTTAAAATTGAGTTTCGGGAGAGTTAGACCAGACAAAAGAAAATATTTCTTTACTTTGCATGTCTATGGAACTCCTTGCTACAGAATGTGAACATGGTGTTTGGCCGAGATGCCTTTAAAAAGGGATCGGACAGATTTATGGAGGAAAAATGCATCACAGATTACAAGAGATAATGGGTATATGCAACTTTCTGGTTTTAGGCTACCTCAGAATGCCAGATGCAAGGGAGTGGCAACAGGTTGCAGGTCACTTGTTTTGTGTGTTCCTTGAGGCATGTGGTGGGCCACTGTGAGATATAGGAAGCTGGACTGGATGGGCCTTTGGATCCAGCAGGGTTCCTCTTATGTTCTTATGTCCTTATGCACAGTAATTGTGCATGTATGGATAATTTATGGATAAAGCTTAATCTTGTCTGCATCCAAGCCCTGCTTAGCCACTGGGTGCTCCATGGGCGCATGGTTTTATCTAGATGCATATCTATCACTGACTTAAGATAACCATTGGAATTTTGAGGAAATTCCAGTTGCACCTTTCTGGATTAGCAACTTTAAACCTCTAAATGAAGTCACATCCTGAGAGCCTCCTGACTTTAAAGCAAATCATATTGTTGGTGATCACAAAAGAATAGCCTTCAGCTTTGGTTTCCCTCATCAACTTTATTGTCAATTCCATCAGTTGCTGTATGGTAACTGAGGAAAGGGCCTCCTGAGTAATCAAGGAGTCCCCTGCCACAACTTCCTTGGGATCAAAACAAGAGAAGACACCCTTCTTCAATGGGGTGGATCATCAAGGGCCATCAAGGCAGAAAAGAAGCCCCTGATGCGCTCGCCCTACAGTAGCCTCTGTGATGTCATATGGCTAAGCATCTTTAAAGATGAGGATAGGCTTGTGCTCTTTGTTAATTAAGAGCTGAGTCACAGTCCCTTCCTGCCTATCATCAGCGGAGAGTCAATATTCATGATTTTTAGTTTGACTCTGGTACCTGATACATGCGTTCCCTTGTATCCATGGGGGATCCTTCCCAACCCCCCCCCCGCCCCGCCGCAGATACGGAAACCACAGATATAGGGATATCTCTGCATCCCCTCCGACCCCCTCCCCACTCCCATTAACTTTGTATAGTGGCTTGTGGATGAAGCGATTCTTCCTTTTACCGGATGCTGTGAGCATGTAAGCTTAGCAGTTAACTTCCTGCTTCGTATTAATATTTGATCTAGTCTCTTCAAGCACTCAGGGTGCCTACAGTCTTCCTGAACACATAAGCTTGTAGCATCCTGTAAAAGTAAGGATCACTCCATTGGCAAGCCTCCAAACAATGTTAATGGGCCGATGGGTGGCACAGGGAGACACAGGGGCCGTCAGATCCATGGATTGCTGAATCTGAAGATACCAGATCAATGGATATGGGGGGACACCTGTATAGACCATGAGTACCTGAGGTTCAGTATATTCTGTTTAAAAACAAAAATGCATAGCCTTCATTAGTGAGGCAACATGACTTAAAATGTGCACAGTGAGCACAAATGTCCAGGAATCAGTATCCAGGATGTGGGGATTCTCAACGCTGTATGGCTATCTGTTATTCGTATCAATACTCACCTTCTGTCGCCCTTTCCATTCTTGTTCTTTCCTCATCGCAGTGCTTCCTTTAAGAAATGCCCCATTCTCAGATCAGAAAACAATTGTGAGTAAAATGTGATCGATGGGGATTTTTTAAAATCAGTATGAAACACAATCATATGTGGTTCTTGAAGTGCAAGTGTATGCAGGAGGTCATGACTCCAAAAATGTGGTAACAATTCAGTGCACGCTTTTATGTAAAATCATTAAAACATACTTTGTGTCCGCGGATGCCATTTGTTAGTGTTATTAAGAGTAGGAACCTCATTTCAATAATTCAATTGTAATACAAGCCAAATAGAGATGTTTGCTATGGTTTGTTGTTTTTCTTGTTTAGCCAGGTTCATTAGGGGTAGAAAAGCACTGAAACTAGTTCTTTGCATTGTGTAGAATGCAACTGAATGGTAAATGCTTTGGCATATTTGTAAACTAGCAATTATGGCACGTACCCAACAATTTGAAATATTTCTGAATTGTTCAATGCATCCCCAAATTGCACATCTAATGAAAGCACACAAGAATATTATTATCATTGCTTCTCGTCTTCCATTTCCCACAGGAGACCTTTTGTCAGCTTAACACATTTGTGTTTGTTTTCTGCTCTTGCTTTATTTGGTTTTGGTCCTGGAATGGAAATCAGCTAATGATACCTCTTCGTATCCTGCAGTCTTTTGCTATCTAGAAGAACTTGATTAGTCACACTGGAGTATAATCCCAGAGTTAAGCAGAGATTCACTATAAAATTTCCCTGCTCCCCACCCCCAAAACTAAGGGGCAACATTATCCAGTTTTTTAGGCTAGCATTTTTTTTTCCTTGCAGTGTTTAACCCACAGTGAAATCTATAACTTAGGCTACAGGTCATGCCTCATTATCCATTAAGGGTTCTGGAACCCCTAGTGGATTAAAAAAAATCAGTGGATATCAAATCAGTGGAAAAATAGCTTTAAAGACCCCCTTCCATGTTTCTTGCTCCTCCATTGGCTCCTTAGAATGCATTGGTATAGACGCTATACTGCATTCAGCCTCTAGATGGGGTGTGTTATGTATGCAAGTTATGCAGGATCGAAATCCTGCATATCTGATTGGCCCAGACTTATGGCTGGCCAATCTGGTGATGGATCAAAATCCTACCATCCGATTGACCCTCTAGTTAATGTTTCAATCGCACCAGTCATGGGGAGTCTGGGCAGAGCTAAAGGGTATAAAAGCCAAGGGTGTTTGCCTTGTGTCAGATTCACTGCCAGGTCCTGTTCTGAAGATGGAATACACATATTAAGCTGTTATCTCTATGCCTTCCTTTATTCGCATGGACCCACTATATAACAGGGTGAATGGAATGTAGTGGAATTATAATTTTTTAACAGCACAAAGGTGGGAAATTGAATTTTGGTGCTTTTTTCCTTGTTACAAGGCATTCAAAGGTGGATCGCAGTATCAGTGGTGAGTCAAATCAGTGGATACCAAATTAGGGGATACCAAGGTCCCACCTGCATTTTTCTTTTAAAGAATAAAGATGGGAGTCAGTACCTAATCATCAACTTATGCAGAAGGCTAAGATAAATGTTTTCAAGAGCTGTAAGGCTCAGGAAATTGGAAAAGGGATAGTCCAACTTTCACTTAGCACAAATCCAGATGAATGCTGGGTACAGACACGCTGGCTATACACTATAGGACTATATAACAGTCTTCAGAGAAAATGGAAAGCGATAGTTGTTAAAAGGAATATTGTTCTGTACACAGGAATATCCTTTCCAAGCGCATATTTTCACAGAATAGTAGTCAAACCATCAGATTACAAAGATATACAACAAGAACTAGAGGAAGATGGGGGAAGTAAATTCTAGAGAAGTAAATTCTTTGTTTTCATCAGTCTTTACTGTACAAGATCATTCTGAATCTGAACCATTTTTAAAAGTATCCACCTGAGGAGCAATGTTAAATAATGAGGGCAGTTTTAGAATTGACTGACAGATTAAAACGTTACAAGTCTTCATGACTACTGTAAATAGTATTGTATTCATTTGTCTATTAATCAGTGTTTTTGCTAGAGGACTGAAAAGTAGCCAGTGTAACACCAATCACAGGCCTACACACATTTTGCTGTCTTAAAAGTTAGGCCTATTCTTGGGTATATTTGGGGTGCTAAATCCAAAAATGGCATCAGGTTTGCCTGATTGGCTCCAGTTTGGGGGATACAGCTTAGCCACCTTATATGCTGATTCAAGCAGCTTCCTCATGAGGATGTCATACTGCTCTCTGCAGTAGTGTCGCTAGAGGGGGGCAAAATGGCAGGTACTGCAGGCACCACAACACCCAGTGTAAGCAGCCCCTCCCGCTCACCATCAGAGCAGTGATTGCAACACGCAGGTGCTAAAAGAACCAAACAGCTCAAAGAACCAAACACAGAAACTATGCTTTGCTGTTGCTTCCCAAAATGGCTCCAATGGTGAGTGGGAGAGGTCATATATATGGCATGTGGCAGCACCTAAAGTACTTAGTGTTTCTCCCCCTCTAGCTATGCTACTGGCTCTCTAGCCTGAACCAACAGCTATAGACAAGGGGGACCCTAAAAACAGGCTGTGAACACTCTTCACACACTTGCAGTGGGGGAGCTCATCTTTCCCACCACTCATCTCAACTGTCTAGACATAACAAGAATTTCCAATGGGAAGCCCCAGTTTGAACTTTTCTCAAATTTCTGGTGACTGGAGGGGGGGTAGGGTCAATTTTTTATTTTTATTTTTGAAAGAAGACCCAAGACCATTCTTGGGTCTTCAAAAAAAAAGTTTGCTAAACAGAAAATGGCTTCACATGAATGTAACTCACAAACAGAAAAGTTGCTAACACCTAGTGTGAAGTTAATGTAACCCATACAAGACAAAGTTAAGGAAAATAGCATTGGTGGGTCTTACTGCCCCATGGACCAAGGCTACGTATCCTTATTCTGTGAGGCTTAAGAATGTTGAATGGAAAGAAGATTAAAGAGTAAATGGCACAGAGAGTAAAGCCCAAAGAGTGGGGATTGGAGCCATTGAATCATATTTTCCCCTGCCCAGAGACAGGTAGGACTGGTTCCAACCACCAATGGCAGAAAATGGAGCTATGTAATGTATGACGGGGCTAAAACTAGGAATCCTGGTAGCAGGGATAGGCTCTGTATTCCCTGCTCCATATGGTCTGTTCTCAAGCTGAGTCTGCTATCACACCAATCTTGGCTGAGCAGCCGAACAATAATGGACAAAGACTCCAGAGAAGAGTTACTGCCATTCATCACTCAGCTGGGCCAATGATGTGATAAGGGCCTTGTGAGCTTTATGTAAGATTTGCTTCTGGTCTCATTCTTCAATCTGAATAACTTTTTGCTCAGCATATTCAAGATCTGGGCCTCTGAGAGGAATTTTATCAGGGGGTACAAAGTTTCTTCTGGCACCCTTTGAAAAGGGGAATGGATGAAACAGAGCAGGGGAGAGTGGTGATGGGAGAGCAGAATAGGGGCAGGGAGAGATGAACCAGAGTGGGGGAAGAGTAGAGACAGCTGGAAAAGCCTTTGGAGCTGAGGTCTACCCACCCATGTGGCATCAGTAGTGTCCCCAGCATCCCATGCGGGCAACAAGTCTGAGTAGATAGGAAAACGTAAATCTCAGGAAATTTCTGGACCCCTCCTCAGATGAAATCTGAGATAGTGCTAAGCTGAAAATGTTTACCCAGGAAATTTTGACTTGAATTCATGGAAAGAATTCATGTGCTCATAACCAGGGCCACCTGGGTCTTACCTCCTTCCCTTTCCATGGGCTGCTGAGATTTCAGATTTGACTATATACTCTATCTCTTGTCACTCTGATCTGTCTTTGTTGCTCTGGACTTGGGCTTTGGCCTGACTTGCCTTGAGCCCTTCCAACTCACCACTTGCAGGCCTGACCCAGGCTTCCCCCTATCCCGTAAATAGGTACACAGTTAATGAAACAAGTAGACACACTGTGAATGGAGAATCTCAACCATCATTACAAAGGCAGTTGATGACCAAAAGAGCCAGAATGTGGAATGATCATATCGTCCAGAGATGAGGTAGGTCCTCCTAAGACCAAAATATGGGGAATAATAGGTACTCTGTCACTTTACTATACACAATGTCAGGTTTCGGTACTATGCGTTAAGACCATCTGAGTGTAGGAGCACAGGATTATTTCAGTTAATGCTGGGTCATCTGTAATAAATTGAACAAATATGCAAAAGAGGTAAGTAACCAAGTCAGTATGAAAGCCACAGGATTGACATACATCTGCAGATGCCAGAAAATTAGGAACTGCCAATATTTGAAGATAGCCAAGTAAGTCTAGCTTCTCTAATTATCTTTCCATTTCACTGGCTCCTCTGTAATTCTAACAGCATACTAATGATAATAAGTGAATTTCACCATTGACAGAGACCTCTTTGCCAGAAAGACAAGCTTGATGTGAGCAATTGAAACTTGGCTAATGAAGCACACTGGATGTATCTTTGAGGAATGTTAAGTTTGTGGTTTGCTATTCTTTTTTTTTTTTGGGGGGGGGGATGCTTTTTTATATGTAGAGTAACCTATGTTTGCACAGAGATGATCAAATTACCATTATAGCTGCATGGCTTCCCTCCCCCCCATTTCATAGCATCCCCCATAGCAAATGTGTGCATAGTGCACACATATGTGAAGAATGGTGCACACATTTAATGTGTTTGCTCGCAAAATGGATGTGAAATTGGAGCAAACCTGAGCTTATGCATTTCAGGAAAATGGAGTGATTTATACAGGTGCATGCCAGTTCAACAAGGACATAAGAACATAAGAACAGCCCCACTTGATCAGTCCATAGGCCCATCTAGTCCAGCTTCCTGTATCTCACAGCGGCCCACCAAATGCCCCAGGGAGCACACCAGATAACAAGAGACCTCATGCTGGTGCCCTCCCCTGCATCTGGCATTCTGACATAACCCATTTCTAAAATCAGGAGGTTGCGCATACACATCATGGCTTGTACCCCATAATGGATTTTTCCTCCAGAAACTTGTCCAATCCCCTTTTAAAGGCATCTAGGCTAGACGCCAGCACCACATCCTGTGGCAAGGAGTTCCACAGACCAACCACACGCTGAGTAAAGAAATATTTTCTTTTGTCTGTCCTAACCCGCCCAACACTCAATTTTAGTGGATGTCCCCTGGTTCTGGTATTATGTGAGAGTGTAAAGACCATCTCCCTATCCACTCTGTCCATTCCCTGCATAATTTTGTATGTCTCAATCATGTCCCCCCTCAAGCATCTCTTTTCTAGGCTGAAGAGGCCCAAACGCCGTAGCCTTTCCTCATAAGGAAGGTGCCCCAGCCCCGTAATCATCTTAGTTGCTCTCTTTTGCACCTTTTCCATTTCCACTATGTCTTTTTTGAGATGCAGCAACCAGAACTGGACACAATACTCCAGGTGTGGCCTTACCATCGATTTGTACAACGGCATTATAATACTAGTGGTTTTGTTCTCAATACCCTTCCTAATGATCCCAAGCATAGAATTGGCCTTCTTCACTGCCGCCGCACATTGGGTCAACACTTTCATCGACCTGTCCACCACCACCCCAAGATCTCTCTCCTGATCTGTCACAGACAGCTCAGAACCCATCAGACTATATCTAAAGTTTTGATTTTTTGCCCCAATGTGCATGACTTTACACTTACTGACACTGAAGCGCATCTGCCATTTTGCTGCCCATTCTGCCAGTCTGGAGAGATCCTTCTGGAGCTCCTCACAATCACTTCTGGCCTTTACTACTCGGAAAAGTTTGGTGTCATCTGCAAACTTAGCCACTTCACTGCTCAACCCTGTCTCCAGGTCATTTATGAAGAGGTTGAAAAGCACCGGTCCCAGGACAGATCCTTGGGGCACACCACTTTTCACCTCTCTCCATTGTGAAAATTGCCCGTTGACACCCACTCTCTGCTTCCTGGCCTCCAACCAGTTCTCAATCCACAAGAGGACCTGTCCTCTAATTCCCTGACTGTGGAGTTTTTTCAGTAGCCTTTGGTGAGGGACCGTGTCAAACGCCTTCTGAAAGTCCAGATATATATAATGTCCACGGGTTCTCCCGCATCCACATGCCTGTTGACCTTTTCAAAGAATTCTATAAGGTTTGTGAGGCAAGACTTACCCTTACAGTAGCCATGCTGACTCTCCCTCAGCAAGGCCTGTTCGTCTATGTGTTTTGAGATCCTATCTTTGATGAGGCATTCCACCATCTTACCCGGTATGGATGTTAGGCTGACCGGCCTATAGTTTCCCGGGTCCCCCCTCTTTCCCTTTTTAAAAATAGGCGTGACATTTGCTATCCTCCAATCTTCTGGCACCATGGCCGTTTTGAGGGACAAGTTGCATACCTTAGTCAAGAGATCTGCAACTTCATTCTTCAATTCCTTAATAACCCTTGGGTGGATGCCATCAGGGCCCGGTGACTTATTGATCTTTAATTTATCAATGAGGTCTGAAACATCTTCTCTTTTAACCTCTATCTGACTTAACTCCTCAGTCAGGAGGGGCCATTCGGGCAGCGGTATCTGCCCGAGGTCTTCTGCCGTGAAGACAGATGCAAAGAACTCATTTAATTTCTCTGCCATCTCTAAGTCTTCTTTTATCTCCCCTTTCCCTCCCTCACCATCCAGAGGGCCAACCGCTTCTCTGGCGGGTTTCCTGCTTCTAACATATTTGAAGAAGCTTTTATTATTCCCCTTAATGTTGCCGGCCATGCGTTCCTCATAGTCTCGCTTAGCCTCCAGTATCACCTTCTTACATTTCTTTTGCCATAGTTTATGTTCCTTTTTATTCTCCTCATTAGGGCAAGACTTCCATTTACGGAAGGAAGCTTCCTTGCCCTTCACAGCCTCTCTAACTTGGCTGGTTAGCCATGCGGGCACCCTCCTGGATTTAGTGGAACCCTTCTTTCTTTGCGGTATACACCTCTGCTGGGCCTCTATTACTGTTGTTTTAAGCAGCCTCCATGCACTCTGGAGAGATTGGACTCTTTTTACCCTCCCTTTCAACCTCCTTCTAACCAGCCTCCTCATTTGAGGGAAGTCCGCCCGTCGGAAGTCAAGGGTTTTTGTTAGAGATTTGCCTGGTATTCTTCCCCCAACGTGCATGTCAAAACGGATCGCAGCATGATCACTGTTCCCCAATGGCTCAGTAACGTTTACATCTCTAACCAGGTCTTGCGTACCGCACAATATTAAATCCAGAGTCACCTGTCCTCTGGTGGGCTCCGTGACTAGCTGATCTAAGCCACAGTCATTTAGCACGTCAAGAAATCCGGTTTCCTTATCGTGACCAGAACACAAATTGACCCAGTCAATATGAGGATAATTGAAGTCCCCCATGATTACAACCCTGTCCCTCCTTGTCACCTCCCTGATCTGTTTCCTCATTTCAAGGTCCCCATCCGATTTCTGGTCTGGAGGACGATAGCACGCCCCCAGTATTACATCGCTGCACAAGCCTGGTAATTTAACCCACAGAGGTTCTATGGTGGAGTCGGACCCACCTTCAATCTCTACTTTGCTGGATTCTATCCCTTCCTTAACATAAACAGCCACCCCACCTCCAACACGCCCCTGCCTGTCCCTCCTGTAGAGTTTATAGCCCGGGATTGCAGTATTCCACTGATTCTCCGCATTCCACCAGGTTTCCGTTATGCCCACTATGTCAATGTTTTCCCTTGCTCTCAGCCGCAACAGGAGAGACCCAAAAGAACTGCTCTCTAAATACTCAACCCATAAAAAACTTTAACTCCTAAATACACACCCAAGATTTTTTTTTTTTTTAAACTTCATTAACTGTCAGTTGTACCAGTGGTAGACCCCATTCAGGACCAACCTAGTACATTCCTTTAGTTCTTATTGTTAAATAATATATATGCATATAATTTTAACTATTTTAAATTTGAATTTTTAATCCCATTTGAACTTTTCACTAATTTATTTATTATGTTTTATTAAATCTCCTCTAAGCTACTGAAACTCCTTGACCACTTCAGTTCAGTCTCCAGTCCACTTCAACAGAATCTCACACCTAAAAAAAACAGGTAAACTCACTTCTGGTTTCTCATCCAAGATATGGTTTAGACCTGGTGCTATTTCACAACCACTGGGGTTGTGTAATATACCAACAAGCTACCACTCAGACTTAAAATGCCTAAACGTCTCTAACCCCATTTCCCCCTTTTTAAAAAATTAAACATGTCACTAAATACAACCAAAAATGGGAAGGTTCAATTCAACACACCAAATCTAAGTTCCCACCAGATCCTGCTTAGCTACTGGAAAAACTCAGTAAGCAACCCCCAAGTTACAGGACGTACTAACTTAAAACTGCTGGTAGAATTTTTTTAAAACAAAAATTGATCCCAAAAGTCAAACTGGAAAAAGGAAGGGGAGGAATAAACACCGCAAGGGGTTCTCTGATGAAGTGAGGAAAAATTCCAACCCAACTCCCACTGTCCTCGGATGCCAAACAATTTCTAAATATGTGTTTCCCTTTCCCTATTTTTCCCCATCCATTTCCATTTTCCATTTTTTTTTTTTTTAAATAAAGGATACAAGCAAAGAATCCTGGATAATCCATGATCTTCTGAAGGCTTGATATGGAGCCCCACATGTCGTGTGCACTCTAGACACAAGACACAGCGAAGAAGATGAAGGTGGATGGCAGTAATGGCTTCTAAGCTCTGTGCACTCCCTCAAAATATCAAGGAGGACTTTTCCTTGACTAACAGCCCAATCCTGAGCTTCCCAGCACCTGCTGGAGCAGCAGCGCCAAAGTGCCTACTGCTGTATATAGCAGGTGCCAGGAAGCGGCTAGAGGTCTCCTCAGGGGAAGGAGGCTTTTGTACACTTCTCACGGGGAAAGCCCCGAGCTCCGTAATGGGGCTTCTCAAGTCTTCCAGCCCAACGTGAAGTTCAGGATATGGTGGAGCAGAACTCTGCCAATCACGCCCGCTCCTGCCCCAGTTCCTTTCCCCACTGCACCCTCCCCTTTCTATTCTCCCCTACCCCCAGAGACACCACTTCTGCCTGTCAGTTGAACTAATCCCGACGGCGGTGCATCCTTTTCTTGCCAGCACTGGGCACAGTGCCTAACTGGTGCAAGCCCAGATTCAGTGCTCTTTACTCTCCGGCTGTCGTAAATGTGCTCCCACTGTCTAGAAAGGGTGGGAGCTACAGTTCCAACAGGGCACCATTCACCGTAAGGTGACTGTGGGATTAAATCCTTCCTCATGTGCATTCTTCAATACTTTTGGAGCCAGGTATTCCACACTTGAATGAGTGCTGCTTAAAGGATAGCAGAATTTAAAAGTTTTCCTAAGTCGGAGGATGATGTCTTGTCTCATTATTCAGGCGTGCTAAAAAGGCCAAGTTGATAAGAATGCCTTTGAAGACCGACTTGTATATTAAGTGTCTGCTATCCCTTTTTGAATCATATCGTACATGATAGCTTCAATTATTTACTTTAAGGCAGTGGTGAAAAAGTGTTAATTAGCAGAGATGAAAAAGGCCCACTCTAGGGGAGCTCCTGTGAAGATACTTCCATTTTCAGTGGCAGAGATGACCAGCTAATTTACAGCTTCTAATACATTTTGTGCTTTTTTTTTTTTTTTTGCTTTTACCATGTATACTGCAGCTAATAAAGACAGCACTTTTGTTTGTTTTTTCAAGAATTAGGAAATGTACAATTTTATTTTTAATTCAGTCAACTTGATTTTTAAAATCTATCCTGGAGACAAATATTTGCAGAATACATACACCATATATAAAAATTGCATAAATTGCAACAGGGCCTAACAACTAGGTCATGCGGGTTCTACATGGGGGAAATGAATCTGCCCATCTACGTCCCCCATAGCAATTTGGGCGACCACACCCGACTCTGGGCAGTGTCAGTAAAAGCCTGCTGCCCCCTTCATTGTCACCCCAAAGGGTCAGAGTGGCAGGCTAGCTCAGGCCACCCGAGCGAACCTGCGATGCGCCTTTGCCACCAGGCCGAGGTTTGTCCAGCCTGCATCACCCAGCCGGGAATGCCAGTATGACCAAGCATGAAATCCACCCGGCCCTTGCCACCCTGTGGTGTACTTAAAGATAATCCTTACCTACCCAAAACCCGCACAATACCTGCCACACAGGGGGTCATATTATTATTATTATTATTATTATTATT